>NC_069382.1:158158785-158808785 GCF_027475565.1 Acinonyx jubatus
TTAATGAGGCAAGAAAAGTGAGATTTTATTTATACAGAGTAAAATAAAATTGGTTTCCCCCAAACTTTTTAAAAATAAACTTTAAAATATTACAGTACTTTTAGATTTACAGACGCAAAGATGGGACACAGGGTTCTCTGTACCCCTTACCCAGCTCCTTTATTGTTAACATACTACACTCTTCTGATTCATTTGTCTCAACTAAAGAACCGGCATTAATATAATACTGTTAACTAAGCTTCACTGTTTACTCAGATTTCACTGGTCTTTCTAAGATGTCACCATTTGTGAAAGATGTAAGGAATCTGAGTTCTAGATCCTTAGGATGTATCTCGACCTCTGCAACAGTGATCTTTCTAAAGCACAAATTTTGTGTCTCCACTTTCAGACCCAGAAAATCATTCAGCGGCTCTCAAAGACTGCAAAATTAATCATTATTCAGTAATTATGTACCAAGATTCAGGGATTGTATTATTCACTGGCGAATCAAAAAGATATACACCATGTGTGTTGGGTCTCAAGGGGCTTAGATCCTTCCATCTTTCTTTTGACTTCTGGATATGTCTTCCTCTGAGAGTGGTTCACTCCATTTCTCATTAAATCAAGTTAGCCACCTGGTTTAGAATCTGTGAGTTTTGCAGCTCTGCTCATTACTTTGAGTAGCACGAAATAGCTCACAACACAAATATACGTATCTTTTGGAGTGAGACAAATAGGGGGAGAAAGGAAGAGAGAAGCTCTTAATACTGATGCCTGAATATCTTGACAGGGACAGACAGCTGTAGGATATAGGCGGCAGAAAACTGAACAGAGAATCAGAGGGAACACGAAAAGGGAGTGGCCGATTCTACCCAGGAATATTGGATCAGGAACATTTTCTCTGAGGGTACCATTACGCTAAGCCTTTATTTTTCTTTAACAAAATTTATTATTTAGCCATTTTAAGTGTACGTTTCAGTGTCACTAAATACATTCAAGTTGTTGGACAACTATCACTAGTGTCCATCTCCAGAACTTTTCATCATCCCAAACTGAAACTCTGTATCCATTTGACAATAACTGCCCATCCCCCTCCATATATATGTGTATGGATACACATATACATGTGTGTGTATTATATATATATATATATATATATATATAAAAAATCTTCCAATATATATGTGTGAGTGTGTGTATGTGTGTGTGTGTGTGTATCTTCAAAGCTAATTATTTAATTAAAACCTCAGAACGTTAGTGCTTAAAGCCTTTCTGTCTTAACATGTATAAGTATATTATAATCCCAGGTATCTGTTATAAAATTACAGGAGACATAATAATTCACTTCTGGAAAGACAAGTACAATTTTATTTACTAAATAAAGTAGTTTGAAAGGATAGACAGAAATATAATTCATTAATATATTATTTGCTCTCTGCTATCATAACAGTTGACATTTAGTCTTGGACCTAATATATATAAAAATTAAAGATATGTATGCTGAGGAATAAAGGTATACTGATATGGTACTTATAATAGAAAATGTTTTTGTTTCTTCTATTTTTCAAAAAATGCTGTCTTTATAATTGGTATTGAAAATGTATCCCCATCACATTAGGTAAATAAGAATTACTGAGGCTCAATTTTGAATACAGATTGAAAATGGACTTATTCAGAACCTATAAAACCCTCAAATCCATACAGTTCTTAAGTTTAGTAAACTGAAAACACAGGGAAAGAGGTAACTGGCTTGGCCATCAAGATGGAGGTTTGAGTGGGAAAAAAAAGCAATTTTGGAACCCAGGAGACACAGTTATGTTAAAAAGTATGTTTGGGCCATAGTTTTTGACCTGACTAAGCTGAGTCTTTCAGGAAGGTGTGTGCTAACTGGAGGTTGTTGTGAGTTGAATTGCGCTCCCCGAGAGGTATGTTCAAGTCCTAACTCCCGCTATCGATGAATGTGGTCCTAGAGGGTCTTTGCAGATGAAATCAAGTTAAGATGAACTTAGAGTAGACCCAAAGGCGATGACTGGTGTTCTTATAAGAAGAAGGAAACATGGACACAGAGACACATAGGGAGAATGTCATGTGATGAGAGAGGCAGAGACAGGAGTGATGTGTCTACAAGTCCAAGAAAAACCAAGAATTTCTGGCAACTACCAGAAAGTAGGAAGCAGCAGGGAACAGATTCTCCTCCACGGCCCCCAGAAGGAACCCATCCTGCTGGCAACTTGATTTTGGACTTCTAGGCTCCAGAACTGTTTAAAACCATGCAAGTTTTTGGTAGTTTGTTACTGCAGCCCCAAGACACTAATACAGATGGAACATGGAGAACATGGAAGAAGAAAAGTAGACAAAAGACTCAACGAAATAAAGTCATGGGTTGCAAGACAGCCTGGGCAGCTTTTTATGGAAAGACCCTCAGGAACATTCCATAGGTGGGGTTTTAGACTCCAGAACCTGCCATTAGTGACCTATTACTGCTATCTAGTGTCCTTAGGCAAAGTTCAGCTAGACTTTCTATAGCATGAGCTGCATATCTACAATAAGGGGGAATATTTAAGGTCTGAAAATACGCTATTATACATACTTGCTTGCTTTAGGCATTTCTTGAAAAATTAGGAAGACTTTGTCCTCTTATATTCCAAATATGGTAAAAAGAAAGCTGTAATTGGATATGTGCCCTAGGAAAAGCAATAAAAAGAACCTTCTCCCCGCTCATCTTGCTAGAACACAAGTGCTGACTTGGCTGCAGGCTGGTGGTAAATTCCTCTGTATCTGTCCCTTGCCAAGGAACTCATATAGCGCTGGGACCTAGGATGACTGGGTGGAGTGGAAGGACAATGAGTGGTCCCCAGGGAGAAGCTGAATGCTAGAAATGATAAGCTGTCTTCTAAGGAGAGTGGGTCTGATCAGCTGCCTTGATGAGTGAGATGAATTCAGGAGAGGAACACCCAATATCCTTCTGGGCAGGGTTCAACTCTCCTCCAAATGAATATTGAACAAGTATTTGAAAAGTATTGGTTATGAAGTGGCCTTAGGTTATTCAGTTTTACTGGAGAAAAGTTGGGGGACAGGCAGACACTTGCATGTCTCCATCTGTCCTCATGGAACCCCACCTGGTGTACCTAAAAGAACAGCCATCATAAAATGAGCTTTTCTTATGTGTCAGGCACAAGGCTAAGTAATTTATGAACAAGATTAGTTTTGATCTGCAAGTCAACCCTAGAAAGTAGACGTTATTATTACTGTATATGATAGATAGGGAAGCTGAAACTCTGAGGGGCTTAGCAACATACCCAAAGGCACATGACCATATAAGTGATGGGACTAAAAATGGTAACCAAACTTCAAAGCACCACTGGCTCAGAAGACGACTTAATCAGGAGAGTGATGAAGGACAACATTGGAAAGGAGAAGTGGCATCAGGTTTTGGACAGACTTGGGTGTCCCAGTAAGCACTTTGGACTTTACAAGTAACAAGAACTAACTGAAAAATTCTATGCAGAGGAATCAGAGTGCCCAGCATTTGACAGGTCTTTCAGAAATATCTGTTGAATGGACACAATCAAGCTGTGGTTTACAAGCTCTGGAGAACAGATTGTGGGCATGCAGGGCTGGAGCAAGAGAGGCCAAATAGGAGGCTGGTGAATAAACAAGGTGAAAAAGAGGTGAAATTTCTTAGCATGCCACAGTGTCCCTAATGAGCTTCTCCCCCTTTTTTTTATTTAAAAAAAAAATCTTGCAGATTTGAGCAAGGGTGTGTGTGGAATGACCCCATGGCCTCCTGTACCCCACCCAACTCATCCCAGAACATTTAAAACCCATATTTCCAGTATCAACAACATGAATCTTGGTTCATGGAGAACTGACAGTCCACCGTGGAGCCAAATGGAACTGAACTCAGATTTATGCCTCATCTTGTATACTTCCTTCTTTTCACTCTATATCTAGTCCTTTCTGTTGGGTAAGTGGCTGAGCTTAACACCCGAGTGTCATGTCTCTGCTTTGTCAGGCAAGCAGTAAACACAGGTGTTTCACATCGCTATTTGGTGGGTTTTCTTTCCTCCCAAACCTCTCCAGCTTGGACTCCAGCTACCTGCATATTGGTAAATCTTGTATACCAGCCCTTCCCAATGCCTTGCATGTCCCAGAGTATGGTATACTTACCCCACATTTATGCCTTTTCACATGCTGTTTCTTCCACCTGGAACTCTATGTCTTTACTCATTTGATTCATGGATTTTCCATTGATCCTTAAAGATCCAGCTCATGTTTCACCTTCTCTCTAGGGCCTTTTCAGGGGTCCTGCTCGCTCATCTTCCAAGACCAAGATTGTCTTCCAAGACGCATTGTCTTCTTGGTGCTCATGACGACATTTCTTTAATTACACTGGTGTGCATAGAGCCTTCACACCAGGTCATATCATGTCATCAGGGTCCACAGGCCTGTTCGTGCATTCAACAAACATTCATTGAAAACCTACTATGTGCCAGGCAATGGGTGCTGCAGTAATTTAATACTTGTGATATGGGAGCTCTCACTTCTAGAAATCCGTATGGTTTCATTGCATGTTTGTTTTACTATTCTACAATGTTTGTTATAAGTATTAACAGCTCTCTTACATAGCCTTTTTTGGGTTTGTGGACACTGGAACCAAAACAATGTCAGGAACATAGAAATGAAATCGTTGGTCCATATAAAGTGGCCCAAAATGGCCCCATTATTCTGCTTTCATGCACTGTAGCTAAATACAAATTTCCCGTAAAGCATCTTTATTTGTTCAATCAGCTTGTTTCTGATTATAAAAGCAATATGGTGAGTATGAGTTAATGAACAAATACAAAAACACGTAAAAAAAACTAAAGCCATCTATAACGAAAACCGTCATAAACTGGGTGGCTTATAAGCAACAAACATTTATTTCTCATAATTCTGGAGGCGAGGAAATGCAAGATCACGACGCTGGCAAATTCAGTGTTTGGTGAAGTCCACTTCCTCCTAGCACCTTCTGTGTGTTTGCCTCTTTGCCTACATCGGGCTCTGCACTGACAGTGCAGAGCTTGCTTGTGATTCTTTCTCTCTCTCTCTCTCTCTCTCTCTGCCCCTCCCCTACTTGCTCTCTCTCTCTCAAAATAAATAAATCAACTTTTTCAAAAAGTATATAAAATTACAATAAATTATATTTAAAAAATGAATACACAAACCCATCACTCTCTAGATAGTTTTCTGCATTTACCCTAAGGTTACTTACATCCCTGGTGTTTGTGTGATGGAAATCCTGGAGAAAGGTATGCCACTCTACATCCCTTCCCACCTCCATGTATACTGACTTCACAGTGGTGGCTTGAAATTGGCCATCATGGGAGGATTTACTCCTTGAAAATCGGCGGATATTTTATTTTATTATTTTTATTTTTTTTAATTTTTTTTTAACATTTATTTATTTTTGAGACAGAGAGAGACAGAGCATGAACGGGGGAGGGCCAGAGAGAGAGGGAGACACAGAATCTGAAGCAGGCTCCAAGCTCTGAGCTGTCAGCACAGAGCCTGATGCGGGGCTCGAACTCACGGACCGTGAGATCGTGACCCGAGCGAAGTCGGACGCTCAACCGACTGAGCCACCCAGGCGCCCCATCGGCGGATATTTTAAGTAGGCTCTTTTTTCTCCCTGAAGAACAGATTGTTAAAATTTACCAGGAAGCAACCATTGGTCACAACGACTGGGGCCACTCATCTTCTACCCCTCCCACCCTCACCATGTTTTAGTAGCACTGTCCCTCCCCTTCTGCCATCTGGTTGAGGGCTGATGACAACTTCTCCTCACAGCTAACACCTGGATTCTTGTTGGTTCTCCTCTTCTGACCACATCTCTCAGAATAGTCCCTTCATTAAACTCACTTCAGTTAAACTCGTTTGAGTGCATCATCTATTTTGTACTGGATACCTGACTGATGTCAGGGAGCCATGGCCAGAGACTGGTAGCATTTCCCAAAGTGCCACTGATAGAAGACGAATACCATGAAGTGGGGACACTTTTTTAAGTTTAAAAAGATTCATTGGTCCAATAAGTTTAAGGAAGAAAGGGTCTGACCAAATTAGAACGTTTTTTTCTTTACTCAAAGACCTTAATATAGCTAATATTCATTGTGAATAAGACTTTAAACTTTTTGGCCATTTTTTTTTTTTCTAAAATACATCTTCTGGGGACACCTAGGTGGCTCAGTCAGTTAAGCGTCCGATCTCAGGTTATGATCTCGCGGATCTGGTTCGTGGGTTCAAGCCCTGCATTGATCTCTGTGCTGACAGCTCAGAGCCTGGAGCCTGCTTAGAATTCTGGGTCTCCCTGTTTCTCTTTCCCTCCCCTGCTTGTGCTCTCTCTCTCTCTCTCTCTCTCTCTCTCAAAAATAAATAAACATTAAAAAAGTCTAAAATTCATCTTCTGCAAGCAATTTTCCAAGAAACGCTCCCATGGAGTCATTGTAGAAATGCAGTATTTGGACCTACATTGGAAACTGACCCAAAAGGGAAGATTCTTTAAGAGTTCTTACAGTAAGGTTTTATTTTTTTAAACTAATTGAGCTGATGCTGCCATTTTTATAAATATATGGTAACATCTTTTTTAGCCATTGGCACTGTAGAATAAGTCCCATACACCTAAGCACAAAATTTAAATGTCTAAAAGATTATCCCTGTGAGCAATGGAAATCAATTTAAACCCTTTGGGATGGAAAGCATTTTTAAATGTACGATGGCTCTATGATGTATGTATGATGGCTACTTGAAACATTTGTCAACAGGGGCGCCTGAGGGGCTCTACGGGTTAGGCGACCGACCTCAGCTCAGGTCATGATCTCATGGCTGTGAGTTCGAGCCCTGCATCGGGCTCTGCTCTGACAGCTTGGAGCCTGGAGCTGCTTTGGATCCTGTGTCCCGCCCCCCTCCCTCTGCCCTTCCCCTGCTCACCCTCTGTGTCTCTCTGTCTCTCAATAATAACTAAACTTAAAAAAAAATTTTTTTTAAAAGAAATATTTGCCAACACAGTTTGGAGGTCAGTAGCTGGTGATGTGCCCCCACATTTAACGACTCCAAACCGCTGGTTTTGTGTTTTCATGTGTGTGCTTTAGGTATTTCTTCTTATTTCACTCTGTCAGGTTGTCAGCCATCATAGCTGCTAATTGTCAATGTGTCTAATTCCAGCTTCCCTCCTGCTTCTAATCTTGTCTAACGTGGGACTCCAGACATCCCAGCTGGCTGGAGCTGTGTAAGCAGCAGGAGGGGACATTTATTTTCTGTATTCGAGTTTGATAAGGTTACCAGATAAATGGCTTTCACAGAAGAGATGTAATAGACCAAACTTTAGCCCAAATTTAAGCTAACCCAAAACTCAGTTGAGTTTGTTCAATTGTCATACACATGGATAGCAAATTGTAAATGTAAAACGATAAATTCCAGTAAATGGGATATGTTTTGTGGAAATTAACCCTTTAGACTGAAGTTTCTATTTTCACAAGATACCTTTCAAAGTACTGACAACTCTTCATTATTTGGTGAAACTAAGTCTATTTTCTTGACAACAATTTTGTGAATTTCATGTCAGACAAATTAATTCTGAAGGGAAAAATAAATGTTCACTTTCTGCCTTTTTTTTTTGGACTGGCTTTTCAATCCAGGATTGAAATCATCTCTGTGGGATGACAGCTCAGAGAACCCAAACATCTGAAGGAGAGAGAACACAAAAATCACAAGAGAAACCCCCAGGAGCTCTGAAAAGGCACCCGCCTGAGGCAACACACACTTACATAAGCTTCCATTATGCATGAAGTTACAGAGGATTTTTGCAATGGCTCATGGGAGACCTATTTACATGGATTTTGTTACAGAAGCTAACCACATTTTGAGCCAGGCAGAGTGGTGCCTGATGTTAAATAAATAAATAAACATGTCCTCATGAAAAAACATCTTTACCAGTAAGGAGTGGTCACCCGTGTGACTCATGACCTTGAAGCTGTATCTGGACTTGATGAAGGATAGTCATTAGTCCAGCTCAAGGGCTGATTACAGTTATTGATTTCTAGAGAGGTGTCATTTTTTGGTTAATGCTGGGAATGTGCAGTGAGGCCTAAGTGCACACACACACACACACACACACACACACACAGAAATGTTTATTTTGTTATGTCTTACTTTTATATACTATTTATTTGGGAGAAGAATTTTGAAAGAGCTTTCAGTTGGTTGAAGGAGACTGCTTTCTTTTTTAAAAAATTTTATTGAAATGTTTATTTATTTTTGAGAGAGAGACAGACAGAGTATGAGCTGGGCAGGGGCAGAGAGAGAGGGAGGCAGAATCCACGAAGCAGGCTCCAGGCTCTGAGCTGTCAGCACAGAGCCCGATGTGGGGCTCGAACCCGTGAACCACGAGATCATGACCTAAGCCGAAGTCAGACGCCCAACCGACTGAGCCACCCAGGCGCCCCGAAGGAGATTGCTTTCTTAAAAGTTGATATTCAGCTTCTGGGTGAAAAGAATCTAATTTAGACTAAATACAAGCAAAATTGAGGTAAGGCTGGTTAAGATGGTTCTAACAATGATGATAATGACCACTGCTATTTATCAAGTTTCCATTATGAGCAGTTTACTAGATACCTTATATTCATTTATATTCATAATCCTTAGAGAATCCTGTGTTAGCCCCATTTTACAGATAGCCAAACAGTCAAATGAATCAAGTTTCCACATCAGTGAAGGGGCAGAGCTGGGATTCAAACCTCAAACCCCCTGGACTGGTTTGCTCTTTTGCTTAATCAGCTCCTCCAGTCTGTCACATTGTAAGCGTATGGATTCAAGCATTTAACACCTCGGTCCCGGATTACAGCCGAGGTCCCTTACGTGGCTGCCCCGCAGCAGGCCTACCCACCTATGATCCGATAGCCACAGTGTGGCTGTCTTGTCTCCCTACAGCACAGTTCTTCGTTCAAACCCTACCCTTGGCAGATGGAGCCTGATCTCAGTAGCCTGACAGTCAGAGACATCCAGGACTCGGCTGCAACCACTTTTCTGCTTTCGTTTCCCATCTTTTCCTACCACGTTCCTGTGCTTTGGCCGTCTTAAAGCATTTGACTTCTCTGTCCACCTGTCCACGCATCCTATTGGTACCGTTTTCTCCGTCTACAGTATCTTCCGTCATGTCTTCATATCTAGATTGTACCTGCCCCGCATGGCCAGGTGGTCGTGCATGACACCTCCTCTGATCCCCCAGCTGGAAAAGATCCTTCCCTCCTTTGAGCTTCTGTGACAATTTGCATATGCATCTTTTATGGGCGTTATCGCTGACTACCCAGAGCACTAATTTTTAATGACCAATTCCTGTCTTGGTATACTATGGGGGACCATGCCTGTCATGTTCAGCAAAGAAACCTCATCTTCACGTTCAGCATATCGTAAGCTCCTAATAAATAGCTACACACATGGATGAAAAGATTTTTTTTACTGCAAACATAGAACCTCTTTTTGTTGAAATGTAACCTACATGCACAAACAAGAGAAAATGATATGCAGAGCAATTAATTATTACAAGTAAATATATCCACGAAACTATGACCCAGGTCAAGAAATTGAACATTAAATGCATCCCCGTAAGTTCTCCTTTTTCCTTCTAATTATTACTTACTTCCTCTTCCCCAAAGTTAGCCACTGCTATGACATCTAATACCACAGATTAGTGTGACTGTTTTTAAATTTTATGTAATGTACTTGTACACATGTATTCTTTTGAGAGATTTATCCAAATGGTTGCATGTGGCTGTAGTTTGTTTATTTTCATTGCCAAATAGTATTCCACTGTGTAAATATACCTGGGTTTATTTATTCATTCTACTCTTTTTTTTTTTTTTAATTTTTTTTTTTTCAACGTTTATTTATTTTTGGGACAGAGAGAGACAGAGCATGAACGGGGGAGGGGCAGAGAGAGAGGGAGACACAGAATCGGAAACAGGCTCCAGGCTCTGAGCCATCAGCCCAGAGCCTGAGGTGGGGCTCGAACTCACGGACCGCGAGATCGTGACCTGGCTGAAGTCGGACGCTTAACCCACTGCGCCACCCAGGCGCCCCTATTCATTCTACTCTTGATGGGCATTTGAGTTGAGACATTGGGTGTTTTTTTTAATTTTTAATGTTTATTTTTGAGAGAGACAGAGCATGAGTGGAGGAGGGGCAGAGAGAGAGGGAGACACAGAATCCGAAGCAGGCTCCAGGCTCTGAGCTGTCAGCACAGAGCCCGATGCGGGGCTTGAACTCACGAGCCATGAGATCACGACCTGAGCCGAAGTCGGACGCTTAACCGACTGAGCCAGCCAGGCATCCCGAGACATTGAATCTTGATGGACATTCTGGTTTCGGACTATTACAAGTAATGCTGCTATGAACATTCTTCCATGGTGTTTGCATTTCAGTAATGATTATGGTATTGAGTTTAACACAAACCAAATTGATTTCAGAATAAACTGTAATATATATGAGTAGTTAAAATATTTCCAATATTGTGTCAGAAAATGAACGGCATTAATGTAAGTGAAAGGATTACTGAAAGAGAAATTCAACACCCAATCAAAAAGGTTTTAAATACCAAGGCATCTGGGAGTTAGCATAAGCCCATGCATGAATGCCTGCAAGGTAATGATGGTAAGAAAGAGAACCTCAGAGCTGTCTGAGATCATGTTCTGTGCAGCAAAAACTATGCCTGCGTGTCATTCAGTACAGACATCAAACTGAAATTCCACCCAAGGACAAATCATATATTGTTTTAGTTACATCTTAATAACCTTATTAGTGAGAGAGGGATTCCTGCTCAAGGGTCGTGGGGATGGTTGCACACTGGACACATGAGGACCAATAGGAGTTTATTAAGCACATATGCTCACAGCGTGGAGTAGGAGGACCCCCCATACTCTGCAGGACCACACAGGGGCTGCACTCAGGAACGGTTAAACAATTAGGGGCTGTGAGATAGGCTTTGTAACATCAAGAGGGTGGGGTGACTCCTGCTTCCCATAGGAGGATGTGATTGGCTTGTTTAAATAATTCTGTAGGCTGGGGCGCCTGGGTGGCTCAGGCGGTTTAGCGTCTGACTTTTTTTTTTTTTTAACGTTGTTTTTTTTTTTTGATTTATTTTTGAGACAGAGAGAGACAGAGCATGAACGGGGGAGGGGCAGAGAGAGGGGGAGACACAGAATGGAAGCAGGCTCCAGGCTCTGAGCCATCAGTCCAGAGCCCGACACGGGGCTGGAACTCACGGACCGCGAGACCGTGACCTGAGCTGAAGTCGGACGCTCAACCGACTGAGCCACCCAGGCGCCCCAGCGTCTGACTTTTGATTTCGGCCCAGGTCATGATCTCACAGGTGTGGGTTCAAGCCCCACATTGAGCTCTGCACTGACAGCTCGGAGCCTACCTGGGGTTCTCTCTCTCTGTCTCTCTCTTTCTCTCTCTGAAAATAAAAAAACTTTAAAAAATATTTAAATAATTCTGTGGCCGAGAGGAAACAACCCACTGCTCAGAGATAAGTGGGAACGGTACCTGATGTCTGGACAGGAGAGACTGTCACTGGAGCAGAGAGGGGAAGTAACTTGCACTTAAGCACTCAAAGCCCTCCTTTTTGCTCTAGATGTCAACGCAGTACAGAATATTGGGCCCTAATATTAGGCATTATACCACGTATATGCACGAAGAATGTTGAGGACAGGACCCGAGATGTGATCAAATTCAGCAGCAAAAGCATAGGAGATGCCCCCTCTGGGGGACCCCAGATAAGAGGTTTTCAAAGGTAATTTGAAATTTTTTAAATTTTCAGTGCTTTACATTCTTGCCTTTCAAAGTCTATCTGAATGGTTTCCTCCTCACCCCCCCCCCCCCACCTAAAGAGTCTGGGTAAGTGCTATGAGCAGAAAATATAACTAGTTTCTAAGAATGGAGAACATGTGTGTATGTGTGTATGTGAATGGAGAACACATGTATGTGTGTGTGAGAGAGAGAGAGACAGAAAATTTAATATATATATTTTAAGTTGATTAGTGTGGATTTGGCATATATCCCAGGTCCTCATTATGAGGGCTTTTTCACATGATAATTATAGTGCTATTCTATGTCTTTGCCTTTGATCTGAGACGTTGTTAATAAGCTTATTGAGGACAAAAATAAAATCTTCATGTTTTTCGCAGGACCTCGGAGAGTGGTTCTGTCTGAAACATGAATGTCAGTTCAGCGCGTAGGGCAGAGCATAGTGTAGGTAGATGCTTAGCAAATGTTGCAACATATGCTGCCAGTCATTCTAGAACCTTCTAGTGTGGTCCATAGATCAGGCGCATTGGGACTTGTTGGCAATGCCATCCTTCCTGGGTGTCCCTAGACCTACTGAGTCAGAAGATCCTCAGGTGATTTATATTCTCATTAAAGTTTGAGCAGCATTGATGTAGGAGACCATCCTCTCATGAGGACACCTTCTCATTGCTGTCAGGACAGCTTCCATCATGATTCAGGATGTTCCCTGAAAACAAGGAAGTGCTGAGGAAGCAGACATGTCTTCCCACCCCATCCACACCACTCTGGTGTAATTGAAAACAAATTGACTATAGTAGTATGACCAAAAAAAAAAAAAAGAAAGAAAGAAAGAAAAAGAAAACGAATTGAAAGACCCAAAGATTTCATCAGCGTATGCATTGAATTTCTTCCTTCAAGCAAAAAAGAAAAGGAAAAAGGCTTGGGAAAAGGCAGCAGGAGAAGGAGGAGACATGAAGAAACCTTTGGTTGCTGCAAGTTAGGATGCAATCCTGCCTTACGATGTCCCCACGCCTGGGATTTGATCCTTGTAAAATGAAGAAATCGTGACAGACTCGCTTCTCGTTTCCACTTCTCTTCTTCAAGTCTTACTTGTATAATGTTTTGTTTTGATTTACATAGTGTCTGGCTCCAAGATGTTTGGTGTCAAACCAGAAACTCGCTGGGAGGACAAAATTAGACAAGGGAAAAGTGAGAAAACAAGAGCTTGGAGGCTTTCCCTCTGGGGTAGGGAGGATATGCTCAGGGAGCTACTCACAGGCCACTTTTCCTTTGGCCCCAAACTTGGTCTCCCAAGGCAAAAGTGTACCTCTGACTCATCTTGCTCACGATAAGTTCAGTCCTTACAAAAGTTCCAGATCATAACATGAAGGTCCTAGAAAAAAACCCTCCAGGTCCAGTGCTCCAGCACACCCTCAACTTCAGCTATTTGAGAAATAGTCATATGTATTTTTGGTCATGTCAGCACTACGTCTTTACTATCATTTACCCAATACTTTTCTTTAAATCAACTGACTTTTAAGCAAATAAACCTAGGAGTGCTTGGGCGGCTCAGTCAGTTAAGCATCCGACTTTGGCTCAAGTCATGATCTCATGGTCCATGAGTTCAAGCCCCGCGTCAGGCTCTGTGCTGACAGCTTGGAACCTAGAGCCTGTTTCTGATTCAGTGTCTCCCCCTCACTCTGCCCCTCCCTCGCTTGCACTCTCTCTCTCTCTCCCAAAAATAAATAAACATTAAGAAAAATTTTACACAAATAAACCTAAATAATTCCTGCATGTACTTGGAATTATTTATCAAAAAATTTATTTTAAAAGGGCACTTTTAATAGAGCCATGAATAGAAATCCAGAACCACTTGTTCTAAATGAGAAAAATAAATGTAAATGCAGACCTACCGTCATTAAATTCCAGCTGGATGGTGGTGCCTCATAAAACCACAGGAGACTGAAGTCTGCTTTGTCTTTGTTCAGAAAGTGGGTTGGTCGCTGCCCTCATGGATTTTACATTTCAGTGGGGAACAGAGGCAAGCAAAAACAAACCTAAATGTATAGGGCAGTGGTAAAGGGTATATAGGAGCCCAGGAAACAAGACCTGTGAATCGCCCAGCACTGTGCCCAGCTCAGACAGATGCTCAGTAATGTTTCCTGCACTGTCCCCAGGCTTTAAATATCTCCTGTAATCCCTAAGAAGACTCAGGAATATGGTGTGATCATGCTTATTTTATAGATATTGAAAATGAGGCCCTGAGGAATTAAGTAATTTGTGGACTCCCACTGTTAATAAGGGTCAAAGTTACTACTTGAACCCAGCCTAAAGAACCTTCTATTAGATGCTCAACTTCTCCAAATTACTGTTATTCACAGTCACTTCCACCCCCTGGTCCTCAGAGAGGCTTTAACCATGACTCTGGCACATGTATTAGAATCATGCTTGAACTCACCCTGTTTATTCTATTATCTTTGTTTTCATTTTTCACCGGAAGCTGTGCTGTTGGGAAATCACGGGGTACTTACTTTAATGTTTCATGGCCTTGAGCATCAGGAAGTTTTTTCTTGTTTTTAATATACATGATAGTAAATTCCAGCTTTAGTAACTTATGAGAGCTGTTAATATTACCTTTCAGGTGACACTGCATCTAAATGATACCATTCAAACTGTTCAGTGGGGTAATAAACTGATCTTGTCCTATCTCCACCTGGAGAATCCTTTGGTCTGGGCCTTGCTTTGGGAAGTTATGAAGAATTTGTATGCAGAGAAAGTCTGCTTCCCGGGGAAGGAGAATTTAGAGTCAAAATCAAGTGGTTCCAAGGGAACCTGGACACTCATTCATTCATTTAATTTAAAAGTTGGCAAACTATGACCCTCAGGCTAAATCCATCCACGTACCTGTTTTTTTTGTAAATAAAGTTTTATTGGAACATAGCCATGCCCTGTTTTTGTATTGTCTACGGCTGCTTTTAAGCTACAGTGGTAGAACTGAATTGTCTTAACAGACACTTAGGCTCTGCAAAGCTAAAAATATTTATTTTCTGCCTCTTTACAGGAAAAGCTTGCTAATCTCTGATTAAATTAATTGTTCAGCAAACCTGTTTTGAGCACTTACTGTTAGCCACACATAGTGCCAGATAATGATGACACAGGATGCGTCAGAGAGACTTCTTGCCTAGAAAGCTCACAGACAAGTGCAAGCATCTGAGGTTAACTGCGGAAAGGATTTTGTATCCTGTGAAAAAGTTAGGGGAGGCTTGAGAGACCGGAAGAGCAGGGTCATAGGAGGTGGGGATGTTCACAGACTCTCAAGAATGTTGGGTTTAATATAGATAACGAGAAGCCACTGAAGTATTTTCAGCAGGTTGGTCAGATTTACCTTCTGGGTAGGCGAAGCTTGGTGGCAGTGTGAGGAAACCGTTTCATTTGTTAGGCGAGTTCGTTTTAGATAACTGGTTGCACAGGACATTGTTATTTGGCATCTCCACCCCCCCCCCCACCCACACACATACCATGTTCTTGGTGATATTGATATAAAGCACAAACACTTAAATGGGATTATATTAAGAAGTTTCATTAACATCAATGACTAGATCATATTTACCTGAAACAAAAGTGTTCGAACCACATACACATACTGAGAATTCTTAGGTAAATAATCTCAGCCCAAACTGCTCCTCTCACACTTTATGCATTTTATGGGCCAGCCCAACCTTGGATGTACACTTGCTTCCTTCCTCCTCATACAGCTGAGTCTTGGAGTTCACTAGGAATCCATCTGAGGATCTCTCAGCTGAAACCCCTTGCCCACCTGTCGGCACAGGCTTTCATTCTCCGCCCTCTGTGCCCTAAAAAGACAGCGGCCATCAGAAGCTGTGGGCTGCCTGCCCACCATCTACCCAAAGCACTCTTATCACTAAAACTGTCTTCTATCACTAGAAGAAAAGGAAGCATATTGATTTCTGCTGGTGCTAACATTCTCATTTGGGGGATTTCTGTATTACCAGAGAGTTACTTACTAACCCCATGGTTCCTGTTTAACTTAGACCACAGTCCAAGTCTGCTGTCTGCCCTCTTGAAGTTATAACCCTTGCCCCAGTCCAAGGCAAGATCAGAGATGAGGAGACCAATTAGGAATCTACTGCAATACCCTGGATGAGAAATCCCGAAGGACCAAACCAAGGCAGAGGTCAGATGGAGAGGAGAGGCGGGACTCAGGAAATAAATGAGGTATAGAGCTGGCAGGATTTGGTGGGTAGTTGGACCTAAAGGGTGAGAGACAAGCTTCATGTTTCTAGTTTGAGTGTTGAGAAAGGTGGTACCATTCCAAGAAACAGTAAATATAGAAATAAAATTAGGTTTTAGGGGAAGATACAAAGTGGAATTTTGAATATGTTCTTTGAGGTATCTATGGGTATCCAAGTGGAGATTCCAATTAGGTACATGCGTCCGAATCTGGTGAGAAGTCATGACTTGGGGTACAAGCGTGGGACTTGTAGTTCACAGGAGGTAGTGAAAATTATGAACCTGAATGAGAAGGCCCACTGGGGATAGGCAGAGGAGAAAGAGCCAGAAAATGAGGACAGTGCTCTGGTGGACCAAAATGTCTATGGAGAACACAGAGAATGAAGTGCTCATGACAGACTGAAGAATGGGTACCAAATGAGGGGACCCAGGATAATTTATAGAAACATTAAATACATTGTATAATACCATGTCTTTTAATGCAAGCTGGTATCTAGAAAATGTAAAAATGGTTTGTAAACTATAGAACATTCTAAAGATATAGGATATTATTACAAGCTTGTAGTTTGATTTTATGCAGTGTTTTATAACTGTATATGTGCATATATATTTGCGGATGTAAATTATATATATATATATATATATATATATATATATATATATATGATTGGAGATTGAACAAAAGCAGATGGAATTTGGAGGGAAAGTCCTTGAGAGAAAGGAGCCGCAATAGGAGATGCTGAGGAGAGGAGCAAAACTGAACAGCTAGAAGTCTGTGGAAGCTGAGCAGAGTCTTAGCTATTGTCCAACACAGGGGCACAGGCTTGGGGGGTTTGTATCCCACCAAGTTGGAGGAACTTGGTAAAAGCTTGAGGATTCCCTTTTTTTTCTTCTTCTAAATCTTTTATTCTGAACTAATAATAGATCACAGGAAGTTGCCGAGACCGGTCCCATGTATACTTCACTCATTTTCTCCCATGGTTGTATCTTCTGTAACTGTATCACGATGTCAAAACCAGAAAATCAACATTACAGAATGTGTGCAGTTCAATGGCATTTTATCACAGGTGGAGATTTATGTAACCACTACTGCAATCAAGACACAAAACCATTCCATCACCACAAAGAGCTCCCTCGCGTTACCCCTTTATAGTCATGCCCCCCACCGCTATCTCACTATCTCTAATCTTGACAATAACTAATAAGCTCTCGATCTCTATAATTTTGTTATTTTGAGAATGTCGTATATATGGAACCAGATAGCATATAGCCTTTTGAAACTGGCTTTTTTCCACTCAGCATAATGCTCTTGAGATCTACTGAAATCATTGTGTGTTTCAATAGATCCAATGGCTCCATTTTGTTGCTGAATAGTGTTCCATTAGCCATTCACCTAATGAAAGACAATTTTGCTTGTTTCAAGTTTCCATTTTATTACAAGTATTCAAGTATTATGTTTCATTATAAATAAAGCTGCTATGATCTTTTGTGTACACAGAAAATTTCACTTCTCTGGAATAAATGTTCAGGAGTACAATTACTAAATATGGTTTTCCTTTTGAAATACCATGCCAGCCATGCTTTGGTAGTAAAATCTGTGTTCCAGGACTAAGTAACAGCCTTAAAACTTAGGAAAAAACTGAATAAGATCACTCTAAAAAAGCTTAACATCTCTCTAACAAAGCTTAAAACCAAGCCTCCCCATGTTCATGGTGAATGACCAGTAATTGAACCGCCTGGAAGATAAAACAGACAATATGAATAGGCTTATATTTATAAAAGAAATTTAATCAATAATTAATAACCTTTCAGGGGCGCCTGGGGGGCTCAGCTGGTTAGGCGTCCGACTTCAGCTCAGGTCATGATCTCTCGGTTCGTGAGTTCAAGCCCCATGCCGAGCTCTGTGCTGACAGCCCAGAGCCTGGAGTCTGCTTAGGATTCTGTGACTCCCTCTCTCTGTGCCTCCCCTGCTCATGCTCTGTCTGTCTCTCTCTCTCTGTCTCTCAAAAAATAAATAAATGTTAAAATGATTTTTTTGATAAAAAAATAATAACATTCCAAAACGGAAAGCACCAGGCCCAGATGGGTCTACTGGTTTATTCTACCAAACATTTAAAAAAGAAATGATATGAATTCTCTAGAACGTCTTTCAGAGGCTATGAGAAGGAATGGTTCCTAGCTCATTCTGTAAGGCCAGCATCACCCTGATATCAAAACAAGACAAAGACATTACAAGAAATGAAAACTGCAGGCAACCTCTCATAAATACAGATGCAAAAAAGAATCTCAAGAAGAGAGCAAATGGAATTCAGTAATGTGTAAAAAGAATTATATACCTCAACCAAGTGGGATTTGTGCCAAATATGCAAGGCTAGTTTAACATTTGAAAATCAATTTATGTAAAAAGAAAGATCACATGATCATATCATAGATGCAGAAAAAGAATTTGACAAAATCTAATACCCATTTATGATAAAAAAAAAAACCTCTCAGTAAACTGGGAATGAAGGAGAACTTCTTCGACTTGATAAAGAATATCTACAAAAACTCCACAGCTAACATCATACTTGATGGTGAAGTGTGGTTTATCCAGACAGTGGAATATTATTCAGTGCTACCAGGCCATGAAAAGACCTTAAATGCATGGAGGAGCCTTAAATGCATATTCCTAAATGAAGGAAGACAATCTGAAATGGCTACATACTATATGATTCCAAAAGATGACATTCTGGAAGAGCCAAAACCAGTGAGACAGTAAAACATCTGTGGTTGTCAGGGGTTGAGGAAAGAGAGTGGAGAATGGGAGCTCAGAGGATTTTTAAGGCAGTGAAAATATTCTGTATGATACCCTAATGATGGATGCATGTCATTAGACCTTTGTCCAAAGCCGAAGAATGTATAACACCAAGAGTGAATCTTAACATAAAATATACTTTAGACAACGATGATGTGCCAATGCGGACTCATCAGTTGTAACAAATGTACCACTCTGGTGGAGGCTATGTGTGGGGGGGGGGGGCAGGGAATATATGGGAAACCTCTGTACCTTCCCCTGTGAACCTTAAACTGCCCTAAAAAAAATAAAGTCTTAATGAAAAGAATTTTTTTAAAAAGGTAATTGTATGGGTCATGTATAGTGGTTAGAGTGTGGGCTGCCTTGACTTTTGTTCCAGCTCTAATACTTCCATATTTCATTTTTTCCCATGCTTTTCCATTTGACCTTGGGACTTTCTATCCCTAGAGAAAACTCTGAGGTTCCCGAGGAATCATGGCATGACTGCTGCAGTATTCCTCAGCCTTTGCATTCTTTCCTTGAACCCTCCAGCTTAGCTCTTTACCTTTTCAAATAAGATGTGTTTTCTGAACACGTTGCTTCTGAAGAGGTTATCACCGGAAAGCCTTCGAGAATTTCTCTGTCGTGTGTGTGTGTGTGTGTGTGTGTGTGTGTGAACATGTTCTTATAAGGTAAGATGATATTAATGAAAAAAGAGAGGCAACTCCTCAGCTGGGCCCAAATCCAAGGCATCTTCCTCACCTAAAACACCGACTATGCAAATCCCATTTCGCATGCTAAATCCTTTGCCTTGCTCCAAGCTAATGGTTGATGGTACAA
Organism: Acinonyx jubatus; assembly: GCF_027475565.1. Taxonomy (NCBI): domain Eukaryota; kingdom Metazoa; phylum Chordata; class Mammalia; order Carnivora; family Felidae; genus Acinonyx; species Acinonyx jubatus. The sequence continues at coordinate 158,178,446 of NC_069382.1, forward strand.
GCAACAAGCTTGGAAATTCAGGTCACAGCCTGACATGCAAACCGTGGGGAATGACATATTCGGTAGAGTATGAATAACATGAAGCCGTCAATACAGTAGTATCTGCTGGGCTCCTGTTCCTGCGTTTTGGAGATTGTATTATGTGCAGATATCATTACCTCCTGTTATTGTTTGCTTCTTTTCCCGGTGCTTTGTCTAACACTTGGTCTCATAGGATGCCATTCAGAGACTGACAGGGCGGCCTCTGGAGTGGAAAGGGCTTGCCATGCAAGTCTAAAGGGCAATGGCTATTCATAATTAGACCTGACAGTTATTAAAGTTTGCCAGTGTGCCTGCCTTTGTGGAGAAGAAGACTAATGGGACCACTAGAGATGGCAAGATATTCTGCTACCTATGGTGAGTTCCACCAATGAGTCTGCAACTTGGCTTTAGAAAGGTTGCAGTGGGAATTCGGGATCCCAGGGCTCCCTGGAAAAGTTGCAGTTCCTGAGTCTAAGCACATTAGACTGCCACTGGTTAAGATGGTCATACGGTTCACTTACATAAAACACGTCATGACTTCTCACCGATTTTAGGAAACAAAGGAAAAAAAAGAAAAACCTCCTTCACCTGCCTGCCCCTATGTCATGTGAAATATTTACTGAAAATTTCTCCAGCCTCATCTCATATCACTCTCCACCTTACGATGTAAATTCTATTTCAATCCCTCTTCCTGTCACATTCTGCCTTCCACAGGTGCTCTGCCTCTGTTTCTCCCTCTGTCCACAATTCTCTTTTTTTCTCATTAACTCGTACTCACCCACGTCCTAGCTCAAGGGAAGCTCCCTCAGAGAAGCTTCCCTTGATAACTGAATGGGTCAAATCTCTTTTAATATTTGTTTCCAAAGATTAAGATATAGGAAATGAAAATGGTCTTCTTCCTTCTCTAGTTGGGAAACTCCTATTTAGACTTCAAACTCCAGCTCAAATGTCCCCTATGCAATGGGGTCAGTCATTTCCAAATTCCTCTGGTCAGTCTTTGTGTCATGAGCTATTCTTATCTCTTCTATATCCCTTAGAGGTTTGTTTGGTTATGTATCTGCTCACAATTCTGTCTGTTCACTCAATTTTTGGCTCTTGAGGGACAAGAACTTTATCTTACTCATCCTTATGTTCCTGGTTCCTATTCATTAACAAATGTTTGTTGAATGAATGAATGATTGTGTGAATAAAGTGAAAAAATGAAGGAAAGCATACGAGAAAACATATAGGGTGCTAGTCTTTATTTATGAACATGGCGATTGTCATATTCCTGAGTATTCATTTCTTTTTTTTTGTTTGTTTAAACCAGATACCTCTGACTATGGACCAAGATATACCATTTGTAGTGGACTTCCTATTTTTTTTTTTTTTACCTATGCTTCCATTTTTTTTTAAACCATAATTTATAGTTTAAAATGTTCTCTTATTCCCTTACACTCCCATCTGGTAATGACATATCCTTAGCATTTCCCCACCCAAATCTCGATTCTAATCCATGCAACTTTACCTCTCCTGTGTTCCATTCAAAGTAATGGCTAATTGGAAAAGCGCTGCAGAGATAGGTCATCAGGCCCCTCACTCTTCTTCTTTCTGGTGGCCTAATCCAATAGTGACCAAGGCTGTGGCAATTTGCTAATTGGAAAAGCGCTGCAGAGATAGGTCATCAGGCCCCTCACTCTTCTTCTTTCTGGTGGCCTAATCCAATAGTGACCAAGGCTGTGGCAGTATCAGTCAGGAGGAGTGCATTCAGCTTCAAGTGACTGGAAACTTGACCACATTGGCATAAACAAGGGAGAGGTTCATTGTCCTCTTATATTAAGAAGTCTGGAGGTAGCTAGTCCAAGTCTGATGCAGCTAATCAAGATTGTCTTCAATTGTCCAGAGTCCTTGTAACCTCATGCTCTACCATTTTTTTTTTTAATGTTTATTTTATTTTTGAAACAGAGAGAGACAAAGCATGAGCGAGGGAAGGGCAGAGAGAGAGGGAGATACAGAATCCAAAGCAGGCTCCAGGCTCCCAGCTATCAGCACAGAGCCTGACACGGGGCTTGAACTCGTCAACCACGAGATCACGGCCTGAGCTGAAGTAGGACGCTCAACAGACTGAGCCACCCAGACGCCCCTGCTCTACCATTCTTAATGTCTTTCATCATCTTGATTACAAGATGGCTCCTCCACTATGAGGCTTTGCATCTTTATTCTAGCCAGGAAGAATGGAAAAGAGTGAAGGGCAAATCAGTCAAGAAACATGCCAGCCAAACTGATCCCTTTATAAGCTTTCTCAAGAGCCAAACATGATGGCTTAAGTCTCATTGGCTGTAACTGTGTCACATGACCGCCCTTAGCTGCAAGGGAGGCTGAGAAATCAAATATTTATTTAGGCGTTGTTGATCAAGACAAAATTAGGATCCTTTCAGTAGGGAGGAATAAGAGAGATGGCTATTGGATCAAGACCTAGCGTTATATACCACAGAGCCCTTACTAAGTATCCTAATGAGCCACAGAGACACCATGTTTGAATCCCTTTCCTTTTGGCATTTTCTCAAATTGTGAGGAAAGGCTTGTTCCTGCCCAGGACCTGGAGATATGTACTGTTCTCTTTGTAAAGCTGTGTCACCTAGCTATCATTTGGGGTCTCCCTGTGCTTATATTAGTCAGGGTTCTCCAGAGAAACAGAATCAATGATAGATAGATGATAGATAAATAGATAGATAGATAGATAGATAGATAGATAGATAGATTCAGGTATTATTTATACATCTACATCAAGAGATCTATTTTCTATCTATCTATTTAAAGAGAGATTTTAAGGAATTGCCTCATGTAATTGTGGGGGGTAGGAAGTCTGAAATCCATAGGGCAAGCTGGCAGACTGGAAATTAAATTAAGAGTTGATGTTACAGTCTTGAGTCCAAAATCTGCAGGGCAGGGCATCAGGAGAGAAACTCGGGCAGGGTTTCCATGTTGAAGTCTTTAGGCAGAATTGTTTCTTCCTTGAAAACCTCAGTTTTTGCTCTGGAAGCCTTCAACTGATTGATGATCTCACCCACATTATGGAGAGTAATCTACTTTACTCAAAGTCTATTTATTATAAATGTTAATTACATCTAAAATGTTTTTACAATACTGTCAAGACTGGTTTTTGACCAAATACCCAGCACCATAGCCTAGCCAAGTTGAGACACAAAATTAACCAACATACCCCTTGAGATCTAGTTCAAAACCATAGCCTGAGGAATACAATGCCCTTTTCAAGATGGCTGTACATTCCTTGAGGATTTTGCTTTTAGGGTCACCTCAGACTCCATAGCACATCCTGCTGTGCAGCTTCCATCTGACATCCCAGTTCTGCCCTGAGATTCAAACCTGCTCTCAGTATGCTGTCACAAAAACATCACTTGCATACTGCATTTGTGGATTTTACAGACTGCCCTCAAGATTTGCAGAGTACGGCGCTATCCTTCCGCCATTTCCCAAATCCTTCTCCCTTCCCTTGTCAGCACCTCCCTTTTGGACTGATCCCCCACCAAAGACGCAAATTCTCTCTCCCAATTTAGGCAAAATTATTTCCTTTCTTGGATATTGAAAATTACAAATTTTCAGGTGTCTGGGGTCTACCTCAAGGCTTTATCAACACAGTTGTCCCAACAAAGACATTTTTCCAATTGGAATTCTGGTGCCATCACTAAGATGATAACACTTTTTTAACCTCTTCACACCCAGGAGTGTGAGACCAATACACGTGGCTCTTGAGAGAGTTCAAGCTTTCCAGAGAAAACAGAGTAATAGAAGCATATAGGGAGAAAGATCCCAAGAAGGCATTACAACACAGAATAGTTGCCATGTTCTCGTGTCAATGATCCCAAGCTCCTTAGTGTGGCTCACAAGGTCCTTGCCTTCCTAGCCACTTTTCTCATGCTGTTTACCCTCGAATTAAACACGTAAACATGTTCCATGTTAAACTACTAGCTATGCATGTCTTTGTCCCTGCTGTTGCTTGTGTCTATAATGTTCTATCTACCTCTCTCTTTCTTTGCCAGTCACCCTGGTGAATTCATCCTTCTGAGAAGCTTTTCCTGACTCCTCCAGGGAGAATGCTCCCATTGCTCCTCACACAATAATTCTCTCCCAAGAGGACCAGGAACTTTAGTACTCTCCATTCCCTTGTGCCTGCTATAGCATTAGGACCACAGCTCAATAAATACTTGTTGAATTGGATCGAATTCAAATGAATTGGCACACGATGTATTTCATCCTTAGAGATTTTCTACCCAAAGTCATTATGAAGCCAAGGAAAATTTCATCTCTAGGTCCTATATTTAAAACTACTGTTACATTGTAATGCAGTAACACAGAGCTTTTCACTTTTAATAGGAACAAGAGATCTTTCGTATAGACCCGTGAGAATATATTTGAAGACCCCTTGATATTTCTGAAGACTACATCAGAGAGACACTGACTTAAAAAAAAATCAAGTTTTGTTCTATGGAAGAAGATGTACAAATGGGAAATATTACTCCAAAGTACAAGTGTTGTCTTTATAACTGATAACACTTTTGTCTTAGATTATTCTTAAAATTCAAAGGAAAAATGTCTAGGATTCCTAAATACTATTCAGACCAATTTCGGAAACATGGAGATCATAACTCATGGGGCAGGTTTCATGACAATGTAAGAGTGAGACCTTAAGACAGAGCATCTGGTCTCCATACCAAGACAGTGTTGATATCCATTTCACGGATTCACATTCAGCAAGGCCAAAGGCAAATCTGTGAACTACAGCCCCAGGTGGCTGACAATACCATTAGGACAAGACTCCCAGCTGTCTCCCTGATCCCCAAAGGTCTTTTTCCCTCTTCTCTTTAGTCCTGCCATTGTCCCTGAGAAGAGCACATAGAAGCCTGGAAGTTTCCTGAAGACCCTCCACATTAAGGCAGGCTGGCCCCACGAGCTTAGTTCATTGTTCACCCAAGCTTCACTCCTTTTCCAAATCCGCAAACTGCTGTCTTCCCGAGGTCTTACAAAAACATTTGAAATTTGAAAACTGTTATTTCCTGTGTCAACAGGATGTCACACATGCCAGTCCCCTAAAACCTGCCATCCACCAAAATGTGGCTGGCAGCACCACCTACCCTGGAATCACTTTGGGATTTTGTTCAGAATGCAGATTCTTGGGCCCTACCCCTGGCTGTCTCCCACTACTTGCCTCAAGGAGCTCCTTCATTGGCAAGGAGATGCTCTGCAGTCTTTCTACTCACCTGGGTTCACTCCATTAGCTCATCGTGTCCTGTTTGTTTTCACAGGCAGCCTGCAAGCCCTGCCTTCACTGCAGTTCTGGCTCCAGGATCTCCCAGGGATGCAGCAATGGATTATTTCTGTGTGTGCAAACCACTCACCCTGGACATTCAGAGGTGGGTTCTGGCTGAGGAGCTTTGAGATCCTAATCTTACCAGAGGGCAGCCTGCCGAGTGAAGCCTGGGGCAGTCCGCTCGGCTGCCAGTGCTCTTTTACTCTCCAGTAGCTTTCTGACTCCGAGGGGCCCTTGGGTTTACACCAAACACAGAAAGTGAAGTCCAAACATTTTCCTCTTCACCAACTTCTCCATCTACGGCTGCTTCCAAGGAGCCTCTGTAAGAGCGCCCAGCTCTATGAATTGGTGCCTCAGCCAATTTCCCTGTATCTGTCTGCTCTTGGCCTTCCTGCTCCCATTGCTCAGGCAGATCGCAGATGCCTCCTTTGGGATCTGGAGCTTGCCAGCCCACTTTGGATTTGGTTGTACCTTTTGCCGGAGTCTGTGTTTGCCCAAAATGGTGCCATGGGTTTTTCTCATGCCTGGCAGTTGCAGACCAGCCCCATGTCCTTTTATCCTCTTTCCAGCCCTTACTCCTGGGACTGGAAGAGGAATTTACAGCAACCAATTTGGGTCCTTGGCTGGAAATCTATGTAAAAAAAAAAAAAAAAAAAAAAGAGAGAGTTATATAACCCAAGGATGGAATTTTTATTTTATTTTATTGTTTGCTCGTTGTGTGCCATTAAGATAAAAGGATTCGTTCATGGAAATGAATGGTGTTGATAGATTTCTGAAGAAAGAAACAAAAGGAAGAGCCACATATATTAATTGATATGAACCTATAACAAAGACACTTGAGGACTCACTTCCTTGGCCTTATTGGCTACGTGGTCACTCAGGTTCCCAGAAATTCCAACAATAGCATATGCCTGAGCTTTCAAGGGCAATGGCAGTAACCTCATCTGAAATGACAGGCTCTCATGTTGCCTTATCTACCATTGATGTTTCCCTAAAGAGAGTATTTGAGTGGATTATCCAGAATATTATGCCTCCATGGGGGAGAGTTCAGAGCAAGCTTCAGAGCAGACGGGCTCCCTTGGGCTCAGGTCATAAATGATTGCCTTCAGCTCACAGACCTTTTCTTGGCCCTATAAATGGGGACTGGTACAGCAGGTTGGTTTCGTCTGCACAGCCCATACAACGCATTGAGGTCACTTTCACAGGGAAAATAACCAATAAGGAGGTTTTCCCAGAGGCGGGATATGTAGGCAGCTAACATATGTGGCATCAGGAACTCCTTCTGGGTCCTTCCAGAAGATCCCTCCAAGGAGAAGGGGAGCGCTGGCTAGGAACATGAATGAGATGGACTTAAGGAGGTTCTCTGAGTCCCCACTCTGCACCACTACCCATCACACCATAAATGGAAGTGGCCAGACAGTTGGGGTTATCATCTGTGCTAGCATGAGAGCAAATTATAGGCCGAGATGTAGCCATCATCCTGACCTCTACATGCCCTTCACTCTATTCACGACTTTGGGCAGATTACTCCGACCCACCTGAAATAGGTGATGATACACATTCGGTCATTGCAATGAACACTGGAGGGTTTGTGTGTATAATCCCCTCTATTTCAGCTCCATAATTGTTGATTTCGCGCTTTTCATGATGCCCCTTGACCAAATGTCACAGGCACCGACCTGCCAGCAGGCAGGGGTTTTGTTTACATGGAGCTTTAGGCTGGTATTCCCCAAATGCTCTATACCCACCTCCATCATCCTTCTCTCAATGAGATAATCCTCCTAGAAGACAAATACCAGCTTCAGAAACAACTACTGAAATGTGTACCTATTGCTTTTCTTTGTCAACAAATTTCACCAAAAAGGTCCAAGAAAGTCTAGAAAAAAAGACCCTCATAAAAGCATCCTATTCAGTAAGCAGAGAGATTTCCAGCTCTGTGAGGACCTCTTTATAGCCTTACATGATAAAAACAAACAAACAAACAAAGAAACAAACAAAAAACATTGGCAGACCACGGTGGCTTCCCTCCCCTCCCCCCAAATTATGCTAAAAATGCTTTGAGGAGCTGTTGATTTGAGAAAATATGTAATGATAAAATAAATTCAGTAGCCCTTTTTAATTGAATGTATACCTTACAGATCACAAGACCTGCATACATTTCTAAAAATAGCCACGCACACCTGGGAGAGAAGTATTCTGCAGCAGTTTGCAGATACTGCTGATATCACAGACCTCTTGTAGCAATTCTGTATTGGAGCCCATGTCAGAAAATAGTTACCTAGGGCTTTTGCCCTGTTCTAGGGACCTGTGTTTCTTCTACCCAGAATGCAAGGGCATCCAGACCAGGAAGTGTCCAAAAGACTCAATATGTTTCCAAATTCTCTCCAATCCAGAGAACTGCAAAAAGCTGAACGAGAGGACTTATTCTGGGGTAAAACAGGGATTCTGATCCCTTCCGGAATAAGAGTGGAATATCTGATCAAATTTCGGCTTTTAAGCTGTAGGGAGTTATCTAAATGTCTCACCTTTCCCCATCCTCAAGAGTCCTGTAGATCAGCTCTGTAGACTGATTGGGCCATTAAGTCTGAGAGCTGTGCTTCTGTTTTAAAGCCAAGTTAGAGAGTCAGGAGTTCCAACTTCGCTACTTAGAGATGTAACGTAGAGTGTCAGTGGTAGTCATTAATGCTAGATGATAGGATTATGTGTCTTGACCTTCTTGTGTTGCGGTGGGGCCACATAACTAGTTCTGGCCAGTCAATTTTGAGAAAACGAGATGGTGTCACTTCCAGGTCAGATCATGTCATTGCCATTCTGAGACCCTTCAGGGATTTCTTCCCCTCGAGCATCTGACCCATGGCGTCAGAGATGGTGGTAGTTCTGCTAAACTGAGTCTCTGAAGACTGATGAGCGAGCATCCCTGCTGAACTATGACGGGCAGGTAGTATGAGGCAAAATTAACCTTTGTTGGGTTAAGCCACTGTAACTTTGTAGTCACGTGTTCCTGTAGCACAACCTAACTTAACTTGACCAGACAGACAAGGTTATGTTGCATCATGGTTTTATGTTTTAGGTTCCTCAGCAAAATTAAATGGAAAAGTGAAATTTTTAAAAAATTTTTTTATGAAAATAAAATCCTATCACTCCAACCTCCCTCTGATTTGACTCGAATTGAGTTGGTTTTCAGGAGAGGGGAGCTGAGAAAAGGCAGCATTGCCAGGGTATGGGTCTGCTGGCAAACCTCTGGCCAGATTCCTTCTGAAGCAGCACCTTGTCTCTGCCCCTTCAGAGTGAGCCACACAGGCAAGGCAAAGAGGGGCAGACCCTCTCAGAAACTCAGGAAACATGGGACTGAGCCTTTTGTGGCTGTATAGTTGTCAATCTAGTTCTTTTCATGGGCACAACCTTTTTTGTGCTTGAGTTTAAATGGCATTTTGAATCTTGGCCAATTTGAATCATTCTAGCCCCTCACCCTGATCCTCCCTGGGACTCATGAATACACTTGGGTTTGTGTTTGGACAGTTGCAATGATGTATTTCAAACCCACTGTTTAGCTGCACACTCTAATGACGGGCAAGGACTAATTGGGCACTTTGGCACATGTCAGGTTCTAAATGCAGGGATGAAGGTTCTAATGGTAACAGAGGGAGAAATAGATTTGTCCTGAACTTGGTAGCAATGTCACCACGTCAAGCTCTGCCAGCATGATGTTTGAACATTTCCAGACCTGGGACTTTTCTAAAAAATGGAAAAGCACCCTGGAACCACTCATGAAACAGGAAAACAAAACTCTGCTTTAAAACACCTTTTACAAATCCCGGTGATTTGGGCCTGACCCTTTTGGGTGAAGGCTTTTTAAATAGCATGATATTTAAACTTGGTCCAACATCATTGTTTCCCCATCGCCATTTCCCTTCCTCTGATAGACATCTCATTATTAGGCATCATATTATTAGCACAAATGCTTTCTGTAGAAACATAAAGGCAAGGATGCTTATTAATCAGAAACCAAATTTTCTATTCAGGCTCATAATCAGGGATCTTGGAAAATGTGAATACGCTTATTTACTTGGAGAGACTGAGAGCAGCATCTTTCCATGGTACTTGATCTCCTAGGATGATAATGTCCTGGGGAAGGTGTACTGAGACATAGGAGAAACTACTTAAAGCACAGCAGCCCTGGGGTATCTACCAGGGAGAGTCTTACAGGAATCAATGGACTCCTATGAAGTGTGATGTGCAGAGAGCCAAGAAAGTTATGCCACTGAAAAATCTCTCCCACTGGTTTGCCTGCATTTCCAAGGTTAGAGATTCATTCCTTCTTATCGTAAGGATTTTGCATTTTAGGAAATGCAGTCAGTTAGTAAAATCCATAAACTCTGAGGTCATGCTCCCTGCATTTGGATCCTAGCTCTGCCACTTACTGGCTGCATGACCCTAGGGAAGTTACCTATAAATTCTCTGAGCCTCAGTTTTCTCACTTATAAAATGGGATAAAAAGTGTCCTGCCTCATGGAGACACCGTAAAGATTAAACTGAGCTGATGTACGTAACACACAGAAGTGATCTGATATCAAGTTTCTAATGTGGAGCTCAAGTTCTGCAAACAGCCAAGGGTGGTGGCAAGGTCATCCAGTAGAGGAGGAGTTACTTCTGGGCCCAGAAAGTTCCCCTTGACAAGGACTTCTGGGACTTCCTGTTGCTGCATAACCTTCCCAAAGTCAGTTCTAAACTTCCCAAACACTGGTAATGTAGGTGTGAAATGTAGTGGTGAGGAGGGTGAAAAGACAGAGCCATCCCCTTTCTCTTGGAAGGTGTTGGGGCCACTAAACAAATCCTGGCCCCCATCAGCTGAAACTGGTTTTAGAAAGTAATCAGTTAATGTGTTAGGCTAATTTTCTGACTCCAAATGCTAAAGTGACAGATCTTCTTTCTTCCATACATTCTTTTTCAAAGCAAAAGACCATTAAAAAGGAACGATGGTTAGTCTACCTTACCCAAGAATGTCCAAATACCTTTTCAGAAATTGTAGGATCTCAGCTCCCGGGGAGGGCGGCCAGCTCCCCAGCCCTTCTCTGCACTCAGTCCCGGGGACTGAGCTCACAGGACGCGTGCTGACCATCTCTCATCACATAAAGGGCACTGGCAAGAAGAGGCTGCTCCTATCTTTCTCCACTTTTTGAGGTTAAAATCACAAAACTGTGGCCCTCTCTCATGAGTGGCTGTGGCCTCTGTCCTATGCAAACTGCATAGGAGGCTTTAAAATTCACACTGACTTGTTTTTGGTGTCGGGGACGAGGCAATCCCTTCAGCCAGTCATGGAAAATAGGTTACGCTATCTACCTAGCTGGTTTTGTAGGGAGCTGCTGCCTTCCCCTCTTTAATGTCCCCCTATCTTTGCCCACACTCTCCTATTTGATAAAATCCCTTGGACTCCTTGGACTCCTGTTTGGGTTTGCTTCTCTCCTGAAGCGAATCACCAACTTTCTCCCATTTCCGTCAGCTCCTTTGTTCACATTGTAAAAGTTCATGTTCATTAGCTATCGATGGTTGAAACCAGGGCAACAGGCCTACAGAACAAAACAAAACACCCTATAAACTTTTTTAAGAAGACATTTTTCTGGGCCTGGAGTCTTTCCATGTCAATTTCTCCAGAGTTTGGTTGGGTTGAGTTTTGCTTTGCGCTGTTTTTTTTTTTTCTTTCGCTCCTTCTCCAGGTTAACGGAGCCTTTGAAAGCCAGCCCATTGAACCATTCCTCTAAAATGGCATTTTGCGTTTTCTTCCAAAAAGACTCTTGACTGGGGCAGGATGGGGTAAACAGGATCTTCTTAAGGAACCGCCTGCTCAGAAGACATTTTTGGGGGCTATGAAAACAAATGGGAAACTACTAAATAAGCATAAGTCTTTGCATTACTCAGTTTTGAAAAAGTAAAGAGAAACATGTATTTATTCAATGGCCCCACCCCACTGGAAAAGCTCAGAGTACCAAGAAAACATATGATTAGGGCTATCTGAGGGAAGGAGCCTTCCTACAACTACCATTTTCTTTTTCTCTTCTACTTCCAAATCTGCAAATAAACTTGCCAGTAATTTTATACTTTTTCTCCACTAAAATGAGATTTCCCCGCATGCACTGCCAGAGTGCATGTGTACACATCCAAATTAGAACAAGTGCATGGGGCACCTGGGTGGCTCAGTCGGTTAAACGTCCGACTTCGACTCAGGTCATGGTCTTGTGGTCCATGAGTTCGAGCCCCGCGTCTAGCTCTGTGCTGACAGCTCGGAGCCTGGAGCCTGCTTCGGATTCTGTGTCTCCCTTTCTCTCTGCCCGTGCCCCACTCACACTCTGTCTCTCTCTCTCTCTCTCTCAAAAATAAATAAACATTAAAAAAAAATTAAGAAAAGAAGCAAGTGCTGGATCTCTGTTTTAATGATCCCACTCTGTCAGGCCCTTTCAGAGTCATTGATCTGAGCTTTATGGCAAATGCAAGTAGGATATACTTACTAATTTGACTATCAATAATAATTCCTTTTCTGTTTGATTTGGAAAATTTAAGCTTTGTCCAGACTTCACAATGGCATCGACTTTTATTGAGATATACGCCAGATAAGGAGCTAAGTATGTTCTGTATATCAATTAGTTCATTTAATTCTCAGGGTAACCCTATGAGGTAGATATTATTCCTCCATCTTACAAGTGAGAAAACTAAAGCACAGCGAAGTTCATTAATGTGCTCAAGGTCACACAGCTGATAAATGACAGAGCCAGAACGCAAACCCCCGTTTTGCTTTGGAAGTCGGGGGCCTTACCCACTATTGCCAGGATGCTTCATGAGTTGGCACGTAGCGGAGTAACTCTTGCATGGTGGCTTTGAAACAAGTACTTGTTGGATAAATTAAAAAGCAAGCAAATAAGTTGATCTTGTATTATTCCTACCAGGAAGGCTAATACCTGTAGTATTCAAGGTAAGTAAAGGTAGCTGCTGTAAGAAATGACGTCTGCATCTCAGTGGCTTTGCATAGTAAAAGTGTATTTCTCAGTCTCATCACAGTGTAACATGGTCGGTAAAGATTTAATAGGGGAAGACTGTTCTCTGCAGTCATTTGGGAGCCAGACCCCTTCTAGACAATAGCTCTGCCATTTTCAGGGCTTTTCTCCCAAAGTTGGCCTGAGCACCGCTGGGATCTCCAGGCTTGCGGTGTCCTCCAGGTGGGAGGTGAGGGAGTGGAAGATGGTTTGGAGAGTTGTAGGGCTAGGCCCAACAGTGTCATGCATTCCATTGGTCAGGACTCAGTCAATGGCCCCATGAACTGCAGCAAAGGTTGGGAAATGTAGCTTGCCTGCGAGCTCAGGAAAAACATGACATAGGCCTGGTCAGCACCCAGCTTTGTCTCTGCCACAGACCTATTCCCTTCTTTTATAGATGGAAACTGTATGCTTGTACTATATTTCCTTGATAAAGTCCTTCTTTGCTACTTCAATGGAAATTTCTGTAATTTGAGTCATTCCCTTGAGCTTAATGTCAAAGATGGGAGTTTTGCACACTTAAGACCAGATATAAAATGAATAAACTTTCAGGGGCCCCTGGGTGGCTCAGTTGGTTGAGCATCTGACTCTTGATTTCGGCTCAGGTCATGATCTCACAGTTCCTGAGTTCAAGCCTGGCATCGGGTTCTGTGCTGGCAGCATAAGCCTGCTTGGGAATCTCTCTCTGTCTCTGTCTCTGCCCCTCCCCTGCTCGCTTTCTCTCTCTCTCTCTCCCTCTCAAAAAAAAATGAACAAACTTCCTAGGACCACCATCACTATTTTTCTCGTGTTAGCACAGAATAGATCTGTTGACAATATTAGAAAGCTCTAGTGTTTGTTGGGACATTTTAACAAGGATAGACTCAGTGGAAAACTCTGGGTGTCGAGGACAGAAGAAGCATTCTAAAAGTATCGCTTGGTGAGGGAATGCCTCGTTTAGGATAAATTATATGTGTGTGGCACAAAAACTTCATAAGTTTATCTGTAAAGAAGTTCATTATCTTGTTCAGGATCACAAGGAGAATCAGTTGTTAAACGAGATCAGAAATGTAGTCATCTCTTTATTTATCTCAGACTTGACTCAACTAGGTGACCTCATTTTGAAGGAGTTGGATTTCATTGAGAGGTGTGTTTTAAGCTTATCTAAGTGACAACCAGCAGCATTCTCCTCCTATTTAAAATTATAGCCCATTAAAGGCAGGCTACTGTTTACTCTCCCAAGTATTGGGGCTCTCAGGTTTCTAATTTCTAATGATAGGCTAAATTATTTATAAAATACGTCTATCTTTCTTACTTCAGTTATTAATCTCTTGATGCTATTGGTGGTGTCGAGGCTCTGCTGTAAAAGCTTAATGCATTTTGCCTCCGTGGGTCACACTTGCTGGAGATGTCTTTGGCTCGACACAAAGGGGTTAAAAAAGAAGACTTGAGGTGGTGCCAGACAATTAGATAATTACAAAACAATTCTGCACATTAAAGTAATCTTACAAGCACTATGTTTGGAGCGATGGCTACCAACTTTTCCTTTCTTAATTGTGCCCTAGGGCTTTTCAATGTCATCATCAAATTCAAAGATGAAAAAAAAATCATTTCCTATTTTTAAAGCATATGGTGATACTTTTTCTCAATACCTTTTCTTTACTGGTATGAAAATATTTCCAAATCTATAATGTTCATAGTAGCCGACACTGAGTGCTCGCTATGCGCTAGGTTTCGTACTAGGCACTTTGCAAGTGCTATCTCATTTAGCTTTCTCAGCCTCCCTGTGAAGTAGGTAATAATAAACAGCTAAGGTTCAGATACTGCTGCCTATGCTCCAAGGACTCATTTAATACCATTACAAATCCTCTGTGGTTTATACTCAAAATCTTATTGAACTAAGAAGCCATCAATAGTAGGGCAGTGTTACGGAGTGAATTCTGTTCCCTCGAAATTCATTATTGAAGTCTTAACCCCCAGTACCTCAAAATGAAGTGCATTTGGAGTTAAGAGGTTTAAAGGAGGTAAAGTGAGGTCATTAAGGGCGCTGATCCAATATAACTTGTGCCTTTATAAGAAGAGGAGATTCGGACACTGGTATAGAAAGAAAACCATGGTAGAGGGAGAGAGCGGCCATCTTACAAGCCAAGGAGAGGTGCCTCCGAAGAAATGAACCCTGCCAACACCTTGATCTTGATGACTTTTAGCCTCCAGAACTGTGAGAAAATAAATTTCTGTTGTTTAAGCCACCCCCTTTGTGGTACTTTGTTATCGCAGCCTTAGCAAACTAATTATAAACAGGCACTGTTGTTTTATACAGGCACTACTAAGAAAATGTCAAATTAAATTATGACCAAAGCTTTGAAATTTTTAGATGTATCAAAAGAATGCTTACAGAGAGACGAACTTTCATAAAATATAACTCTTGCATGTACATAAAAAAGGAAACCATCACTGAAATACATGAGTTAAGGTATTCCTAAAACTTCTTCACAAAGAGTACGACTTTTCTTAAATACTTTTCTATTCAGGTCCATGAAAATCTATGGTTTTTCACACAAAATTATCTTCTATACCATCAGGAGTGTTGGTGATGCAGCATTTCTTAAAAGAAGCATTTCCACTATTTTCTCCAGGATGTTCTTCAAGCCACAGACACCCATCCTGTGCATTTTGGTGCTGACACGGTTTTGACCCTGCTGATCTGTTTCATCTCTGTGTACGCAATAAGTTTTTTTGTCAATACTAACTCATGATGTAAGATCTTTGCACTCAATAATCAGCTACACAACAAATAGAAAAAAGGAGGACTCTGAAGTGGAAGAATGACCAAGTCTGGGGGAAAGGCCTGAAATAGCAGAAAGGAAGGACCCGCACCCAACACCAACAGTCGTGGGTGATAGCCACCGTCTGGTTGGCATACAAAACCGCCATTGCTGTGAGGGAATAGAGTTATATTCTGTGTGTCACCGAGGCATGTGGGGTGCTCACTGCTGAAGTGATCTGAGCTATCCCAACTGAACCCCAAAACGATGTCATAGGGAGGAAGGCCGGTGGGGGGGGGGGCATTTGGCCCAGATCTGTACACACAAAGAGTCTCAAATTAAAAATTTGGGATTTTTTTTTCGTTTAAAGAATATTCCAGTGGTCTCAAAACATAGAATGACAATTCTTCCTTGATTTGTCACAGGCCCTAATCCCAAACACAAACTTACAATTTGTCCATCTTTGCAGCAGCAGGTATCAATAGCGTGGTTATTGTGGTTTGCACAACTAAGCAGAGTGGGCGTGCTTTAGATGCCCAGGGGACTAAAGCTTGGTCTCTTGCCTTGGAGGGCCCACTGTCTACCAGGGGAAAGACACCTGCAAACTTGCAATTGCCCTGGTGTGATGAGTGGTTTGCTAGGGGTATGTAGAGGGGGAAAAAGTGAAATACGACTTAAAGAGTTGGGACCATGTCGGAGAAAGTTTCATATACAAGAAAAAGAGGCCACAATGTGTGGATTGAAAGAATAGGTAATTTGGTGTCCATATATGGGTGGGGAATTCCTTACAGAAGAAGCAGTGTAAGCAGGTAAGTGCAAACACAACACTAGGATGTGGGGTGTACGTAGTAGGGGGAGGAGACGTCGTGGGAAAGGTAGCTGGAGAATCTTATATATCGGTGACTCTAAGTACTGGCTTCACATTAGAATCACGGGGACACTCTGTAAAAATACAGATGCTTATGCCGTGGCACAGATCCAGTGATTCAGGTCAGAATCTCTAAAGGTAAGATTCTAATGTACAAGCTGGAGCTGGGAATCACTGCTGTTCTTTTCTTAATGTGAATGGACTTTATCTTGAAGCCAGGTGTTCTGAACCTTCTGGTTTACCCATTCATACTTGAGAAAAAGGACCTATTCCCAGTATTATGACGATATATCTCAGGGGCACACTCTGCTGTGGGAGCATCTCGGTTTTGGAGAAAGCAGTCAGGAGCGATTAATTTGAAAGAGCCCCCTTGCCCCCAGATGATTGTAACGTGACTAAGCTCATGTGATAGAAGACATACAGCCAGTTATCCTGAGTTTCACGTTACTTGGCAATAGGCGGTAGAGATTGTTAATGTCCTGAGAACCAAGTGAAATTTCCACTTTTCGGGGTGCCTGGGCGGCTCAGTCGGTTGAGCGTCTGGCTCTTGATTTTGGCTCAGGTCACGATCTCATGGTTCATGGGATTGAGATCCACGTCAGGCTCTGGGCTGACAGAGTGGAGCCTGCTTGGGATTCTGTCTCCACGCCTCCCTTCCCCCTCCCACCCCCCCAAATGCTCTCTCTCTCTCAATAGATAAACTTAAAATTTTTTTTTAAAAGTGAAATTTCCACTTTTTATATTAATAATTTGGCACCATTTGGAGGCAGAAGCATTGACCTGTATTATGAAGAGCATCATCGTTGCTCAGCCGGGACCTTGGCAGTCACCACCATGACTTTGGTTTTCCCTCAATCAGTTGCCACCTCTTGGGATTGTAAATATTGACACCCACCCTCAGAGAAATCAATAGCTGTGTATTAGCCTCCAATTTCATATATCGATGTGCAGATCCGAGGGCCTCTGGAAAATACGAGATGACTTCAGCATTTGAGAATGCTGCCTTGGAGCTGAAGGCCCGTGGATTTACATTTCCCTCAGTGATTCTTGGCTTCATGACTTCTCTCATTATTATCTCTCTGCAGTGTATCCGTATGCAAAATTTTGGCAGAAACATCCTAGGAGCAAGCAGAGAAGAAAGGAAGATCTGCTTTCTCAGAGCTCGAAATTAACCTCCCCAAATTCAGTAGAGAAAATTCTCTGAAATTACTACCCAAATTAAAAAAGAAATTAACCCTTTGATTGAGAATGTGTTTTGAATGGGACTCCCAGTTATCTTTGCTCACTTCGAGGGGTCAGAGGATCCCGGGATGGCCTTTCCATCTTGGCTCAATTCAAGTGCCAAGTCAATCAGATTAAAAGTGAATGTTTCAAACAGTATCGCCATCTGGATATACTTGCCATACAAGTATGGCATCAGTGTGGTTTATTTTACTATAGAGACGGCTGATGTTTTCGTGTGAATGGTGTCTACACAATTCCCACAACAACCAGGCTATGCAGTCAACCCTGTCAGGCACTGTAGACACGAGACTCCCAGGTTGTATTGGATTGGCAGGTTGTTTTGGTCAAAGGGACACAGGCATTGACAAAGACCTGTCCTCTGCTTTTCTGAGGTGATAAACCACCTTAATTCCAGCTTGCGCCCCTGTGAGACTGCTTAGAAAAAGTAGGAAGAGCCAAAGGGTGTATCCAAAAATAGCTGACAGGCCCCTCAGCCTTCGCTCTGGGAGTCCTGTCATTGTTCCCGTAGGCAAAGTTGGCAAAGGTTTAGTGGGGGCAGGTAGGACTCACTTCCCTCCCGGGTTTGAAGATCAGCACTGTCTCATCAGGAAGCCTGAGCTTGCCAGCTGTAACCGGACGCAGGGCCAAGGTTCAAACACTGGCCCTGCTCAGGGAGGTTTGCTAGAGCGGCCAGTCGCCCGGGTGCTCGGCCCCGACACTCCGAACTTGCCTCCCTTCGAACGAAGCTCCCCTTGCCTTCCCCCCTCCCTCATCCACACACAAGTTAGGATTTTTTGTGTTCAAGGACTACTAAATAAGATGACCTGTTCATGCTTCTAAGAAGTATAGAAATTATCAAGTCCTCACGGTAGTAACTTTGGAAAGTACAGAACCCACACCAAGAAAGAAGATGGGCCCAGAGACCCACGGTCACCAGGCAAAGGCAACCACTGTGTATATTCTGGCTCGGTTGCGGCCAGTTGTTAGTGTGTGCGTGCGTGCTTGCACGTGTGTGTATGTGACTGCGTATGTATGTATTCCAACTACAAAAGACAAAGTAAAACAAAGTTCACACCCAAGCGAAAGCCGTGATGAGTGAAGCTCAACCACACCTATTTGTAGTTAAGACCAAGGACCACCAGGGCCTTGCCTGGGCCACGTGGTCCAACTCGGGAGGCCGTTGTGGTTCTAATTTACAGTTTGGCTACACCAGGCGGCTGGGTGATAAGCCGTCTGCTTATTTGTCTTTGACGGATGCCAGGTGGATTGTGGTCGGACAATCTTCCCTCGGCAGGCCCAGCACTTGGAATCCACAGAGCCAGCGTGAGTGAGGCCCTCCCCCGGGCAGAGCGCAGGTCACACAGTGGGCACCCACCCAAAGGGCCTGACCCGGTGACAGCCGTCACTACAGACCCGGATGCCGTTGGGCAGAGAGGAAAGAGGCAGGAAGCCGGGGAGCCCAGGAGAGGCCGCAGGGTGGGCTGACTGGCTTTTCCGTGGCGCACAGGTTTGCTCCGAGAAACCCAGCTCCCACGCACCTTCCCCTTAGGTGACCCGCATTGCTTCCAGGCATGCGTGCAATTTGCTGAGTTTTGACATTTTCCGCCCTCTCTGAGAGCTGTCAGCGTGTGAGGCAGTATCTGCTCGTGGGCAGAGTCTGGTGCCGGCTGCAAAATTAAAAGCAAGAGATAACCACAAATAAGAGGGCACCAGTGGCCAAATATCTCTCGACGCTGGCGAGGGCTGCGGAAGGCCACGTGAGTCTATGTTTTCCCTCCAGCTGGAGCCAAGAAGAGGCATCCGGAATGATAGCATCCGGAGGCCTCAAGAGGCAGGGCCTGCGGCCGGACAAAGGGAGGGAGAGGCCAGGGGGCGTTCTGCTGGCAGGTGGACGTGGCCCTTGTTGAAGCCAATGAAGCATGCTGTGCTATCTGGAAATTTCTCAGGGCTGGCCTGGGCTAGTCATTGGAGGAAGGGGCTGGAGGACCCAGGCTTAGTCGTTTTTCCCTCCCCCGTTTTTGCTGATTGTGGGCTGGAATGTGACATGTTATTTTCTTTTCTAAAAGGGTCATCGTTTTAAAAAGCGAATGCTTTCTCTGCCTTAAGGAAGCAGGTCTCCATATCAAACTAGGGGAAATTGTGCCATGTAATTGGTGGTGACAAAAGAAGTCCTGTGGAAGATGATCTGTGTCCTGAGCAGCCAGAGAAAGGACAGGGGGGTTTGTTACCCACTGATGCTCCAGCAAGGGTGGGACACACTTCATGAAGTCCCCCAGGGGCAAATATGAGGCCTGAGTGGCAGATCAGTTCAGACACCATACGATCCATCGAGATCCAGGCAGAGCTCAGTAACCAGCCCCGGGCAGGGGTTCCCAGCTTCCTTGAGTATGTGGGTTTCCTTTTCATTAATTTTTTTTAATGTTTATTTATTTTTGAGACAGAGAGAGACAGAGCATGAATGGGGGAGGGTCAGAGAGAGGGAGACACAGAATCCGAAGCAGGCTCCAGGCTCTGAGCCGTCAGCACAGAGCCCGACGCGGGGCTCGAACTCACGGACCGTGAGATCATGACCTGAGCCAAAGTCGGACGCTTAACCGACTGAGCCACCCAGTGCCCCGTGGGTTTCCTTTTCAAATTCCAAAATCATTCAGACACCTACAGCACAGTGTCAGTGGTGGTTGACCGGGAAAACGAAAGGTGATTCAAAAATAATTAAACACGTTTAAAAGCACATTACTTGACAATCAAGCTACATAATAGCACACAGTTAAAACCAAAGCTGTAAAGGAACGAGCATGATAATTCCTACAATCGGGTGAGTGTTCAACATACACACCTCCCCGGGGCCAGTCAGCCCGGACTCCACACAGTGCATCCTGCCAGGTTTTGAAACGGCAGCCATGATGAATTCCTTCTTTTCCTCAGGACTGTGAGATTCTTCATGTATCCCCACAAGATAGTCAATGGTGTGATTATCTGAGGACCTGGGCAGCCACTACTATTCCCGAATTAAGTCAATATTGAAACAGAAAGCCCCTGACTCAGTGCCCTGAAACATATTCATGAAAGAAATTCTGGACCGCACAATGGAAGTGAGGGGAAGCTTCATCCTTCTGGAAAATGTGATTTCCAAAGATCACAGGAAGCTGTGGGAAAACCTCTTAGTATATCCTGATTCATGAGTCCTGACCCTATGTTCTACACACACACACACACACACACACACACACACACACAATGGCCCACAGCCCCTTTTGTGTGATATGGCACAAAAGGCATCAACTACTGGGGAATCCATGTTCAATCACGACATGTTAGCATGTGGTGCCTTTATGTGCATGATTAACCTTTTTGGTTAAATGAATGTGGCCTTACCACATTATGTCACATGATTAACTTTTTTGGCTACATGAATGTGGCCTTATCACTGAATTTGAGACACCTGCAAAATCAACTTCATCTTCCAAGCGAGTCTGAAAATGGCAGCTGAGGTTTTATCATTTTTTAAAAAAAATTCAGTGTTTATTTATTTTTGAGTGAGAGAGAGACAGAGTGCAAGCAGGGGAGGGGCAGAGAGAGAGGGAGACACAGAATCTGAAGCAGGCTCCAGGCTCTGAGCCGTCAGCACAGAGCCTGACGGGGGGCTCGAACTCACGAACCATGCGGTCATGACCTGAGCCAAAGTCAGACGCTGAGCCGACTGAGCTATGCAGGTGCCCCAACAGGTTTTTATCATTTTACCTTCTCTGCCTACAACAGAACCTGCAAAGGGTGCAAAAAGTTTTCACCTTCCATCATTTAGGGAGAAGGAGCCAAGTCGTGGCTGAGGAACTCAAGGCTGTCAGCCAACCCTCTTTATTGATTTCTCAGGGCTGTGTTGAATGATTCCGTTTTCTGAAGATACGTGAGTCGCAAGAGAAGTTACAAGTTGGTGCCTGCTACGTGTTTATTTGTCATTGAGGAGTACAGTTTTCCCTAATGTGTTCAATTCTTTTTGAATCGCCCTGAGTATACCGGCCAAAGACTGTAAGAGTTCAGTAACGCTTTCAAATTAATTCATAATTTTCTAGCCACCAAAGCACCTAAACACATCATAAAATAGTGAGACATATAGATGTGTCATGCCACAATAATGTGTCACTTACAAGGTGACGTGCTCTGTTATTCGTAGCTCAATCGACCCTCAGGACAATCCTGTAATATAGGTACCGTGCTCCCCATTTTATAGATGAGGAAAAACGAGGCTCAGAAAGACAAAGTCACTTGAGCAAGGTTTTGCAAAGGGCAGGTTGTAGAACGGGCATTCCATTTCAGGCCCGGTTAAATTTGACAGCCCTGGTTCTCAGTCCTGAACTGCGTTGCCTTCTCAAATGAGGAAAAAAACCTTTATTTTCTTAAAATCATGTTGTGCTGTCATTCTCTTTTCTTGGTATGTAAAAGTTTTGAATCGTGGATTGTGTTTGTGGAATCAGGCTGAAGTGTAGGAAATTGCTGATACCTGATCATTTCTGATTCGACATAATAGTTTCCTTCTTTGAAGGGAGGAAGGAAAGAAGGGAAGGAGGGAGCAAGGGAAGGAGGAAGGAAGAAGGAGAAAATGAAATACAAAAAAACCAAAGTGATAGAAAAGAAGAGAGGAAGGACAAGAATAAGGGAAGGAAGGAGGCATAAGAGGAAATTAGAAATCACTAGCAAAGCTCTGTCACTCTTTCTTAAATCCTGTTGCCTCACAGCCTCTCTCCCAACAATATTGGCTTTATTGTCTCTTGCCTTTGATCAGGGTTTTCACAGTCACCAGACTCCTTAAGTAATCAACAGAGACCAAATGTATCATATTGTCTTTCATTCTTTATTTATTTTTTTTTTTAAAACGCGGATTGCGCAGATTTCTAGCCACCACCCTGAGGGATTAAGAAGAAAGGAAAGATCAGCAGAACAAAGTCTTGCATTTATTAGGAGCGTATAAATACAACTTTCTCTTCCCAGGGGGAAAAACACTGGACCAAAACGAAATGCCCTCAATGTGTGAATTTACAGAAACGTACAGTTAGCACACATTGAAGTTTCAGATGAGAGACATAACCTCAATGTTGAAAGAAGAGAGACGAGACAACAACAACAACAACAAAAATGAAAGAAACCCTTTTTTAATTAAACAATTAGCTTGGAGATGAGATGAAGCGTGAATCTAAATGAATCCACTTATAGGAAGAAATAAAAACATTTGGGCAGTTGAACACATATGAATAACAAATGATAAAGCCAGTGAGCAGTTGAAGTCCTCGAATTGGAGTCTTTAAAGGACAAATGGTCTCACCCCCTCATGCTACCTCTGGAATCTAAATATGCTCAGCAAGGGCTGGTGGGAAAGAAATGTTCTCTAAAATGGTTATTACGATATTGCTATTACCCAACACGACCAGCATGTGAGACTCACATTTGGCCCCAGCCCAACGTGATGCGAAGGAAAAAGGACTTTTCTTTCCTTTTAAATGTTAACAATTAAACGGGATCAGAATGGCAAATCTCGGAGCCAGAGAGCCCTGTTTTCTTTAGAAATGTCCTCCCAGATGGCACTGCCCTGGATAGCAGTGCATCTTCGGCTGCCCGCAGAGAAGGACAATGGTGAGACTGGCCCCAAGGCATGATGTTGGTTACCTCTGTGCCAAGGCGCATTATTAAAAGTGTCTTTGTAAGGAGATACTTGCCAGAAGACGTCTCCCCATAGCACATGGCCACTTTTTTTTTTCTTTTTTGATCTTTCGTATTCTCCAAAGGAAATGGCCTGAAAAAATTTAAGGGACTACATTATTGGTACTATCACTATTAATTATTATTACATAAGGCTGTATTACTTTGCCAGGGTTGTCGTAACACGGCACCCCTAACTGGGTACCATAGACAAAGTCATAGATTGGGGGGTTCAAATAACAGAAATTTATTTTCTCACAGTTCTGGAGGCTAGAAGTCCCACATCAAGGTGTCGGCAGCACTGGTTTCTCCTAGGGTCTCTCTCTCTCTCTCTCTCTCGTTGGTTTGTAGATGGCTCTTTCTCCCTGTCCTCACACGCTATTCCTTCCACGGTCACGCATCCCTGGTGTCTCTTTTCATGTCCAAGATGCGTCTTCTTGTAAGGACACCAGTCATATTGGATTAGAGCCCACCCTAATGACCTCATTTTAACTTAATTACCTCCTTCAAGGCTTTATTTTAAATACAGTTACATTCTGAGGTCCTGGGGGTAAGACTGAAGCATGCAAATTTGGGGGAGGCACAATTCAAACCCTAATAAAGGTCTCTGAGACTATTTTTGACTTGGAAGTGCACCATTTTGTTCTCAATCAAAATTTGTCTTAGGTTGAACGTGCTCTAGCTACGTCTATGCAGTTAAAAGATGTGGAGACAGACATTTGTACCAGCTTGCCTTTGCTCTTCTGGGCCTGTTCTATCTTCTACCTCCCTTACATTTTTTCTTCTTTTTTTTTTTTTTTTAACTTTGAGAGACAGAGACAGAGACAGAGAGGGAGACAGAAAATGTGCATGGGTGCTCATGAGTGGGGAAGAGGCAGAGAGAGCAAGAATCCCAAGCAGGCTCCGCGCTGTCAGCAAAGAGCTTGACCCTGGGGCTCCATCTCACGAACGGTGAGATCATGATCTGAGCTGAACTCAAGGTTCGGACGCTCAACTGACTGTGCCACCGACATGCCCCCTTCCTCCCTTACGTGTTGAATCTCTCCAGTGTTTTTATGTTTTAGAGATGTCTCTTGTGAGTAGCATACTACTGGAGTTTTACAAACCTCTCATCTGAAAGTTGGTATCTTTTCAATTTGGGGTGGAGTTTACTATGTTATTGTGGTTACTGATCTGTTTAATCACCTAGTCTATTAGTCCCTCTTAGGCTGAGTTAAGAATCTCATTCTGTTTCCCCACGTTCTTCACCCTAAACCATACGTTTGTTAGGTAACTTCTTTGCCTTGGAAGTGAGCATACGCCACTGTTTTTACTCAGTGTTTTACCACTACATAACACTGATTGCCTCTCTCCAGATTCTGTGAATCTGAAAGCCAACACCATATATTGTAAATTGGGGGCTGTTTTGTTTGTTTGGTGTTGTAGTTAGCACTTTATTTCTAGGTAATAATTCCTATGGCACTCACCTGAGACCACTGTGCGGCAGCCATGAACGATTCCAAAATTCGAAGTGGTTTTAATGCAGGTGTACTTCTTATTCATATTACATGTCCATTTCTGCTTATGCCCTTCATTCTGGGCCCAGGTCAGAGGACCAGTCCCTTCTGAAATACTGCTGGAATGTGGCAGAAGGAAAGGAGAGATGAGGGAACTTCACGATGGCTTCGAAAACCTCTGCTCAAAAAGTGACATATTTTGGGGCATCTGGGTGGCCCAGTCGGTTAAGCATCTGACTTTGGCTCAGGTCACGATCTCGCGGTCCGTGAGTTCGAGCCCCATGTCGGGCTCTGTGCTGACAGCTGGGAGCCTGGAGCCTGCTTCAGATTCTGTGCCTCCCTCTCCATCTGTGTCGCTCCCCAGCTCACACTCTGTGTCTCTCTCAAAAATAAACACGCATTTATAAAAAAAAAAAAAAAAAAAAAAATTGACATTTTACTTTCACTGACAGTTTACTGGCTAAACAAGTCACATGGCTAAACCTGACATCGTCAGAGTGTGGAGATATAGTCCTCCCAAAGAAGGGGCACCACAGATTATGTGACCAAACCTGATGTCAGCGGGGCGGGAAGTATAATCCTCCCACGAAGAGGGGCAGCCTATATTTGGGGATAAAAATGCGACCCACTACACATTAATCACTGCAGCCTCAAAGGCTGAAAAATGATCGTGTAGCCAGCTAAAAACTGAAGTTTCATTATTATATAAGAAAGGGACAATGGCTACACGGGACAGCTCGTGTCTTCCCAGAGTGCCCCCTCTAGATGTTTTACCACTTCAGATCTGTATCTTCCTTCCAGGCAATACAAGACCTGAAAATATTTTAACACTTATCACCTTCTCCACGGCTTAAACGCTTTTGTTTAGTTGTACGTTTTATTGAATCATACAACTTGCACATTCATTTATTGTTTTGTCCAATCAAAATATATTTAGGTTAAACCAGTATCTACTAGTGCCTAGAATTTTCCCTCTGAGGTGACTCTTTTAGAATTTTCCTTGGCGAGGATCTGGTGGTGGCAAGACTCTCAATTTTTGTCTGTCTAAAAAAAAGAAAAAGGTTTTTGCCTTGATTATTGAAAGATATTTTGCTTTCTTTGAAAGCCGACACTGATAGCACTTTTTTTCTTTTAGCACATTGCATATTGTATTTCTGTCTTGTGTCTTTTATTACTGTCATTGAGATGTTAGCCAAGGGTCTGATCGCCATTGCTTTGGAAGTGATGTTTTTCCTTTCTGGATGCTTTTAAGATCTTTTCTCTGCTTTAGGCATCCTACAGTTTTATTAGATCATGCCTAAGTGTGCATTTCCTTTTATTTTCTTCTTGGGACTTTTTTGGCTTCCTGGTTCTGAGGTTTGGACTCTTTCAATGAGCGTTTCTAGAAAATTCTCCGTGATTTTTCCTTCAAATACACTTCTTCTCATTTTGTCTCATATCTCTTTCTGGAACTCTAGACCACCTCACTGTATCTCTGTGTATTTTAACTGATCTTGCAGATGTTCTCGCTTTGTTAAGGCCCGGGTAATTGAAGGAGATCTATTTTCCATTTCACTCATTTACTACTCAGCTGTGTCACATCTGTTTAACATATCCAGTGAGTATTTTTATGGGGGTGAGATTCACATAAGACAAAATTAGCCATCTAGAAGTATCCAGTTCAGTGGCTTTTCGTACATTCACAATGTTGTGCGACCACCACCTTTATCCTGTCTCATCAGAACATTTTCATCAACCCAAAAGAAAACCCTGTACAGAAAGCTGGTCGCTCCCCATCACCCACTCCTCCTGGAAACCACCAATGTGCTTTTGGTCTCTATAGACTTAACTATTGTAGATATTCCATATGAATAGAATCATATAACGTATGACCTTTTGTGTGTGGCTTCTTTCACACAGCATTATGTTTTTGTAGGATGTCTCAGTATTCCGTTCCTTTTGATGGCCGAGTAATATTCCACAGTCGTGTATATATCACAGTTTGTTTTCTTCCATTCATTCATTTTTTTAAATATGAAATTTATTGTCAAATTGGTTTCCATACAACACCCAGGGCTCATCCCAACAGGTACCATTCATTCATTGATGGGTATTTGGGTTGTTTCCAGATTTGGACTGCTCTGAGCCCCATTTTTCAGGTGGGAAAACTGAGACCCAGATTGGTGAGTAACTTGCCCAAAGTCACACATCTGATGAAGTAGGGAGCTGGGGTTCAATTCCAAGCAGGCTATCTTCAGAGTCCTTTTTTCTTTGTTTTTCTTTTTAAAGTTTCTTTTTGTTTATTTTGAGAGAAACAGAGACAGTGCAAGTCGGGGAGGGGCAAAGAGAGAGGAAGAGAGAGAATCTCAAGCAGGCTCCACACTGTCAGCAAAGAGCCTGATGCGGGGCTCAAACTGTGAGATCATGACCTGAGCCAAAACAAGAATCTGTTGTTTAACCGACTGAGCCACCCAGGCGCCCCCAGAGTCCTTCTTTTCAAACATCCTCTCATTTGATAAATGATAAGGAACTACTATTTTCCAAGCACCATAATGTTTCTTCCACTTCCCCAGGCAAAGTTAATTGTTTTCTTTTCTGTTTTCCTAAGGCAATGCTTATCTGAGATCAACCGGCCCCCTGAAACTTAAATATTCCTGGGTACTAACGTTCCATTGATGTGACTTCTAGCTCTGGCTTTATCGAACTTGAGCAAGATAAAGAAATGAAGAGTATAAACTGAGACTTATATTTAAAATTATCAGATTCTTTCCTTTTTTCCTCATAATGACCCTGTGAGGCACATATGATTATTTTGCAATGGAATGTGTCAACACTACTAACCAAAACATATTAAAAACCAATAAAATGGAAGAAAATGAGGAGACTAATGCTCGACATCATAGCTCATCAGGGAAATGCAAATTAAGAAAAAAAATAGTGAGAGGGCGTGTTAAGCGTCCAACTCTTGATTTCAGCTCAGGTCATGATCTCATGGTCATGATCTCGTGATCGTGAGATTGAGCCCCGCATTGGGCTCTGCACAAGGATAGAGGCTGCTTCGGATTCTCTCTCTTCCTCTCCCTCTGCCCCTGCCCCTCCCCTGCTCAAGCTCGTGAGTGTGTGTGCACGCTCTTTCTCAATAAATAAATAAATAAATAAAACCCGTGAGATACTCCTATAAATCTACTGGAATGGCCAACATCCCAAACACAGACAAAACCAAGTATTATACGATCTGGAGCAACAGGAACTCTCACTCACTGGTGGTAGGAATGAAAAATGGTACATCCCCTTTGGAAGACGGATTGGCAGTTTCTTTTTTCTTTTCTTTAAACTTTTTTTTTTAACGTTTACTTATTTTTGAGACAGAGAGAGACAGAGTCCGAACGGGGGAGGGGCAGAGAGAGAGGGAGACACAGAACCGGAAGCAGGCTCCAGGCTCCGAGCCGTCAGCCCAGAGCCCGACGCGGGGCTCGAACTCACGGACCGCGAGATCGTGACCTGAGCCGAAGTCGGACGCTTAACCGACTGCGCCACCCAGGCGCCCCAGATTGGCAGTTTCTTACGAAGCTTACCATATGATACAGCAATTGTGCTTTTTGATGTATGCTCAAACGTAATGAAAACTTACGCCCACACAAAAACCTACACACGGATGTTTGTTGCAGCTTGATTCACATTTGCCAACATTCGGAAGCAATGAAGCCATCCTTCAGTCGGTGAATGGATAAATAAACTGTGATACATCCAGACAATAGAATATTATTCCGCGCTGAAAAGAAATGAGCTATCAAGCCATGGAAAGACGTGAAAATAACCTTATCATCTATTACTAAGTGAAAAAAGCCAGTTGGAAAAGGCTACATACTGCAATTCCAACTCCATGACATTCTGGACAAGAAGAAAGTATGGAGACAGTAAAAAGATCAGTGGTTGCCAGGGGTTAGAGGGAGAAGGAGGGATGCACAGACAGGGCAGAGAGTATTTTTAGGGCAGTGAAACTATTCTGTATAACACTCTACTGGTGGATACTTGTCATTATATATTCATCCAAACCCATTAAATGTACAACATCAATAGGGAACCTTAATGTGATAACTATGAATTTGTAGTAATAATAATGTGTCAGTGTAGATTCATCAGTGGTGACAAATGTACCACTCTGGTGGGGGATTCTGATAGCGGGGGAGGCTGTGCATGTGTGAGGTCAGACATGGGAACTCTCCACTTCATGCTCAAGTTCGCAGAAATTGAATCTAAAATTGCCCTGAAAAATAAGGTCTATTTTTTAAAACCTAAAAGAATAAATCTCCAAAGAAACTTCTGCATGAAGAACACAGATGACAGTGGAGGAGGCTGAGAAGAGACAGGCTCCTGAGCAGATTCTGAAAACACTTCTGGGTACCTCCAGGGATTTGAGGTTGATATACCTGGTAAATTGCCAAATGAACAACACACGCGAATGAATAAAAGTAGGAAGGAATTGTGAACCTCAGTTTGTAGACAAAGAGGGTAAGACCTAGAGAGGCAATGAAACCTTTCCCTGGTCATTCAAAGCCCCATCTGCTTCACCCTGTATCGGGCACTCACCTCAGAACCTGACTCCACCCGCCCACCCTCGACCCCTGAAGGGAAAGTGGGGAAGGTTCACTAGACCAAACCTTGTCAAACTGTTTCTGGAATACTGACATAATTGATGAACTGTTGGCAAATATCATCAAGAGAGGTTAAGGCACTTGAAACAACAAATGACCTTTTAAAATCAGGAAAGTTGTTCATATTTTGAGTCCATAATATTTGCCTTAAGAATCAAGAACATAAAAAAGAATGTAACCTATGAAAATTATCATCTAATAATATCAGAAGAGAGGGGTGCCTGGGTGGATTAGTTAGTTAGGCATCCAACTTCGGCTCAGGGCATGATCTCGCTGTTTGTGGGTTCGAGCCCCACGTCGGGCTCTGTGCTGACAGCTCCGACCCCGGAGCCTGCTTCAGATTCTGTGTGTCCCTCTCTCTCTGCCCCTCCCCTACTCGTGCTCTCTCTTTCAAAAATAAATAAATTTTTTTTTAAATATCAGAACAGAGATATCATTTTCCAATTCCCATCCCTCCTAACCAGCTAAAAAATATAGATGTCCATCAACAAGGGAATGGCTAAATAAACGCACATATTTTGGAATAATAGGCAGCTATATAGAAGGATGAGACAGCTCTCTATATACTGACATAGTTCTCCATGAAATATAGTTGAATGAAAAAACTAGCACTGTAGCATGACCTTAATGGAATCTCATATTTTTTTTTAATTTTTTTTTTTAACGTTTATTTGTTTTTGAGACAGAGAGAGACAGAGGATGAACGGGGGAGGGGCAGAGAGAGAGGGAGACACAGAATCGGAAGCAGGCTCCAGGCTCTGAGCCATCAGCCCAGAGCTCGACGCGGGGCTCGAACTCACATACTGTGAGATCGTGACCTGAGCCGAAGTCGGAGGCCTAACCGAGTGAGCCACCCAGGCGCCCCAATGGAATCTCATGTTTTTAAAACAAAATTATACAAACTTTTCCTGCCAATTTATCTTCTTTCTCTTCAAGCCAAAATATATGATCCCCAGCAACTAGGACCGTGTCTGCCACATAGTAGGTGCTCAATAAACATTTGCTAAATGACTGGATGTGTGGTACCAATCCAAAACACTAAGAAAATTAATATAAAATAATAATAATCAACGAGGAGGAGAAAGTAACACTTGCGAGGCCCCTACTCCATTTCAAACACTTAATTAATAATTGCTTTATACTTGTTGTTCTACTTAACTCTCACAAAATCCCTATGAGGCTGAGAAAATTAAAGCTCACAGAAATTAAATAGTTTATTCAAGGTCTCCCATTTAGCCTGGGATTCAAAAGTAGGCCTTCCTGATTCCGCAGTTCTTGAGTACATTTTCAGGTCTGATCAGTGATAAAATTCTAGAGCCTTCTTGGTGGTATCTTTTTTTTTTTTAATGTTTATTTAGCTACTTTTGAGAGAGAGAGAAAGGCAGAGATAGAGGGAGACAGAGAATCCCAAGCAGGCTCCACGCTGTCAGCACAGAGCTGGACGTGGGGCTTGAACTTATAAACTGTGAGATCACGACATGGGCCAAGATTGAGAGTCTGACACTTAACCGACTGAGCGCCCAGGCACCCCTTCTCGGTGGTATCTTACGTGTTATCTTGATATGTTGTCTACATGATGAACCTACTTACAGAAAGCAAAAAGGAAGTGTAGAACCTGGCATTTTGGTTCATAGCTCCCTAAGAGATCAATGCTGTAAATTCAAAGAAGGAAAAAGTTTGTATTGACTGTCTAAGCTTGCATGACACAGTCTAAATGGTGTTTCCACATTCGTCCTCCAAAACACATTTGTAGGCAGGCCTTATTCTTCCCATTTTTGAGAGACAAGGAACGTTTAAGCCACTTGTCTCCCAAAGTCACATAAATATTGACTAATCTAGCTGAGACTCCCCAGATTTCTCTGACTCCAGAATTTTGGCTCTTCCCAAATGCCTCACTACCTTCCCCATCACAAGGTCAAGGTAGGCAATGGATTCAAGGACACAGCCCTCCTACATGCTGAGCCGCCTTTCTCCCAAAGGCTCAGATCGGGCCACGGTAAGATGCAGGGCTGGGCTGGGCTTGCTGAACTTTGTGTAATGTTTGGTTAGTAATCCTTGAAGACCAAGTGTATCTGAAAACATGAACCACCCCCCACGCCCACCCCAGGCAGGCAGTCGAATAAAACCCACTGCAGAGTAAGTCTCAGATTCTCTGTCCTCTGATGATATAATCTGTCATTAAATGGCTGTCAGTTTCTTCCAGATCACTGTATTATGTATGGGTTGCAGGGCCACCAATTAGTCTGAGCAAGCGCTAAAAATAAATAAATGATGAGGAACCTTCTATTTTCATCCAAGATAATTAGGGCCTGCATTTGGGGTGACGGGGTAGAGTGGAGCGGGAGAGTCCAAGGAAACCTTAAAGACCATGTGTAGATCTTGAACTGCATTCAGCAAAACCAACGGCCTGTTCTTTAGCTTGTTTACAAATGGACCAATTGCCCCAACTGGGCCCCCTTCCTTGGGTCTGGGGCCGATGCCTGGAGAAAGGCAGTTATGCAGTGCGCATGATTTTATTCTTTCTTAAGATCCTCTTAGATAACCGATTTGTTGTGCAATCGGGCAGTTGGTGGTTCACGGAAGCCGGCCCATACCTTAGATAAGAAGTTGAATTATTCCAGGGGACATTTGGAGTCAGGCAGGCTGAGAGACAGTGAGGAGTAAACTGGGCCTCCCACACAGGACATTGTATTTTCTCTGAGAAGTTCCCTATATGTGAGCCACATGAGCCCCCCATTTCCTGAGCATCTGTATTTGGTGAACACTGGGAACCTCTTGCTTTCCCACTGAAGGCCCCTGGCTTCCTCTTGGTAAAGTAAAAAACGTGGCCCAGTTGCAACAGAGGCACAAAATAGCAGTTTGGTATGAGGAGGTGGCAGAAAGGTGGCAAGAGGTCCCCAGAATTGAGATGATCTCAGAGAATCACAAGAGCATTAATGAGCCGCTTCAAGACTACATGCGCGCATAGGTGTGTATGCTCAAGCATGCGTGCGTGTGTGCATGCACACACACACACACACACACACACACACACACTCACCCCTAGGACAATAGCTGGTGGTGGCAGGTGTGAGTTAAAGGAGAAAAGGGGAGAAGAGGGAGTCAAAACACATCATACTGAGAAACCTAATGATCTATATGTTGATGGTAGTGTACACACACAAACACACACAAATTGGAGCAAACCCTAAAAATGCTACAGTAGAATTTTACTTCCTTGTAGGCCTGCTTCTCAGTCATACAGGGTGTTGGTAGCCCTCGGGGCTCCATATTCTACCATGTCATGTCCTCACGTGGGAAATGCCTGGATCCCGGGTCTCCCCAAGGGAGCCGTGGATGAAGGGGACACCTGTTTAGGCCTTTTCAAAATCAAAGATAATGACTGAGAGGATGATGTTTTCTTCCGTCGTCACCTCACCTTTACTGTTTTCCACTTTCAAACCCAGGGGGTGCTTGTGGCAGAATACATGCCTTTTACGTATGTACATTTTGATTCAAAGAAGGTAAGACTGGGCCAGAAGATCCTATGGCCCAGGGACCCTGGTGACATGATGGATACTTTAATCTCCATATTGGTGGTTCCAACCTACCTTGGGTAATAAAGGTGTTCGAACATCCCGATTAAAACTTTCTCTCCATTCAGAATTGGGTGTTCCTATTTTTAGAGCCCCAGCCCTCTCTGAATAAAAAGTTCCCAACATCAAGGAAAGGCCATGAGGGCAGCTCTGTCCTGCCACCTGCCTGGATGAGGAGGGAGACCTTAGGAGCTCCTGTTCTGCTCTGTAGCTCCTGGCGGAAGACCAGCCATTGCCCTGCCTCAATCACTGCTCCGAGGCCTTTGGGGATATAAAGGGCAGAGACTGATGATTAGGTCCAAGGCAGAAGACAAAAGCTGACGGATATAAAAGAGTAGAGTGCAGGTGAGAAGAGTCGGGAGTGGAGGGGAAGTGATGTAACGAAGCAGGCAGGTGCCCCGGTACATAGAAAGGAAGATACATAAGGCAGAAATGAGATACAAATAACCGTCACAGGCATGCCACCCCCAGGACGGCTCAGCACCAGGACTCTGATTTGCTGAGGAAGATGTACTACCTTGCGGGGAGGGCCTAAGTGCCCCAGACAAAGGCAGGCTATTATCTTCATATGAGGATTGCTCAGGGTCCTTTTGGGGGGATGAAGGTAAGAGGAAGCAGACCCGCCAAGAAGAGACAAAAGGAGAAAAACTGAGATGCTAAAGGGGTTGTTTAGGAAGTTTGTGTCCAGCGAAGCCGGCCTTGCTTCCCAGGGCTGTGCGGTTGAGTTTGCATTTGGGGGGATGGGAAGAGAGGCCGAGTTTGGTCTCAGAATGGCGCCTGGTGAAGAGTCGAAGCCCTGCCCAGCAGGCCCACTCTTTTCCTATCCAGGTTTTGCCCTGAAGCCTGTTACATGAGTTTTCAGTGCAAAATGAGCATCTCTATAGCTTCTCTTGGTTTCCCAACTTGAGCAAACACTTAATTTGTCTTGAGACCTGATTTCTAGCACATACATGATATAATCTGTCACTGCGTCCCTAAGTGTTTTTGAGAGCCTACAAACACCTAGAATTGGGCAAGGCAATTTGGAGGCTCTAAAGGAAGCAGAAAAGGGGCGCCTGGGTGGCTCACTCGGTTAAGCGTCCAACTTTGGCTCAGGTCACGATCTCACACTTTGCGGGTTCGAGCCCCGCGTCGGGCTCTGTGCTGATGGCTCAGAGCCTGGAGCCTGCTTCCGATTCTGTGTCTCCCTCTCTCTCTGCCCCTCCCCGGTTCATGCTCTGTCTCTCTCTGTCTCAAAAATAAATAAAAACATTAAGAAAAAAAAATTAAAAAAAAAAAAGAATGGTATCTCAACCACAGTCATTGCATCTACATTCCATGCAGGAGAAAAGGAAGGAAGGAAGAAGGAAAAATCTGCACCGGCTGGGCCTTCTTCCCTTTCATCAGGAAGGCAATAGCTCTCCCAGAATCCTCACTTGGTAGAAGTGCTCATCGGTAGAAGCAGTCATCCACCACAGGTGCTGAGCAGGTATTTTCATCTGAGCATTGGACAGCCCTCCCCCCCCCAAATAATTGGCAATCTTTTTTAATAAGTACAGAAGGGAGAAGACTTCTGTAGTAGTAGTCGACGGGCAGTATTGGTCACACTGGGCACCTTACATTCCTGGCGGCGGGATGCTGGTGTGAGACGCTAGGATGAGGATGTTGGGAGTAGGAATTAGAAGAAAACAATAAAACTAACTAAGAAATATATTTTTGAGATTGACTTATTTTTGAGAGAGCGCGCGCGCGAACGGGAGAGGGGCAGGGGCAGGGTGGGGGGACGGAGGACCCAAAGCAGCAGCGCGCCCAATGCCGACCTCGAGCTCATGAAAAGTGAGAGCATGACCTTGAACCGACGTCCGACGATCGACCGACTGAGCCATCCAAGTGCCCGTAGAAACATTTTGGAGAAAATAACTCACTTCAAGGTAGATGGGACAGACCTCCTGAAGATGAAGGATGAATGAAAGACGATCCCAAGGGGGGATGGGAATGCAGCGAGCAGGATATAGGACTGAGGATTGGTGTGGTTTCGAACACGTTGAGCTTGAGGTGACCGTAGGACATCCAGGTGGCTATGCCCTCTGCGTAGGGGCCAGTCACAAATCCTGGGGGCATGGGAGGGGTGTAATAGCTGGGGCTGGAGGGGTGGCCTCAAAATGATGATGGAGGGATGGATGAGTTTCTCAAAGTAGAGAGCATAACAGAAGGAAAAAGGATCCAAGGAGCTTTGAGGGGCAGCCCCACTTACACAGGGGGAAGGAAGTGAGCTGATAAAGTGAGCAGAGAACTTTGCCGGGAGCTCTGAAGAGAATCAGGAAAGTGAACTTTTATAGAAGCCTGAGTTATAGTAGGTTTCAAGCGGGAGGTTAACTGTCAAATGCAGCTGAGGAGTTAAAGAGGAAGAGAACTAAGGAAGGCCTGTGATTTGGCAAAAGGAGATAGCGATTATCTGGAGGCAGCAGAATGGAGAAGAATGGAGGGGAATAGAAGTCAAAAGACAGTTGTCCTCAGCAGTGGCCCAGAGGGGCTTTAAGAAGTGCATTTGAATCACCAATGGTGTTAATTATGTTCCCCATTATGATACATGTATATTATACAATTATAATATAGCCTATAATTAATATATGCAATTATAATAATACAAAATAAATATGTCATATTTATATAAGATATAAATGTATTTGTAATACAATATAATCTATAGCAAATATATAATAAAATATATAATTTTATTATTTACATATATTAGTTTAGTATTTTACATGATGTTCTTATGTGTTAATTTTAATATACATTATTTATATTACATGAATATACAACTATATATTTTAAGTTCATATAACAATATATAATACATTATATGTTTACATAATAATAGTATTAGACTTATGACACTCTTATCCTTGAAAATTTCGCTATTCCTACACAGCAGGCCTGGTGACGACTTTTTAATAAAACTGAATATTAATTAATTACATCATTGCCATTCCCTGACCGAAGCAGAAAACTTGTGTTTTATGAGGTTGCGTGGATCAGGTAATGGGCAGACGGATATGGAATACCTTGACACTCCGTGTTTTTATTGTATCCACAGTTCACTTATGTTAAAAATCGTCCACCCTTCCTGTCCCTGCTGAGCATTCCCACATGCTCTATGCCCCACCTCAAAGGCCTGGCGCTCCCAAAGTCCGGTTGTCTTTGAAGTCTTTGAAGTGTCTGTGGGAGAAACTGGAGTATTTGAGACAAAAAGTGCCTTTAAGGCATCTGAGTGCCAAGTCTCCATCACCACCTCTTAAGACTAGAGGCTATTTTTAAGATGCAATCTTTTCCTCCCTTTCTATGAAAGAAGCACTATCCTGAGCTATTGATCCTTCAAGGACAGGGGCCCAGGGTGGCAGCCAACTGTGGTCTGTGATTTGTCAGGATGTGGATCATTCACAGGCTTTTAACTGAATTCCATTCAAATAATTTCCCAGTAAGGTGAAAACACTGAGTCATTTGGGGAAACGCCCCCCCCCAGATATCTTACAATTGCCCCCTCATTCACACCTGCAGAAGACAGTCAGCAGTGTTTCTCAAAGGGTGGTACATCTGGAAGTGTCACTTCGTAAGATGACTTTGGAATCTAGAAATGAGTCTGATTAGTCAGCTTAGGCCAAGTCAGGCTGCAGTAACAAATGACCCGTAAAAAGAATCTCCGTGGCTTATGATAACATTTATTTCTCACTCACGTACATGCAAGCTGCCCGCTGGTTTCGGCTCTGAAACCTGACTGAGTGACTGTCTCAGTCTTGAGGAAGGAAGAAAGAACGTGGCAAGTCCCGAAAACGTCTGCCGTGAAAACCTTCTGCGCATCAATGCGCAAAGCCAGTCACGTGGGCCAAGGCTCACGTCAGTAGGGCTGGAAATAGAACCCTTCTCAGCAGAGAGGAGCTTAGGATGGTGGAATAGTGAATATTTTGAACAAATAATTTTAATTGTGATATATTTGTCCTAATATATATTGTAAAGAATACAATCAAATCACTGACTTCACAGATAACTTTTTCCAAAATACTTAAGTGAAAACGTGATTCTATTTAAAGAGGCACTTTAAGTAAACACTGGTACGTTTGGTTTAAAGTCATGACAGAAATTATGACAGCGATGGGCAAATGACAGGAGTTTGGAAAACAACACATTAAAATGTCAGGTGGTGTCTTTTTTCCTGTCTTAGAGTATGCCTTAATGTCTTAGAGTACATTAAACACTACTGAATTCTTGGGGCGCCTGGGTGACTCAGTCAGTTAAGTGTCCGACTTCGGCTCAGGTCATGATCTCGCGGTCTGGTCCATGAGTTCGAGCCCCGCGTCAGGCTCTGTGCTGACCGCTCAGAGCCTGGAGCCTGTTTCGGACTCGGTGTCTCCTTCTCTCTCTGACCCTCCCCCATTCATGCTCTGTCTCTCTCTGTCTCAAAAATAAATAAACGTTAAAAAAACAAAAACAAAACCAAAACAAAACAAAACAAAACAAAAAAAACACTACTGAACTCTTATTCGTTGACTGAGAAGCCAAACATAACTCAGGATTCTTGCCATGCATGTTGAAGATTTCTACCTGTACGTTAGAGAGATACAGGTATAGATCAAAGAGGGCATTTGGGACTCTATTCTCTCCCCAAATTCATATGGTGAAGCCCTAATCTCTAATGTGACTGTATTTGGGGATAGGGCCTACAGGAAGGTAATTAATGTTAAATGAGGTCATAAGAGTGGGATCTTAATCCAATCAGGCTAGTGATCTTCTTATAAGAAGAAGAGACACCAGGTCTCTCTCTCTCTCTCTCTTTCTCACTCTGCAAGCATAGAGAAGGGGCCATGTGAGGACACAGCAAGGTCTACAAGACAGGAAGAGTAGCCTCACCACAAACTAAATTTTCTGGCAGCTCAGTCTTGGTCTTCTAGCCTCTAGAACTGTGAGGACATAGATTTCTGTTGCTGAAGCTGCCAGGCCTTGGTATTTTGTTATTGGGGCCCAAATTGACTAATACAGAGAGTCATATTAAACAAGCACTTGAAGAGCACCAATTCCATGCAAAAGTGTTATACTAGAGCTTACAGGGGATACAGAGATAAATCACGTGTGTGCCTTACCCTCAAGGGAAATTAAAGTATATACACAAATAATGATAGTGCAGGTGGAAACACCAATAAAGGTAAAATTCAACGGAGTTCACAGCAAGAACTAGTGAAACCGTAGGAAGCCTTCCAACAGAGATGTCATGTTATGTCTGGCTAAAATACGGATAAGTGAAGTAAAGGAAAGATCATTCCAGGCAGAGGAAACAGAAGATACAAAAGCACAGAGGTGGGGATGCTTGGGGCAGGATGTGGGGTCACAGAAGAAAATGTCAGGAGGCTAGATGGCACCAGGGCGTGAAAGGTCTTCAACACTGTAAGAAGACGTCCACTTGTTATCTTGCAGGCACTTTGGGAATACCACCCACCCCGCCCTGGAATAAGCTGGAGAGTGAGTGACTTTGCTCAGATCTGGATTTTGTAAGAGGATCTTGTGGCTGTGACAAGAATGAATTAGATGAGGGAGAAATAGATGTTTGATGAAGGAAAGAGCAAAGAAAGGAAGGCAGGAAGGAGGGAGCGAAGGAAGGGTGCGGAAGGCGAGCTCTGCAATTTCAGATGAAAGGGGAAGGGGGCCTGGCCTATAAGGTGAGTGTAGAGAGTAGATGGAGACAAGACATAAACCAAGTGGAGGGGAGAAGCAACGAAGAGGAAGCGATAAGAGCGATGTTGGAGAACAGGAATGATCCGGCAAGACACAGCCTGGTACAGGGATGCTTAACTTCTCTTAATTAGGACCACTTGGAAAACACCCTGACCCTCCCCACAGAAAAATACACACATACACATGTGCAAGCACATTTTGCCTTCAATTTCAGGTGGTTCATAGACAGCCCTCTCCCACTAAAGTCTATCAGATTAAGAAACTCTAATCATACCTAATTTGACAAGTACTTAAAAAACATTTTAATGTTTATTTATTTATTTTGAGAGAGAGAGAGACAGAGTGCAAGCAGGGGAGGGGCAGAGAGGGAGGGAGACACAGAATTTGAAGCAGGCTCTCAGGCTCTGAGCTGTCAGCACAGAGCCCAATGTGGGGCCTGAACCCATGAACCGCGAGATCATGACCAGAGCTGAAACTGACTTGAGCCACGCAGGCACCCTGGCAAGTGTTTTTTTTTTTTTTTAAAGCTAGTTTTAGAGGCTTTCCAAAGCAAAAAGAACGAAACCCTAGAAATTTGTTGACTGCTTGGTTTTGGTTTTAGTGAAATCCTTGACATCAGATCATTTTTTTTTTTAATGATTATCTGTCCTACAATTTGAACAGAGCCCATAGTGTTCTAGAAATCATACAGGAAGTTTCTAGTTAACCAGGATCTTACTACCTCTTATTCACATATTTCTCTATAGCTACATCTAGGAGGTGCACAAAAAGCAGAGTGCAGGACAGAACCAGTAGTTTCTCAGGGAGATGAGGCAAAAGAGGCCACAAACATTAGCCAATAATCTAGAAAATCTCCAGTCATCACCAACAGAAGTGAGGGTCGACTGAGTAGAGGAAGAAGCAGCAGGGGAGGAGGTGAGGCTGCGAAGTGAGCTCAGTTTGTGTTTTGGCATATTTCCGAAAATAAAGGATGAAGAAAACATGAAGGGACAACAGAAGATAATCCAGAGTCTTCCAGTGAGCTTTCCCTTAAAGGATGAGTCCCTGTGCCCTTCACCCACACCTTCCCACATCAACCAGAGATGTCACTCTTCAGCCCTGAAACTTCCAACCGATTCGGTATCTTCAGGTGTCCTCAATTGTGGGGCAAGACTCTGCAGTAGCTTCTTTGACCTGCTGGCCATCCTCAACTCTGGCTCCATATTGCAATTATATAAGGCTCTTGGAAGAAAAAATGCGGTGTTAAGTCCCCATCTCACACCAATTGAAACAAAACTTCGGCAGGTGGGCCCTAGGCATCTGGATTTTTCCAGATGATTCTGTCGCATGATCAGGGTGACCAAACCAAGCTGAACTCCTCACATGTGCTGAATGACAATCTCACACGTGGGTGAAGATGTGGAGGGGGTCCTGTGCCGTTCTCCATAAGGTAACCCATCGTCCCTCTGCATTTCAGTGAATTGGAGTGTTCTCTCTTTTCTACTTTTGTTAAATTAAGGAAAAGAAGTACTTTTGCAAAGAAGACATACACATCTATGTATTCAGGGAAAAATACACCAAAATGTTAAGAGTACTCATTTTGGGGTAGTAAGATAGTAGGTAATTTTAATCTTTTTGTTTGTATGTGACATTTTCTATAGGGATGTTTTTCTAAATGTTACATTTTCTATAGGGACTGTGTATTTCTTTTTCTTTTTTTAATGTTTATTTATTTTTGAGAGAGAGAGAGACAGACAGACAGACAGAGCATGAGCAGGGGAGGAGCGGAGGAAGAGAGGGAGACACGGAATCCGAAGCAGGCTCCGGGCTCCGATCTGTCAGCACAGAGCCCAATGTGGGGCTTGAATCCATGAACCATGAGATCACGACTTGAGCCGAAGTTGCACACGTAACCGACTGAGCCACCCAGGCACCCGGGGGACCGTGTATTTCTAAGCCAAACTTAATTAAGTAAATAATATTATAGGTATTCCTCCATTTACAATGAGGTACATCCCAATAAACCCATCATGAGTTGAAAATAGTCTAAGTCAAAAATGTATTTAACATACCTAATCTACCAAACATCGTTGCTTAGCCTCGCCTACCTTAAACGTGCTCAGAACACTTAGCTTACCGTGGGGCAAAATCATCTAACACAGAGCCTATTTTATAATGAAGCGTTGGATATCTCATGTAATATATGGACTACTGTACTGAAAGTAAAAAACCAGAACAGTCGCGCGGGTGTAGAATGATTGTAGGTGTGTGGGGGCCTTACCGTCACGATCGCCTAGCTGCCTGGGGACCACAGCCCGCTGCCCCTGTCCGGCAGCCCAAGAGTACAGTACCTCAAGGCTGGCCTGGGAAAAGGTCTCAATTCAAGTATGGCTTCTGTGTGTATGTCTTTCACACCACGGTGAAGTGGAAAAGTCGCAAATTGAACCATCGTTAAGTCAGAGACTGTCTGTATTTAGGAAAAAAAAAAAATCCGGGAATAATTTTTGACAACGTGCAGGGAGACCCAAAATCTAGATGTGTTCTAAGGAGAGCCCCCGCTAGAAAGAAATGCTTGAGGCCGAGTCAGGGGGAGTTTGATTGAAATTGGGAAAAACCAAAAACCAAGAAGGAAATAAAAGAACAAAAGAAAAGAATTGAGGGAAAAAAGAAAAAAAAGGAAGTGATGACAGAAAACCCAAACAGTTCAGAACAGGAGGCAAGGGGGTGATGGCAAAGGAGGAAGACAAGAGTTTTAAAGACCAACTCTTGAAAATGTAGGGGCTCTCAAGAACAAAAAGCCTCTCTTAAATATGATGGTTTTTGAACCAGAAGTCAGTAGATGGTTTGACAACCACAAGATACGTCTGGAGTCCTAAGTTGAACACTGAACACGGAAAGTGAATTAATCTAAATCCTCAAAAAGAATAGCCCCTTTATCTCAATGCTTCCCTCAGTCAAAACCAAGCTGATGAAATATAAAGTTCAGCCCGGGTGAGAGGATTTGTCAAAGCCAAATCGGAGAGAATATTCAACATGAGGAGAGGTGTATAGGGGGTAAATAGGAGAGGTGTTTAGGGAGTAAATAGAGCATGAATCACGGGCAAAGAAGAGAATTAAAAAAAAAAAAACCTGCTGGCTATTATTTTACTCTTTAATTATCCCATAGTATCGGGCGTATGACTTGTTTGAGGAAAAAATTTCCAATCTAAAATACGGAAGCGACAAGAGAAGCCACTTCTGCCAGCTTTATCCTCTGAAGTTTAAATCTAAGCCACCAACAATCACAATCATCGCCCTGTCCAATGGCTGATTTCTTTTCCCAAGCCTTGTCCTTTTGACTCGAGTGGCACAAACATGACTTTTAACCCAGTTAGAGCGGCTCTCTCGATGGCATTTTCTGTCCTTGCACAGAAGGAGCGTTTGCTGAAAGCTGACACTTCACCTCCTGGAAGGCAGAACACCGTTTGTGGTTTTTGGGCACCCTTGTCCCCTGAGACTCTCTCCCTTGTCACGAAGTTGTCAGGGACTGTCCCCCACTGATGTTTGAGCTGCCAACCTCTGCATCAGCACAGACCAGAATAAATTAGAGGTAAGAAGCTCTCCTTGGCTCTTCTAGCTGTCTCAGAGAGAAAAATTGCTTAGTGCCCAATTAAAAATTCCTCCATAAGAGACCCTTCCCCTGCCCTGCCTGCCCGAAGCCTGCCCTTTCACTCAGTGCCATGGGTCACCAGCTCCCTCTCGATGCTCAGTCCTGTCCTGACAACTCCCTGTCCTGACAACTCCCTGTGTAAACAGACAGCTGGAAAAAGGATAAGATTTTTTTTTTAAGTCTGTGTTGTACTTTACAGAATGCATTTTGAGAGTAAACCAAATTATTCCTAGTATTATTTTCTTTTTATAACCTAGTCTAAATGGGGTTACCTCGTTGCCATGTACCATATCGAAATGAGTTGTGAGTATATTCTGTTTATGGTCTCCTGGGGATACAACAGAAATCCCAGGCTGCAGGACTGAAGAGGGCTTTGAACATTAGCTGCTTTGACCTCCCCTAAGCTCCTTAAACCCCTTTAATATTTTCCCAATCATCTGATGATCCAGCTCCTACTTAGGCATCTTCATTAATGGCAAGCTTGTTATATTCCAATACGATCCAGTTCCGGACAGCTGTGGGTGCTTGAAATCCCTCCATCCGTGAGACTCCAAATCTGGGTTAGAGGCTCTTGTCTAGGTACTCAGGTCACCTGTCTGACCGCATCCTGGCATTACCACCCTTTGCCTTGAAATTATTCGTCAGCTTTCTGGGGTCCACCCCCTCCTCTCCATGTTGCAGGCTCCCTGAGGACACGTTTCTCTTCGACCTCACATCTTCAGCATGTAGCCCAGCACACTTCCTAGGCAATCAGGGACTGTCTGTTGAACGACTAAAGAAACGAACAGCGCACACCAGTCCACATCCTTGCGCTCACCAGATAAGGCTGGAGGTGAGTATTAATGACAGCTGTTTAAATAACGCACAGCAAATGTGTGAGCAGTTGCTAAGTGCCTTCTGTTTCCGGAGCCTCTGTTTTCTCACCTATGCAAGAGAGCATTGGACACGACTGTTTGCCACCAGGGGCGGAACCAAGCCTTCCTAGGAAGGGTGTAAAAATATATGGGGGGCTCTTTTCTTGTCACAGGGTTTTCCACCTGGATGCTACCGGAGCCAGAGCTCCAGTATGTTCTGCGATATGCTGCACAGTCTAGCCCAACGGACAATTGCTCGCCACCACTCCTAACCCCACGAAATGTCAACAGTGCCCCATTGTGGACCACTGTGGATGGGTTACGGCTGTCAATCAGGAACTGGGGTTCTGGTCCTGACTCTGCCACCAACTAGCTGTGTGACCTTGAGCATAGGTGACCTCTCCTTGCATCAACTTCCTCATCTGTCACAGAGATAAAAATAGTTGCCTGATGTTTTTGCCTTCCGGGGTAAAAATCAAATAATCATGGTGAACCTCCTGCAAACAACGTAGGAGGCCCATACACACGAGGCCTCATTGCATAGCAATCGGGCCAGTATTTCTGAAAGCAGGAGGGATTACCCACTGAGGACTGCCAAGGAGCGGCTTCTGTCAGGGCCCCGACTGTGTAGGCTGACCCTGACCTCATGGCTATTTCAAAAGCAATGCTGTGATGGGAAGGAGAGGAGGGGAGGTGGAGGGAGGGCCACATCAATCAGAGGAGGCACATATGTGGAAGGGGCATTCTCCACCCCTGCCTGGAATGGCCTTCCTCTAGACTTCTGGCTAACTCCTGCTGCAATCACCCTTTAAAGCCAGAAATCAGATCACACCCCTCTCTGGGCTTAAGGCCCCCAGTAGCTTCCCATTGCACAGATGATACCACTCACCATGGCACACAAGGCATAGAGATGGTTTCTCTGACCTCATCTCAAACCATCCTCTCCCTCTTTCACTGCTCTTTAGCCTCGCTGGCTTCTAGCAGATTCTTTAGGCTTTGTTTTATTTTATGATTAGACCCAGCTAGTTCTAACCTTACAGCCTTTACCATTTCCTCTGCCTAATGTGCTAGCTCTTAATCTTTGCATGATGTGTCTCCATCCCATTAGTCTGATCAGGACTCAATGTTTCCTCCTCTGGGACACTTATCTAAACTAGTCTCCTCCAGCTCCGTGCCCATCATCCCCCAACACTCCCCATTTTCTTCTTGGCATTTGCATTGCTGCCTCAACTCTTTTTTTAAATGTTTGTTTATTTCTGAGAGACAGAGAGAGAGAGAGAGAGAGAGAGCAAGTGGGAGCAGTGCAGAGATAGAGGGGGACAGAGGATCCAAAGCAGGCTCTGTGCTGACAGCAGTGAGCCCGACGCAGGGCTCGAACTCATGAACCGTGAGATCATGACCTGAGCCGAAGTCAGACACTCAACTGACTGAGCCACCCAGACACCCCTGCTTCAATTCTTTCTATATTTGTTTGCTTGTTTATTTTCTGTCTTCCTTCAGCAGGATATAATTTCCATGAGAGCAGGGGCTTTATCTCCTTGTTCAACACTCTAACCCGCAA
Source organism: Acinonyx jubatus (assembly GCF_027475565.1). Classification (NCBI taxonomy): domain Eukaryota; kingdom Metazoa; phylum Chordata; class Mammalia; order Carnivora; family Felidae; genus Acinonyx; species Acinonyx jubatus. The sequence goes on from NC_069382.1 coordinate 158,222,781, forward strand.
CAGTTAGAGCAATGTTTGCACATAGTAAACACTTAACATATATTTGCTGAATAAAGGGATAGATGGATGGGTGGATAGACGGATGGATGGATGGGTGGATGAGTGGACAGGTGGATAGATGAGTTCTTCTAGATTTGGTTCAGGCATCACCTCCTCTGGAACACTGTCGCTCACTCCTCCAAGCCCATAATGCTCCCTGTTCACATGACAATCACAGAGTTGACCAGCTCACAAAATATTCTGTTTATCCATCTGTCTCTCCACCAGCCTGTGAGCCCCTGAATGGCAGAGATCATGTCCCCTTTATGTTTGTATCTTCCGTACCTTGAGTATTGCCTTGTCCATTATCATTCAACTGAGTTGAACTAAACAACGGCCTTGGGCAACCCTCATTTTCTTTTTGATATGCAGAGAAGGTGTGGAAGGGATGATCTGTTCACCTCATAGGGAGCAAACCTCATAACCCCAAAGTCTTCGGCAAGGAGTAGCAAATGGCCAGCTAACCCCCAAGTTGTTCCAATGACAACTACCTGGAAGTTGATAATAGGATTTTAGATGTTGTCAGTATCTGTTACTGACTTTTAGGAGTTCCTTTTAGTTTGATGAACAGATACGTTCCCAGAGGAATGCATATAAATCAAGATGTTGCCCTTTTAGATAGAAAATGATTTAAAACTCAAATTCAGAACTAACTCTGAAAGATCAAATCTTTCAGATTAAGAGATCGAAAAGTATTTTTGCCATCTATTTTGTTCCAGACACTATACTAGCCATTTTGAAATTTGTTACTTCATAATAGCCTAAAATGCAAGTACTGAGTATGACCAGAGGACAAGACTGAGGTTCAGAGTGGTTAAGTAGCTTGTCTAAGGCCTCGCAGCTGATACGTAGCAGGATCTGGGTTAGAATCCACAAATCCTATATGTAAATTCTGTGTATCCTGCACAACAGCACTGGAACATAGCAGGAAATCACCTCTGCTTTATCTGATTTGTTGATTGGAATTCTTGGGTGTTGGGCTTTCTTAAAGAGAAGCTCTCCACAATACCTTACATTGCTCTCCACCTTCACAACGCAGAGCCTTTACCGACAGGGGTTTAGCACCAGAAACTCTTCTGACTAGTTTTAACATATGGGTATTCCTACTTGAATGACAGATCGTTTGTGTTGCAAGTCCCTTTATAATAAAAATGAAGTACTTGGGAAGATCGAAAGCAATTTGAGTTTAAATCATTGTTGGCTTTGTAGTCCAGACTGGATTAGCAAATAGGTGAACAGCTGCCTTCCTTAAAAACTGTCCAAAAAAAAAAAAAAAAAATGTCATCACTGGGCAAAAATCAAGCCTCCGCAAACTGAAATGTTTTGGCTATAAATCCCTGTAACAGCGATCACATTGTCTGCAAGTTCTGGCCATATATTATTAATACATTTTCAGAGAAGAGGTATTAGTAAATGCAGGTTTTATGGATCCGACTTCAAGCACAGATCCTTTAGAGATGTTTCAGGTAGAGTTTCTTCATTGGCTGTGTTTTGGCAAGCAGGAGGTGAAGTGGGAGGTGGGACTCGAGATTTGTTCCAGTGTATTTTGGGATTCAGATTCTTTTTTTTTTGGAAGGCCGTGTTAATAAAATCACGTGAACTTTAAATCTAATATAGATGGCATATAACCTTCCAGCTAACTCTGGACTTCTCCTGTTATTGGTCCTTGGCAACCCTTGTTCAGAAGTCCTGCAGCACCAGCGTGGTTAAGCAGCCTCGCGAGAGCTGGGCTCACCTAGTCTGTGACCTAGGGACACCTCTTTGCATAGAAAGCGCTGTGTCCAAATCTTGACCCCTCCCCTTATTAGCTGCGCAAGCGCCTTAACCTCTCCGAGCTTCAGTTTTCCTAACTGTAGAGATAATAGTGCCTACTCCAGAACGTTATTGTGGGGATAAATGAAATAATATACGTGAAAGAGCCTGGAATCGTTCGGAGGCCATGGGGTGCCTCTTGCTCTGCCAGTTACGGGATAAAAAGTACTGACCCATGGACAACTTGACCTTGTATTTTCCAACCTTTTTGACAAATTTGGTGCACAGATCCACCAAGGGGTACAGACTCATCCAAGCCCAGTCTTTGGGTTGTATGTACCTGTGTGCCTACATTTGCACGCTCTCGGGGGAGAAAGAGATTAAATTGTGATATGTGGAGCCCACCTATGTGATGGTTAAAAGCATGAGTTCTGTAGACAAACTGCATTGGTTGAACTCCTTGCTCTGTCTCGTATTGGCTGTGTGCCTTCGGGTAAGTTCCCTGCCTTCTCTGTGCCACAGTGTTTTCATCTGGAGAAGGTGGGGGTGAGGAGGGATAGCATAGGGTTGATTTGAAAACTAATTGAGTTTATATATATAAAGTGCTTAGTACCTTTATGTAACTCTGTATCTGTGACTGAGCTGTCTTTGGCTTCCGAGCTCCCAAGTCTAGAGCTATGTTCTCCATTTCTAGGAGCAGCAGGATGGGACAGAGGAGAAAACTGTGACCCTGAACGTGACAGAGATTCCAGGGAGGTCTGTAATCAAGCAAGTTCCAGGACAATGATCTGTGATAGGATACAAGCCAGGAGCCCAGAAGGGCCCAGCAAAAAGGGAGCACTGGTACAGGGCAGAACCCAGGGCCCAGTGGGCTGGGGACACAGGGACACTCTGTGCCTCCTGTCGATGACTTGTGTTGAAGGTGGAATTTGAGACTTGGGTTTGGGGGTGGTGCAGGCTTCTGGATCGTCCACCCCATGTGGAGATGCAGGTTAGGCAGTGTGGAAGAAGCCCGCAGCTTCCGTTTGGGGTCTGCAGAAGTAGTCAAGCCTCATCCTGTAACGCCGTGCCGAGGGTGCCGGTGAGTGGGGACAGCAGAAGGTCTGAGTGCGCACATTTTCCCGGGAGCTGGAGGAACAATACAACCGGGGCCCTCTGTGAAAAGGTGGGGCAAAGGCGTCTAGAACAATTAGCAGGTGACAGCTCCAGTCAAGACAAAAGAGAAGGGTAAATACATAAAGTCATCCCCAGAAGGTCAAATGTGTGCTTAGAGATTTAATGTAACTCGGGCCACTAAATATGCAGAGTTCTGGGAACTGGGGGCTTACTGTCAAACTAAATGCCTTATAGATGATAATGCGGAACGGAGGGCAGCTCACTGCCATGTCTCATTGCACGGACTCGGGAACCAGACTTCCTAGGTTCGAAACCTACCTCAACTACCCTAACAGCGTAGTGTAGGGAAAGTCACTTAACTTCTCTTTTGACTCAGTCTCCTCAGTGTTAGAGCTGAACTGTGTTCCCCCCAAATTCAAATGTTGAAGCTCTAACCCTTAGTGCCTCAGAATAAGACTGTATGTGGAGATAAGGCCTTTAAAGAGATGGTTCCGTTAAAATGAGGTCATTAGAACAGGTCCTAATCCAATCTGACTGGTGACCTTAGAAGAACAGGAAACATTGACACAAACAGAGACACCAGGGATGTGCCAGCATAGAGGAAAGAACGTGTGAAGGACAGCCATCTGCAAGCCAAGGACAGAGGCCTCAGAAGAAACCAATCCTGACACCTTGATCTTGAACATCCAGTCTCCAGGATTGTCAGAAAATTAATTTCTGTTGTGTAAGCCACCCAGTCTGTGATATTCTGTTATGGCAATCCCGGCAAATTAATACGCTTGTCTATAAAATGCAAGTTAAAAATAGTACATGCCTCATGGGGTTGTTAGGAAGTTTACATGAGATATCCCATGTAAGGCACTGTTGTCTTGCCTGGGTCATAGTTAACACTCAATAAACGTTAGAATGGTAGAAAGTGCACCTGTAAGTTCTGCCATGTTGTGGGTGTTGGGTGGAGAGGGGAGTTTCTCTAAAATACCTAGGTGATGACTTCAATGACAGCTGTCATGTATTAAGCGTGGGGGTCCTGTTTAGAATTAGAATTGACTGCAATCAAGAGGAACAGAAGATGATTTTTAAATAAGATAAAATGTATTTCGCTCTCCCCTGCCAATATCTAGGCAATAGTCCAGGGTAGTTACTTATGTCAGAGACTTGACCTCTTTCTAATTTGTTACACTGTCATGTGTATATTTCATTCCCTAAGTCTCCTCACTGTCTAAGATGGCTGCAGGAGCTCCCACCATTGTACTCCAATTCTATCCGGGGTGAAGGACAAAGGGATAAAGAAGTGCGAACCCTCATTTTATTTTTTTTTAATTTTTTTAACGTTTATTTATTTATTTTTCAATATGAAATTTATTGTCAAATTGGTTTCCATACAACACCCAGTGCTCATCCCAACAGGTGCCCTCCTCAATGCCCGTCACCCACTTTCCCCTCCCTCCCACCCCCATCAACCCTCAGTTTATTCTCACTTTTTAAGAGTCTCTTATGGTTTGGCTCCCTCCCTCTCTAACTTTTTTTTTCCTTCCCCTCCCCCCCGGTCTTCTGTTAAGTTTCTCGGGATCCACATAAGAGTGAAAACATACGGTATCTGCCTTTTTCTGTATGACTTATTTCACTTAGCATTTTAAAAACAGCTTCCAGGATATTATAAACAACTTGCAGTTCTTTGACCAGAACTTAGTCCTATCACCAGACTTCACTGTCAGAGAGACTGGAAAATACAATCTTTATTCCAGACATTCAAGAGCCCAGCTAAAATCCCAAGACTTTATCGTCAGGGCTAAAAGGGAGAAGAGATATTTGGTAACAACAATTGATCTGTCACAGTGTGCAACGTGTGTCCTTGTGAAACAGGCACCATTATGTTATTTAGTTCAGATGAGGAAAATGAGACTCGGTTTCTTTTTCAGGGGCCATAGAGCTAGAAAGTGGCAAGGGCGTGATCCGACCCCCGGTCTCTCTCTGATGCTACAATCTGCTTCTTAACAAGTCAGAGCGACTGCACGTAATCATGATCCTTGAGGTTATGGGGACAAGCTCCCCAAATCCTCACAGCCATCAGATGGAAAACTAGGCACTGGAGACATGAAGAAGAATTTTTACACGTTACCAGAATGGTGCATGGCAATGGGTCTGGAAGAAAAGTATGACGTCATCTTGCCACCCCTGGGAGGTGCTCCGGGACAGGCAAGAGAGAACTAACCGCCTGGGGTTTTTTTTGGTAGCTCCTCCCCCTGAAAGTTGACCAGTGGCAAATCTGTGGTTAGAAAGAAAGGGGCTTAGGGGGCGACCGGGTGGCCCAACGGGTTAAGCATCTGACTCTTGGTTTTGGCTCAAGTCACGATCTCACGGTTTGTGGCTTCGAGCTCCGCATTGGGCTCTGTACTGACAGTGCAGAGCCTGCTTGGGATTCTCTCTCCCTCTCTCGCTGCCCACCCCCCCCCACTTGTATTCATGCCCTCTCTCTCTCAAAATAAATAAATGAACTTCAAAAAAAGAAACGAAAAGAAAGAAAAGGGCTTATATACATGAAGAAAAAATAATGATCGCTGTAGCTCGTTAGGTTAAAGGTTTCCAGAGAAGAAAGAAGTCTGACAAAAAAGTGGAAGGAGTAAATGTTAGACTGGAATAGAAAAAAAAAAAAAAAGCTTTCACCAAAATGTCAGGGGAAAAAGAAGTGCTGGGAAGTGAGACCATTAATAAGTGAGCACTGGAGAAAGCTGGCACCAGTTCTGTCAAGGGGGGAGCTACTGGGCTACTTTTTAAAAAAATGTTCATTTTTTTTTTCTCTTTTTATTCAGCTCATTGCTAGGTGTCCGTTACAGAACATCTAATCTCTTACAGGCGAATAGACTAAATAGAACATTAAAGAAGTCTCACTCTAATGAATTAGGCCGAGTCTGCAGCTCAGGGAAGCCCAGGAGACTGCACGGGGTGTTGGGAGCAAGAGTCTCAGAAAAAGAAAGTCTTCTTAACCAGTGCTTAGTCCAAGCACTGCACTGGACTAGGGGAGGATGGGGGGTGGGGAGGGGTTGGCGGGCGGCAGTGCTGACTGAATCCAGACGCCATCAAGGTGGATGAACAAGAAAGAACAACCTAAATGTTACCTGAAAGCTAAGATCTTTGTCACGTTTTTGTTTTAGGCATTCTTTTATTTTTTTTTTTAACTTTTTAACAAAGTTTATTCATGTTGAGAGGGGGGGAGGGGCAGAGAGAGGAGTGAGAGAGAGAGAGAGAGAGAGAGAGAGAACCCCAAGCAGGCACCTCGCTGTCAGCGCAGAGCCCGAGATGGGGCTCAAACTCATGAACCATGAGATCATGACCTGAGCCGAAATCAAGACTCGGATGCTTAACTGACTGAGCCACCCAGGCGCCCTTTCACGGCTCATTTAAAATGACCTTGACCAGAGTTTTCTTTCACTGGCTCAGAAGAGAGAAAACAACGCTAGGACTCATCAAGTGGTATTTCTCGGCTGCCATGAATCCTCCAAGCGGCCACGTGTGTGACGTGAGGTAGGCAGCCCCGATGTGGTCTGAGGGATGTAGAGCAGTTGGCACCCACCCCCCCCAACCCCAGATCTGGCCCTGGTCCTGTCCTAGTATCCGAGTCGTTGAATATCTACCTGTGCTAGCCCTCCATCGGCTTAAGGCGTCCTTCAGCCAAAGCACAGGTTGAAGGGCGAAGACACCACAGGAGGGTAACCCACTCGTCCTGCGGGGCCCTTCGCATGTGTGTTTCTTCAGATTCAAGGAGCATAAAGGCCTGGAATGGGGCGAGTTGGCCTGACTGGAATGCTAGAGAGAAGTGGGGAAAGAAGAGGGTGAGGAGAGAGGGTGGCAGGAGGGAGAAGCACTGGGCACTTGTAGTGGAGGGAAGGTGAGGAAGGGCCCAGAGTAACGAATAAGAAGATGTGGGGCCTCCTGATGGGTTACTCTCTCTCCCTGACAAGTCCCACCGGGGTCATACCCGTTCTTACCCAAGGGCTCTTATTTCTCCTCAAGCCCACTGGAGAATTCGCCGTGGAGTAAGCGTCTGGAGACGAGACACCTCGCTCTCTTTTAATTATTGAAACAATAAAATAATAGCACAACCATTAGACATTGGTTCTTCACTCGGGGGAGAGGTGATAAGCAAAATCCTCCGAGAATCTGGTGGCAACTATGCTTCTCCTCAAAAAAACGGCATTTTATGCACAGCCACACAAAATACATTTTCACTTGATTTATGGACACTGTGGGAGCCCATCTTCAGATCCCATAAGAAGCATGGCCTCCTGGTGTAAATGCCCTGATTTATTTTTTAATAACCTAACACAGATTTTGTTTTTGTGCGGGTTTTCTGTCCCACGTCTTCCATATGCATGCAACATCGTTATCGTGCGATCATCATCTACGTACAATTTATGTGCGCTGCTTTATAAAATCTGCCATTATCTTGTAAACATTTTTCCGTGTTGCTATATAGTCTTCGTAATTATAAATCTGAATGAATGCATAATATTATATTGGATTGTTGCAGTGTAATTTTCTTAACTGTTCCTCAATGATTAGTGCTTAAATGGCATCTAATTTTGTAGTATAGATAATGCTGCCTTGACTATCTTCCTACATTTATCTTACTTCTGTTTAATGTTTCTTTCAGGCAAATTCCCAGGAGTGGTTTTACCGAATCAAAGAGCGAGAATGTTTTTAATGGCTCTTGTAACATGATGTCATGTCGGTTTCCAATGGGGTTATCATTTTTACTACTGCCAACAGTATAGAAGTATCCCGACTTCACTACACCTGACCCTGCAGTGGATATAATTATTGGGAAAAATTTTTTGCCTCACTGAATAGTTGTCATAGCACCTAGGGGACAGCCTGATGTTGGGCTACCCGGGGGTGAAGTGGAAAACAAGAAGTGTGTTGGGAGAGTGGGAAAATCTGAATCTGTAACGGGAAATGAGTTACACTTCTCTACTTTTAAATAGGACCAGGCAGGAGGTGTGCATTAAGGAGAGCACCCACTGACTGAAGAAATAATGCTTCCTCCTCCTCATCTGTTCAATCCCTTCTCAAGCCTTCACTTGTCACTCCCACCAGTCAAAATGGAAACTGGAAGCCAGGGTCCAGTTGGGGCCAGTAGGGTTACCCTCAGTCACTTTATAAGGCTACCATTGGGGCGCCTGGGTGGCTCAGTCGGTTAGCGTCCGACTTCGGCTCAGGTCGTGATCTCGCGGTCCGTGGGTTCGAGCCCCGCGCCGGGCTCTGCGCTGACAGCTCAGAGCCTGGAGCCTGTTTCCGATTCTGTGTCTCCCTCTTCCTCTGACCCTCCCCCATTCATGCTCTGTCTCAAAAATAAAATAAAAACGTTGAAAATATATATATAAGGCTACCATTTTATAACCCGTGTTGGTGGCCTATCCCACTGGACATACTGTTCTCTCAAGCAACTGCCTTATGCATTCAATAGAAGCATAATGCAAGCCACACACGTCATTTCCAATTTTCTAGCAGTCACGTGTAAAAAAGAAGTAAAGAGAAATCGGTGAAATTAAATTGAATATATTTTTAACCCATTGTACCCAGAATACTATCATTTCAACACGTAATCAAGACAAAAATTACTAATCAGATATTTTACATTCTTTTTCTCAGGCTAAACATTTGATATCTGGTGCCTGTCTTACGCTTACAGCACATGGCAATTCAAACCAGCCACATTTTAAGTGCTCATTCCGTCCTGGCCACTGTAGTAGACGGTGTAGTTCTGTGGTCTCAGCCTGTCAGAGGTGGAGGGAATCTCCCTTGTAGTTCTTTGAGCTCCTGGGAGATTGTCTCCTTTCATACTTTGAGCTACTGGGAAATCAAAACCATGTTGTTGTTGTTGTTTTGGTTTTTTTTTTATCAGAAAAGAGCATTGTGTTAGAAACATAAAATATTTCTGGGTTGTATGGCTCACTGTGGTTGTAGGGGAGATATCCGGAAACCCTCGCCGTGTGCTGTGATCCACCAAAATCCATAGATCGATTCTCAGGCCCCACTCAGACACACTAAAATAGGATCTTTGTGTGGGGGGTGGGGGGACAGTCCAGAAATCTGTGCTTCTAAAACAGATTTTTCATTACAGGTCTTAATGCAATAATAAATGCTGCCTGTTACCAACAGGAGGTAATTGAGTCCCATAGAGTAAGTGAGTGAGTGAGTCCCAGTCTCACAGTTAGGGGGTCAGTCGGCCCTAGAACCTTGACCCATTAGCTCATTTCCACAGCACCACACCCACTGCCCACCATTCTTCCAGAACAGCTCCTGCCAATTAAATACCAGTTGGTGGGTGACGGGTAACCGTGTGCTTTGGGAACAGTCAAAATAACTTCCCGGGAAGGTAAGACATATTTAACCATTAGCACAAATACGACGAGGAAGAATGAATCTCTTTCTCTAATCTGCCTTTGTTGGAACTGCTCTCCTGTCCAGCGAGAAACTGATCGTGGGATAAGATCAATAGGCCAAAAAATGCCCCTCGTGGCCTGTTTCACAAAATACACAACCCCAGTTCCAGTTCCTGATATCATCGTAGAAACATGCAGGTGCATACTTAGGAGGGTTGGAAACAAATGCCTCTGAGAAGTTTCAGTAACAGAGAAAAGCTGGCCCAAATCGCCGGCTTTGGCCAGGGCCATGTGGCAAAATACTCTTCAGACCCAAGCGTGATAATGAAACGAGAACAGCCAGAACAGCAGATCGGTAAACATCCTGATGACAATGGGGAACAAACAGCTGGGCTGAGACCGAATCAGCTCAGGCAAATGTGCTCGTGCTTTTGATCCAAGAGCGAGATGAACGGATGCAGGGGAGGCAGCAGCTGGGCCACAGCTGGACTCAGGAGGCATGTGATAGCGTGACTTGCAAATCATGCTTGAAAAATTCATTCTACTGAGCTTGGACGTGAACACGGTCACATGGGCCCCCAGTCAGCTCGCGCACTGCAGCCAAGAGGGAGACAGATATGCGACTGGGCTAATAAGAAGCATTAGCCCCTCTTCTGGCTGGACGCGGCTGCCTTTCAGGGAGGGAATTGCACAGGATATGAGCTATATTTGGAAATTACCCTAAATTTAGAGCTATTTGAAGGGTGGACTGGCTTGAGCAGAGAGAGAGGGAGCTTGGCTGAGAGCTGCTTAACTGTATTCTGCAAGCACGTAAGGCATTTGTTGGGGTCTCCGTCATAGTGCCTTAAGTGGTCTGGCACTCTGGGTGTGCAAAGAGGCTGACATTAGCTTTCACTTCACAAATGAGTAGATGAGGGGCGCCTGGGTGGCTCAGTCAGTTACGCGTCCAGCTTCGGCTCGGGTCACGATCGCATGGTTCGTGAGTTCGAGCCCTGCGTCGGGCTCTGTGCTGACAGCTCAGAGCCCGGAGTCTGTCTGCCTCCGAGCCTGTGTCCCCTCGCTCTCCGCCCCTCCCCCACTCACACTCTGTCTCTCTCTCTCAAAAATAAATAAACATAAAAAAATGAGTAAATGAGGCTCAGAGACATTAAGTGAACATTGGATTTGTGTGTGCATATTATTTATATATACATTCTATAAATATATACGTGACATTACTTAATTTATAGATCCTATATTTTAACACCACATACACATATGGATGCATATTTATATATCAATATATATATAGTAGTATGATCATGCATTCCACAAATACTTACGGAGCAATTACCGGGTAGTAGACAGCGTATAGGTGCTACATTAATAAGGGCAAGGGATACACAGCTCCAGCTCCCATCAAACTTACAGTCTAGTTGGGGGGAGAAAACATAAAACAAATAGTCACACGTAAATATAAAATTAGTCTGGAGAAAGTGTTATCAAAGAAAGGTACGAGGGGTCATGAGAACGTACGAGAAGGGCCTGGCCAGGCCAGAGGAAGGGCCCTGGAGCTGAGGTACCAACATGAGCAGGTATAGACTGCGGGCTGTATGCAGTGTCTGTTGAGGATCTGGAAGTGAAACCACCAGTATGAGGGGTCATCATGCTGTGGATGAGGCAGGAGGTTCCTGAAAAGAGACCAAGTTCGCAAAGCTAAATCGTAATTCTCAGCCCAAATCAAAAGGTAGGACTTCACGTAGCCGAGGTGGAAGCCCAATTAATTACTCACCACTAAGAACGTGGCATGCTACAGACATGGAAATCTGAGCGCAGATGAGCTCTCCAACTGGGTTTTCTGCCCTTTAAGCTTGCAAAAGAAGGAAGGAAGGAAGGAAGGAAGGAAGGAAGGAAGGAAGGAAGGAAGGAAAAAGAAAAGAAAGAAAGAAAGAAAGAAAGGGAGGAAGAAAGAAAGAAAGAAAGAAAGAAAGAAAGGATGGGAAGGAGGAAGGAAGGAAGAAAAAAGAAAGAAAGAAAGGAAGGAAGGAAGGGAGAAAGAAAGAAAGAAAGAAAGAAAGAAAGAAAGAAAGAAAAAAATAGCAAAAAGCACCAGACTTGGTTCTGGCTCTCAGAGCTTCCTAGTTTCAATATTTCTTCTCTCTCTTTTCTCCTTCCCTTCATTTCACTCCTCTCTGTTTCTGCTTCTGCCCCATTTCCTCTACTTACAGATTAGTGTCAGCTACTCAATTAATCTTTTTTTTTTAACGTTTATTTTTGACACAGAGAGAGACAGAGCATGAGCAGGGGAGGAGAAGAGAGAGAGGGAGACACAGAATCCAAAGCAGGCCCCAGGCTCTGAGCTGTCAGCACACAGCCCCACGCGGGGCTCGAACTCACAGACCGTGAGATCATGACCTGAGCCAAAGTCGGACGCTCAACCAACTGAGCCACCCAAGCGTCCCGCTGCTCAATTAATCTTGATTATAAATACCCATTTTCTTCATGTTAAAATGTTGGTCAACCGTCTTCTAGGTACCAACATTTGAAACTACATATGGCATGGCAAAACTTTTACTGTATCACAAAATTAAGCTTTTATACGTATTTCTACACACGCACAATCGATACGAGGGCTGTTGGTGTAGGCCGCGTCAAATAGTTTTCTGGTGTTGAAACCCTTGAGGTCAGACAAATTCTAGAAAGCTCAGCCCGCTTCTTCTATACGGTCGATTCGGCCTTGAGGGTCTTTGTAAGCAAATCGTAAAACTAACACAGCAGTATAGCAATATTCTCAGAAACAAAAAGTTGCAATTCTTGCCGGAGTCTTCCTTAAGTGAAGGAGAGACTTGCCTTTGGTTGCTCAAATTCAGCGGTTTCCAAGAGGAAAGGACATCAACAATTTGGCAGAAGCGGGGTGGGGGGAGGGGGCGGGAGAAAAAGTCAGTGGGACCCAAGTGAAGTTTCAACACAGCGGTGGCCGTGGAACCCACGCGGAGGTTAACCGGCTCCCCTTTCTCCAGCATTTCCTTGCTTAAGGAGATTTGTACTCCAATTCCTGCCCTGTTCCAACACCAATAAAACAGCGATAAGATGCCCTGGAGGGTTGAAGGCAAGCCCGCGGGGGCAAGCAAGGTCAAATCACATCATGGGAACAAGATGGGATCTTACATAGTTTGCGTGTTGACTGTTTCCCCCTCGCCAACAGGGGGACGTTTGTTCTTGTTGTTAAATAATTAAATAGGCAGTTTGTATTTATTTAACATACGGACTCTAGCCAATGCCTGCTGACAGCTACCAAAATAACCCCGCATTTCCTAGCTCCCGATTGCTCAGAAGCCTGTTCCCTGACTGCGGGGGGCACCTCACTCCCCTCCAAGTCTCAGAACACCTTTTTTCATCACTTCAAACAATAAATCAATTCACAGCGTGTGATCCAAAAACAACAGCCCAGTTTTATTGGATCAGGTTCCCGTTCTCCGAGGCGCTTCCCACCACCAGCGCCGAGCTGTCTTGAAACTATGCTCAGCTGTGGGTAGAGGACAAAAAAAAAAAAAAAAAAAAAAAAAAGCTACAACTTCTCCTCATTGGTGCTTGTCCAGGAGAGAAAGTGAACTGTGCCCTAATGCTTTAAAAATGGGGGAGGGGCGCCTGGGTGGCTCAGTCCGTTGAGCGTCCGACATCAGCTCAGGCCATGATCTCACAGTTTCCGGGTTCGAGCCCCGCATCGGGCTCTGTGCTGACAGCTTGGAGCCTGGAGCCTGCTTCGGACTCCGTGTCTCCCTCTCTCTTTGCTCCTCCCCTGCTTGTGCTCTCTCTCCTGCTCTCTGTCTCAAAAATAAACATTAAACAAAAATTTTTTTAATGGGGGAGAAAATGAATAAATTGGAGCAGAAAGTAGGGTGTTTGGGAGAAGCAGGTCATGGAGGGAGTTGAGGAAGGACAATATTTGTTCATTTGTTTATTTATTTTAACATTTATTTATTTTTGAGAGAGAGAGAGAGAGACAGAGCACACGCAGGGAGGGGCAGAGAGAGAGGGAGACACAGAATCCGAAGCAGGCTCCAGGCTGTGAGCTGTCAGCCCAGAGCCCAACGCGGGGCTCGAACTCACAGACCGCAAGATCATGACCTGAGCCGATGTCAGTCGCTTAACAACTGAGCCACCCAGGTGCCCCTGAGGAAGGACAATATTTAAATGTCGTGTTGGGCAGTCCCTGATAAAGCGGAAGCCCCAGAGGCGGGCTTCAGGGGGAAACCACTAAGCTGCCAAAGACAGCTGCCCCTTGACCAGTGGAGGGTAGAGCTAAGAGAGATACTGGGAATATTTCTGTATTATCAAGACTTTTGCTCTATCATATGTGCAGAAAACGTTATCACAGGAGATGTAAACCAGACGCCTCTGGAGGCTTCCTGGGCAGGGGAGTGTTTGAGGTATTTAGGCAGTGCGTGCTAAAGAGGGATCTGCAGTGGAAGGTAAGGCGGTGGGGAGGAAGCTCTTTGCCCCGCCCTATTTGGGGGCCCATTGGCCAGTGGCGAGACAACGCGTGGGTACCACCACACTGCAGCAACTTCCTCCTGATGCTCCCACTAAAGTGGGGGCACCGAAGGACAAGGGAAGAAGCCAGCAAAGTCGGAGGCAGGGGCAGCCCAGTGGGAAGAAAGGTTCTTTTCCTAGTCCTAATTCTACCCTCACCCCCTCTCTGAATCTTGAATGGTCTCTCTGTGCTGTGCAATTCCCCTTTTTTGAGGGATTCCACTGATGGTGAGCACTGTGAAGGAGTCTTCGTTGTCAATATTAAAACCAAGCGTCAGCGAGTCAAAGTGGCTCTACGTTGAACTGTTCAACTTTAGTAGCCCCACGGGGGTTGGAACTAAGTTCCATTCACGCAAGTAAGAAGGAGGCAATCTGTTTTCATGGCAAAGCATTTCACCCAGAATATCGTGTCTGAAGCAAGAAGGTTCCTTCCCTATTGCGTGTGCATTTTAAATGATCTGGCCTCAGTTTCCTCACCTGTGAAATGGGTCTGCCGACTTATCACTTTCTTGTTCTGAGGATTGAAAAGCATCATGGAAATGGAAAGGCCGTGTGCCCTGTCGTTCACTGTTAGTGCTGTTCTGTTAATTAATCTTGAGGCACCAGAGTTCATTTCTACTTCTTCCAGAAGTGGGAAACCTCAGAAGTGAATTTTTTTGTTTGAAAGTCATCACTCTGTCCCTTATTTTCTCATTTGTAGAGGAAGAAAGTTTTCCTATTACAATCCCCAAGGTTTCTTCCAAATTAAAAAAAAAAAAAAAAAAAAAAAGGACAGACAATCTATTCAAAAATGTCAGTCATGGAGTCTTGACCTACTTTGGAATGAGAAGCAACTTCTGAGTAAACCTCAGCTTGATCTCTATTAGCTCAGTCACAGAAGCAGATGTTCTGGGCTTGGATGGCTCTGGAGCTGGGGCCGAGCCCTTGGCATGTTTCTAAGGCATAATAACGTGGGTGTGGATACCAGAGAAGTATGTCATACCTTTGCATTATCTGGGACCACACTCCTGGGAGGCTCATTCAGCTATTCATAGCCAGGAGCCATTTTTGGTCACTGTCCCAAGTTTCCTATCAGAAACCTGCTTCTGGCACATCACATATCCTGCTGCAATCTTTCCCATTCCCTGGACCATGAATCAAGAACCCACTGCCAGAAGCAGTCAAGTTGCTGACTATAGATTCTTCTGGAAGGGTCCCTCACCTCTCTCTGTACTTTATTCCTTCTCCCTTTCTTGCCCCACTCACTGGGACCCTCTACAGTTTTCTCTATCATCCCTTCTCTCTCCTCATTCTTTTTTTTTTTTTTTTCAACGTTTATTTATTTTGGGGACAGAGAGAGACAGAGCATGAACGGGGGAGGGGCAGAGAGAGAGGGAGACACAGAATCGGAAACAGGCTCCAGGCTCTGAGCCATCAGCCCAGAGCCTGACGCGGGGCTCGAACTCCGGACCGCGAGATTGTGACCTGGCTGAAGTCGGACGCTTAACCGACTGCGCCACCCAGGCGCCCCATCCTCATTCTTTCTCTCCTCTCCGTTTTTCCTTCCTCAGCACCTCAGCTGATGGCAGATACTATTTTCCATATTTCCAAGCTTCCACATGGCCAGCCTCACTCACATTTCCCTTCTGCTCTTCCTTGCCTGTCCCATTTCGATTCCTCCCCACAGAGGGCAAGGGGACTATGTCCAAACTGGGACCAAATACAATCAACAACGAACCTAATGACCCTCCACACCCACGGCACATTAAAGGCCAGCATGATATTCAGCAGATCAAAGGACCAAATATCAAGCCCTTATTAGAATGGGACATTTTTGTTCCCTGTGGAGATTTAGCCTGTCGAGTTGAATCCCTTGACATCCGTAACACAGAACTGGATAACGGGCAAAGGAAAAAAAAAAAAAATCACAGTTTGGAGGTTATGGAAAAAAAGGCAGAGAGACAGATCAAACTAATGTGATAAATACTGAGTGTGAGACCAAAAGCTGAATGAGATGGGGAAGCGTTTTGTGGGGAAGGGGCCAGTGTCAGTGACTGGGTGCTGCGGAATAACGTGGGGTTGCAGGAGAGCTGGGGAGACCAGCAGAAGGCGGGAAAAGTGTCTCTGGGTTATAAGCTGGATGCTCATAGCCATTTTGAAATAAGAGATACAATTTAGAGGCTGGATTCCTTCTTGATTACTTTTGGCGATTTGATTCCATCTTTGAACAGAAGTGTCTCTAGAAACTGAGCCGTGTGAGTCAAGGGGGCAGACAGGTTCCACACTGGAGTTTAGGTAAGCACAGGAACTTCTGGGTTGTCTCTAGATTAAGCTCTGACCGCTGAAGTTTACAAAGGGTGATAATCACGGGAATTTCCCCTACGATACTCTCTCATCAGGCAGATTTTTTCAAAGGGCACTCATTTTCGCAGAATCAGAAAGACATTAAGTGGCATCCCTGGGCATCTGATCTTTGATATATCCTTCCTCTTCTGAGAAATGAGTGCTTTAGTTCCAGGCTTACCTGAAGCCATGAGGAGACTACCGGAGACGGGAAACTCCTGCGCTGTGCGGACGAGAAAAATTGTCTCTCTCCCTAGTTCGAATGGCATTCAGAAATCCAATTAATGTTTGGTTTTTAAAACAGAATCTGTAATTGTGCTCCATACTTCCAACTGTTCTGTGTGACAATAAAATAAGCTACTCTAAAGATGACTCAGAGTCATTAGGGAAGTCTAGCTCTGTAGGATAAACTTTCTCTTTGGAATAACAATATTTTATGTTTTTATCATTTCTTTTATCCAAGAATTTCAAAGCATTTTAAAATCGTTTGGGGTGATAGGAAATGTAATGTTTCATAAGTGATGCTACATATGCCGATACTTTGCCTGGGGCCACAAATTACTTATGCTATGGCAGCGATGTCGGTATATCTAATTTTATTCCACTTGCACCATAAAAGCATCACTCTTAATAATTACGAAAGCTATTATTTATTGAAAGCAGAATGCTTATTCTGTTAGTTGTATCAAGTGCTTTGCATGTATTAGCTTATTTAACCTTCCTGTGAATCTAATCTAAATCTCATCCTACTATGATTCTTTGAGAAAAGTACTGCTTTTATTCTTTCTTTCTTTCTTCACAGATGATGTATAGTAGGTTCAGAAGGTTAAGTAACTTGTCCATTGTCACACATCTGCTAAAAGTGATTGTGCCCCTTATTGAGTGAGGACCAGTCAGTTAAATTTCTGGTGATCAGTTAATTCTCCAACTGTCATCTGCATGGCATTTTATGCAGCCTCTTAGATCATGAGGAGAGGGACTTCTTAATCCTGGAACTGTGTGGCTGAAATCTTTGCCAATTCTTCAGTGTGCTAAGGGGTAGCTCTGTTGTCCCTTGACACCTTAGTAAGTAGAGAAAACTCCAGGGTGATTTTGAAAATATAGCAAATGAGAACCCTTCTCAGCTGTCGGCCAGTTCTCTAGAATTACAACTACAGCACATAGCGTAGCCAAAAATTCCAGTATGGGAAGCTATAGGGCCATCATCTTTCCCCTGGATTGTTGCGATATCCTCCTCTTAATTGGTCCCCCTGCTCCTACCCTTGTCCCCTACAATCTCATATTGATTGAGCATTTAGAATAATCGTGAAACCAAGTTAATTCCCTGCTTAAAATCTCCCATTGCTTTGCCATCATATTTACAATAAAACCCACAGTTGAATGCTTTACGTGATCTAACCAAGTCTACCAATAACCTGCTCCCATCTTATGCCACTTTTCCTGGCCCAGTCCTTCCCAGGCTGACTCACTCGACCTTTACAGATCATCAAACACACCACGCTCGTTCTGCCCGAGGGTGTTTATAGATGCTGTCACCTTCTGCTGAAACCTCTTACCCCTAGTTTCTTGTTCCTTCCCCTAGTCTCAGGTCTCAAATATTATACTCGGTCTTCAGTCTCTCTCTCTCACTCTCTCTCTCTCTCTCTCTCACACACACACACACACGCACAAATTCTCTCCTTGCTACATTTTCTCCTAATGGCCTGTGTCTTTCCTTCATAGCTCTTATCCATATTTATTTTCTATTTTTTGAGTACTCGTCTAATGAGCACCACGAGAGAAAATTCCTTATCCCTTTCATCACCGTTAGACTCCCAGTGCCTGAGACGTTGCCCGGCCATGCTGGGTACCAGTGAAACATTTGATAAGCTGAGTGGCTTTCAGTTTGAATCCTTATCAACCACCTAATTGCTAATTGCTTTGGAAATCTATTCAACTTCTTGAAGTCTCTGTCTTTTCATCCGTCGAATGGAACTTGAAATAACTGTGTCACGGGATCTATACGATAATGTATATGATATGTACATAAAAGCTTCATAAGTTACTAAACCTTGTATGTAAAATTGCAAATTTCAGATTCAGCTTCACCCCTCCGAAGCAAAAAGAGCACTTTGCTAACTGCAAAGTGCTGAACTCAGCTTGCAGGAGGCGCTGATTTTGGACAACACGTGGGCAGTTTTCACAAGGCTTGGAACTGGGCTCCAGGGCCCTCAGAGGCTCAGAAAGGGGTGAAACAGAAACAGGCCCAACTTGTCCCCTGAGGCGTGCACTGGCCCCTCAACTGAGCCACATGCTCGCGTTGCTTATTTAGGCTTCATAGACTCAGCTACCTCCTATTGGCCCTTCGCCCTCTTTCCTAACTGACTTCTCCCCCAAAGCACAAAGCCAAAGGGAAACCCACAAGGGCATGTGTATCAACAGAGCACATGTCCTTGGAGGGTCAGGGTGACTTGTGAGTATTTTAAGCGACAAAATGAAGGAAAGGTTCTGCAGGCACCTAAAACACAGGGCTCTTATCTGTACTCAAAGTAGACATCACTCTCTTAACTGCTTATAGATGTTTGGAAGGAAGGGCTGCATCCGATTCAGACTAAGACTTTCCCCAAGACGTTTTGACGAAAGTCTTCTTCCTTCTTGCTGATCTGGACCTCAAAAAACAGTAGTGCCTGCAACTCTAGTAGGGGAAAGGTCAGGATGAATAGAGGTCGCCTGCTAGGGGAAGAGGTCACCTTGGACACCAAGGTCTAACATACACATTTTCCTTTGACTTTTTTCTTCTCATCAGGGGGCACACTAGTGACAGGGGTACCAGCATCTATGGGACCAGCCTTGGAAATTCTCTAATCCTCTCTAGCGTCTTGAGGTAAACAGAGTATCTCAGAGCAGACTACAGATCTTCCTCGACTGAGGATGGCTTACATCCTGATGAATCCATTGTGTGCTGGAAATATCCTAAGTAGAAAGTGAAAGTGCAGTTAATACACTTTACCTACTGAGCATCGTTAACTTAGCCAGGCTTGCTTTGAAACGTGCTCAGAACACTCACAGTAGCCTACAGCTGGGCAAAATCATCTAACGCAAAGCCTATTTTATAATAAAGTGTTGACTAGTTTGCGTGATTTATTGAATACTGGACTGAAACTGAAAACCAAAATGGTTGTACAGGTAGAGAATGGTTGTAGCTATGTTGGTTGTTTGCCCAGATTCAAACCCAGAATTGTCGGGTCCTTTTTTTTTTTTTTTTTTTTTTAACATTTTCTTATTTTTGAGACAGAGACAGACAGAGCATGAACGGGGGAGGGGCAGAGAGAGAGGGAGACACAGAATCGGAAGCAGGCCCCAGGCTCCGAGCCATCAGCCCAGAGCCCGACGCGGGGCTTGAACTCACGGACCGCGAGATCGTGACCTGAGCTGAGGTCAGACGCTTAACCGACTGAGCCACCCAGGCGCCCCAAGAATTGTCAGGTCCTAATCCAGGATGTTTCTCCTGAGTTGGAACAATGAGTAGAACTCTGGGGTGAGCATTCAAAAGTACTTCTCAAAGTAGGAGTCATAAAGCAAAAAGAGAGGGTGGCGTTGACATGGCACCAGCTTGGGAACAGATATTGGAACAGAAATCTGCGTCCTGCCTGGAGAAGAAATGTGCTGAGCTGATCCAGCTGTGGCGGGTGGTGCACACCTGGTGGGAAAGCAGCAGTAGTTTTTTCACTGTGCCCTAGGCCAGCTGGGGGAGCTCCAAGGAGTGTAGGACGAACTTCCCCGCCCTCCCTCCACCCAGGCTGTAGCTGTTGGGATCTACCGTGAACACAAAACACTTCCTTCCTTAAACACCAGGTTGGGCCTCTCCCTGTTCCTCTGAAGAGCTATAATAGGAGCTGGAGGGATGCATCAAAGAAACAGCAGAGCTGGGGATCCATTCAGCAAACTTTAATTGCTCCAAAGGAATGGTTATAGTGCGTCTACATAAAAGCCCCTAATTATCTGTTAACCCAATAAAACAAATTTCAAAGGGCCCACAAAGACCTATTAACCAAATGTGTAATCTATAATTACAAATCATCCACTGGGCAATCAATAGCTGTTTTAAGCCATTACTTGAAAGTTTATGCACTTCCGTGGGAGATGGTTTTCCTGAAGCCTTTCATGTTTGTTTTTAAACTGAAATATACATAAAAATGTGATCATGGGTACAAGCTACCGGCTGTTAGGAAACTCGCACATCAAGATGCAATATCTGAATTCTGATGAGTTTATAGATGCAGACTACGATGTTGGGAACAATTCCTAAATTGTACTAAAGACATTGGATTTGGGCCTGGAAAATTGAAATTGAGTCTACAAGAATAAAATTCCCGTCTTAATTCAAGAACTGGCAACTTTGGTGTGCCTCAGCCACGAAACCAGAGCATCCTGACTTTTGGGCTGAACGAGATGCTTACAAGGTGGTTTCATCCACGCGTGTGTTCATTTGGCCAACAAATACTCATACTATACTCTTAGTCTCTGGCAGACCCTTCTCTATACAGGGAACATTAGACTGACAAGGTCCTGTCCCCACTGAGCTTGTATGTGGATGTCAGCAAGACATGAGTAAATGGATAATTTCAGAGAATGGGTTGCTATTGAGAAACTGCAAAGAGATGAGGGGATAGTGACTATCCAGTAGGAGGCTGGAGAGGGGCTGACTTAGATGGAATAGAAGGTCTCTCTGAGAATGTGATTCTTTAGCTGAAGACTGATGAGAAGGACCCAGGAACATAAACCTCAGCAGTGAGCTTGCCATGTGTGGAAAACAAACAGAAGGCCAACACGGCTGGAGCACATGAGCAACGTGGTTACAAAACAGCATCAGAGGGGTGCCTGGGTGGCGCAGTCGGTTAAGCGTCCGACTTCAGCCAGGTCACGATCTCGCGGTCCGTGAGTTCGAGCCCCGCGTCAGGCACGGGGCTGATGGCTCAGAGCCTGGAGCCTGTTTCCGATTCTGTCTCCCTCTCTCTCTGCCCCTCCCCCGTTCATGCTGTGTCTCTCTCTGTCCCAAAAATAAATAAACGTTGAAAAAAAAAACAAAACAAAACAGCATCAGAGAGGCAGGCAGGGGACCAGAGCATCTGGGGGAGTTGTCACGGTAAGGATTCTGTGCTTCATTTTAAGTGCAGCGGGAAACCGTAGGGCTGCTCGAGTAGAGGGATGACCTGAAAATACACATTTAAAAGAAGAACATTCTGTCTGCTGAGTGGATAATGGAGCACAGGAAAGCATGAGTAGAGAGGGAGGCTACTGTAATAATCCAGATGAGGAAAAAAACAAAACAAAACATAGGCTTAGATTACAGTGACAGCAAGGGAGATGGCGAGAAATGGTCGGGTTTGGAATCTAATTTTGCCATCAGAGCCCACAAGACTTACTTCATATGGAGAATGAAGGAAAGTGCTAAGTGGAGGCTAACTCCTGAGATGTTGACCTGAGCTATTGGGTGAATGATGGAGGTGGTCACGGAAATAGGGGAAGATAGATGAGGAAGAAGTAGTGGGAGATGGAATCACAGGGATCAGTAGATCTATGTTGAAAATGAGTTGGGTCTGCTTGTTGGGCATCGAAATGAATGTGTCAGATTGGCACTGAAGGACAGAGCTCAGAGGAGAGGTCAGGGCTAGAGCTTTAGCATGCTGAAAAGTATCCCCGTTTCAGGAAAATGGAGACTTAGAAAGACTAAGGGGTCAGATATGACTAAGGTCATACAGCACATGAGTGTGACCTCATAGACCCCCACGGTGACTTCCTTCTGCCCCTAAGCTGCATCCGTGACTCCCTTGTCTATTGAACCTCCAGCCACGCTGTGTTTCACTCCACTTGCTAAAGGTGCAGAGTGGGACCTTATACCCAACCTACCTTCTGTCTGGACAGTCTTCCAGTTTTCCATCTGCTTAACGTCTAGCACAGAGTCATTTCTCAGAAAAGCTTTTCTGACCCCCTGAGGAAGATCATGTATGTCTGCAATTTGCATTTGTGGTTCCTTTTATGTGTTACATGTCATAACCAGATTTGAATATGTGTGATTATTTGATTAATTTCTGCTCATCTCCTAGAATATAAGCTTCATGAATGGCCTCTTACTACTAGAGATCCAGGACCTGAGTAATCAGGAAATATACATTGAAATTGGCAATTGATGAATAGCGGTAATCTACAAATATATGTCAGTGTATGTTGAAAGAATCAATACATTTCTAAAATTTTAAGATTTTTGTTATTGAATTTTGAAAATTAATTCATGACTAGATATATAGATGGATTGTTTTATTACTTGAATGATACTGAGGATTTAGCTTGCCTTCATCTTCTACTAGATGTATAAAATGAAAATGAAAACATCTTTATCCTTTGGGGAATGTCAAAGGCTAAAGATAAAGTGTTTCACTAGTTTAAAGACAACACCTAAATAGGCATATAAGGGTATTTCTAAATACAGACAAAATACCAAAACATCGTTGAGTTAATAGCCTACGTAACCAAAACTTTTCTTAGAGTCGCAAACGAATTCATTTGAACAGATTCTTGTTTTTCCTTCCTTCTCATCCTTTGCTCACTCACTTTTAGAAAGTGGAAATACTTGTAGAATATGTTTCAACTGAGAGGGACCAAGAACATCCCTGGTAATCTTCTAGAAACTGCCAAATTAATCCCCAGAGGTTAGAAAAGCTGACCGCGGTTTTCTCTCCTGTTGCCTTCTTCGTTGATGGCCAAAAGACTCGGAACCCAATAAAGCTGTCAGAGGGCATCTGTGGGCCATGGGAAAGAAAGTGCCGTTTGCACTTGAGCCAGATGTAAGAAGTCCAGCTACCCCGCTGGAAAGTCTGTGTGCAGAAGGAGAAGTCCTTGGGATTACATGGAGCGTGAGAGAATAGCCCAGTGACTCCAGCAACTAGTGAAACCCAGTCTCCCTGCCATGCCCACCAAGGTCCCAGAAGTGGGAGCAAACCAAGCTTGGGGATTTCTGTCCATTGACTCCCACCATGACTATAGTCACAGTTGACACTGTATGTGAAACAGAAAAACTGCCACATTAGCCCACAGAATCACAAAAAAAATAACAAATTGTTGTTGTTTTAACCCTCTAATGTGTGTAGTGATTTCTTAAGCATCAACATAAAAGATTATTTGTATTTTTATATACCAGTCATAGTTAATAAATAACATATTTCTCTAATATCATTTACAATAGCATTAAAACAACAAAATATATAGGATTAAATACAATGAAAGCTGTTAAGATCTATGTACTGAAAATTATAAAATGTTACCAGGAGAAAGTAAAGAAATCCTAGATAGGGAACTCCCCTTTGCTTCCTAAACTGGATGCTGCCCAATTCACAAGTCCCTTAATAAAGCCAATTAGATAAGAAGAAAGAAGAAGAAGAAGAAGAAGAAGAAGAAGAAGAAGAAGAAAAAGGAGGAGGAGGAGGGGGGGAGACGATGATGCCGATGATGGTGACAACAACAACAGAAAGAGAAAAAGAAAAAGGAAATCCTAAATGGATTGAAGGATATGGCAATTTTCATGGCGCAGAGATCAATAGCATAAAGAGGTCCATCTCCTCAAGTTAATCTACAGATTTAATGCAATTCTAATCAAAATCGCAACAGGTAATTTTGCTAAAAATTGACAAGGGAGTTCTAAATTTCATATGAAAGTACAAAGGGTTAAGAATAGCCCCACCCACCACCTAAACTGTGAAGAAGCTCTGATTTAGAGAATTTAGACGACCAGACATCCAGTCTTGATTATAAAGCCCTGGTAATAAAGAGAGTGTGATGTTTGCACAAGGATATACAAATACACCAAAGGAACATAACAGAGAGCACAGAAATCGATCTATACACACATGGACACTTTTATTGACAATAAAAGTGGCAAGGTATTAACCAGAGAAGAAGGCATGCTCTTTTCAGTAAATGTAGCCATGCCATTGGAACATCCACATAGGAAAACATGCTCCTTGACTCTTAACCTCACCCCATGTACAAAAATCAATTCCAGGTGGATTCAAGTTCTAATGTGACGGGTAAAACACTAAAGCTTCTAGAATATAAAATATGGAAATGCCTTCATGGCCTTGAAAGAGGAAAATACTTCTTAAACAGAACATAAAGAGGGGGCGTCTGGGTGGCTCAGTTGGCTAAGCGTCCAACTTCGGCTCAGGTCATGATCTCACAGTTCATGAGTTCGAGCCCTGCATCGGTCTCTGTGCTGACAGCTGAGAGCCTGGAGCCTGCTTCGGATTCTGTGTCTCCCTCTCTCTCTGCCCCTCTCCTCTCATGCTGTCTCTCTGTCTTAAAAATAAATAAAACATTTAAAAAAATTTTAAAAAGAACACAAAGAGTAATAATCATAAAGAAAACAATATGTTGGATTATATTAAATATCTGATTCATCAAAAGATACCATCCAGAAAGTGAAGAGGCAAGCAACAGAAGAGAAGATATCTGCAATGTTGAAAACCAACAAAAGATCCAATCTAAAATATCCAAAGACCGCATACAAATCAGTAAGAAAATCTCAGAAAAGCCAACGGAACAATACATAAGACTTGAACAGAAACTTTACAAAAGTGGATCACCACATGGCCAATATGCCTAGTAAAAAGTCTTCAGTAGGGGAAATACATATTGGAACAACAAGGAGATTGTGTTACATGTGCACCAGATTGGCTAAATCTTAAAAAGTCAGTGAATTACAACCTGCTAGAGACACATGAAGCAAAAGCATCTCCCATATTCACCTGCTCGCGTGAGGAAAAATTAACATAACCACTTTGGAAAACTGTTTGGCAATACCTATTAAAATCGAACATATACCTAGCCTCTGACCCAGAAACTGTCCCCCTAGGAATATATCCAATAGAACTGCATACACGTGTTCAACAAAGCACATGTACAAATGTTTATAGCAGTACTATTCTTAGTAGCCCCGAATTACCAACTCAAACGTCACTCAATTGTGAAATGGACATATTGTGCTATATTTTTTTAATGGAATAGTATACAGAGCAGAGGGAATGAATGAAGTACCACTGCGTCAACAGTATGGATGAATCTTACAACCATAATATTGAGATAAAGAAGCAAAATGCACCAAAACATATGTAGGACTCTGTTTCTAAAACTTCGGAAATAGGCAAAATTGCTCTATGATATTAGAGGCCAGATTAGAATTAGCTTCAGGGAAGGGGAGAGAGGAAGGAGCAACTGCGAGTTATCACAGTGTGGGCTGTGGGGGCTGCGACTAATCTGTTACCATCTGGGTGGAGATTATATGGCTGTGATCACTTTGAGATTACTAACAGAATGGCGATTTATTATTTGCGCCCATTTCTGCATGTATATTATACTTCCATAAAAATTTTTATTAAACAATTACTTTGCCAATGTGGGACAGGAGGCCCTCCTTTGCTTTCAGACGTGAGTCTCGAGAAGAGCACATTGCTGGTGTAAGTTGGAAAGCGAAATCTGAATCTGACCCTGGCGGCACCTCTCAAACCCCAAATGAAGAACAATCTATTTTATTTATTTATTTATTTATTTATTTATTTATTTATTTTTGTTTAATGTTTATTTATTTTGAGAGACAAAGAGAGGGAGACGGCAAGTGCATGGGAGCGGGGGCAGGGGGAGGGGCGGGGGGTAGTGGCAAGGCAGAGAGAGAATCCCAAGCAGTTTCCAGGCCCAGTGAGGAGCCAGTCAGGGGTGGGGCTTGATCTCAGGAACCTTGAGATCCTGACCTGAGGCGAAATCAAGAGTCTGAAGCTTAACCCGCTGAGCTGCCCAGGCGCCCCAGCAGGAACAATCCATTTTAAAAGTGTCAGTATCATGCAAGACAAAGAAGGGCTATGGAAACACCCCAGATCAAAGGAAACTAAGGGGACATAACAGCAAAATGCCATACTTGTGCATTCTGTGCAAAAGGAATAGAATAGATCAAAAGATCTAACTGGAAAACAGCAGTATTTTTGTTAAATCTACACGATAATATTTAGGCATAAAGGGCCATGATGAATGTAAATTATTCTCAGATAGTTCAGAAAAAATATTTTACATACACACATATGGATGCACTTAACTGGTAAATCTGGGTAAGGATATTCGCTGTGTTTTATGTACTATTCTTACGCCAGCATATTTTCTCCAAGTTAAGAGTTATTTCAAAACACAAAGCTTTCAAAATTCCAGTGTCTTATTGGCTACCTTCGTTGTACCGACACTAGTTGACGTGGTTTCTGAGTTTATAAGTGTTACCAACAACTGAATAAATGGTTGGATAGCTTGTACAGCCTGCTGTATGTGATTACTGAGAAGTACTCCAATCCCAGCTGCCCAGCCTGGTTTAATGACCAGGGTGGCCCCAGTAGAATTAGCAATGACTTACGAGTCATTTTTAATATCCCTTACATCTGGGAAAGTATAATGTCTGTGATGCTTGCATAACTTTTCTTGTCATTTATCAGTTCGATCACTGAGCACCTACTATGTGCCAGGCTCTGTTTTAGGGCACTGACGGTAAGGCTAAAAGGTAGAGAACATACATGCTACCTGAAGTCCAAAAGGGAACGTAAGAAGGTAGCAAGAGAAGAACAATATAATCCAAGCAATATTTATTTTGCAAATGCTTATTGACTGGATTTCAACACAACGCAAAAGTTTTCAAAAGACAACTAAATACAAAAACAATAGAGCTATAAAAAGTCTGTCTACTTAATGTTCAAGAATCCAGAATTACTGAGCTAAGGAAGGAAGTGTGTTGTTGCCTTCTACGAATACATTCAGAGTCGCCTACCACAACAGCTGCCCATGGGGTCCGTACCAAAGAGAACAAAAGGAATTAAAACAATCCTCATCTATGGCGAGATTATTGCGTACCAGACACTTAAGATGTTGGACGTATGTGCATATGCGTGTATAGATAGATAAAGAGATTTATTATAAGGAATTGGCTCCCATGATTATGGAGATTGAGAAGTGCCAAGATTTGCAGTTGGCATTCTAGAGACCCAGGAGAGCCAATGGTGTGAGTCCCAGTCCCTGAGTCCCAGTTTGAAGGCAGGGAAAAAGCTTAACATCTCAGCTCAAAGACACTCAGGCAGAGAGCTAATTCTGCCTCCCTCAGCCTTGTGTCCTGTTCAGGCCTTCAGTGATTGAGTGAGGCCCAGCCGCACTGGGGAGAGCACCTGCTTTACTGAGTCTACCGATTCAAGTGCTTATCTCAGCCAGAAACACCCAGAAGAACATCTAACCACGTATTTGGGCACTCCCTGGCCCAGGCAAGTTGACACACAAAGTTAATCATCATCGTGAGCAAGTGCAGCCCATTAGCTGAGTGGTTGCTTGCCCACATCTTGGGGACAAAGAAGCCGGGCATACGAGTCTCTGAAGTATTCTTGAGTGGGAAGTAGACTTTTCCACCCATCAAAACTCAGAAAGCAGGGAATTTCCCAAATGTAAGAAGTGGGTTAGGATTCTGAGTCACCAAAGAAATGACAGATGTCCCCTCTACCAGGGCAAGAGTTGGCTTTTTATTTGAGCACCATGGGAAGTCACTGGAGGACCTCAACCAGGAAGTGATGTGATCTGATTTACACTTTTCAAAGGTCACCCCGGCTGCTAGGTAGAGACAGATTGTAAGGGGCAAGAGGGAAAGCGGGAGGCTACTGCTGGAGTAATGTCGGCCTGGACCAGTTCGGTCGCAGTAACAAGACACGATTAGACCGAGGATTCAGTTTGGTGGTGAAATGAGTGGGACTTGGTGACAGACTAGATGTAAGGGATTAAGGAATGGGGCTGGTCAGGGGTGACTCTAGTTTTTCAATGAAGAAATTGGGTGGATGGTGACCTAAGTTATTGGGATGGGGAGTCGGGGGGGAAAAAGAGGGGAAACAGGAGTTCATTTCTGACATGTTAATTTTGACGTGGAAAGAGGTGCCGATTAGTCATCCAGTCACACTACAAAGCAGACATTCGGGTATTGCAGGTATGATGTAGGAGAGAAGTCAAGGTTGGAGAGAGAAATTGGCAGGATGGGCCTTGGAGCCACTCAGCTTTGCTTTGACTTACGGTTCTGCTAATGGCTAGCTGTGTGAAGTTGAGCTAGTTGTACATCTTTGAGCTCTGGCATCCTCAATTACAAAACAGGGCTACATTAGTTTGCTAGGGCTGCCATAATGAAATGCCACAAACGGGGTGGCTGGAAACTTCCGGAAGCTAGAAGTTAAAGGTAGAGATGTAGGCAAGGCTAGCCAGCCTTCCTCTGAAGGCTCTAGGGAAGAATTCCTCCTTGCCTCTTCCCGGCCTCTGGTGGTTGCAGGCAACCCGTGGCATTCCTTGTCCTGCAGTTCCCTCGCTCCAGGCTCCGCCTCTGACATCAAGCTCATTGTCTTTCCCCCTTTCTGCATGTCTCCATGTCTCTGTCTCCCTGTGTTCAATCTCCGTCTCCTTTCTCCTCTAAAGACCCTAGGCACTGGGGTAGAGGGCACCTTAATGCAGCATGACTTCATCTTGATTTGATTACATCAACAAAGATCCTATTTTCCAAGTAAGGTCACCTTCACAGGTAGCACAGAATAGCTATTCCACATATGTTTTTGAAGGGAAACAACTTAACTCACAATAAAGCATAACATCCTACTGGTTCGGTTTCTCTGAAGGACCCTAATACCCCCAACACTTGAATCTGGGTTTGGCGACTTGGGAGAATTGTCCCGGGGGCGGGTTGAAGCAGCTTCGTTGACATCCAGGGAAGTGTCCGGTGACCAGTGCTGGCAGGAGAGGCAGCATTGACCGCATCTGGATGCCACCCCCTTTCTCCTGTCATTCTTCCACATCTGTCCCTGGCAATAGTACCTAAACGCCTTTCAATAAATTCTTTTTCTGATGTGATCATCCAATTAGTCTCTGTGACGTACTAAGGGACTTGTAAAGGTGGCTGATAAGCCTCATAAACCCTACCTCCTTGCCCAGTTTCATCACATTTACCCTTCCCCCCCTGGTCCCTACACGCCACCTCTCTGGACCTTTCTTCTCCAAACTCTTGTCACCTGGGTCTTCGGCACTTGGCCTTTCTTGGGTCTTTACATGATGGCTCCTTCTTGTCATTGAGGATTCAGCTCAAAGGGCTCCTTTCAGGAAGGACTTTCTTCCTACAGTGTGACTTACAGCAATCCCTTCTCCACCGAGAGACCTTCCTTAGTCATTTTATTTTCTTCACAGCACTTGTCACTATCTAAAAGTGCCTTGTTCACATTTTTACACGGTTATGGTCTACCTCTCCCATCAGAAGTGATCCCGGGAGAGCAGGGACCTTTTCTGCCTTGTCAATACCGCACCCCCAGAACCTCGAATGGTGTCTGACTCGCGGTGTGCAGGAATCATTTGCAGAATAGAAAACAGTGAAGGCCCCCCCAATAGGAAGCACCGGGCCAGACTCCCCAAAGGCCCTCTGCCCTGCGCCAGGGCTCACTCTTCATGCTGGAGCATTAATTTCTGAGTGTAGGCAACTCGTGAATTTTTTCTTTCTGAGGATCTAGGCTTTATCCCCCCCCCCTCGGGGTGCCAGCAGGGTGCTTCTGTCCATGTCGATTACTGCCATTTAAACTCGGAAAAGTGCCGGCGTGTCTGACAGGGAAAAGTTAGAAAGCCAAACCCCCCCCCCCTCCCCGGCCACCCCTAGCTACCAATGGCACCAAGAGAGCCCTGGCTGTGCTGGCAACAAAGGGCACCCACTGGTACTTTCCACTGAGAAGCAACAGTAACAAAAAAGATTTATTTCTTTGCTCTGGTCTGTCCTAATCCTATTAGTATGTTTCTTGCTGGAGAAAGGGGAAGAGGGGGATCTGGTTTTTCAGGCTTTTGGAGGAATATTTACAGGGCCGGCCTGTTTGGGGTGGGCACGGGGAGGAGGAACACAGATACAGGGAAATCAGGAGGGGAGTGAGAGAGGAGAGAAAGAGCAGGTCGCAGAGGGCAGAACTGGAGCGAAGGGATAAATGCAACAGAGAGCAGACAGAGGATGGAGGGAGGGAAAGGAGAAGAGCAGAAAGGGAAGGAAGAGATGGTGGGAGGAGGAAGAGAGCTTGAGACCAAAGGGTGGGACAGGTACAGAAAACTGGGTTTCACGTCGCCCCTTTTTTTTTTTTTTTTTAATTCCAGTAAGAGCAATTTCCCTCAGCGAGTTACTGGAAGCAGCTCCTGTGTGGTTATTCTGGATCCTGTGCACTGTGTTTCCCTCCTTTCTCTCCCCTACAGACTCCTGTCCAACCCCCACGGTGAAGAGCCAGCCCAGAGAGTGCATTTATGCGCACAAAACACTGCTTGAAGGACCACCTCCAAGTTCAAGTAGTAACTTGTTTTTTCAAGTTTATTTATTTTGAGAGAGAGAGAGAGAGAGAGAGAGAGAGAGCAGGAGGGGCAGAGAAAGGGAATCCCAAGCAGGCTCCGCGCTGCCGAGCCCCCAGTGTGGGGCTTGAACCCATGAACTGTGAGATCGTGACCTGAGCCAAAATCAAGTCATACGCTTAACCCACTGAGCCACGCGGGTGCTCTTCCCTGTAGTAACTCTTAATCCTTGCAACCACCCAAAGATGGAAGGCCAGTGCTAGAGGCCCCATATTTCAGATGGGAAAACTGAGACCCAGAGAGGTGAGTAGCTTGCCGGAAGTCACACATCCGATGATCTGAGGAGCTGGGGTTCAATTCCAAGCAGTCTAGCTCCAGAGTCTAACTTTCTCAACCATCCCTTCATTCAATAGTGAGGAGCTACTCTATTCTAGGCACCCTCACCTCCCTTCCACCTCCCCAGGCACAATTACCCCATTCCCTGTGCTCCCGAGGTGTTGTGTATTCCCCGGGTCCCGCGGTAATAAATTGTACCTGTGTGATCTGCCTCCCTCAGGAGCCCTAACATTGCTTGAGGGCACTCGTTAGACCTTCTTCCTGACTATGGTGCGTGGCACCCAGTCCTGGGCCTCGTACAGAGCAGGTCCTCAGAAAATGGTGGATAATAAGGCGTAAGTGATTGATTCATTGATGGTATCTGCTGTGAGTTTGGAGGTACTGCCTCAGATCCTAGAGCTGCAGGCTTCCCTCGGCTGGTATGGAAAATGCCAAAGCAGCGGCCAAGGCGTCCGAAAGGCAGTGTGCAATTGCCCGTCTGTGTCCTGATTCATTTACCTCAAACTTGCGCAGCCCAAGGCGAGACTGGGGCGGGGTGGGGGAAGCAAGGGAGAAAATCACCAAAGCTGGGGCGGGAGGCACCGCATCGGCAGGAGCTGAGCACCTCCCGGGACGGTTCAGTGCTGACGATGCGTCTCTGGGTTGCGAGCCGTTAGCGGGGGCTTCAGCTGTCGTTTGCTCACGTCTAAGAGAGGGCCTGGTGGGGGCGACACGCAAGAGAAAGGTTCCTCTGTTCTCAGCAGATCCGGCGGCATTCACAGAATCACAGACCCCAGAGATCAGCCGGTTCGGTGGTTTGTAACACCTCTTTCTTGCTATGAGTAGCGGGACTCTCTTCTAACCAGATATACGCACCAGATAAACGTCAGGTAGCTCCGGTTAAAGCAAAGGGTAAAGACTCAGAATCCCACCCACTCCTATCTTCACATCACTGAGCATTCTGAAAACCACTGAGATCTCATGACCCGCTCATTTCAAAGAAAGCTGGTGAATTCCACCCCCACAGAGCTTACGTGACCCATAGGGAGCGACCTAGGTGCTGTGTAGCTTCGAGGTAGGATTCACCAGATCTGAAAAAGAGTTTCCCCCATTTTGTCCCTCTGCTTCTTTTCTAATAAATACAAATCCACTAAAAATAGTGATGAAGGGGCACCCGGCTGGCTCAGTCGGTTAAGCATCCGACTTTAGCTCAGGTCAAGATCTCACAGTCAGTGAGTTTGAGCCCCACGTCAGGCTCTGTGCTGACAGCTCAGAGCCTGGAGCCTGCTTCAGATTCTGTGTCTCCCTCTATCTCTGCCCCTCCCCTGCTCACGCTGTCTCTTTCTCTTTCTCTCTCTGTCTCAAAAACAAACATTAAAAAAGAAAAAAAAAAACAAAACAGTGATGAAAACAGTGCTCTGTATTTTCTAGTATGTCGTTTTCAGGCCACTCTCTGAAGCCTGGCACGCTGCTGCTTGTTACAACCAGCCTACAGCCAGACTAGACAAACGGGGAAGCCCTGACTTCTATTCCGTGCACTTGTGTAGCACTTAACAGAAAACTTTTTCGGATGTGGCGGCGTATTTTGTTGAAAGAGTAAGTTGTGTGACAGGCAAATGTTGCCAGAAGACAGCATCAGCACCCCCTCCCTTTTGTCTCTTGTTTTCTAAAGGCCGGGTTCACAGAAGGCGGAAGGCCTTACGCAGGTTTGCCCAGAAGGGGTGAGGCAGGGGCTGGGGATGTGTAGGGGAGCTAGGGGTATTTGGGGAGGCTCTCTGGGACTCGCAGGGCCTAGCAGCTTTGTGGGACGGCACGTAGCTAGGACTCGTGCTCAACAGCACCACAGACTCCCGAGAGGAGGCAAGTCCTCAACGGACACAAGAGCCCAACCCAAGGCGAAGGTCAGTTCCCTAGTGGGCACCAAAGCAGCGAGAATGCCTGGCTTCCAGGGGACCGTGCGTGACTTTCTTTCCCCAGCTTTCCCGAGGTATAATTTACAAATAAAATTGTACTATATTTGAAGTATACAAGGCGACGATTTGATACAGGTATATATTGTGAAAGGATTCTCACTATTGAACTAATTAACACATCTATCACCTCACACAGGCCCTTTCCTTTTTTTTTTTTTTTTTTTTGGTGAGAACACTTAAGATTAATCCCTCGCCAGCTTGGTAGGATAGGGGTGGGGAGCAGATAAAATTTGATTTAGAAAAGTTCATTGTGACCTGTGTTTTAGAGACAAAAAGATCCTTGTCGTAGATAAACTTGAGGAGGCCAAATATGCTTCACACATTATCTTCTTTGATCTCCGCACTGTCACGTAGGGTAATTAGAGCGCATGTTGTTCCTATTCTCATTTTCTCAAGGAGAAAACTGGCTCTCGGGGTGGTTTAGTGTCCCACAGCTATTAAGAGGGGGAGCTTAGGGGCGCCTGGGTGGCTCAGTCAGTTAAGCGTCCGACTTCAGCTCAGGTCGCGGTCTCCCGGTCCGCGGGTTCGAGCCCCGCTTCCGGCTCTGGGCTGATGGCTCAGAGCCTGGAGCCTGCTTCCGATTCTGTGTCTCCCTCTCTCTCTGCCCCTCCCCCGTTCATGCTGTGTCTCTCTATGTCTCAAAAATAAATAAACGTTAAAAAAAATTTCTTTTTTAAATAAAAAAAAATAAAAAAAAATAAAGAGGGGGAGCTTGGAGTCTTCTTTTTTCCTTTGAGTAGCACTTCCAAGATTGTCTCAGAAAGAGAAAGCATATTGGATACGATGTCATGGGAGAAACTGCTAGTCTTATTTTTAAGAAAGGAAAGGGGTGGGAGTATTTTTCTAATTAGATTCCCTCAAGCTTGTACCGGGAAGGATGTATGGTGACTCACAAAAATATTTAAAGTGCAGTGTCGGGAATTGGCCCTCTGCATTCATTGCAACCTTCTTCAGTGATTTGCAGCCCTGCAGAGTACTTGGCTAAAAGTATTTCCTAGGCTCTCTTGAAGCTAGGGTTCTGGCTGGGAATTCGGTTCCACCTGTTTGAAGTACTGATGTGAGGTTGAGAAGGTGGAACTGAGCAGGGCCACCTTTTCCCTCCTGCTTTGGCTGCTGCTGTTGGCTAACGTGGGTACAGGGCCATGTTTCTCTGCTGTAGTGTCCTTGTCTAGCCCCTAGCGGCATGGGTGTGAAAGTCAGTAGCAGCAATCCAGCAATAGCCATCTCCTCATCCCTGCACTGCAGCTCTGAGATGAGCTTTTGAAGTCAACAATTCCAGTGGTAGCCTCCTGAGTTTCATTTCCTGGCTGCTCCAGAGACCGCAGCTCCTTTGGTGGGTCAGTTGGGTAGTGTTTTACAGGAGGCATATTTGTAGGACGAGTCTAGAGCCCACCTTCCATGCATAAGTGCCGAATCCCCTATATTAAATCCCTCTCTGCTTGAAATAGAATAGTTATAGGTTTTGTATCAGTACCTTGAATGGTACATAAAGTTCCGTAAAATCACATAAACCTTGCAAAAACGTCCTGGAAAATGAAATGAGAGGGAAACGAGCCATGACATCGGTACAAAGTGTGTATCATCAAAGTGTCTCCATTTGCAGAGGGTAGATCACTAATTTGGTTTCTAACCTTTCTACGGGTGACTACAAAGAGGAAAAACAAATATTTGACTTACAAAATCCATTAAGCCAAAACATTCCGTTTCATGGAAAAGCACCACGTGTTCCAGGATGAGAAAGAAATTTCCCTCATGGGTCTTAAAAATGCTGTGAATGATAATAATATAGTAGAGGTGATCTGGGCACAGTAACTCACTAATTGATTTAAAAACAAAACAAAAAGCCAACACTGGTTAAAGTGGTTGCAATTATTTACAAAAACATCATGATACAGGCACATCTTACACCTTTTATTTAAATTAATCCTATGAATATGAGTTCATTCCCCAATCTTTTGGTAGGGCAATGCTCTTTCTTTGATTCTAAAACCTGATTTGAGTTATGCTGCCATTTCTCTCTTCTATAAATCACATCCACAATATATCATCTATGATTTGAAGTTAAATTGGAGTGTGAAATTAAACAAATTGTGAAACATTGTGAGTATGTATTTCTCCTAAGTTTTTTATAGGTTTTCTCCCTTTTTTTTTTTTTTTTTTTTTGTAGTGGTTATTATACCCTTATCTACTTTGAGAGCAATTTTTCTTGGCCACTCACCTTTATGAAGTTTTTCCAAATATTTCCCTTGATTTTGATTGAAATAACTCCAGTCATACTTTTTTGGGGTAGTGAATATAAATATCAAAATATACTACTATTATAAGTTCAACTGACATAAATATGTTTGCAACAAGACAACTTGGCTGGCATGAGCACAAGAGGGCAGACAGACTGGAAAATAGCCCTATTGAGTCAGAGTGCCCAGTGGGTCTGGACATCAGTCTCTACAATCCACAGAGGGTCTAGAGCACTCTGGTGAAAGTCATGTCAAGTAACACCAGAATTGAGTACTGTACTGCCAGAACTTAAAACGGATTATCTCATTTAATTCTATGAACAGCCTATGAGCTAGGAGCTCTTCTTACTTCTACTTAATAGATGAGGTAGCTGAGGCTCAGAGAAATTACATGACTGGACTAAAATCTTATAGTTAATTGATGGCAGGGCTGAGATTAAAACTAGAGTCTTCTTAACTCGAAACATTAGCCACAATAATGTTCTTTTTACAATATCCCTAATCTAAAGTGGAAACTGATGGGATACCCCAAAGTAGAATTCAGCAAAAGCATTTCTGGGGGTTATGATATAGTATCAACCTAGTCTGTGCACGCAGCTTTCTTCTGTTCATGGATAGAACTTGAGTTTCAAACAAGAGGCGAGATGAACTAATTATTCTTTAGACAATTGTGCATAAGCATGGTTTCTATCAACGAGGTTTTCAATGGATTCTGAATGTCAGGGAGTTGGAGGTTATACTGCCTGACAAGTACCCGGAGTGCAGCTATTTTCATCATTGGGTAAGAGCAGGATAAAGCTTTACTAATCAGCCCAAAGAGGGGTAAGGATTGACATTCTTGGGGGTAGGGGAGTTGTAATCATCGGACAGCAGTCCGAAGAGAAAGTGACAGCCTATTTTATAGTCTGAACAGTTCGTATCTAATGTAACACTGGCGTGATTTGCCTTTATTTTAATCATAGGCAACTGAGCTATAGAAATGTGTATGATTGAGAAATAACTCCTTTCTTCCAATTTCCTTTAGACATCTAAGAAAAGCTAATAATCTTCTAAAATATATTGAGATGCCTGGGTGGCTCAGTCGGTTGAGCGTCTGACTTTGGCTCAGGTCATGATCTTGCAGTCCTTGGGTTCGAGCTCTGCATTGGGTTCTGCACTGATGGCTCGGAGCCTGGAGTCTGCTCTGGATTCTGTGTCTCCCTCTCTCTCTGTGCCCCTCCCCTGCTCATGCTCTTGGTGTCTCTCTCTCAAAAATAAACATAAAGAAAATTAAAATACATTGACTAAAAACCAATCCAGACCAATTAATATTCCTTCTACTTTCTTAGTCCTTTTTTAACTTACTGACGTATATTATACTTTCAGACTTCATTAACCTTTAATGAACACATGTACCTGCCCAGCACTGCTCTGTACCCTCTCCGATGGATCATCTTTATTTAATACACTAAGATCTATTATCACATACTTCCCCTTGATTTAGCTTCAAACTCAAACAAACAAATGCATGCCACCCTCTGCATTGTTATGAGTGGACCAGAAATGTTAGGTCTTAGACTTCCAGTAGCCAATGTGATAAGTTCTTATCTGAAAACATCAGGTTTTTGGTATGTCCATACTATAGGAAATCCTAAGTTCAGTTTATGTGTGATGCTCTCGAATGATCATCACAATACATGAGAATTTAAAAACGTAAGTTGCAGTTCCAATAATATTCCCATTTCTTTAAATAACAGAAATAGGTGGATAGACAGGTAGAAAGGCATGGGAGGAACCATACCAAACTTATTGATTACCGAAGGAGGAGTAACAGTTCAACAAATCTTTTCAAAATGGTAGTATATTACCTACAAATTAAAAAGAAAATTGGAAACAAATTGGTGCTGGAGAAGACTGGAAAACCTGCAGACAAGGAAGGTGTACTTCCTTCCTTATTTCCCTGTTAAGTCGAAAGGGGAGTCTGTGGTTAAGTGGCTGGGGACTGCCCCCAAAGTGCTTCAGGCCAGGAAGTCTTCCAGCAAGAGAAGGCATGAGCCATAGCCAACCACAGCAGGCGGGATGGGATTTTAAGCTGCTGAAATGCGGGGGACTTTCAGTGCTTCCAAATGTGGTCTGTGAAAGACTAGAGAGTCTGGGGGTAGCCGTGGGATGGGGGATGAGAGCCTGGCACGTGGACTTCTGGGACCCCCTTGCCACGGGTTTGCTTATTGGGATTCTCGTGTACCTTGGGCTGCAGCAGTGACAGCAACAAAAGAAGTCGAGAATTTCCAATTCCATTGAGAGGGACTTTGGAGTCAAACACAATTTACTTAATCTTGCTCTTACATAGCTTCCCCATTTGTGTAACGCAGATAAATTTATACCTTCTAGGACTGTTATGAGCATAAGATGAAATAATGCAGTTAGGCACTTAGTATTGAATACGTGGTCACTTAAAGGGAAAAAAAAAGGGGAGTCAGCCACATGGTAAATAGAGGCACAGGGCAATGGCGGGCTTGGAATGCCTTCTACTAGACCATTGTCTTCAATTTTCCCTGTCACCTTTAGACATTAAGCATTTCAGAGACCTGGGGTAAATGGTCACCAGCATGTGCTCTGAGCACCTATTCATCCTGGGGACTTCCTCTTTCCCTTTTTGAAAAAGCTGTCTCATTTTGCAAGGTTCCAACCTAATTGCTCATCAGCCTAGGAGGAAAGAAGGCCAACAGGACATGAAGCTCACTCATGTCTAGTGAGCGTTATGGGAAAGACCCCTTCTTTCATCCTAGACCAGGACAAAACACAAGGCCTTTACTGACCCAGGTAGTCTGTCTTGATGAAGACAGGATAATAAATACACAGCGAGGCAGTTTGACATAGTGCTCAGAACCCAAACTCTGAAGCCAGACTTCCTGGATTCAAACCCTGCCTCTGCCACTTACCAGCTGCCTGACCTTGGTCGAGCTACCTGACCTCTCCGTGCCTTAGTTTCCTGATCCATAAAATAATAACTACTGCATATGGTTGTTGAGAGGATGAGATTAGTTAATGTATGCGAGCACTGAGAACATAAGAGCTATGTAAGTGTGATCTGGAAGAATTAGCACACACGCTCCATTTCTCATACCCATGTCCCTACAGCCATAAGTCAGTGACAGCACTGTTTTTCACTGAATCTGTTTGAGGTCTCTGTATTTTTCTGAACAAAGCCACTTCACGTAGTTGTGAATTGATCAGCTCGCCAAGCGAAAACTACCTTCGCGTCGTATTGTAACGTCGACTGGAATATTTAGCGGTAAGCAGTAGAGACAGTCAGTTCACCCATACCAGTTTTCCCTACCAGACCCTCCCCCAAAGTAAAATGTGTTCTGATTAGGGGCAAATGATGCCATACGAGGGGGATTGGACACTCAGGCCGGGCAGCCTGTTGTGTGGACGCAAATGTTTTCAGCTGCCCCAAAATGCCTATTCACATCCTGAGGCAAGCAGCCATGAAAACGTCCTCTTTGCCTGTCTTCGTTCTTCATTTGCTATAGAATAAGAGCGGCTGCTAAGCCACAGACCACAAAGAAAAAGGTCAGTCTCATAAACTACACCACAGTCCTGCTGATGTGCTTGAAAAAGCACGCACACTTCAAAGCCAACCATGGACGGAGACACATAGGCAAGCCGCTCGAGAATGTTTATTTCAACTAGGAACATTTACCCTGAGGACCCAGCCCTTGTGAGGTTAAACCCCTCATAGAAGAACCCACATCATAAAAGCTGCATTTAACCAACAAAAGTGGAATCAACAGTGAAGGAGACATATGGGTAACAGCTTGTTAATTTATAACCAACAATAACAACTGTTGAAGCAAAGGCAAAGTGTTGTGTTCACCCCCACTCTCACTGAACCGAAATCCTTGGATTTGCCCTCTCTCTGATGCTCTTCTCTGCACTTCAGACCCCACTCCCTCTGCAAACCCAACGTTTTGTTTTGTTTTTCTCACGAGGCTCAGATGAACAAGACTGTTCTTTGAAACACAGAGGGAAAAGGGGAAACGTTCCTGGAGGATGCGGGGAAGTTCACATGGCATATAAGGAGGCGGACAGATCACGAAGCTGTGAGAGCGATAGATAATTCTGGAACTTCATTATTAATTTTTACTTCAACCATCATCCTCACCCAAATTTAGTAGCATTGGTAATAAGTAGCAAAGTGGTTGATTTGATTTCTTTACCTTTTCTTCCATTTTTGAAGGTGAATAAAATGGCTAAAATATCATCCAAAGCCCAGAAAAGGACAATAAAGGGCTTGCCCATGTACCAACTAGAACAGTGACATTACTGTTTAAAATCCTAGGATTCAGGGGTCAAACTAGTGTGTGCGTTTCAGCTCCACTGCTCTTAAACATGAGATTGAGGGCAAGACAGTGAGCCTGAGAGGTAAAGTTTTTTCATCTTCAAATGGAGATAAGTAATGTCTACCTCCTGGTGTTATCTTGAGGCTCAAATAAGGAAATAAGTGTAAAATAGCCAATATACATCCAGGTACACAGTAGACATTCAATAAATGATAGTTATCATCATCATCGTTATCACCATCATCATCACTGATAATTATCCAAATAAGGTAACCTATTAGTTATATGACCAAAACATCTTGAGAGATCCCAGAGACAGTCAGACTCAGTGAGCATGTGTACACTCTCAGAGAGTCAGATATGTGGTGTCATCTTACAAGGGAAGAATATTGAAAAGTAACTCATCAAAATTATCTGAATATCTATTAACTATAAACAGGTATGAGAGAAATTTGGGGGATGATAGCAATGTTCTAAAACTATATCAAGGGGATGGATGCTCAACTCTATAAAGTTAACAAAATAGCTGAATTATACACGTACAGGGAATGGGTTTTATGATATGTTAATTATACCTCAATAAAATTGCTGAAAAATATTCTCCATGGACAGGAGCTGAAGGGGAATTCAGAAAACAGGAAGAACAGAAACTACCTTGCATGTAGCATGGAAAGACAAAAAGATGAAAATATGAAAGCTGGATTAAAAGACACAAGGGCAGAGTGAGAGTCTCTATGGTGCACTGAATCGGAATCCTAGAAGGAGAAGAGAAACACAATGGACAGAGGCAATTTAAAAAGGGCTAAGAATGTTCCAATATTGATGAAAGACACAAATCCACAGATTCTAGAAGTCAAAGAATCCCTAATAAGATAAATAAAAATAATTTGAGCTTAGACATATCATAGTGAAACTACAAAGACCAAAGACAAAGAGACAATGTTAGAATCAACAAAGAAAGACAAATATCTTCAAAAGAACAGACTGATCTGACTTCTCAACATCAATGATGGAAATCAGAAGAGTGGAAATAAATGTGCTGAAATGAATGAACCAAATAGAATTGCTGTCCTTGAATTTTATTTCCAGTGAAAACACTGTTCAAGGATAAAGGTGAAATAATCCCCTTAAGGCTTGCCACCTGCAGACCTTCCTCAAATTCTTCCTGGTTTTTTTTTTTTTTTTTGTTTTTGGTTTTTGGGTTGTTGGTGTGTGTGTGTGTGTGTGAGAGAGAGAGAGAGATCACTGAAATTCTACATTTCTTCCATGGGTTGGGCCTTGAATAGTCAACAATTAATTAGGTGCAGTCCCTAGCTTCAAGATGCCCCAAATCTAGACCAGGGTGATTAGATTTAGCAAACAGAATACAGGATACCCAATTTAATTTGCATTTAAGGTAAATAATATTTAGTATCTGTGAGTCCCAAATGGCACACAGAACATGTAACTGGGTGTCGTCTGTTTTACCTGGCCACCACAGTCTATCTGAGGGGATAGATGTCAGAGATATTGTTGGAAATTGTCAGCTGGTAGGTGACATCCACATCCCAGGGACTGGATGAGATAGACCAGAGCTTGGGGAGAGCATGTCAAATGAAAACAGACAAAGGACCAGACCCAGCATTCCAGACTTTAAAGGGTGATGAAGGAAAACAGGTGGACCAGGGAGGGCAGGCCAGAAGGCAAGTTGCAACGAGGAGGTTTCCCATTGCATGAAGCTGCATTCATTCCACGAGTATTGAGTGTCTGCTACAGACCAGGTACTGTTCTAGACACTGTTATAAGCAATAGAAAAATGGAAAAGGATGCTTTGAAATTTTTACTTTGGAGATCATATTCTTAAAGCTTTTAGAGAGCCATTTTTCCTACTCTAGTGACAACCAGGCCACCTGCTACAATACAATCCCTTCTGTTATGGATTGAATTACATCTCACCAAATTCATATGGAAGTCATAATGGTAACTAACTCTCACTACCTCAGAAAGTGACCTTATTTGGAAATAAAGTCATTGTAGATGCAATTAGTTAAGGTGAGGTCATACTGGAGTAGGGTAGACCCTTAATCTGACATGACCGGTATCCTTATAAAAAGAGGGGATTTGGACACAGACATACACACAGAAGGAGAACACCATGTGAAGAAGGCAGAGATCTACAAGCCAACGAATGCCAAAGACTGCCAGCAAACCACCCAAAGCTGGGAGAGAGGCATGAAACAAGTTCTCTCGGCAGCCCTCGGAAGGAACCAACCCTACCAACACAGTTGTTCTCAGACAGCTGACCTCCAGAACAGTGAGACAACACATCTCTGTTGTTCACGCCCATCCCCGCTCCCAGTGCTCAGTGCTTTGTTCCAACAGCCCCGGTGGACTAGTACTTTGCTTCACAAAACTTCCCTAGAAGGCTGACCAGCTGGTACTTCCAGATACAGCCCAGGTAGCCCCAGGTCCCCTCCTGGGAGCGGGGGGGGGGGCGGGGGTGACTCTCCATGCAGATGCTGCCCCCAACAACCTGCTCCCAAGATCAAGCCTTGATTGGGAGAGGTCTCCTGTCTGCAATTTCTATACTTCCAGCCCAGGGACCTACTGGCAACTTTAGTGTCTCTCCCCACTCCGACTAAGGAAGAGAAGTTCTGTCACTTTCCCTTCCTCCCTACCCTTCCGAGTCACCCCTTTTGTCTACTTCTCGTGTCCTCCTTCCCACAAAGCAGGTGTGCATGCCTCAACAAGGCTGCCCAAAAGAACTTTCCTAGTTCCCCTTTCCCCTTCTCCCCCAAGCCTCACCCCCAGTGAGTGTAAAATGAAGCTGCCTACCCAGGCCCCACTCTGGGTAAAAGTTGTGTTGTCTTATATTTCCTGTCTTTCCTGGACCCATTTCTTCCCAGATGACTCTTCCTTGGTCCATGCTGATGGAATGTTTAAGTATTCATTAAAAGATATTAATTAATCACTCATGGGCACTGTGCTAGAAGCTTCAGGAGAATGTGAGACAGAGACCACTTGTGTGTTAATATGAACCGTGGTAATCATCTAAGGGTGATGGGTAAGTCTCGCCTGAGGCTAACTCCAGTGGATTTGTATGGGCTTCCTGGAGAAGATCGGGACTTCTAAGGCATTGTGGCTCTGTGAGAAGGAATGATAGATGAGTGATGTCCATGTGGACATGGAATGGAGGACGCCAGCATGGGATGACCCATGATATTTGCCACCACGGAAGTACAGAGACTCCGATGTGGATTCAAATTCTGGCTCCATGTTGTACTAAGTGAACTTAGGCAAGTCTCAACCTCTCACGACCTTCTGAGCAACTTAACCCCTGAATGTTTGGGTAAATATTTTGACAAGTAGATGATAACCAATAAAACTAGCGATCCTAGCACATACAGGTATTTTATGCTAATTGATTTTAAGACAGGAGAAAGTGGGTGTGGGGAGCAGATGTAAGAACCAAAATAATTACAGCATAAAGCAGAATAGATTTTAAGAGCAGTAAGAAGTACAGGTACAGAATGCCATGGGAATTGAGAGGCAACTTCCAATTGAGACCGTTTCCTTGGTCTTGAAAGGTGGGAGCTGATTGGAAGGGAAGGGACCATATGAAGTCTGAATGGGTGAAGGCAGAAAGAATGCAGTGTGTTCATGGGTCTATGGTAATATGAGAGAAGCTGGGAAGGAAGGCTTGATCAGGGAACCTGAATTCCTGGCAAAAATCTACATGGGACACCAACTGGGTTATGCTGGTACAGGAGCATCTTCTTCATTCCTAGTGAGCCAAATTAGCCATGACAAACGTTACCATTTGTGAGGACCATTTATGTATTAGGCATATGAATTCGGTCTTGATAGCTTCATATTAGTATATTGAGACAGATCCCACTATTATGGAAACAGATTTCCAGAGCCAATCTGCCCGATATCACACATCAGTAAGTAGTCGAGACAAGGCTGGAACCAGGATTTGAACCTAGTTTGAGCCAGGACAAACACCTGATACTTACTTTGTGACTAAAAGCTGGGCCAGTGAGGGAATAACTAGAGGCTAGTAATACAGGAGCCTTTGACAGCTTTTTTTTTTTTTCTTTTTTTAAAAGTTTACTTATTTACTTTGAGAGAGACAGAGACAGCGTGAGCCGGGGAGGGGCAGAGAGAAAGAGAGAGAGAGAGGGAAAGAATCCCAAGCAGGCTCCATGCTGTCAACGCAGAGCATGTCGTGGGGCTCGAACTCATGAAACTGTGAGGTCATGACCTGAGCCAAAACCAAGTCGGATGCTTAACCGACTGAGCCATCTAGGTTCCCTTGCCATTGACTGCTTTTAACTCAAGATTACACACACATGAAAAAGTCTAAGTGACACTGAAAACATTCAGAAAGAAAGGACTCCTTTGTTGTGTGGTCAACCAGCTTTCATTCCTGTAATAGTGGAAAATGCTGGACAGAAATGTGGGTCTGTATTTCAGACTATTGATGTGTCCTAGCCACACAATTCCCCCCTGATTTTAAGAGGATTCCTCATCTTTACAGTCACCTTTCAGCCCTC
The DNA here is from genome assembly GCF_027475565.1 of Acinonyx jubatus. NCBI lineage: Eukaryota > Metazoa > Chordata > Mammalia > Carnivora > Felidae > Acinonyx > Acinonyx jubatus. The sequence continues at coordinate 158,266,675 of NC_069382.1, forward strand.
TCCCCTTTCCTTTCTGGAGGTTCTACTATAGGTATAGATGCCGTGTCAATAAAGAAAATCAAAACTGATGATCTTTTATGTGCCTAACCCATTTTTAGTAAGATCGCGTGGTTAGTGGTTGTTCTTTGTTTCAGGCTGGGAGGACTCTCGGGCCCTGTGGAGGTTCTGGACGGAACTTCCTGATCACAAAGGATGTTCTGGCCACAAGACAGTACCCAACCACCTGGCACAAATCAGCTTCCTCCAAGCAAGTGACAGAACTTAATGTTCCAGAAACAAGTGAGAATACGGTCGAAGGGTAGAGCATGAACATCTCACAACAGAATAACTTCTCTTCAAAATCCAAGCCAACAAGAACACAAACCACTTTCTTGGGTTGCCTCATGTCAACTCTGTGAATTACTTTATAGTTCACGTTAATTTTTTGACAATCTCTTTTAGGAGGAAACAGGCCAGTTATATTAGACTGGACCACACAACACTGTTGCTGTTTCACCATCATTTTGCCTACAAAATTGGTCATTTCACACAAGTCAACCTAATAATAATTGTAGCAATGTGTAGTATTCTCAAAATGTTCATATACGTATTTTTCAATTTAAATGGAGACCACGGGGTGTATGTGCCCCTTTGAAACAGCACACCTGTACCCCTTGGATATATACCTAGTAGTGCAAATACAGGTAGCAGCGCTGACAACAACCAAAATATGAAAGAGCCCAAATGTCCATCGGCAGATGAATGGATAAAGAAGATGTGGTATATAGAGACAATGGAGTACTACTCAGCAATCAAAAAGGAAATCTTGCCATTTGCAACTACGTGGATGGAACTGGAGGGCATAATGCTAAGCAGAATTAGTCAGAGAAAGACAAATATCATAGGACTTCACTTAAGATACAAAACAGATGAACATAAGGGAAGGGAAGCAAAAATAATATAAAAACAAGTAGGGGGACAAAACATAAGAGACTCTTAAATACAGAGAACACACTGAGGGTTGCTGGAGGGGTTATGGGTGGGGGGAATGGGCTAAATGGGTAAGGGGCATTAAGGGAGACACTTGTTGAGAGGAGCACTGGGTGTTATACATAGGGGATGAATCACTGGAATCTACTCCTGAAATCATGATTGCACTATATGCTAACTTGGATGTAAATTAAAATATAAATAAATAAAATAAAAATAAAATAAAATATAAAATAAAATAAAATAATAAAATAATAAAATAAAATAAAATAAAATAAAATAAAATAAAATAAAATGGAGACCTTGGGTTGTAAAAATAAAATGAGAATATATAGCACATACTAAATTCTTAATAAGTGTTTGTGGAATCTTCAAGTATATAAACCCCAGTGATCTGATGGTCTTGGTTGTATCTTACGCACACTAGGTATAAACTTTTTTTTAATGTTTGTTTATTTTGAGAGAGAGATCAAGCATGAGAGAGGGGCAGAGAGAGAGAGAGGGAGAGAGAGAGAATCACAGAACCCAACACAGAGCTTGATCCCATGAACCGTGAGATTGTGACCTGAACCAAAATCAAGAGTCAGATGCTTAACCGACCGGGCCACCCAGGCACCCCTAGGTACAAATTTTCTAACGTCAGGCTGAATGCCCTCTAACACTTTGAAGCTGAGTTTCACTAAGCTTGAAAAAATAATAAAACAAAAGTTCCACTTGATTTATATATGTACATTTTTATTAGAATTCTTCAGAACTGTCAATAGTTGGACAATACACCAGGAAAAAAACACATGGAACATCAACATCCTTTAAACTTGCACCGCGCACATATTTACACATAAAGTTACTGTATATATAAAAAATATTTTCAAGGACTCATGGGCTGGGGAATTATTCAAAAGACATTATTGCTACATTTCAATATTTACAAAAAAAAAGCCATAAAATAATTTCAAACATTAAGCCACTGCAAAGAAACATCCAATGTGGAAAAAAAAAAAAACAACTATAAAAATATAAACTTTCAAGAATATCCAAGACAAAACTCTCAGTGAAGTGCCCCTGAAGTACCTAGACACCCACAATCAACAGCCACTTATCTTACTATGATCAAAGTCAATAGAAACACAAAGGAAATTCTCTGACAAAGTATGGCAAATAGCGACAATCTCTTACGTGATAACAAAACCCCAAAACCTGTTACCTTTGGAAAGGTGCGAGAGTATAGAACTCCAGTGCAAATGGTTACTTCCAGCTAAACGACCACAGTTCTCTAAATGTAGTCTAAGGGACCCAGGAGGGGGAACCGTGAAGGCGGCATACCTGAATCTCGCGAGACAACAAACATGGCCGCGTACACAGGGACCTCTAACGATTGGGCAGGGAGTTATTAAAAAAAAAAAAGTCAACTCTAAGAATAATATCCAGGCTACAGCCCAAAGGGTACAATTTAAATATGTTTCAGCGGGAGAGTAGCCTTACGTCTAAGGAACAGATACAGTATGTTGAGTATATAAACATCAGAGTGCTTTAAGTGTTGGTGGATTGCAAATAAATAAGTACTCAAGCACTCTGCTTCCTACATGGCTGCTATGTAAGCTTTTGGGTAGCTCCTCTGGACAGCTGGGTGAAGAGAAGCAAGAGCAGTACTGATGATGAAGGCCAAGCTACTTCTTGAGTGTTGAAGGACCCTCTTGGGCTCAAGGCAAGAATACCCCCCAAAATATTTGTCTACAAGCATACACACACGCACACACACACACACACTCATATAGGTACTGGCCCGGCGTCCAGGATATGCCTGCAGAGGAGGCTGAATCTAAACTTAATGTCTGGCTACAGAAGGATCCAAACTAAAACAGCACTGTTTTGTTACTCCCGAGGGAGTCATGCAGTCAGTCAGTCACTTTCTCAAATGGCATCCAATCCATTGAGCACAATGCCATTCTGAAGCTGGTAGGCTTGTTCTGGAGCATCTGCAGAGCAAGTTCATAGGCTACAAAAGGAGATCTTTGTTAAGATTGTGCTTGGCAATTATGGTTTTTTTTTTTTTTTTTTTTTCTTAAAAAAAAAAAAAAAAAGCACTGTTTCCTTCAAATTTGTCTGGCCCTTAATCTATTTCTACACACAGCAGACTTGAGCCAGGGTCATATCCAGAAACTACATCTTGTGGGTTTTCTCTCCTCAATATATGAACATGTACAATTTATAGATGAGTATATACAAATGCTGGCTGGGGAGGCCTTCTCTCCGATTCAGCGCCCTAACAGCGAACTCTATTTACAGACCAGGTCAGTAGTACAAAGGCTCATGCCCAGCAGCGAGTCTTATGTTCCTGCTCGGGGAGCATTTTTCCATGGCCTATGTCTCATTCCTCAGCACGAAATCCTAGATTTCTTAAGCCCAGATATTCATAGACTTCTGCCCTTTGTTCTAATAACATTCCATTTTCCACATCAAGAGATCAGGTTTCAGCTTCTAATCTTGCTGCGTCATCGTATCATTATGGATGGTTATGAGGCCCAAAGGCGACTACTGCCATTTATTCAAATAAACTATCAACTCTGCTCTTCAAACAGAAAGTGGAGAAGCCTTGGAAAGGCCCCAGGGTGTGTGGCCCATCCCACCCTCCCTTGCTCCAAGTCTGCATTTTGTTTTTGTTTTGTTTTGTTTTCGTTAATGGAGGCTGCCTCGTTATCGGGGATATGTGCAGTTCGAACCCTTACAATAGCGTGGTGGCTGATGACAAAGATCATTGGCCACTAAAGTGTGCTTGTAAAGACGGGATTACAGCGGGGTGTCCTCTACCCTGGAACAGGATGCGAGTTGAAGGGGGAACGAAATAACCAGGATAGGAACCAAAAGAAGAGGGATCGTTCTCGCTGGGGAGACCCCGGCGCTCCTCCTGCTTCAGGCATCCTCGTGGACCAGCAGAGGTTGGGTAGAAGATGTGCTGCTGCCTACAGAATTGATCCGCACACAATGGTCCACCGCTGTGGGGCGCTCCCGGTTCGGGCTGCAGTTTGCTAAGTTGGAATAAATCTGAGGAAAACAAGCCCACAGTTAACAAGCCAGTCCCTACACCACGAACACAACGACAAAGGGGCCCATTTGGGCTTCGGGATCGCAAATAACTTACAAGGCCTTTTAAAGGGAGGAGACTTACAAGACTTTCACAGCCAAAACCCCAATCCTATTGACAAAAGGAAACACAAGCTTTGTTTTAGCCCTCATTTCCCCCCAGGTCTGATACATAAAAAGTGATGGCAAAAAAATGTGCTGGGACGCATCTGGGAACAAGTATCATCTAACCTATTAAAAAGCTTTATAAACCTCTGCGGCCAATGATGAACCCAATGGCTGATGTCATTTGCTGGGAAATCGGTGGCCCTTCCAGGGGTGGGAAATGCTGTTGTATTTGAAATCTGCTCGGACACCCGGAAAAGCAAGCTTTAACCCAAAAATATCAGTGGTGTGCTCTTAGAAAAGGTAGCTCCGAGCCACGATCCATTAAAAAAAAGCAGCTTAAATAAATCCGAGTTATAGTAAGGATCACAAATTCTTCCTTAAGAGCAGGAGAAGAAATAATGGATTTGAGTTTTGAACGCCCCCCCCCCTCCCCCAATCACTGGGAGGGATCTCCCAACTTCAAACAGCTCTTCATTCTATATGGCTTGTGGGCATGACAGCTAGCTACCATTTTCTGGCTATGCTTGTTTGAGCAGAAGGTCTATTTCACTGCAGTAACAAGCTGTCTTTTCTACCTTCATTCTAGTTCACATTACCCCCACTGTCCAAAGGCTGAAGGGCCATGACACGTGACACAGAGAACACGCCGACCCCATGACCGGCACTTGGGGTGGGGGAGGAAACACGGCACATCCTTATGGAACGTTCCGCTTCCACATTTCTGCATGCAAAGCCCTCCACTCTTTTTCCTTCTCATCTCATGTGTTTAGGCTCAGAAAGGGGAGCTGGGCAGAAAGAACTGTTTCCATTGCTTTACGTGGCTGCCCAAAGCCCAGTTTGCCACCTAAGCCAAGGAGAGAAGGGATGAATAAAGGTCTTCACCCCCAGGGCCTCAGAAGGGTGCATCTGGAACCAAGAGAAAGGAAGGAGGTTCTACGCCTGGCCAGAGGGAACTCACATGATTGGTGCTATCTGAAATCTGCTTCTCGATTAGCTGCACGATCTGCTTGAATGTTGGCCTTTTCAGGGGATCAGCATCCCAGCAAGTCTTCATTATGTCATACCTGCAAAGCAGAAAGCCATTTTCTATCACCCCCCAATGCCGTTAACCTGGCTTCTCACGGCGTATGCCATGTGACAATCTCAAATTCCAGGGCCCTGCAAACGGACATACTGAATGGCACGTGCGTGATGAAATAAAACACCGTATATGGGAAAGGTGGCTGAAACTTTCCGCATATTTGGTGACAAGAGATTATGAAAATAAGCTACAAAAATGACATTTGATCAAGATGTCATAAAAAGGAACCAGGTGACATTGACATTTCAAACCGTACCAGTGAAAACCCTTAACATCTGGGTTTCTATCTTCGTAAAGGAAAATAAAAGGGGAAGCACTATCTGAAGGAAAACGTGCCGGCTCTTACATTTCAGCAGGTGCGTGCTCAGGGCTGAGCATTCGGAACCCTTCCTTGATCATCTTGTAGAACTTAGAGTCGACTGGCATTCCAGGGTAGGGGCTGCTTCCTGAGGCACAAACAGTTTGCAAATCAGTGTTACTAATAAGCAAGCAGGACACTGACAAACCTTAAAGAAGATGCTGAGTCTAACCAAGGTGCCTTTGGCAAGGCATTTTACCTAAAGAGAACAGCTCCCACAGAAAAATCCCATAGGACCAGACATCACTTTCAAATGTGTACACACAGTTGAAAATGCTTTCAGGTGCCATCCACTTCACAGGTAGCCGAGCCTGTAATAGAAGCACAACAGATTCGGCCAGGTTAATTAAGAAGCTAAAAAAAAAAAAAAAAAAAATTCCTGTAGACATTGCTCCTGCTGAGGGGGTGAGGGTGAGAAGTTGACTGCCTGACATCTCACAAAAGCCTTTTCCCCTAGGACCTCAGATGACTCCTACTACCTCTGAAACTGGGGGCTCACACGATCCTATCCCCATTTTCAAAAGCGGGACATTGAGTCAATACAGCATGGTGGTTAAGAGCATAGCCGTCAGAGGGAGACACATGGGTTCAAATCCTGGCTCCGCCACTGGCCTTGAGTAACAGAGGTCTGTGAGTTACCACTGAATGTGTTTTCCCTTTTCCCCGATAAGAGAAACATGGCCTCCCACAATAAAAACTACATTTCCCAGCTCCTTTGCAGCTTGGTGTAGCCATGCGACTCAAGTCTGGACACTAGGTTGTAGGTATGATACGGCAACTATAGGAAGACCTTCTTAAAAGATGGCTGGCATGTGCCCTTTGCTCTTTCCCTTCTCATCCCTCCTCCACCCTGCCTTCCGACTGTGGTGGCTGGCTATGTAGTGGCCACCTTGGGCCAAGAACAGGAGGGCTACACCAGAGATGTAAGAAAATGGAAGGGTAAAAGGATTTGGTCCTGAATGCTTCACAGAACCTCTACACCAGCCGTGGCCTGCAGCTACTACACTTCTTTTACTTTTCTTTTGGGTTTTCTGTCCTATGAAACCCAAACCATCCTTCATGAATACACTGGGAAGGTCACAAGTATCTGTAATTAAAAGATAATTTCGGGGCGCCTGGGTGGCTCAGTCGGTTAGGCGTCCAACTTCGGCTCAGGTCATGATCTCGCGGTCCGTGAGTTCGAGCCCCGCGTCGGGCTCTGTGCTGACAGCTCAGAGCCTGGAGCCCGTTTCAGATTCTGTGTCTCCCTCTCTCTCTGCCCCTCCCCTGTTCATGCTCTGTCTCTCTCTATCTCAAAAATAAATAAACGTTAAAAAAAAATTTTAAAAGACAATTTCAATATAGTCTGCTAGAAAGCAAAAATAATACTTCATATTTCACGAGGTGTTTGGTGGGTTAAATGAGATCACATAGGCAAAAGTGCTTACCACAGTACTGCCGACGGACCAATCTCTAAACGATTGCCTTGCACAAGTGAGCACACAATAAACAGGGGCGGCTCATGGTGACTAGGACTATTCCAAGGTGGCAAGAGGCAGATGGTCTTTACATTCAACAGCTGAACTTCACATCCTGAACTCTCTCTGCTAAAATTGAGTCAGACTTGCTGGGACTATTGCTCTTACAGACATTCTGGATTCCTGGATCTTAATCTACCACAAAAAGCTAACTCAGTCCTTCTCTTAATCCATTCAGGATTGAAACTGGGAAGACAATTTTGTTTTTCTAGTGTTAAAGTTATTTTAGCCAGCAGGAATGAGAAGAGAAGAGAAGAGAAGAGAAGAGAAGAGAAGAGAAGAGAAGAGAAGAGAAGAGAAGAGAAGAGAAGAGAAAACAAAAGAAAAGAAGAGAAAGAAATTAAGGAAGAAGAAAAGAAAGAAGGAAAGGAAAGGAAAGGAAAGGAAAGGAAAGGAAAGGAAAGGAAAGGAAAGGAAAGGAAAGGAAAGGAAAGGAAAGGAAAGGAAAGGAAAGGAAAGGAAAAGAGAAGAGAAAAGAGAAAAGAAAAGAAAAGAGAAAAAAGAAAGAAGGAAGGAAGAAAGAGAAAGAAAAGAAAGAAAAAGGAAGGGAAGGAAGAAGGAAAGAAGAGGAAGAAAGGAAGAGAGAAAAAGAAAAAGAGAGAAAAAGAGAAAAAAGAGACAGAGAGAAAAAGAGACCGAGAAAAAGAAAGAAAGGGAAGGAAGGATGGAAGGAGGAAGGAAGGACATCTTCCAGTATCCCCTCCCAGATTTTATACCTAAGTTCCTACAGGGAGCTTTAACCTGAGATTGAAGGTGTCCTGAACTCAGGGGCCTGTGGACTTGGAAGGGGAAAAAAAATGCCACACATTCTTATTTTCACTAACTTCTAAATGAAGTTTAGCATTTCCTTAAGTTCTGGATGAAAGCAATAAAGCCCAGTAATGTCAGCAGGTCCTGTGATTCCATCACCAACAGTCACTGCAGACACCTCCATCATGATTAGTGTTTACATTCATCACCACTTTGAAATCAGTTTTTAGACCCACGGCTAGAACAGGTTATTCTGTGTAACAAAGAAACACGCGTACTGATGTCAAAAAAATATCCTTTTTTAATATTTTGATAACTATATTCCAATTTAACTGCTTTTCTTGGTAATCCTATAGGTTTTATTTTATGCACTTAAGACAATGTTCTGACAAGGTATCCGCTAGCTTCACCCGCAGAAATATGACGAAGAACCTACGAGGAATGGAAGAACTTGCTGAGAAGCTGACACGGGGAGATGTCACATGACTATGATGTAGCAAATCTGAGGCAGTAACATGTTGTGGGCGTTTCCCTACTTTTAACTTGTCCCATAAATCCTCCTTGCCCAGGAGCCTGGTGAAGAGAGATCTGTAATTGGTTCGTGCAACAGACTTGAGCTGGAGCCCACAATCTAGAAGCCTGGTGGGACCTAACCCATCCTTGTTCATTACAGGTCGCGAACCAATCACAAGCTATTAAGAAGCTGCAGCATAACCACGGTCATGATTATTTATATCCCACATAAGACATCTATAAAGAACAGAAGAACGAGCGCCACGTGCATATTGGCTGCAACGCACCTGAATTCTGTAAAGTTCTAAGCACTTCACCTAGATTCACTCATTTAACCCTCCTAACAACTTGATGAGTCAGGTGACAGTATCATTTCCCAAGAAGAGAAAAAGAAGCAAGGTTGAGAGGCCCCAGGTAATTCTTGCCAAACATCACAGAGCCATTAAGTGATGGAACCAGATTCGAGCTCGGCAACGGCAGTCCAGAAACTGCCGTCTTCCTCCTCTTGCCCTTCTGTCAATATTCCAAGGCCTGGATCGGGGACTACCTCTCATTCTTTCTTCCAGTAGGGCATGCACCGGGATGGAGAGAACTTGGTTTCATTAACCCTTGTAATAATGAAGTGCAGCGTCAGAAGAGATTGATTAGAAATACATGCCTTGATCAGGAAGGAAAGCCAGAAACACTTCTGTAAAGCCAAGCCAAGTACAGCCTACCCATAGAGATGGCCACAGTAACGCAGGACAAAATATTTCATTATCCTAAGGCACACACACAGCTACCATCAGGAATAAATCTGGACTGGGGAAACAGGCCTAGGAAAGAGATGCAGAAGAATATATACACGGGACTATATGGCTTCCCACACTAACGGGATGCTGCTTTGTAGATCATGGGCTCTGGATTCAGCCTTTAACTGACCTGTGTCATCTCAGAATCAGTGATGCTTATTACTAAAACATATAAAACATACTGAGCTTTAGTTTCTCCAACTCTGAAAGAGTGAAGACATTGCATTCTAACACCCAGGGGTTGTTCTCAGGATACAATGAAAATTGGCAACGAAATAAAGCACTCTGAACTAAAATCACTATGTTCTATAAGCCCATGATTACTTACGAAACTATTTAATATGCTCTCTATTGGTTAAGATCCAACATTCTACATACCTAATTCTGAACATAACCTTAGATTTTAATCTTTTTCACATAGCATGTCAATCTCCAGATAAAATTCCCCCGCTGTGACCTTCAGGCCCACATTTGTTTCACTTGAACAAAACAGAGTTCATTGCTATTCTCAGGCTATAATGAAAATTAAGGCTATTTCTGTTTCCTTCACATGCCCCATAATTACACAATTAGAATTAGGAATTCTATTATCGGAATGTTAGTTGTAGTAATGTTCAGCATACCATGCAAATTTTGCTGAAGGACACTTAATGCATGCTATCTCAAAGGTAGGATTTGCATTACGAAACTCATAAAAAGCAATTCTTAGAAAAACTTGAGACTAACATCCTTCATTGGACTGTCAAGCAGAGAGCGGGTACTTACGTTTCCTTTGACCACATAATTAGAATCATTCTTGATGTCTCTGGCTAGACCAAAATCACAAATCTTTGTGATTCGACCATGAGTAAGGAGGATATTTCTAGCAGCCAAGTCTCTGTGAATACACTATTAGGAGAGTGGGAGAGAAAAGAAAACCATTTACATTTATTTTAAACTCCTCAAGAATGAAAGCTACGTGCAACGTTAGGATGCTGCTTCTGTCACACAGGTCCAGTAACTTGGCTTCGCACTGAAACTATTCGGTGCACCAAAAATAAACATCTAAATTACGCTCTGAATGATGTGTGTTTCGCATCGTTAGGACCTTAATTACTACAATCGCTTTCAAAACCAACTCGAATACATTTTCTTCCTCTTAGGACTGCTTTCATTCACAGGAAAATACATTATAAATAGTCACATCATACTTTTTAAACTGAAAACTCATTTTGCAGGCTTCTTTTTGAATGTCCTTTTATAGAGTTTCTGAAATGTGTTTGCAACTTCAATTTGATGTCTCCCAAGGACACAGGGAAGAGGCTCTTTATTTCAGCCATCCTACATCCTCTTTTAGTTTGGTAATTGTTTGGAAATGTCACCAGTGACACTTACGGGGAGGATCTGTTACCTCCTCCTAGTCTGCCAGTCCCATTTGCTAGGGCACCCCCTCACCCTTCCAGAGACTCTGTTCCTTGTTTTGATCCTATCATTCTCTTCCCATCCCCATCTTTTCCCCAAATGCTTATCATTCTGACTCCTTTATTCCCCACTTCATAAACCATACAATATTTGAAGTCCAACTTCAATAAAGCCCAAGTATGTGCTTCACCAAGCATTGCAACTGCATGAGGTACCCCTTCCTTTTGCTGATGAAATCATTCTCTCTATTTTCTAAGAGCAGCTCCCGTATCCTAAAAGCCAAAGTTTTTAAATGAATTCAATGCATAAAAAAAAATATTCATAGAAAGCTCATTTAGACAGGCTTGCACTTTAAAGCTTATAAATGAGACCAGGAATTCCAAAATGACAGCAGTTGGAATATGAAGAAACTAAATCTCCTCTGTTTTTGGTTACTGCACTTCAAAATGACACTGTGCATTCGAACTATGGCTCCAAAGTGCTCGGTGGGGTTGCGGCTGGGGGGTTGGTGTGGGAGTGCTTTCCCAGGAACCACGCCCACTCACATTCTTCGAGGCGAGGAATGCCATGCCCTTGGCCACCTGGTACGAGAAGCTCAGCAAGTCCTCCAGGTCTAGAGCCAACTCATCGTCCTCCATGATGGCGGGAGTCACATCTCTTTCTATGTATGAGCCTGTTAGGAGGAGAAGGACTTTGTTAGCAATTAAACCTCAAAGCAAGGAAAACAGAAGACGGTGACAACAGGGATACCAAAGGGCTGGTAACGAAGGGACTGATGTGAACATGCAGGCAGGTCATCTCCCCGGTGCTGAGGACACGGAAGTGCTCAAGCACAAAGTTAATATGCATCACCTGGGGCCTCAGGGGAGCAGGATCGTGAATTAATACAAAAATCTTCTGTTTTTGATATGTAAAACATGTATCTGATACATTTTGACATGCAAAATACCTATTTGATACACATATTTTCATACATGCAGTAAGATGCGCATACACAGTAACAAATGCTCTGACCCCAATACCCACTTGGAACCCTTAACTGCCATTCAACATTGGCACCGTTACTGGGGGCTACTGTAACGGGGAACCAGCCGCCATGGGGCATGGTATTATATTTCATAGCAGTATGAGAAATCCTCTCGAAATGACACCTACCTATTCTGGCAGATCTCCGTTTGTCCGCCTTGGTTGGCACAACATAAGAAACTCCGGGTTTCATGTCCATGTATTCATTAGTACTATCGTTGCTGGGAGAGAGGAAATACCCATCCATCAAATCATGACTGGACAAAATGGGAAAAAGGGGAGTACCCACAGGGCAGGCTCTATCCCCTCATTCCCTTCTTTACAGAACAGGCTGATTTTGTTGAAAGAAAGTACTGCCAAGTCTGAGTGAAGAAAATCTTGTCCGTAAGATAGGAGATTTTAATACTCAACATTAGGGTCCAATCCCCAGGAATGAGACGGCATGTTTTGTGTGCAATCGTAGATGGGATTCGGATTAGAAATGCCCCATCCCTTGACACCAGGGATTTAATGGGGAAACAGAGAGCAAAAAAAATTAACCCCCATCCCCTTAAACTCTCTAAATTAGCCCCAAGAGACAAGATGAAAGAGACAAGACACAAAGGGCAAGAACTTCTGAGGTGTGTTATGGGGGGAAGGCAGGGATCGTTAACACGTAGCGACTGATGGAAGAAGGTTTTAAAAAAACCAAGTTTAGTTCAGATAAACACCAATAATTTGGATGATTTTCTGAACCATCTGGACCTCTTGAATCTGCAACATTTGGCTGGAAAGTCTTCAAGATTTCTAGTACTTCCTGCTTCTGATTAGCATAGAAACACTGTGACAACAGTCTCCTTCAGATTATGCTGGTGGTTCCAGTCCCATATGGGCTCCCAGTGCACAGAGAACACCACGTCGGATTGAACAATTTAGGCCATTATTTCAGAAAGTTGAAAAATATCTATGGGGCCAAGGTTTTTAGAAATAAGGCAAAGTGGCTCATTTATTTATACAAAGAGCATATGTTCTGGAGAAACTAACCAAAGGTGGTTTGTACTGCATTTTACTACCACCTGACACTACCCACATTTACTGGGCTAAGAAAAAAAATAAACCAAAAAGCCTTCGCCTGGGGTTTAAAACTTTAGCCAGGGCAGGTACAGAAAAGGGCTTTAAGAGGTAACCGTCCACCAATAAGATTTGCTGAGGTCTTCTTGAGGGCCTGGAGTCAAGTTCGAAAGACAACGTCTTGCCATCTCAAAATGCAGGGGGACAGAGTGAATAAAAGGCAGAGGAGAAATCCAATACACAATTTCAGAAATATAAAGCATAAGGGAGGAGTATGATTTCTGCTGGCCTCTGGGTGAATCTAGGAAACCCTCATAAATGGTGGATCTCAACCTTTGGAAAGAACGGGCAAGGTACGGCAGAGAAGAATCCTATTCCGGTTGGTAAGCCACATTCGTCCTCCTTAAAGGAATTTGAAGCTCCTTACACATCATTCAAATTCAGAACTATATTAAGTATAAAACAGATGAAAATAAGGTATAGAACTTTTAAAAATGTGCTAGTCTTTGTGCCTTTTTATAGCATGATGAGTTTTTTAAAAAAGGGCAAGGTATACAGAAATAATTCAGAGGTAGATGGTGAGAAACCTACATGCAGAGATACGTTCAGAGCTCTCTGCCACTCTGTTAAAGGTTTTCAAGAAGTTTACTGAGGCAACTCAACAATACCGTAGCAAGCCCGACAGGGTGAATGAAATGACACACAAGAACAGAGTCATGAGAGAAACAGGTACAGAATTCATTCAACTGAACGGAACTAATGCCTTGAAACAAACTAAAGATGCATTTAAAAAAATCAACGGAAATCTAAGTTTAACACTCTTCAAATCTTTACAAACACTATTCGAACTTTCTAAATTGTTGGTGACATCTAAATGATTTAATAATTCTGATTTTGTGCCTCGAAGTATCTCTGTTCAGTTTTTTTTTTTTAACAATCGGCCTTGATTGCAAACCCTTATGACCCCTCGAACTGCCTGTCAACAGCTATTTATGTAAATCAGCCTTACCAGGAAGACTCCTTTGACTGCAGAAGGTTCTTATAAAGTGCCACTTCTGCATGATCTTCCTGCTTTGAGCAAATAAATGAATCACGTTTTCTTCTCAAAAAATTCAAAAGATCACCATAGCAACAATACTCAGTAATGACCAGGGTGGGCCCTACAGGCATATAAGAGAAGGTTAAATAAAGAGAGGTGAGATATATAGACAATGCTGCCCCCCCCCCCCATAATTACACTCAGGAGTGATCATAACCATTAACATTCAGGTTCGTTTGATAAGCCCACTTAGTACCAATACAATCCTACCTATTGACACCGCTGGCAAAAAAATAGCATTCTGTGGGGTCAAACTGAACAAGCAAGTCCCCTTTACCTGACTTTCTAAGTAATGTCAGTATGTCAGTGCTTGGAGCCAGGCATGACTGCTGGCTTTACAAAGAGTTACCGCTTTCAATGTTGTACGACTATCAAATTTCCTCCATGAATCCTTTGATTCACTTCTGTTTGCAGGGGCTCCACACCCTCTCCCACCGTTATTGTGGAAATGACGCAGAGAACAAACTGCATAATAAGAAAAAGCAACCACAACGGAACAGCCAGCTGATACGTGACCGTGCCTACAACTGCAGCCCTGAAGTTATTAACAGGCAACTAATTCACTTGGGCAGACATGTTGGCGAACCATGCATGATGTGGACACCACCTTCACGGGGGCTGTTTTAAGAAATTATGGAGGCCGTCAACTTGACCGCGAATCTCTGTACATCTTGAGGAAGATGGCTCATCTGGTCCTTTGGACCAACATGTTTTCTGGAAACATCACAGAAATCCTTGATGGAAGGCTCTACCTCAGAACTGCTTCAGACTGGAAATTTATTTTCTTGCAGAAGTGAAGTGTCTGCCTCATTTGGTGCATTATTTGAGAACTGGCAGGCTTCGAAGTCTATCTTTAATTATGACGTGCAAATGAATGTTAACCCTTTAGTGACTACAAATGATCCAGCAAAGTATAAAGCCTGCAAGATCAGGAGACGGGCTGGATGAGAGGAGACATTCTCAAGATACTCAGGAGGTCAATGTCGAGGCAACATATGTGACAGTAACTAGGGTATGTCCTGGGCTGTCCCACCCATGATGATAAAACTCAAATACACACTCTGAAGAACAACACTTTTGGGAGCAGAGGCGTGAAATTGAGCAAGAGGTAACAACCTGGGCAAAAATCTTGCGAGAAGCTTGTAATCGAGCATTGTCGAAATTGTATTAAAATTTCCCCTTTTTTGATCATTTGAAAGATACTAAAAGGTAATTTGGTCATGGCTTTACCTCCAACGGTGCATGCTCCGAGAAGATTCACAATATTCATGTGATTGCCGAGGTAACTCAAGACTTTGAGCTCGGACATGAGGGCTTCTCGTTCGGTTAAATGGGCACTTGCTAAAATTAGAGAGATCTCATTTTAGCAAAAAGTACATCTGGCAAGCCAATGTTGAGGGCATGCAGCAGCCTACAGGAGAAAAGCTTACGTTTGAGCATCTTAACAGCAACGGTCATGGCCGCATCTGACTTAATCAGGCCATATGCAGTGGCCTCAACCACCTTCCCGAAGGCACCGGCACCCAAGGTTTTCCCTGCAGAAAGGAAGAGAAGAGAGCACGTGGTGGTGTTGGGACCAACGGACCACCTGTGTAATCTCAAACTCAACAATTAAGGAACTGTTACGGAATTAAGGACAAATCTGTCCATGACATCTCCCTATAATGTGCAGTAGGCCAACTCTATCAAAGGTGGTGACATTTCACAGAAAGCGTGGTTTCAGGTGCAACAGAACAAAGGAAGTTATTGGGGTTCCCTAAAGTCTTTGTTATGCACACCCAAAGAGGTTACACGGAAAGCCCCGGCTTCATACTGACCAAAACTCAGCCTGTTTCTGGGAAACTCCCATTTGTGATCGTAAGGAAGCTGTGTTGGGTCTATGTAAACATAATTGTTTCCATTTATCTCCTCGACAACCTTCCACTGCACTTCATACATGGGTTTCTGGTCGGGGGAGAAAGGGAAAGGTATATCGTCTTTTAATGATGAACATTTCAATCATTACAGCGCTTATTAGGGGAGAGAGCAAAGGAAGGATTACCTGTAAATATTTGTAGGTAAGTATCATCACGATAATACACATCATACCAGCTGCGATCACAAAACCAATCAGCAAAGGTGTGAACAGGGTGTGAGGATGCATTTGTTCTAAAATGAAAGGGGAATGTGGAATCACAATCTATGAGCAGGGACGGATCTTTACCACAACCACCTGACCCCAAACTCGCCCATCTCCCATTTTACAGCCCATGGCAGGGTTCAAAGCCACGGGCATTCTCCGCTCCTTGCCTCGCTTATTATCATACTCTTGTTATTCAAAGGAACCTTTTCAAATAACAACTTAAACCAGGCTCCTGTGGAGGTTGAGATTTCTGTAGCACAAGAATAATTTTATGCCGCTTGTCAACAAAAAACAACATACGAATGAGTTTTGTACTTCAACCAAATTCCTGCTTTGGACAGCTTTAAGAAGTTTCCTTTCTGGAGGGTCTAAACTTTCTTCTTTATGCTCCCTGCATTTTCCAAATTTTCTACATTGAGCAAGAATTTCTTTTACAACCAAGAAAACATTGTAAGAAAACATTTTTAAAATGTTCTTTCATTGCCTGAGTAAAAAAAAAAAAAAACCTATGATGAAGAACAATGGAAGATTCTTCCTTCATTACTCAGAACTGAAAACACACGACTTTTTGGCACACATCTTTGCCAACTCAAGAAAACAAAAACTAAGCCCTAAGAATGTAGGCGCCCGGTTTCTTTGTCTTCTAACTTCATACCAATTCATCAATTTGTCCACAAGGATCATTTAACTTATGTTAGTAGAGGTAGTCAGTCACTCATGATTCAAATTTTGCAGACATTAAAGAAATAGTTCACTGACGTGACTTCATAAAAGGCAGTGTTAGCTTTCTGATACAGTGCCTGGCGATGTATTAAAATGTGATTTTAAATAACTAAAATTTTAAATTAAATTTAAATTTCTAAATTGCCCTAATTCTGGTTATGTTTGGCTATACGGTAAATATACTCCCCTATTTTTTTCTCTACCCCCTTTAAATGGAAATGATTGGAAACATGCGATTCATTTTATACACACACACACACACACACGTGCATGCATGCATACATATGTGCACAGACACATGTAAATATAAAGTGTGCAGTTAAAATCACTACATACGTGTTATTAACAAACAGTGCAGAATGAAACTTAGTGAGTTTGATGACGGCATGGTACAATGTAGAAATTACCAGAAATGACATGGCCATTGGTGGAATGGACTGAAAATCATGACTGATATGGCAGGCAGAGCCTAAACATCCCCTTAAATTGGATTAAAAAGAAATATACCTTTGCTGTTACCTTTAAATGCAAAGTTAAAAAAGGCAGAAGTCTTGCCCACATTGTTGGAAGCCCTACACTCGACTGTGCCGTTGTGTTTGAAAGCACTGTAATCGATGGAACTTTGAACCACTAGTTTTCCAGACGGCGACACAGATGAGTTTTGCATCTGCACATCCAGTGGCCCAACAGGAACAGGACATCTAGAGGGAAGAAAAATAACCCGATTTACTCCAGAAAGATCAACCATCATGAAATACAATGGGTTTGGCATACTTTTCAAACTAAGTTAGCAGGTCATAATCAGGAATTTCCTTTTACAACCAACAGCGGGAGGACAGATGGGCACTAGGTTCTCTGGCACAGTGAGAAAGAACAGCATGGTGGACAAGAAGATCCAGGGAGTGAGACAGGAGTTCAAATCCCGATTCAAACACCTATTCCGTTGAGCGGTTTCATGACCAGTTTCAACGGTACATGAGCGTAGAAAAAGAAGAGCCTAGAGGAGGAAAGAGTTAAAGTCTACAAGGATGAAGACAGGGCGGCCCCCAAATCCCCAGCGGCTGAGACCCTGCAGCTCCAGGTTTCAGGTAGGGAGACAGAAGCTGTACCATCGGCTCGTACTCCAGGCAGCAAAGCCCATCAGGGGCTAGACCCAGACGACCCTATTTTAAATTATGTCCTCCATACGCCCAATACCCTTCTATTCCCTCACCCCTTTTTATTTTTCCCCTTAGCACTTAACACCCGATTACGGTAGCTGTTCATTTCATCTTTCGCGGACCTCTACCCATTAGACATAAACTCACAAAGCTGGGACTCAGGTGTGTTTTGCTCACCAGACCGGCGTCTAGCATACAGCTGCCCTCCAGAAACATTTGCTGCACACATCACAGTAACTGCTGGGGTTACTGCCACTGCCGGGGCATTTCCAGGGGTCTCGAGCCCTCCTTATTGTTCCCCAAAGCAAACATTCCACTAAAACTCCGCTGAAAACAACAATCCTATGTAACCTCTTCCAACTCGTCGTGATAAAGAGGTCTATTCTGTGAAAAATAAAATTCCTATTATTATCCTGACTATTCAATGGTGATGTTACACTGGGCTTTTAAAGCCTGAGCACAAAATAGCGTTTGATGGATAAAAACAGCAACGTTGACCCCATTTTCATCTTCAGGTAATGTGAAAGGACAATTTAAGGCTTAAGTGCAGATTGCGAGGGAGAGGAAAACACAATGCCAGATGTGCTCTGCTCAGGGGCTGGGCACCTAATCAAGGAGAAAACCTTTTAAAAACACGCAGCTTACAAATGCCATATGTATGTTGTAACTGCACGATCATTACTTTTTGGTAACTTGGCAATTAACTTCTGAGGTAATTTTTTTCATGGTAACTGCAGCCACGTTTCCCACACACATTACCTCCTGTGTAGAGAATGGAAATCTAATTACTCTGTCCTGGAAAATTGCTTTATCTACCTGCGGGCTAGAAATTGCGTGATAAATCCAAAAGATAACCACCAAAATAGAGAAGTCGCTCAGTAATCATTTTTCAGCAAACAAAATTAATGTCTCCCACGAAAAATATAGCAACTGTGCCCCCTACAAAGCCACGTGGAGAGAAGAACAAAATAAAGCTTCCAAAAAAAAAATCTGAAAACATATCTGAAATTCAACTAAATTACAGTCCTTCCCTTACGCATGTCAAGTGGTACCCAAAATCATCACCTCACCTCTGCTCAGTTCCTGGACAAAAATACCAATCTACTGTGGGCTCCGGGAATCCAGCTACCAAACACTGTAGTATGCCACTCACGAGACTTTCATGAGTCAGGATTTCTGGTTTTGCTGCAGGAAAAGAGAGACGGTCATACGTCAGACTGCTGGAAAACCTCACCAAGACTTCCTCCCTCCCTTGCTTTCAAGTCCTTAGAACTTTCTTGAGGTTTGAAGAGGACCTGGAGGGAACACATTCAAAGGGGAGAATCTGAAGCAGGGAGGGAGGCAGAAGTGAGGATCAGACCAGGAGGGGCTTACAAAGAGCTGCCCAGCCCCAGCGTGGACTGTCCACACTGCAGACGTGGGGGTCCCCGAGAGCTCCCCGTTCGGGGATGACTGAAGTGGGGTTTGCAGGACCACCTGGCAGGGTTTCTGTTTCCTGTGAGGGGCAATCGGAAAGACAGCTTCTAATCCGAACTTTAGGATGCCAGACTGTTGGGAAGGTGGAAATCGCGTTTAAGATTCCTGCCACCAGAATTTCACATCACTGAACCTGCCATAGGAATTTCCAGTTATGGCACGGACTGGAATGGATGAAATTAAAAGGAGTTCCAGGAAAAGAAGAAGTCCCCTCTGCCCATCTCAGGAAGGTCCTCTTTTGGGGGTGGGGGGGGGTGGGACAGAAGGGAATGGGTGCGAATGAAAGAACAGAATCACTATTTACAGAGAAACCCAAACAGAAGAGTAGAATACAATACGGGCTTTGAACTCCGAAGTTTTATTTCAAATGCAAAATATGGACAGAAAATTGTAACAGGAAGCCAGCCCGAGAGTTTTATTCATACATACACCTATACCTGTGTACAATCACTGAAAAAGTAAATTGTATCAGCAGGCATGCTCTAATTTGACATTTCTGGGTAACTACAATAATCAACTGGTATTCAATCAAGAGTGCCCTAAAGCACTGCAAATTCTTGAGATTATTTCTAAAGTGAAAGGAAAATGAACTTATTACGTTCAGTTGTTCTCCTGGAGATACACTGGAAGACTGCTAACCCTTTGAGAACGAGCAGGCCAGACTGTGAGCATCCGACAGCAGGGACGAGGGGATGCTCAGCCTGAATCCTTAGCACAGCATCAGGCACAGAACTATAGGAGGCCGCACACGTGGCGGCCGGGCCTGCAGAAGGGCGCCCACACTTACCAGGAACCCGCCCCCCATCAGGCCTCCTGGTGCGTAACGTGGGAATAATGACCGTACCCATTTCACAGCGATGCTATGACAATTAAATGAGTGCACACCAAGAAGGAAGAATGATGTGCACAGAAATGAAATAGATTTATTTGTTATTAGTTTGTTAATGATTCAGTTATCGTTTTCGATTCAGAGCACCTACCCTTCTTGGTGAATCAAGTTTGCCACCGCCTAATTTAAGTGTATTTGCCACTCTAAATACTCTCTTCAGTGACGTACAAATTGCTTGAGATAACGTGATAACGTGTCTGTGCTGTAACTCAACGCACTGGGAATCTGACATCGAGTATGTTGCAACCGACTGGGAAAATACACGTGGTAAGAAGGTTAAGACGGACAGATCGGAAGCTTAGGAGCTAACTCCCTCAAAGGAAGGGAATGTTATAGAACCACCTCTCGGCACCTCACCTCCTTGCAGGCAAAACAGCTTGGCAGGGATCAGAGTGTCCGCATGCATGGCACACCCACCTGCCACTCAGCCTGGCCCCGCGGATGGGCAGGCCATTTGGCTAATATGCACGAAAGAGCGGCACTCCAAAGCGATCTCAAGGTAGGGGCCTCCTTGAGAGTTTGGATCCAATGCCAGCTTTCACAAATAGAGCAAGAAGACGAGCCATCGTCTTGCAAAAGCATCCATCTGGCAAGTCTCATTTAATTATCATGGGCAACTGTGTGATTGGGCTGAAAAGTAGGACAGAACACAAAAAAACAGTGGAACTTTAGGAGAATGCTATTTGCTGGAGACGGGAGGCGCCATACGGCAGGTCTCTCCGGACTCCATTCAAGTGTCATCTCCTTTTTCAAGCCATGCTCAACTCTCCAAAGCCAAGTTGGTTGGTCTCTCCTCCCTGTTCCTGCAGCATGTTAGGGTACCTGACACTCTTATACGACATCCTGGTCTGCCTCTTCCATCAGACTCTACATACTCAAGGGCAGAACCACGTCTTACTGACTGTACCTCGGATGTGGAGCAGGGGCAGAGCTGCGTGGACAATTAATTCCCCTCCAAAAGAACAAGGTCCCCAGAGTCAAAGGAATTCGATTAGAATCACAAGAAGGGACCTAGAAGAAGAGACTAATGGTGACTTCCCTGTGTGGGGGGCACCATTTCCACTATTTTGCAATAGCGGGCCGTAAGATAGCCACACATCTACCTGTTCATGTGAATTTTTGTTTAGCGCAGAGATTCAAGATGAGGGGGGAGGGTCTACACAGAGATGGGAAAGATAACTGGATAGGACTTAGACGGGAATCAAGATTCTAAGACAGATGCCCTTACACCAACATTCGTTTTGTCACCCATCCTTCCGAATGCCACACGATAGATTCTTTCAGTAGAATTAAATATAAATCCAGTGGGGGGGGGGGGGGGGGAACCCTGAAAGGATACTTCAGATGTTAACAATGGTTATCCCTGGGTTACAGAGAGTTTCAATTTCATTCTTTTGACTTACCTTCTCATTTTTTTTTTTTACAATGAACACGGAGCTAATAATGAACCAATAAACCATTTTTTAATTAAAAAAATTGGAACAGCTCAAAATTACATAATCAGTTACATTTAGCTCTGGCTACAATCAAGATCCAAGCCTTCCAGCATGACACCTGGTAGCAGTTACACAACGGCCAGGCCTGGCAAGTGGTGCGGTCCGGCTGGCCTACTTGTTCTTGTGTGCTGGTTAATTGGGCAGATTTCTAAGTTACTGTCTCAGGCCAGTTCTAACCTAAGGCTAACAGGGAGCTTTCATCCAGCTGGTCCTTAGCCTGGCCAACCAAGCTCAGAAGGCCTCCAAACTTCAATGTGCATTTGAAGCACTAAGAAGTTAAATGTAGATTCCTGCCCCCTCCCCCACCCCCCAACCCAATCCCAGAGATTCAGTAAGTTGAGGATCTGACCCAGCAATGTGCCTTCCTAAAGTACCTACGAAAGACCCTGATCAGGGCCGGGACTAGGGTGAGGCCAGAAAAACACATAGGGTGTGGATTTTAAGAAGGCACTCACCCTCCTCAAGGTTTGTAAATATAGGGCTGGCAGTCAGCGAGCACCTCCTTAAATTTTGCACCCAAGGCGCCTCACCCTAATCCCAGCCCTGTCCTAACATTGGTGATGACAGACCTCATTTTGAAAAGGCTAAATTACATGAGTACAGTTTCAGCTCTACATGGCAAGTTGCACTATGAAAATGTTTAATGCATAAAGAATGAGCTAGGTATAAATCTGATTCCTAAAAATGAAAATCTGGGCTCATCTGCATTTTGTAAGTGCCTCGATGCACTGTGTAAGGCATTAAATATGCATTTTGCTTTTAAAGATACATAACTCTGCAATTCTCCAGGTTAAATCTGAGCTGTGGTTTCTGAGATATTCGGCAATCAGCAGTATACCAAATGACACATTCCCTAATTCCTCCCAAGTTGGAGGTTTAGATAAGCCTAAGAGGTGTATGAGTTATGTATTTCCTGCGGAGATTAAGAAAATAGCCTTTTCTCCTTTCAAAGCTTCATGGACCTGAGTCATTCCAGTGTCTCCAACAACACTGATCAGCTTGTAGGCTGATTTCAGAGTGCTTAATGACTCTACTGAGAATTTATGGCTCATGCAATTAAAAATCCTAACCATTTGCTGATTTACCCCAGAAATATGTGATCTTGAAAAATATTCCTTGTTACCACCATCAGGCCCATACGGAAAGCAAGAACAAAACAAATTTTTAAGAACACAGCACAGATAATAGGAGCTGGGGTGGGGGTGAAAGGAGACACACAAGTAACCGGTGCAGAAGCATTTTGGAGTTGAACTCCTCTCCCCCACCGACCACCTCGACCGGCTCCTGCTACGCATGCACATTTACCCACGCTCTATAATCAGCAAAGAACATGAACTTAGGTCCCCAAACAATAAAGAAACTAAATGAAGAGGGCTCATAAGGATGCATTTTGCTTTTATGACTGTAGGTCTGCTGGTATTTAATGGCAACATAGCAATGCTTTGTAGCAATCTGTCACTATTTGTGCCTGGGTCAAATCTATATTCCTGCCATCACACTGTTACAATAAAAGAACTTAAGTCAGCTAAAATAGGAGTAGAAAACATTTCAGGTTAACTTTTACTTCTGCTTAAAAATATCCCCAGAATAGATATATTGAAAATATATTTTGTTTTACACATTCTTAAAGATCGCCGGAAACTGGCAGATGGGCACTTTGATAGAAGTTTGTTTAACAAATGAAATAAAACTTCAACTATAGGTGCCTGTATCCAGGTATCTTTAACAGAGTATCTACCATTAACACACACACACACACACACACACACACACACACACACACACACACAGTGGCACCCGGGTGGCTCAGTCGGTTAAGCTTCCAGCTCTTGGTTTTGGCTCAGGTCATGCTCTCACAGTTCATGAATTCGAGCCCCGTGTCGGGCTCTGCACTGACAATGAAGAGACTGCTTGGGATTCTCTCTCCCTCTCTCTCTCTCTGCCCCTCCTTAACTCTCTCTCTCTCTCTCTCAAAATAAATAAAATTAAAAACAGAAATCAAAACAAACAAGCAAAAACACCCTCCTAACAAAGTGATGTTCTAAACTAGGGGTAAGCTAACTTTCAATGAAAGGGTGAGGCAATAAATATTTTAGGCTCGGATTTTTTTTTTCTACCATTCAAAAAAAAAAAAAAAGTCTTAGTGTATGGGCCCTTCAAAACACAGGCTGCAGACTGAATCTGGCCCCAGGTCTTATAGTCTGCCAATCTGTGTTCTAAACAGCCATTAAAGATCTCCCAATCCTGAGATTGGGATTAACGAAGATTAAGTTAAAATAATTAAAAAGTAATAAAACTGCCTGCAGAAAGCCTTCCTCAACCAGAACCCCCAGGCTCAATTTACAGGGGTACCACTGCCATGTGACCCAGACATGGGGCAGGAGGATGTGGACACACGCGTGGAGTGCAGGCATGTGATAAAATTGTTAGTACAAGCATTGAATTCATTTTGCCACATAATTCAGAAGTGGAGGAGAACGTTTACTGACATCTAACTCATGGGAAAAATATGCACCTCTTCGTGGGTTTGCTTAAATTTACACTAAGCTATAGGTGAACCTGTAAATACATGTATAACTGAAGGCGGCTAATTTGATGTAAAAACATCCCTGGCTCAACTGGAAAGGAAGTTTCCATAGAAGAGAAGTTCCACTAATATGAAGAGGAATTCATGCTGTTTTTTGAATAGTGTGCCCCACGTTCAGGGTCAATTCTGGCAGTTTACATGGTTACATAACTTAAACCTGTTTCTCCTGCTTTTCTACCATAAACATGAAAGAATGGCCAGATCATATGAACAAAGGGCCTTAACAGTCTAGAAGGTTGCCTGTTCTCAAGCAGGCTGTGTTTAACTAGATCCCCCAAATTAGCAACACACCCCACCAGACCAACTTTCTTATACGACATGAAGGAAAAATGATACCAACGCATATCCTAAATTTTTTTAGAATATAAGAGAATCCAATTCTACTTTATTTTTTTTTTAATTTTTTTTAACGTTTTATTTATTTTTGAGACACAGAGAGACAGAGCATGAACGGGGGAGGGGCAGGGAGAGCGGGAGACACAGAATCGGAAGCAGGCTCCAGGCTCCGAGCCATCAGCCCAGAGCCTGACGCAGGGCTGGAACTCACGGACCGCGAGATCGTGACCTGAGCTGAAGTCGGACGCTCAACCGACTGAGCCACCCAGGCGCCCCTCCAATTCTACTTTAAAAGGAGGTTGCCATGATATTCCTTTTTTCTTTCCACTTAAGTGTCTCCAGCAATTCTTCCAGCCACAGAGATCCTCTTAATTAGGAAAAGGAGATATTAAAGTGCACATCAAAAACAACACTTGTAACTCCCAAGCAATTTAACAACAAAAACTCATTTCAAATTCGGGAAGAGAAAATAAAAACAGGGCTCAGACACCGTCAGATATTGCAAATGAATACACACTACCTATAAAAAGATTAATGTAAAAAGACAAGCGACTGTTTTTACACGGATTAGCAACCACGATAAGAAGATCTGAAAATTATTCCTTAATTTAGAACTGTCCCAAAAGCCAGCACAGTGCATCTTCTGTGACATATGTTTAAGACATGGGAGCATGAAAGATAATGACAGATGATAACCTTATTTACTCCCAGGCACTTAGGCAAGGTCGCTCATTTGAGATTAAACAAGATAATTATAAACCTTAAATAAGCATTTGATGGGTTTCTTTAAAACCCCAGTCACATCATCCGTGTGCCATCCTCCATTCTACACAAAGTCTCAAAATCGCACCAGACATAGACAGGAGTTAAAAAAAATTACGCACTATCCATGCAATGAGATACCAAAATAAGGTTGTGGAAGATGTGTACAATGCATTCACTATTCAGCACCAAAACACAAGCTTACGAAGCAGGAGGACCTCAGTTTTATTTTAAAAAAAAAAAAAAAAAAAAAAGTCTAAAAAAATGGTCACGAAGAACATATACACAGTAAGGGATATATTAGCAATGGTAAGTAAATGAACTTTAAAAGGTATAATTAAAACGTGCTTCTTATTTTTGCTTATTCACATTTTCTAGTTTTTCTAGAACTATGCTTCACACAATATTTTACAATTAAAAAAATTGTTTTAATTTCAAAACACATGTACACAAATGTCTGCACAAGCCATGCTACATTTCTGGTTACTGGGATAGCCTTACAGCAAATCCTCAAAAGCAAATAAATAAATCAAGAAAGACTTCTATTCAGCACTGGCTTTATTTAATGTTTAAGAATTCTAATAATTTAGGGGCGTCTGGGTGGCTCAGTCGGTTAAGCATCCGACTTCGGCTCAGGTCACGATCTCGCGGTCCGTGAGTTCGAGCCCTGCGTCGGGCTCTGTGCTGACTGCTCAGAGCCTGGAGCCTATTTCAAATTCTGTGTCTCCCTCTCTCTCTGCCCCTCCCCCGTTCATGCTCTGTCTCTCTCTGTCTCAAAAATAAATAAATGTTAAAAAAAAAATTTTAAAGAAGAATTCTAATAGAAGACCTAATAGAATCTATCTAATAGGAAAAACAAAACAGAACAAAACAAAACACTAAAGAGCAAAGCCGCTCAAGGCTTTGCCTTAAAATGGTTAGCCTCTAACATAAGTATGGCCTGGATACCCAAATGTTTGGAAGGTCATCTCAATCCTTTAAAAATGGCTGACAGTTTAGAAGGCAGAAAAACATTTCCACCTTCCAAAGAGGCAAAGTTCTAGTAACTGCTCATCTCCTGGGGATCTTGAAAGGCACAGACCCAAAGTCCCCCAAATGAGCAATCCTTGAAGGCCACCCCATATTACCATTTCATCCTGGGGGGAGGTTCTTGAGACCTCCCACTGGGTGGGTGACCCAGAGTTCTTGCTGGCAGGCAGTCTAAGCCATCTATCTACATGGCCAACCTGACAGGTCTGCCCTCACCTTTGGCGAACGTGCTGGCATGTACCTTGTTTGCAGGGAGTTACCCTTAGAGTGGCTTCCCCTAGAAGAAGGATAGTTTAGCCATTCATAAGTAGACTTAACCATAACCAGGGGTGCCTGGGTGGTTCAGTTGGTTGAGCGTCCAACTTAGGCTCCGGTCACATCTCGCAGTTCAGGAGTTCGAGCCCCGCATCGGGCTCTGTGCTGACAGCTCGGAGCCTGGAGCCTGCTTCGGATTCTGTGTCTCCCTCTCTCTCTACCCCTCCCTCACTCACACTCTACGTCTCAAAAATAAATAAACATTAAAAAAAATTTTTTAAACTATAACCAAAAACACATAAAAGGCAGCCCAGATTTTGCAAATGTGGTCAAAGAGAAACTTTCTCTTCAAGAGGCCTTATTCCAGATAATTTACTACTTTGATACAGGTACACTGTATGATCTATAAATAATTGCTCATGCTAGACAGGATGTTAATTACATGATACGATGATGTGAAAATAATGCATTATTTAGCATTTCCTTAAATTGTTTCAAGCCCCGTTAACACTCTGCTGTAAATAATGTAGAGTTGGAAACTTTGAGAGTTGACTTGGTACAGTTTGGCGGTCATTTGGATAGCCAATCTAGCTTAACTTTCCACGTGTTCCATGTATGCCCGCTGGTGAAGGGCAAGCCCCAGAGTTCTCCATATCTCACTTGTCCTGTCTGCCTTACTTTACCTCCACCTGAGTACCACAGTACTCTGACTCCACTGGCTAGGTTTGTCCTGAAAGGGGAGACCTTTAAGACTGGAGAGAGATCTATTTATGGCCCCTAGATATCATTTACCACACATTTTAGAATCATAATCCTGGCCTGGAAATGTCATCAGATAATGTGTTAAAGAGGCATTTGAAGGTTACTGGCATATCAAAACCAAAATGAAAGTCTCACTCAAACAGTTAGCACATCTATTGTCAAAAAGAGAAGAGATAACAAATGTTGACAAGGGCATGGAGACAAGGGAAGCCTCACACACTGCTGGTGGGAATGCAAACTGGTGCAGCCACTCTGGAAAACAGCATGGAGGTTCCCTAAGACATTAAAAATAGAACTACCAGGGGTGCCTGGGTGGCGCAGTCGGTTGGGTGTCCGACTTCGGCTCAGGTCATGATCTCACTGTTCGTGGGTTGGAGCCCCGTATCAGGCTCTGTGCTGATGGCTCAGAGCCTGGAGCCTGCTTCCGATTCTGTGTCTCCCTCTCTCTCTGCCCCTCCCCCACTTGAGCTCTGTCTCTGTCTCTCAAAAATAAATATAAAAACAAAATTAAATAAATACATACATACATACATACATACACAAAGAAATAGAACTACCATAAGACCCAGCAATCCCACTTCTTGGTATATATCCCAAAGAAACAAAACCATTACCTTCAAGAGACATCTGCACTCCAGTGCTCAGTGGATCCACGCCAGTGGATAAATGGATAAATAAAATGTGTACCCCACACACAGGAATATTACTCAGCCTTAAAAAAGAAGAAAATCCTGCCATCTGTGACAACATGGATAAACCCAGAGGGCATTGTATTATATGAAATAAGTCAGACATGTAAAGACAATTATTGCACGGGATCACTTAAATGGAGTCTTTAAAAAAAAATGAAGTTCATCAAAAAAGAGTAGCAAAAGGGTTGTCAGGGCCTAAGGGATGAAGGAATTAGGAAGAAGTATTAAAGGAGTACAAAGGGTGAGGTATAAGATGAATAAGGTCTGAGAATCTAACGAGTTATATGGTGATCATAGTTGACAACACCGTATTATATAATCAAAATTTGTCAAGAAAGTAGAACTTCAATGTTCTCACCAAAAAACAAAACAAATTACCCTCCCCCACCCCCAAAATCCAGAAAACCGAAAATAAAAAGGGTAAATATGTAAGGGGATGAATATGTTAATTAAGTGGATAGGGGAATCTTCTCAAAATGTTTACATTCATCAAAATCATCATATATACACTTTGAATATCTTACAATTTTGTCAATGATGCCTCAATAAAGCTGGAAAAAAAGTTACTGGGCCTTCTTAAAATCATTCCAGAGGTTTGAAAACCAACTGCTGATCATATGATCATATGATCATATCATAACTGATATTATAACTGATATATATCATAACTGATGATCATATCAATCATACTTTCTTTCCACAGTTGTGTAGGTTACTTCAGGACTCACTTGGGATATTTGAAAGTGTATGCCAAAATAAACGTAAAAAATATGTACATTACTGATTAACACTTAAGTCTGCTATAAGGTTCGAAATATTCAAGAATATTGGGTGGTGACGGAAAAGAGAAGTGGATCATTTAGAGTTAAATGTACATTTGGGGGGCGCCTGGGTGGCGCAGTCGGTTAAGCGTCCGACTTCAGCCAGGTCACGATCTCGCGGTCCGTGAGTTCGAGCCCCGCGTCGGGCTCTGGGCTGATGGCTCGGAGCCTGGAGCCTGTTTCCGACTCTGTGTCTCCCTCTCTCTCTGCCCCTCCCCTGTTCATGCTCTGTCTCTCTCTGTCCCCAAAATAAATACACGTTGAAAAAAAAAATTAAAAAAAAAAATAAATGTACATTTGGCCATTTATTTGTGCTGGATCTGGTAAAAACCTTACCGTGTGACATTTATTGTAGGCAAGGAGACCAGAAGTTTCCAATGGAGTCAGGCCATGTATAGAATCTCAGTGGTGTCATCTTTCTTATACCTCCAGGAATTTTGGAAAGAGTAGTACCTATTAAAAAAGCACTTTTGGGGGGCACCTGGGTGGCTCAGTGGTTAAGCATCCGACCTCGGCTCAGTCCGTGAGTTCGAGCCCCACGTCTGGCTCTGTGCTGACAGCGCAGAGCCTGGAGACTGCTTCAGATTCTGTGTCTTCCTCTCTCTCTACCCCTCCCTGCTCACACACACTCTCTCTCTCTCTCAAAAATAAATAAATGTTGAAAAAATTAAAAAAAAATAAGAAATCACTTTTGGGGCACCTGGGTGGTTCAGTCAGTTAAGCATCCAAGTCTTGGTTTTGGCTCAGGTCATGATCTCGTGGTACGTGAGATGAAGTCCCGTGTTGGGCTCTGCACTGACAGCACGGAGCCTGCTTGGGATTCATTCTCTCTCTCTCTCTCTCTCTCTCTCTCTCTCTCTCTCTCTCTCCCCCCGACCCCCCGCTCTCTCCTCTCTCTCTCAAAATAAATAAACTTATTTATTCAGATACAATGATATAATAAAGTGCTTTCTCTTTTTTATATGTATATATATATGTGCTTTCTCTTCATATATATATATATACATACACGTATATATTTAAGAAAACACATTTGGATAGTTCTATACATTTTAGAATGCTACTTTCCTCCCAATTTTAATCGACAAAGGAAACAAACGGACATTTAACTCACCCAAGATATCAAACTTCTTTAGAGAACTAAGAATCTGATTTCTGTATGCATCTTCAATAAGCAGTTAAAGGGTGATTATAGTAATGCAAATTCAATGCAAAGAGTCACCGGCCTTTCGTGTGTGTGTGTGTGTGTGTGTGTGTGTGTGTGTGTGTGTTTAAGTTTATTTATTTATTTTGAGAGAGACAGAGAGAGAGCGCACAAGTGGGGAAGGGGCAGAGAGGGAAAGACAGAATCCCAAGCAGACCCTGTACTGCAGAGCCTGATGTGGGGCCTGAGCTCACGAAAGGCGAGATCAGGACCTGAACCGAAGTCAGGCGCTTAACCGACTGAGCCACCCAGGCGCCCCTCTTCTGTTGTGTCTTAGCGAAAACTCCCATCAGTTTCCACTGGAAGTTCTGCTCAAAAATGGCAAACATGTTATAGCTCTTGCCTGGCCTTTATAAACCACTTTTAATACCACAGAGCCAACAGTCAACAGAACAGACCCATGTAAATCATGGCTTGGTTAGAGAAGTTAAAAACAGACTTAAAACATTTTCAAATTTAATATGCTACATATTTTTCTCTAACACAAACTGACAGAACATGGTATTTTTTAAAGCCTCCCACATAAGCAATTAAAACATACACACATGCACACACTCAGGGTACTCAAATCTACATGTGGAGTTTTTAAAACAAGTGAATTTTTCAACCATCAAACATTGAACCATTCAAAATTATGGATTTTCATAAGCATTTCAGCTGAATCTATTACGCAATTATCCATTAATGCCACTGAGTAAAAGTCACTGAATTTCTGCACTAATATCATGCATTTATTATTCTGATTTCTATCAATTCTAATTTTTGCAGAGCACAATTCCTTTCATCCTTGGGGCTAAGCTTATTTACAGAATAAATCACACAGTAGATCTTCATATGGATTTGGCTCAGCTAAAGTGTTATGTCAAAATGGACACAACTCTCCAATTTAAACTTTCAAAACTATTTTTAGCGTTTGCCTTTAAAATTTCACATTAAAAAAATCTTTTTCAAAGAAGAAAAAAATCAACAAAGAAATTAGCTAACTTGATCTGTGAGCAGCAACCGAACATACTTCACCAGAGGTCTGATGTTTTTGAGTTTCACCCAAAAATACTACCTCTGTCAGGGGCAGCTGAGTGGCTCGGTTGGTTAAGCGCCCGACTCTTGATTTTGGCTCAGGTCATAATCTGGTAGTTTGTGGGATCGAGCCCTGCTGACAGTGTGGGACTTGCTTGGGATTCTCTCTCTCTCCCTCTCTCTTGGCCCCTCCCCTGCTCACACACACACTCTCTCTCTCAAAATAAATAAACTTAAAAACAAATACTACCTCTGTCAAAGAACTGGGAGATAAGGAAATCCAATGTGGAAGGTCAGTGAAAAGAAATGGCTACTGTTAGTTAAGTGTTTGTAATGAACTGACATCAATGAAAGATTTCTTGAAGAACCTTAACCCACGGGGTCAGACAACATTCTTGTCTGTGTGCCCAGTGTCATGAAGCAAAAGCTCAGGAAATGTTAGGTGCATGTCTGTGACCCAGGCCCCAGCAGAAACAAAAGGCCTTCTGCACCAACAGGGAATCCGAGAAAAAATTCATTTGCGAAGCTTAATGCCGTTTCTTATCCAGTTTCAAAACAAGCATGAGTTCACCATCAGAGGTGACTAACACTGATCCTGCTGGATGGCAAATTAGCCTGGTAAGTAAAATGGCAGCAATTTTGTCACCAGAGAAAAGTAAGGGTGACTTCAGGAACATCTTTCTAAGGTCAATGACTCACAGCTAACCGGCAGACCAGACTAGCAAATGGAAGCATGAAAAAGGGGAAAGAGACAGATCTCAATGTCTCCTTGACCTTGAAGCCAGGGAAAGAGACGCAAAACACACTTCATTTTATAAAATTCCCAACTACTGAGCTTCTCAAAGTGAGGTCTGTGGGGCAGGCCATGGCCATGATCTGCTGTTCCTGGTCAACGAGAGTTAAGTACACAACCTGATAATAAGCATTTACAAGGAGCAATCTGACAGAGTAATTTTTGTATCTATTGAATCTCATAATTTAAAAAAATCAAACGTGGGTTTTGCATATGTCTGTTCTTTTTCATTTCACTTTCCTAGTGACTGGCTCTTACCATATTTTTTTTAAGTTTCTTTATTTTGAGAGAGAGAGAGAGAGAGAGAGAGAGAGAGAGAGAGAGAGAGAGAGAGAACAAACCAGCAGGGGAGGAGCAGAGAGAGAGAGAGAGAGAGAGAGAGAGAGAGAAGGGACAGAGGATCCGAAATGGGCTCTGCACTGGCAGCAGAGAGCCCTACACGGGGCTCAAATCCATGAACCATGAGATCATGACCTGAGCTGAAGTCGGATGCTTAACCGACTGAGCCACCCAGGCATCCTGGCTCTTACTGTATTTTATAGAAAGTACTGGGCCAGAATAAACTGGAAAAAAAAAGGAAAGGTCCTTTACCACAGATAGTTGGGAAACACTGCACCAGAACACCCAAAAATTGAGTTTTGTGTGGACAATGTGCATATTAGCCTGTAAGGATATTGATTTACCTGCAACCGTCTCTTAAATTACTCGAATATTGAGATTTTGCAGAAGCAGATCATTTTGCCCATGTGTCATATGCTAAACTCCTCTGATTAACACCTGAATTAATCTGGAGATGTCTGGAATGCAGGCCAATGAGATACCATATAATCAAAGCTGTTCAGAGGAACTGAGATGCTAACACGATTTCCTCCAAAAAAGAGGCAAGTTCTGTGGTCAAACAAGCTTGGGCTGCACACAGCATCTACCCGCCCTCCTGGGGAGGCATAACACACACCAGCACAGTAAGGATCCTGAGAAGGCCTGTAGTTCAGAAACTTGTTTAGCTCCACAGACGTGACGCTCTTGATGTAAACACGTAAGAACATCTTGTGCTTGGAAATGAAGGTCTAGTTAAAAGACTCCAGAAGAGCAATCAAAAACCTGCCCTAAATGGCACTTACTAGCTGTTTCTTGTCTACCCTTGAAATGGATCATGCTACCTGCCGCATACCGCGGAGCTTCAGCATCAATGAACTTGTAAACTCACTTCTGAGCAGGCAAGCTCCTTCAGGACAAGAAACCGGCACCCATTCTTTGTTCTCACCAGCATACAGGAAGTGCCCAGCACAGTGACTAAGTTGTCTCCTAGGGAATCTTCCGGGTTGTCTCCTTATCCCCCCCGCACCCCCCACCCCACCAACACACACCCAGGACGGCTAATTCGGATGGGTCATTTTGTTGGCCACTCCTTGGAATTCTGTGTCTTTGGAGCCCTCCTGTGCCCTGGTGCCCTGGCTGGTGCGGTATGGCAGGCACCTGCTATCCTTCCTTGGAAATGCACATAGGCCCCCAGAGTAGAGCCAGGGGAAAAGCCCAGCACACAGCAGAAGCCCCAGCTGGTGAGCATGCTCCCTTGGCCTCAACCTCTGGGCAAAGACATTTCTCCAAGATGTTGTGGGGGCCACAGCAGGGCAGGACTCAGGTGTTCCGGTTCCCATGTCCAAAGCCAGCCTCCCATCCTAAACCACCTGCTTCCTCTCCTTAGTACCCATGTGCTACGCAGGAGAGTCCTATGGAGCTGGATTGATATTGCCTTCATCTTAGTAGGAGAACAATGAAAACACAAATAATCTCACAACCGCGAAAAAGAAAGCACTGTCACAAAGAAATCATGTCAGAGCTTGATAGCATCTCTTACCTAACTAACACCATAATCCAGGTCTCATTCAACCTCTGCCTCCCCATTTCAACAATCAATAATAATACGTTTTCCCTCAAACGACAGTTATTTTTAACTTCTAGGGCTCCTCTGTTTGCCTCAAAGGCGGAACCCAGAATCTGAGCGCCCTCCACAAGGTCGTGCGGTCAGCGAGATGTAGGACAAGGAATTGGCTTTCGTACACATTCTTCCAACCACCAAACCACGGGGTCTTTGTTAAGGTCAAAATTATCATGAAACATTATTTACACAGCACACAATGAGCTCAGTTCTGCAGCTGTTACAAACACGAGCCACAACTTAAAATAATAAAAAATAAAAAGATAAGGACCCATTTGTTTTACTCACTGTTCACGTAAACATTCAATGTCACGGAAGAATTGACATCGGAATTGGACACTTGAAACGTGTAAGTACCTCCTTCGTTCCCTTTTAATCTGGTTAGATGAAGTTCACTCACATATCTACACACACACACACACAGGGAAGAAAAAAAAGGCAATAAATCAATCACTTGTGAAGGGCCTGCCTCAAGTGAGTGTCTTATCCACCATTTCTGTCTGGAAATACACACCTGTTTGAGGAAAAAGAAGACTCACTTAACTCAGTATTAACAAGATCCACATTAGCAAATATAAACATATACACCTATATTTACCTTGGGACAAAATGGCTGCCCAGTGAGGGTACTGAGTGGGGAGAGGCAATGCAGCCTCCTCCCGGTCCCTGGCTGGCCTCTTGTCCGTGGTCCCTCTCTGCCTACGGTCCTTCACTCAGTCTCCTCCCCACCGGTGTCCTGAGCTCACCTGCCCCGCTGTGCTTTCACAACACTCACCTGGAAGGACCCAAGCCTGGCAGGCATCTACACGGAGTTGTCTCCATGCAGAGAGCAAAGTCGACACCGTGGGCCCTCACCTTCCTTCTTGCAACTCCATAATCTCCTGGTTTTCCTCCCATGCCCAGCACCTCTTCCTAGAGTCCTTCGTAGTACTTGCCATTGAAGCTTCTCTTTTATGGAAGGGCCGGCAGTTATGGCTAGGTAGACAGAGTGTGGAGTTCTGCCAGAAGCCCTGGACACAACCGTCTGGACGTGACCCTGAGCAATCTACTCTCGCGCCGAACTACCCGCTATTTGCTCACAACTTTCAAATCTTTACCTCCGGTTCAGACTTCTCAGTCCTACGCCTCCTCTACAGAGCTATTTTCAAGCCCCCAACCCCTGCCCTGTGGCTACAGCTAATGATGACTCACACCTGTGACGTCCTCCCAAGTCTTGCCCTTGGACACTTAGGCCCACTTGAAAGTTGACTGCCGATCCAGGTCTACAGCAATGAGTGACCGCCCATGGAGAGGGACAAAAAGCCAGCTCCAGAGGACCCCTGAGATCAGCCTACTGCTCACCCATATCCTTTTTTTCCTCCTTTATCCTCCCCGCCCTGCTCTCCTACTCCCTGGAAGGTCTCTCTTCCCCTTAATGAAGCCCTTGACCCAGAATCCCTGTCTCAGGCTCTGCTTCGAGGGAACCTGACCTAGGATACTTCCTACCTGAACATCTCTACTAGAGAGCCCACGGTCAGCCTCAATTTCAACAAACACCAAGCCGAACTCACAGTATTTGCCCCTGCCAACCTTTCCTCCTCCTTAAATGGCATCACCCCTCGCCATCCAACGTGGCTGATGGACACAGGATCCGAAGGGACATCTTCAGCAGCTACCTCTCTCTCCCACCCCCTCAACCACTGAGTATTCCTGTGGAGGTGGCCTGGATGCCTCCCAAATCCATTCCCTTCCTTCCCACCCTTCCATCTTGGCCCAGGACAACATCATCTCTCACCCACATTGCTGTTACAGCCCATAGTTTCTGACTGGAATAAAATACAAAGTCTAAGTGGGCATCTACCTCTGGTAGCCATTTTGATCTTGGTCAAGTTACTTAACTCATTTGTGTCTGTTTCCTCTTCTACGGAAATGATGAAAATAAGAGTGCCTGATCATGGGTCTTGTGGAGGACTAAAATTATTGACTCACTATATGTCAGGTACTTAGTGCAGCACAGTCAAAAGCACCTGCAGCTTACAATAAGGAAGCTACTTCGCCTAGTTTACTCTTTTAATTTTTAAAATCACTTTTATTGTATTTATTTTTCTTTACTAGTTTTCTTTTACTTGTTACTATTTTATGATTGCTTCTATTTTCATCATAAATCTGTTGAGGATCAAATGAGAGGGGTGTGTGTTATGACAGAACTTGGGTTCACTACCTGGCCCAGAGCTACCGAATGAGGCTTTAATTACCTTACATTTTTAAAAAAAGGATTCAAGGCACTAACTCTCCTCTTTCTGTGGAAAAAAAAAAAAAAGATTTCAATGTGTCTCTAGTACATGCCAGTCACTGCTCGGAACTAGCCTCAGAACTCTGGGAGCAAACGATCTTCCATTTCACAAATGAGAAAACTGAGGCACGGACTTCCGTGCATGCTCTAATCACAAAGCGAAAGGAAATACTGGTCTAAAGACTCAGGAAGCAGGCCCAAACTTCTTTCCACACCAGGTGTCTTCTCATACATCTAAGGGTCACAGACACAGGCCCTGGTAAGCCAAGGAGAGACAGGGAAAACATCCGATCCTCAGCGTAAGGCTCTTTTCTTACCTGATATTACTTTCGTTGTCAGACTTGGGATAATCTTCCCATTTATCAGTGAGGGTTCTGTTCATATACACCCACCGTTGGTGCTCAGGCTTGGGATATGCCTCATATTCGACAATCAGATCCACATTCTCGCCATCATTCACGAATATTGTGGTATTCATCATAGGGAAGATGTTAATGAATCCTTTAGCTGATTATAACAAAATAGAACAGGAAGAAACTATTATCCACAGCCATCCAACGGAAAACCCAACTTCACCTTTGGCTTACAAAAATAACTGGCTGGTTTCAGAAAGGACGCGCTTGAAATGTTTATTCTCCCTTCTCTGTCTCTTAAGGAACTCTCTTCAAGAGCTAGCACCACCCTGCAAGTCTTCTAGAACTACTTCTTAGGTTAGAAAGTGTTGGGACTAAATGGTTAGCCCATACCCAGACCCAGTACAATTGTATATGTGATAAGAAGGTGTCAAAAGTCAAGAGGGGGAAGAGAGCTCAAATTGTCAATAAAGGTGTTGAAAGAACGCCATTTAGTATTTGAAGAAAAATAAACCTGTTACCTCTTCATCATGTAATATATCACAGAGGAAATCAAGTACAGCATTTTATTTAAAAAAAAAATTTTTTTTAATGTTTATTTATTTTTGAGACAGAGAGAGACAGAGCATGAACGGGGGAGGGCCAGAGAGAGAGGGAGACACAGAATGTGAAGCAGGCTCCAGGCTCTGAGCTGTCAGCACAGAGCCTGACGCGGGGCTCGAACTCATGGACAGTGAGATCATGACCTGAGCTGACGTCAGACGCTTAACCGACTGAGCCACCCAGGCGCCCCAAGTACAGCATTTTAATAATCAAACTGTATCTTTAACTGACAACAGAATTAACTCCTATCAAACTTCTACAGAGGGGGCAGTTTTCTAGACATTTTATTTCTAAAATAAAACAGAAGAGGAGAGCCTGGGTGGCTCAGTCAGTTAAACATCCAACTTCAGCTCAGGTCATGATCTCGTGGTTCTTGAGATCGAGCTCCATCAGGCTCTGTGCTAACAGCTCAGAGCCTGGAGCCTGCTTTGAATTCTTTGTCTCACTCTCTCTCTGCCCCTCCCCTGCTCACGCTCTGTCTCTCTCCCTCTCAGAAATAAATTAACATTAAAAAAAAAAAGAAAAAAAAAAACAACAGAAGAAACAAAATCAAATCATGAAAAGTCCTAAGAATCTGAATACATAGCAATTTTAAATGTTTATACTGTAAAATTAAGGTAATAGGAAAAAGAACATGAAAATCAATAGATGGAAAATATTTAAACTAGTAAATCAATTTTTAATTTGAGAAAGAGCCCAATAGGGAGGGGGGGAAGGGAGAGGGAGAGGGAGAGGGAGGGAGGGAGGGAGGGGGAGGGAGGGAGAGAGAGAGAGAGAGAGAGAGAAGATCCCAAGCAGTCTCCACACTCAGCATGGAGCCCAACATGGGGCTCGATCTCACAACCTGAGCCAAAATCAAGAAGAGTTGGACACTCAACCGACTAAGCCACCCAGGCACCCCTAAACTGGTAATTAAAAATAAAGCATCACTTTTCACTTCTTAAAAATAGCAAAACTTCAATAAAGCTGTTAAAAAATAAAGTCTATCCATCCTATGGAAAAATAGCAAAACTAATTTGAAAGAAACTCAATAATTCTGCAAGTGTGGTAAAAGTAGCGTGCTGAATTACACACTGTAAATTGGCACAACTCTTTCAGAAAGCATTTAGCAATATAGATTTTCTATAATTATCTATTCTCCAATTTAACCCTGTAATTTCCGTTGGAGAACTCTTCTTAGTGGGTAGCTACACGCAAAAAGAACGGCTCTCTACCTTGGATATAATAATTTTAAAAATCAGGGTACTGGTTAGAAATGGTTCTATGACAACAACATAAGAAAGAGCTTGAGGGGCGCCTGGGTGGCGCAGTCGGTTAAGCGTCCGATTTCAGCCAGGTCACCATCTCGCGGTCCGGGAGTTCGAGCCCCGCGTCAGGCTCTGGGCTGATGGCTCAGAGCCTGGAGCCTGTTTCCGATTCTGTGTCTCCCTCTCTCCCTGCCCCTCCCCCGTTCATGCTCTGTCTCTCTCTGTCCCAAAAATAAATAAACGTTGAAAAAAAAAATTAAAAAAAAAAAAGAGCTTGAAAAACACGTAATAAAATAATTGCCAATATTATTTTTATAGCCACCATTTATGGAATGCTTGCTATGTGCCAAGAACTGCCTTAAGCAGCTTGGCATTACATTTTAATTAACAATTATGACAAATATTTAATTCCATAACAATACTAGGGGAGAAAGCTTATAACTCCTAATGTATAGATGAAAGATATCCAGTCCTGGAAAGCTTAAGAGCTAGCTGCCCAAGGGCAGAGCACAGATTTGAATACAGGTTTGTGAGACGCCAGGCTTGGCTTTTCTCACTGTAACATATCCCTAGACTCTCCATATAATACTTCCAGTTAGAGAGAGAGAATAAGCTTGTATGCATCACTGAAACCCTGCTGCATACAAAAATACAAGCAATATACCAAATCTTAAAAATGGTTATGTCACATTTAGTGGGATTATGGAAGAGCTTTCATTTTATTCTTCTAATTCTTTTTCCAAATTTAGTAATTATGAGCTTTTAAATACATTTTTCATTATTTTTGGCACTATTTGGCTACATATATTAAGGTCTCCCAGGAGTTGTCATTACAGCATAGGCTGCCTCTTGGTTTTCCTATAGATTCAGAAGAAAAAGTGGAGTCCAACTCTCCTTTGCAGTAATGGAAAAGGATCTGTCATAGGTGAGAATAAAAACTCATCCAAGTCAAAGTTGGAGATGGAAACCACCATCTTGTTCTAATACCTAAATCATAAATTAAAACCTCCTGTCATTTTTAAAGCAAATTTAGGTTAATTCTGAGGGAACAAATGTTTCATCTAAATGCTATGTTACAGTTTCCAGTTCTTAAGGTCATCCGTTCAAACACACCCAAAGCAAAACACTCAAATATTCCAGACAATAATTGCACTGAAGTGAGTTGTCTCATTATCACCACATATATATACTACCGAAGTTTTCCTGAGTTTTCTAGAGTTCTTTACAGGCTCAATATAGTTTTATGTCCTATAGTGGAATAGAGCTTCAAATTCATGAAGTGTAAGAGTTATTAGAATCAAAGAACTCCATCGGCGTTGTTTGAACAGAAAGTATGATCTTTTTCAGGTACTTCTGCATTAAGAAGTTGGTGACGCATTGACATTTCATCAAGTGCAAACTCTATGCCAGGCACTTCTATAAAATCTATTGCCTTTTCTCCTCTTTGCAGCCTTTGGAGTTGGAGGCTGTGTTTCTCAGAAGAGGAAATGCAGGCAGAGGTAAAGTAGGGTGCGTTCAAAAGTCAGGTGGCACAGCTCCAGTTCAAAACCAGGTGGGGACTATCCCAAAGCCACTGCACGTCATATGCACACTTGATCTTAGCTGAAAGGCCAAGAAGGGATCCACCTCATATTCAAATCCGACCTCCAGCCCCAAAAGAAATGACTTTCCTCTTTGTCTCCCTCTTTCTTGTCCCATCCCAACCCATCCCGAAACAATACAAAACCGGATTCAGATTTCACAGCCACAAGCCCTTCCAGTTATACAGTTATATTCTTGGAAATTGATGAATGGATTTTAAAAATCTGATTACATACAATAATATGCTCAAAACATCCTTACTAATTGCTTTCTGGAGCTGAAGCTGATATATCAACATGCTCCCTAATCAACTTAGCAAATTAGCACTTATGGAGTTTAATATTTTAAAAGCATAGCTTTCTATTCAAATTAATAAATGGTTCACAATCACGTTTAGGGAAAAAGTAATAATACTCTTTCTGCACACTGACTCTATAATTGCAAGTAAAGGGTCTTTTCCACATTTAGTGTGTAATGCTTTCCATTACAACATGGGCAGAAACACCAAAATTATATGAGATTATTGTAGAATAAATCACAGACCTCTAACATTGCTTCATAAATTATTGAAGAAACAGGGGGGAAAGAGGAGAAATGAAAACAAATATCACATCGTTTTATTATTGCTCATGAGGAAGTTTCACCACCATGCAAGTACTTAATCAAAGTCAAGCACTAAGAACATAACTGCACTAAAAAGAAAATAGATTAAATTCGAACAATACTCAAAAGACCAAAGAAAAAAAAAGTGTAAATAAAGTAATTTAAAAATTATTATTATTTCCAGGAAATCAAGAACAGTACTTCACTGCATTCTGCTCTCATTAAGTAGATCTTGGAAAATAAAGATTTGGTGAGATTTCCAGAGGAGGGAAGAAAAGGTTAAACCTTTACATAGTATGTACTAGCTAGATGCGCTTAGGACCATAGGTACCATGATCCAGTTTATGCTAGGTAGAACCAAGGACCTAACTAACCCCAGTGGGGTTCCTTCCTGAAGGTTTATGCTACGGCCTATAAGGCTACAAGACAGGGTGAAGTGAGGGGCATACTAGGAAGAAAAAGCCCAATTCAGCCCTTCCTGCAACAAATAAACCAGACCCCTGGGCGGTAAAAAAGATAAACCAAAGACTGAGGCGCCTCCCTAAAAGATGCAGAGAAATACTGTAGGCTCTCAGCACTTGCTTTCCTCCATAGAGAAAGTCTACACCCACTTCCAAACTCAAGTCATTCAGCAAGGACCAGAAGTTTTGAAAAAGCTCCAGTTCACACTTTGTGTGGTGGGGAGGGGAGGGTGGATGGCAGAAAATGGCCCACTGAAACAACTTCAGTTACATCTTTCCTCTTCCCCTCTATTAAACTGGTAGGATCTGCTCTTGGGCTCTAGTTGGAAAAAGGCTACCGTGATCATTTTCATTCATTCATTCATTCCGTGATCATAAAATTTCTAAGAATCGCTTCAAGATTCTATTAACATAAAAAGGAAACTCTCTAGCAACGTCTTCTTTCACTACTGCCGGTAATTTATACGTTCGCATAGAGATATTTACCTACGACTTCCAAGGTTGTTGTGACATTTGCCGATCCAAAAGTATTATTGGCATAACACATGAACACTCCAGAATCGTTAACTCTTGCTGAGCTGATCGTCAACCTTTCCTGACGTACAAAATTGAAGTCACCTTGGTGCCAGCTATTACTCTGTGGCTGTGCGTTAGTTTGCTGGTTACAGGACAGGAAAAAAAAAAAAAAATCAAAGATTACCATAAAATTTATATTCAGGATCTTTCCTAGCTAGATAAATTAAAAATAGCAGCAATTAACTTCTCCATATTAACATTCATTATACACTACTTAAGTAAGAATAATAAAGCATCATGACAAGTCTGTCATTGGAACACTTCATATCCCTGGATTATATTGAAAGGTAGTCACTATTAGAAAAAACATGAAAATTCATTTTTTAATAACCATGGCATACCTGATTCCAAATTCTCTGCAGCACTAAATATTTAACAGTGCCAAATTTTAGAAGTTACTATATAAGAAATACCACATTTTACAATGCTGATATTTTACTCTAGTTTACAATGAGTCAGCATAGTTAGATCATATCAGTATTTCCTGTTACATGTATTTTTTGTTAATTTTATATCCTAGCGATTGCAAGAAAACACATCTCTAATAATCATGTTCTATTAATATTTATACTATTTTCATGAATAAAAGTAGAATCCCAATGTCTAAAGCTAGCTTGGAAATTCATCCTACAGTTCTTACCCAGCAGAATTTTGGCAACTATTAAAAGGGGTCCCATTGGGGTGCCTGGGTGGCTCAGTCGGTTAAGTGTCCGACTTCGGCTCAGGTCATGATCTCACGGTCCGTGAGTTCGAGCCCCGCGTCGGGCTCTGTGCTGACAGCTCTGAGCCTGGAGCCTGTTTCGGATTCTGTGTCTCCCTCTCTCTGACCCTCCCCCGTTCATGCTCTGTCTCTCTCTGTCTCAAAAATAAATAAACGTTAAAAAAAAAAAGGGGGGGGTCCCAAAGTATGTAAAACATGTAAGACCAAACCCAAATTACTTAAGCATGAGCTGAAGAGAAAAAGTTACAAATTTACTCTTGTGATATCACCATTCACACATGGAGAGATTTCTGGTATGGAAAATATCATGGGAATAAAGTAAAATATAAACTATAGCTCCTCTCTGAAAAGATTAAAAGGAGTACCAAAGAGCTTTCTTCATCTTCCAAATTTTCTGTAATATGAACACGTTCCAATTGAAAAAATAACAACTGAAAAAAGAAAATAAAGGAGCTGATACTGACATGGAGCGAGATCAAGGGTTTTTGCTGGCCAGGCCATGGTGAGCCTATTAGCATTAGACCATTCTGACGGCATTGTAAATCAGAACAATCCTTGTGGAAAGCAGCTTGGCAGTACGTTCATATCCCCTGATCGATTTCAGCAAATTTATTTCAAGGAAATAACTCAATCAAAAAAAAAAAAAAAAAAAAAAAAAGCTCAAAAATATTTACTGCAGTGAAATCTCAGAGATGACCTAAATGTCTACCAAGGATCAAAATCATGAATGTGAAAATAAGAAAAATGTTTATATTACTTAAAACACCTAAATCGAGTGTACCTTAGAATGGCAACCATGTGATAATACAGATGCATGGGGGCAGAGAGAAAAGAAATAAGAAATATGAAAAAAACAAAAAAAGTGGGCTATATAGTGTTTATAAAGACCAGTCACACAGTCGGTTCAGCATCCAACTTCTGATTTCAACTCAGGTCATGATCCCTGGATCATGGGATTGAGCTCCACGTTGGGCTCCGCAGGGAGTGTAGAGACTGCTTAAGATTCCTCTCTTCCCTCCTCCCTCTCTCCCTCTCTCCCCACCCCCACCCCCTCCACGGCCCACATGCTCTCAATTAAAATAAATAAATAAAAATAAATTTCAAAAAAAAAACCAGCCAACATAAACACTACTGGAGCTCTTGAGATGCTTGAGGTCCAAACTGAGTTGGGTTGTAAATATAAAATATGTCTCCGATTTGGAAGACTTAATATCAAAAAAGTAATGTAAAATAACCCATTGATACTTTTTGTTAATTACATGGTAATATGTTAGCTATACAAGGTTAAATAAAATATATTACAATCAATTTTACTTTTTTTACTCTCTGTCATGTGCCTACTAGACAATTTTAAATTACATAGGAGGTTCACATTATATTTCCACTGCATAGCACTGCTACATGCAGTGGTAGAATTATATCTGTTTCTCTTTTTTTCCTCATGTTATTATATTTTTGGAAAAAAATTTTTACATTAAAATGAGCATACATAAGAGCAGACTGCCAAAGCTGAATGTTTTGAAATAAAAAGAACAGAAACCTGCTTTGTTAACTAACTGTGAGATCTTGAGCAAGTCAAGGATACGAGCAGTCATAGCTTTTGTTTCTTTTTTTTTTTTTTTTTTTTAAGACAGAGAGAGACAGAGCATGAACGGGGGAGGGTCAGAGAGGGAGACACAGAATCCGAAGCAGGCTCCAGGCTCCGAGCTGTCAGCACAGAGCCCGACGCGGGGCTCGAAGTCACGGACTGTGAGATCATGACCTGAGCAGAAGTGGGACGCTTAACCAACTGAGCCACCCAGGCATCCCACCCAGCTTTTGTTTCTGAAAGGGAAGGAGAGAAGGTCTTTAAAGAAAGGTCTTGAAACGCCTTTCCAATTTGAAGCACTAGGCAGATTTGAAGATACTCCCTTCCCAGAGATTCTTCTAGTAATTGGCAGAAATCTGCCATTTTGCTGCAGAAGATCAATCAAGAAGATGCAATAGCAAGGTGAGGTGACATTGTTCTGTCCTCTCCCGGTCCATCATGTCATAGACTTCTCTGCAAAGGCAGAGTGACGATGGACAGGTAACATCACACATTCTAGATTTATGGTATCTCTTCCTTCTAGTTCTCCCAAGAGGCCAAAGGTCTTCTAACAGGGAGTTAAACCTGAACAATGAACATGTCAATGCGGGAAGGAAAAGCTTGGACCTCAGTAGTGATGCAGACCCAACACCCAAACCTGCATTTTTAGGACACTGTCAAATATCCTAATTAAAAGTAAAAAATACAAGGGTTTAAAAGCATCAGAAAAGCTAACCAAGATTCACAAGTGTTGAATAAACGCCAAGACTCTCCTACGTTTTAAAACACACAACAGCAAAAACTCTAGGACAGTCATCTTATCCTAGATTTCGTTGTGAGTTAGTTATTCCAAAGGGTCAGAGTCAAATACCATGGATTTTTAAAATAATTTGATAGTGCTAAGAGTAC
Source organism: Acinonyx jubatus (assembly GCF_027475565.1). Lineage (NCBI taxonomy): Eukaryota > Metazoa > Chordata > Mammalia > Carnivora > Felidae > Acinonyx > Acinonyx jubatus. The sequence goes on from NC_069382.1 coordinate 158,311,375, forward strand.
TAAGTATTTCAAATTAAGCCAAAGGATATCAACAAAAGATTCATGGATGAACCTTGGCGGAGAGCCATGAGCCCCATCTGCAAGTCACATATTACATATTGTTTGCATGTGATTTGGTTTTCCTTAACCCTTGAGATGCACACTGGGATTTCCCCAAAGAGCTCCCAATACCAAAGGCTTATCTTCCAATGCCAGTGGATTAATTGGGAATGGCATGTAGGACTCCAGGGAAAAACGGTTCAGAACAAAACTGCCTGGGGCAATATAATTCCTCATAGAAAAAAAAGCTAATTTTCAAGTTATACGGAGGCTCAAATATACACATGGTATAAACTGTTCTCTCATCTGAAATCAAGGATTATAGAAAGCCAATTTATATAGGATTGCGTTCTATAAGGTCAGTCAAAAATCCATACATAAACTATCGTTTTTATTAAATTCTATGATACGGAAACGAAAACTTGTTTCTCTGAGCCATTGGTTTGAAAGAACAAGTCTAGTACAATCCATTCTCCTAGTCGGTGGTGATAGGCTTCACCAGCAAGGGATCATCCATCACAAGTCTATGTGAATACCATCATACTACTTTGCATTACGCTAATCACCATGGTTACTTATCTAGCAAAGCATTCTTTAAACAGGCATGAAATCACCAATGTTGAATACAGAGCAAGGGGAGGGAGGACAGGAAGAGGAGAAGGAAACTATATTATATCTTTCCTCCAACGTAATGCATATATGTATACGAAGAAAAACCACCAAAAAAGCTAGTTAACTAGATGGCCAACATTGTGCAAATAAAAATACTGAAACTTCAGTCGACGGGAATTTGAAAACAAAATATTTGGGAATTTAGACATTTTAAAGACCTTGCTATTAAGGAGTATTTAGAGAGGAAAAAAAAAACAAAAAAACTTCCTATAACTGGCTAAAATTTACTTAAGATATGCCTAACACAGTACCTGACATATAGTAGACATTCAATACGCATTTGTTAAATGAATGAGAACTTAAACATGTCCAAATGTTTCAGATTAAAGATAACCATTTTATTAATAGTGACTAAAACAAACAGAAAACCATTAGCAACTTGATCTCAGGTAACCAGCCTCAGAGGGGAGAGTCAGATCAATACAAAAAAGAAACCCAGCTCTCAAATGGATAGGCCACTTTGTGGGAAAGCGAAGAGCTCTCTGGTTAGTATCTGAGACCATTTACTCTTTTTCAACGTGAAAGGAAAAAAAAAACCATTGACAACTTTTCCCAATATTTTAAATAATCTGCCCTGCATAGCTTTGATAATAGTCTGAAAAACATCAAGGCGCATACGCAATCATTAGTTTTCTTAAAATTTCCCCAGGAAAGTCAAAGAAACAGCGTACAGCAACAAAAGGACTCTCAAGTCCTCTCTTCGATTTTCTCAACGTAAATTCACCAAATGACATGCATGTGTCACTAATAATGAAGATACACACCCACATATGGTGTCACGAAAGGGGGAAATCTGCATCTCGACTCGCGCCCAGACAGTCCCACCTCAGACAGACATACCAGCTGAGCCTCCCCAGGACAATTAATAGACCCTTTTAAGGGAAAAAAAAAAAACCTTAAAATCTCCCACAAAGAGAAAACCATCGATTGGGGGGGAAAAAAAAAGGGAACAAGCCACTTACCGGGCTGTTTTCCTTGATCCACATCGAGTCCACGGAACTAGACACATCTTTTATCAAGCACATCACGGAGAATTCTTCCCCTTCCCTAAGAAGATGGCTTGCTTTGGACACAGACACAACTGGGACAGCTCTGATGGCTAGAATAAAAAGAAACGGGACCCTCAAATAGTCTGTTCTATTCTATGCCATTTTCACTTGCCACTTTTCCTCAAATGCGCACAACTTACTCGGTGGCCTGTTAAATAAAATATCAGGTATGCTACTGACTGTAGTGCTTGCACATCAGCAGGCATCAGCAATTAAATCTTGTATCCTTCAAGCAAATTCATTAATACCAGGTGAAAAAGATAGGACCGTCTGCTTTGAGATTATAACGCTCCTTGACAATGCTATTTTGAAACGGGCAGGCCTGGCATTAATCTTTACCTCACACAACCTTGATGGTTTCATGAGGATGTGACCCGCACCTAGTTAAATTCTTTTAACCGAACACGCATCTTTCCCGTAGGCTGTAAAAGTAATACGTTGTCCGTCTCTGAAAACCCCCATTTTAAATAACCAGACTTTCCTTAACGCCAATGAGCACACTTTTTCAAAAGCCTTAAAAAAAGCCCCCCAGTTGCTGAATGTCAACTGGTGTCGAATTTGATGATCTGAGATACAAAATCTAGACATCTTCCAGCTACCAAAATAATCTACATAACGCCAGGATAACAACAAAGTCTGTACTCAGTTGGTCCTTGCCACCTCAGATTGTGAAGAGTTTGGGAATGCATGAAAATTAAACAGCCGAGGAGAAAGTCAATCCCTCTGTCAATACTAAATCAAGGAGTGAATAATGTGTATGCTAATCTTTTCAAATAGTGTAACTGAAGCTTCCCAGTGAGTTTCCCTCGGAAGGAACACCTCGTGCGGTTACAAAACTTGGGGTGCCCCAATGTCGTTGGTTTCACCGCGGTCCCCTCCTCCTACTGCCCCCTGTACGGTCTAAACGCCAGTCGTTGGTCAACGCACCCCGCTGCAGGCAGTCGTGGGCGGTTGTGTGGGGTGGGGACTATGCAACAAAGAGTTCACAAGCAGCTGACAGTAGTCTGAAGCCAGCGGGAGTGAGGAAGAGCCAGCTGCCTGACGGCCGATCGAAAGATGGACCAGCGAGAAGAGAGAAGTCGTGTACCAATCAACATCAACAGCTGCTCCGCCTCCCAGAAGAAAGCGAGAAGGGCACCCCCTTACCTGCCCTCACTTTCAGGGTGAATTTCTTCGACAGCACGGACTTGCCCTTCCGGTCCGCAGAGCAATGCAGGCACAGCCGATGGTACTCGCGCTTCACATTCCTGATTGTGATGCCAGCCTTGGGATCGGTGACGAAAGTCAAGTCCTTGGGAAGAGGCTTCCCCTCGCACCCCCGGAGGGAGTAATTGGTCACCTCTGGGTCTGTCAGAGGACAGCGGACCAGCGTATCATGGTCTTCTTTCCCATACAAGGGAAGGTCAACGAGGAAAAGCTTTGCGGGATCTATAGCGTGTCAAAAATCAGTAGTTTGAATGGTTGAAAACATTTTTGAAAAATCTCAAATGACTCCGACGTTTCTCTTTGCGAGCAAAAGTAGAATTTACCCAAACGCTGCTAATTAGGTAACAGTTAACATTTGTCCCTTTCCATGTGTCAGACACCAAGCTTGGACCATTACGCTTTCTCTCATTTAACCCTCAAAACAGCCCTCAGTGAAGGGCACTATCATCATCACCCTTTTATACATGAAGAAACTGAAGTCTCAAAAAAGTGACTCTCCTAGGGGCGCCTGGGAGGCTCAGTCGGTTAGGCGTCCGACTTCGGCTCAGGTCATGATCTTGTGGTCCGTGGGTGCAAGCTGTCTGTGCTGACAGCTCGGAGCCTAGAGCCTGCTTTAGATTCTGTGTCTCCCTCTCTCTTTACTCCCCCATCCCCTTTGCACTCTGTCTGTCTCTCTCTCAAATAAACATTAAAAAAAAATTATTTTTTTTTTTAAAGACACTCTCCTAAAGTGACATGGTCCAGAAACGGCTGGGCGGAACTCAAACTGCAGTTCGACTGATAGCACAACTTGGGCTCTTAAAAATCTGGGGATATTTTATTACAAAACTTACTCTTTTTCCACAACAGAGGATACTCTAAGGAGCATGAGCCAAGACTAAGCCGGTCTGATATTACCTATCAGGATCAGAGAGGAGAGGTATTCTTCCTCTTAACTGTTCTGTGGGGACCCCCTTCCAGAGTCCCCAGTCTCCAGAATCTTTTGGCTTCTGCATAGAATCTGCGAAAAATATTAGCAGGCCACCCCATACGAATGTCACGTGGGTCCCGCTCTATCCATACTCTCTTGAAAGACGCATATTAATACAAACTTGTGGAAATCAACTGAAGCCATATTCCCAAGGGGAGCTCATGAGTTTCAGGAATGCGGTGGCAAACACTTTATCATCCAAACCAGGACGCTTGTGAGTGAAGGGGAGTGCTATTAACAATTACGCCAGGACACCAGGTGTGGACTGGAAAAGCCTCAGGCAGACTGGGACCTCATATAAGCAAAGACAAACCTCATTCTGTATACACAATATGCTGCCACCTCTCCTGTGTAAAGAGAATACAGATACACGGTTGGGCCAACAGATTATGTTTAAAATGTTTCTTACTTGTCCTTTCTACCTGGAATTCAGGTGTTCCACAAAAATCAACTTGGCATCATTGAAATATATACTGACCAATTTTGAAAGGTAATTTTCCAGAACGAATTATGCACCTCCCAGCCTTACTAATGAGTTCTATGAATAAAGTACTTCATGATGGCTGAACTATGGTCTGAGGCCATAGCTGTTTTGTTTGGTTTATTTTTTGTACATCTACTCTTGCTCGGTGGTTTAGTCTAGCTCCTACAACGCCCCAATTTCTTTCATTGCTGTAACATGAATCACTTAAGTATCCAAACATCTTAAATCAGTAATAATTCAGCATAGGGCTAAGTTATTAAGGAAGACTTTCCCTTTAAAGAAAACCATGAAGTCTGCCAGACCGACCTGGCGAATTCAGTCGTCCCCATTTATTCAGTGGTTTACCCATTGTGTTAATGTGCAGAATGATACTTCATTAGCACCTGAAAATTAAAGAGTACCTTCCTGAATGTCAAAGAACAGCACACAGGTTAGCTCGACAATTACGGAATCATACCCAGAGGCTAAGCTGCGCCTTATCACTGTGTATTTTTCAGCTACCCACCTAGGAAAGAATAACAGATAAACTAAGGAGAGGCAGAGTGAATTTCATGGCAACCTTCTCTACAGTGAACACTAGGTGAGTCAACTGTATTAACCCTTGATAGAGCTAGAATTTGCACAATGCGGTCTCCTCAAAGACAATTACATCAGGACGACAGAGCAGGTGATCTTATCTGAAGGTTGCAATGAAAACCTGAAGCTCTTGAGGTTGCCCAGATCTACGATATAGGACAAATTTACTCATTATTCCTCCACAATAACCACGGGTGAGGCCTCCTACGCAGCCTCTTTCAATGGTAGCCTCAGTCTAGGTACAGACGCAGGACCAGAACTGGGACTCTCTTTGTCCTGCTAGAACCTGGGTATATCTCTTAAGCTTTAAGTACTTGTTTTTACATCAACAAGAAGATTCTCCTGCCTACCCCCCTTCAGCAAACCTCCTCTTGATTAGGAGGTGAAAAGCACAAATACAGATGAATCATGGAGGTTGTCATGGGAAATGAGGTACAGAAATCCAACCATCATATTTTTCTTCTAAGAGGTCACAGTTTGTTTGTTTTATCTGTTCTTTGGGTTTTTGGTTTGTTTTTTTACATGAATCCACTGACAACTATTAAGAATCTAAGAGGGACAGGGGTTGATTAGCTGACTGGGTGATTTTTCTGGAATTTGCTCCCTAAAAGTGGATCAATTCTTTTGAAGTGTTGGCCTGTTTAGGCCTTTAGAGGCCTTTAGTTCCCTGAAGTGTTTTTACTAAGTGGGAGTATCTAGGATCTCGAGGCATTAAAATGCAGCTTTCCCAAAGGGCCCAATTTATTCTCAGGGTTTACTCAGAGCTTCCAGAACAAATGGGCTCACCATATTGTAACCTCATTAGGAAGAGCATCACAGCCTTGCAGACCTTCAGCTGGAGTCATAACCACAGCCACCATGTGTCAAAAGATGGGGGGGGGGGGTGGGGGGGAACTAACTAAGAATAATTTGTTTTAGGTTTTCTAGACCCAGCCAGTAACATTTTATCTATGGCTGGCCATGTATATGTCATCCATAATTAAGAACAAGCTCTTAAGTTCTCCAAAGCATAGCATGAAAGAAAGCCACACGTTTACCTCTAACAAACACATAAATGGAACTGCTTAAGCCGCCTCCGTTGGTGCACGTGTAATTGCCCGTGTTGGTGGCCTCTGCTTTCTCCGTGATCCATTCATTGTGTGTGATCTCACTCGACTGGCCCAGGGTCTCAAAAGTCCATTTGACAAACCCTGGATCGGTGCACAACAGCCTAATCTCGTCGCCAACACTGACTATTAACTCTGACGTTGCTGGATGGATGGACGGTAGAGACCATTCCCCCGGACTCGCAGATGGTTGAGAAGAGCCTGCCAAGAAAAGTCAGAATCGTGTTGAGTATGATCTTTTTCCTTGGCGAAATAAAGCATTTCTTCCGATATTGATTTCCATCTTCTGTGTGCTCTACAATAAAAATAGGACAGAGCTGCCCGGCTATTTATAGTTAGAAAGAGTTCTGTTTAAAGTTTAAGTTCATCTACTGAATTATTTTCTGCAACTCTCAACTAATCCTGCGGGTCGCACTTGGTATGCAACCAACCCACTGGATGCCATGGCCTTCTCTGGGCTAAACACCCCAGCTGGGTCAAGTTTCCACTCTGAATAGGGGCCGTCGCCGTGGTACTGACTTACTGACACCCAGCCTGGAAACAACAAAAACAAAACCTCGCACTATAAAAACACACACACAAAAACTCCTGACCTGTTATTCTCGTGGCAAAACGTACATGATCATGACACAGCTTGGCTGTGAACTGTTATTTGTATGCAGTGCTCCTTACATGGTGATGTTCATCAAAAGGAGAGCTATTTATGAGTTCCAAACAATAGGGCAGAAAATGAAAATCCCATTTGAAAGATCAGACCATGAGAGGTTTCACGACATTTGTCGGGTTGCAGCCTAATCAAACTAATGCCTAGACAGGCGTCCTAGTTTAAAGATGCAAACTTTAGATTCTGAATATGGAACTTGAACCTTAGAAAATTTGCAGCAGTCAACTCATTCATCCATCTGTCGCATAAATGCATGAATTACGATCTGCAAAAGCTGTGGGCATAAATGCATTAATTGTGATCTGCAGAAGTCCACGTTAAGTGCAACACGTGGTTCTTACACACACTCCAGAGTTTACAGAACACACTGCTTCCATGTCAGAATAAGTGAAACATAGCTCCGAGTTTTAGCTTTAAAGCTGAAGAAGTAGGAGGTGGGCTGGGCCAGAAAAGGCCAAAGACGAGACACGTGCCATGGACATATACCAAAGAGACCATGCGCAGAGGCACCATACGTTTTTCAGTAGAAAGGTGACATGCAGAGTAAGATACTAGAGATCAATTGGAGTCAAGGAAATCAGTGAAAAGCTCTGGTTCTCAGGTAGGCAGAAGCGATAAGACTTACAGTAAGGATTTGAGACTAAGGATGCCGTGTACGCCAGAGGAAAAACACATCAATGGTTATAGTGCAATGAAAGCTACAAAGATAGACTCACCTACAGCCTGGGTGAGGGAGATGGAAGAAAGAGTCCCTGGACGAGGTGGGCTGGAGCATCAGGGGAACAGAACTCCCTGGGGTGCTTTCAATCACTTCTGCAAGGTCATGGGCGAAATGGGATACCTACCCCACACCAGGAAACTCTCTACACGTTTGGCATGATCGGGGGTGGGGAGATGGGGACAGAATCATAAAGGGATGGGGACAGGAGGGGCGAGAGCCCTGCAATAACATGTGGGGTTAAAAGACGGGATCAGACAGTCAAGGGTAAGAGATTGTGGAAAAAAGAGGAACACACAGTACGAATCTTAGAGAGCCCTCCCAGCTAAGATTTAAAACTCAAACAAACAACAAAAAGGCACAACCAGAAAGGAAGGGGAGTTGCTAAAGAGGGGAGGGAAGGCAACACATCAGACGGTTTCAAAGAAAAGGTGGTGGGTCCTAAGGCAGGTGCTGAGCAAGGTCAAGGGCATGAACAAAAGTCCCTGCATTTGGTGGGAAAGAGATCACAGGAAATCTGAGAGTACAGTTTCAGGTGAGTGGGAGTGTCTGTGTGCTCCAAGGTTAAAGTCTAAGTGTAGACCTCTTGCTGAGGAGCTACAGCAAGAGAAGGCAGAGAAATAGATCTGTAGTCAAACGAGGCTAAAAGTTACAGAAGGGATCCCTTAACATGTGAGCATAGAAGGAAGAGAGTCTGTGGAGAGGCACGGACCAAAGATGCTCTGAAGAAGCACTCAAACTGTCTGCTGCAGGTGCACATAGATAACCAGTCTCGATTCCAATTTGTCATCCAGACAAACGATCTCATCCGGGCACCTTTCAACCATGGCTTCAATTGCAGCTCCAGGAGATCATGCCAAGTACACCCCAGATTAAAGACGCTCAGCAACTTGGATTCGCAGACGGTAATAACAAGGTCAATTATAATCATCAAATGTTATTAAGCACCAACAACATAAGTGCTATAGGCCAAGACCACCTATACCTGCTGGCCTCAGCATCTAGATGGAGGAGACGGGATATAAAAACAAAGTGCTTGGGATTATTTTTAAAGTTATACAGCACGCTAAATAATGAAAACGGGCACGACAATAAATGAAGACACTATCACTTCACTTATTTATCCCCTGGTGAAAAGGGAGCAGTTCCAAGTAAATAGCAGTGACGTGGACAGTAAATTTAATCCAAAAATTCTTAAAGAATTTGTATTGCCCTATATTTCGATCAATTCAGTTTTCTCGGGAGTGGATCTTAAGGGTATATGTAGATATTACAATCCAGTTGAATAAATATTGCTGACTTCCAGAGACCTACCACGCCAATGTATGCTAAGCCTCACTGTGTGACCTAAGGCAGGCCACTCAACTTCTCTATGCCCAAGTTTCCACATCTGGAAAAAGAAAAAAAAAAAAAAAAATACCCTCATCTCAGAGTTCTTATGGGAATCAAATGTGGCAAATACATGTAAGGAGCTTAACACAGGACTGGGCACCTTTAATAAACATTGGCTATTACAGCAAAGCCGTAAAGTATACTTGGTAAGACCTTGGACTGAAAACAGTCTAAATGTCCATCCTGGCTCTGCCATTAGTCAGTGTGTGATCCTTAGGCCGGTTCCTCATCAACTGGGTCTCAGTTTGCTCATTTGCAAAGGAGGGACAGTAACAGAACCTATTTTCATAAGGCCGTTATATAAAGCCCTCAGAACCGTCTGGGGGCACCTAGACAATACTAGTAAATATTGGACACGATTATTCTAAAAACAGAACCTCTTATCACTCCTCCAATCGGTCCTGACTTACTCACTTTCTATGAATGTAAACGGTTCCGTCATTTCCCAAACAGGTTCCTGCCTGACTTCTGCCTCCTTGGCAGCAAATCCTAGCAATCTTTCTGCCACTCCTCCTTGTCTGTCTTTCCACGCCTGCTGTCCCACCCCCAGACTGGCCACTTATTATCTCACAGAGAGATGGCCTCCTCTCCTAATAAAAGATCTCCATGGCTCCGGCCACCCCACTCACAGCTCCTCAAACCTCATAACCCTGAGATCTATCAGCCTAAAGCACCACCTCTCAACAACCCCACTCCCAGCCTCAAAAACCCTAACAGAGGCTGCAGCAGCTAACTCTGACATCATGTATGGTTTGCCAAGCACTTTTCATGGGACTAATTTATAGCTGCTTCCTCTGGACCTTTACCTGCCTCTCCAATAAGACAGATCCTTAGGCTGGCTGGCTAAGGAGCCTGTAAACCGCTCTATTCCTTGCTCGGCCCATCTTTCCGCCCATGTCCCCAGAACACACCAACTCCACAATTCACCTTCATGCCACGTGGAAAGCCCTGTTTTCATGGGTGTTAGTCCCTCACCATGATCACCTGTCCTCACTAAATCCGTCCAACATGTCCAGCCCCATCACCCATTTGGTTTGTACTGATGCTTACACGTGGTCCACGGACGTCTACGTCTTACCTCCTCCTAATCCTAAATTGTGTTTTTCCCCTGGCACAGTCATGAAAACATTCCCTTCGATCCCTGAACATATGAAAGATCGGAGGAAGGACAGGTTCCTAAACACCCAGCCCCTGTAACAGGTGTCAACAGCCCACCGATCTATCCCCAAAAGAGGACAGATGTCATTTCTGCGGCTCCACTAAGGGAGTGGCTCCACTCATCCATTAAACTGCTACAGATACCTCCAAGAAAGAAGCCTCCAAATTTGAGATCACTGGTGTAGGCTTTCCTTCTAGAGATTTAAAAAACAAATTTTAAAATAATTGCCACCAGAAGCATTAAGGATTTTATTTTCAAAATACATTATTTGTAAGTTCAACCCTCTAACTCACCTTGTAAAAGGAAAATAGAGCTTATATTACAGTGGGACTCTGTGTATCATTTATTCTCTTTTTTCCAAACTATCTTGAATGTTATTATAATGTTCTCACAATAGAAAAAAAACAGAGATACATGTTAAAGGTTTGCAAGGGGCACCTGACAAGTTGGAAGAACATGTGTCTCTTGATCCCAGGGCTATGAGTTCGAGCCCCATGTTGGGTGTAGAGATTACTAAAAAAATAATAATAATAAACTTCAAAAAAAGTGTATATACACATCTACCTGCCTTTATTATATTTTAAATTCAAGACCAATAAGGTATTCCAACTGAGCTTTGAAATTGTTCTGAAATCACACATTATTGAAAGTGTTTGGCACATAGCAAGTTCTCAACAAATGTTTGTTGAATTGGGTTTTATCTACATCAGGACTCTTTGCATTAGAAAATGTGCTTCCTTAATTGTGTTTGGCTAAGGCTAATTTATGAGTTGTTTTCTATTCCCTGAACACATGTTAATTAATGAGCCAAAAAAAAGAAATGGCAAATCCTACCATTGTGGGGACCAACTACTAGAGGGACTGATGGCTCTGGGCCATCATAGTCAATAATGTTGCAAGACTTTAACAATATCAAGATAAATGCCAAAAAAAAAAAAAAAAAGATAAATGGCAACATACCTTCAATAACCTTTCACTAGTGTAAAATTCAACCATACCCAAAAGAATTGAAAGCAGGGATACAAACAGATACTTGCAAACACACGTTCACAGCATTACTTACAACAGCCAAGACGTAGAAACAACCCAAGTGCCCATCAACAGATAGACAAAATATAGTATGTGCATACAAGGGACTATTATTCAGCCATGAAAAGGAAATTCTGACACCTGTTACCACATCGATGAATTTCACAAACATCATGCTATGTGAGACAAGCCAGAAACAAAAGGATAAATGTTGTATGATTCCATTACAGGACGTACCTACAGTAGGCAAATTCAGGGACAGAAAGTAGAATACAGACTACCAAGGGCCGGGGGATGGGGAATGGAGCGTTAATGGGTTTAATGGGTACAGAATTTCCATTTGGAATGATAAAAAAAGAAAAAAAAAGTTCTGGACACGGATAGTGGTGATGGTTGCGCAACATTGTGAATGTGAACGGCACTGAATTGGACGCTTAAAAAAAATGGTACATTTTATATCATGTGTATTTTACCACAATAAGAAAAATGTCTAAAATTAAAAAAAAAAAAACAGAAAAACAAAACAAAAAAAAACAATTCTTTAAAGGCCCTGGCTGGTGAAGCCTCAAACCTTGTCAGCTACCCTGGATCTTTCTTAGCTGACCACTGGTATCAGCCTCTGTGAGCCCCCTGACTTTGTTTTAAATCATATCACTAAAAAAAATAATTAATTGTTGTCATTATTTTTACTTGTTCCACACAGTTGTGCCTGAGGGTCCGAATAGCATCTTGACTACCATCTCTCTACGACCTTACACAAAGCAGGCATTCATAAAAGGTCTTTTAACCTTCTGGGTTGAATAGGCTGTATGTTTTAAATGATGCGGACTCCTGGGGCGCCTGGGTGGTGCAGTCGGTTAAGCATCCGACTCCTGATCTCAGCTCAGGTCATGATCTCATTGCTTGCGAGTTCGAGCCCCACGTCGGGCTCTGTGCTGACAGCTCAGTCTGGAGCCTGCTTTGGATTCTGTGTCTTCCTCTCTCTGCTCCTCCCCTATTCACACTCTGTCTCTTTCTCAAAAATAAACATTAAAAAATATAAAAAATAAAAAAAACCATGTGGACTCCTACCCAGGAGACTCTGAGCACTCAAGACCATTAGGTTCTTTTCTGCACCTCTGCTCTCCTACTCACACTATCAGAGTCACTTGGTCTACTTCTCAAACCTGTTTACGGAAGTTCGACTTGTGGTGTATTATATATATAAATTAAGTGCATGTTATGAAAATTGAAATGTATGTGGAGGCGGGGGCAGGGGGAAGGGCTGTTGATTCTCTGATAACTAAGAAACACTCTAAAGGCGGCTCAACTAAAGGGAGTGTCAAATTCAATGTGGCTAAAATAGGAGACGATTGGAGGAGGGCCTCCAAGTCACAAACAGGGTTGGGGGGGGGGGGGGGGTGGATCTGCATCCTAACAGTTTCACGAGCACTACATTTAAGGAAACTGAAGTTAGAAACCGCAGACCTTGCTTGCATCTTGGGTGTGGTGTATGCGGAGAACTCCCGCCAGTCATCCCGAACTCAAAGTCAACCAAAACTCAAAGACAAGGTTCTGCTTCTCCACCAAAAAGAATGTGGTCGCCCATCTTTCTTAAGTGAAAAGAAAATATTCAAGGTATACCTGAATTAAAAGACTAATTGAGGGTGCCTGGGTGGCTCAGGTCATGATCTCAGTTTGTGAGTTCGAATCCCACATCAGTGAGCTTGAATCCCACATCGGTGAGCTTGAGCCCCGCTTTGGGTAAAACAGGAGCCCCGTGAGCTCCGCTCCGCCCCGCCCCGCCCCGCCCCGCCCCTCTCCTCCCCTCCCCTCCCCTCCCCTCCCTCCTCCTCCCCTCCCCCCTCCTCCTCCCCTCCCCTCCCGTCCTCCTCCCCTCCTCTCCTCTCCTCTCCTCTCTTCTCTTCTCTCTGTGCCCCTCGCTCACTTGCGCCCCCCTCTCTCAAAAAAAATAATAATAAAACAAAATACTAATTAAGAGTCCAGGTTGCACTTCTACTAGAGAAGGTTCTCCATGATCAGTGTAAGTGAGAGCCACTTGCTTGAGCACAAGGTTCTCCCCAGGCCCGCCAGCAGTGGCTGGACCCCTCCCACCATTGCTGCAAACCTATTCTCAAAGATCCTCCCGAGGGCTTTGCACCCTTCACAGATGCCTAAGCTGCAAAGCCTGGATTTACAGCTGGGGTTAAAAGTAAGGAAGTCATTTCAAAACCTTTTCTTTGGACACAAATATAAGGAACCAGGTAAAATAACGGCAGGGAGGAAAACCCACGTAGAGAGGCCTATTCTAGTTTTGAGGAAGTAGGGCAGGAGGAGTCGCTACTAAGGCAAAGCTCAAAGCCCCATTGTAGTCTAACTACTCATTAGTTCAAGTACTATTTAACCACAGTTTGTAATAAAAAAAGGGGGGGGGGGGCTAATGATTTGTATATCCTACTCTTTCTGACATACTTTTATATCCCCACAGGAATAAACTGGATGAAAACCAAGTTGGAAGGATCCTAGTAATTGCCTGCAACACCCAAGAGGCTTTAAAAACAAGTGGATGATACTGGAAATAGAATAAAGCGGGAGGGAGGGGGAGCATGAGCTCAGTGAAAACCAAACAAACCTTATAAAAATGCTCTGGCCCAGTGGCAGGGAGACTGTAAACCCATCCTGGATCACCCAGACTGAAGGAAGCCATGCCACGGGGGATCCCAGCACGGCCCCCACTTTACTGTTGGGTTCAAGCTACCATATGTACCCAAGTCTTTTGCTTCAACACTGCCTAACTATTACAGTGGTAGTGAAGTAGATGCTGATGGAGACCTCAGGGACAAACCCAACACCAATGAAATAAAAATACTGAAAGGTGATAAACATGTCCCAGGACTCCAAGGGAGCAGCTACTGTTTTCCCCAAAAGCGCCATGGAAAAAGTTCCAGAGGCAGGGGCCGTGAGGGCTGAGCCAGTAAGACCTCGTCCATTGGCACGTGTGGCTGTTTATATGTGTGTTCCAGGAAAGGCAAGGCAAAGTTCTCAGAGTGTGAAGGTGTGTGTGGTAGTCAGGAAAAGCTCATCCTACAAGGACCTCGCCCCTACCTTACTCCCACACAAGCTCTCAGAACCCAAAGCAAAGTCTGTATCTCTCTCTGTGCTCAAAGCCTCACAGAGCACCAGGAATACAGAAGGTGACAAAAAATGCACGGTGAAGGGATCACTACATGTATTAAATGTGGAGGTGCCGGACAGGGAAGGTAATTGGAGACATCATCCTACACAGCGGCGTGTCTCTGATCTAGAGTGCTTTTTAACCAGTCTTCCTGCAGGTCAGTTTCTTTCAGTGACGGATAATTTTATACATTCTTTTATATGACAGATCATGAAATAGAAAGTAAAATAAATTCACTTTTCGGGTGGAAAAATCACGAGCCTTCAAAGAAACCAAACCACCTTACAACGACATACTCCCAAACATACCATCCAAATCCCTACTGCCCCCAACCTTCAACGGCACCTCCATGGGCAAGTTTGAGAACGGTCCTAATGGATCACATGATGCCAGATTCACAACTCTTGCTATTTCCAAAGCACTTTCTGGGTAAGAGAGAGTTCAGCTGTATCTTTCACCTTGTAATTCCGAGATTAAAGCACTTACCGGGATAGAGCTCATTATTAAAATCTACTCAGGTTAGACACAAGATAAATAACAAGTAATTGACACGATCTCACTGTCTTAGGTCTTCCACGGCAATATTCCTGTGGCCGTGGCCTCAAAACCAATCCCTTGGCACAGTGCACATTTGTACTTAGTTCTTAAAAATGACAGAAATTCTCTATCTGCACGCCCAGCCTTGGTACTACATCAGACACAGGATTTGCAGTGATTATACAAAATTTGTTTCCGTATTTGAGACAGTTTACGGTTTCCAGCCATAGCAATACACCACTGTAAAACGATCAGCCGTTTGAAAGTCGGTTTAAAATCGTAAAATAACAAAGACCTCACTGCAGCATAGTTTTTGAAAACAGCAGCTCCTTAAGTATATTGCAACGTTGGTCTAAAGATTATGAACTAATTGACAGAAGGGAACTAATGGGCAGAAAAACAAAAGCCGGAGCCTTAGTCATCAGTGGCAGCGAGGGACGGGAACAAAGCAGGCACTTCTGAAAGGGTCTTCATTGATGAAATGGTACTAGAGCTCCTACTATTTGTCCTGGGTGGGGCTGGGGCTCAGGAGAATACAGAGCCTTAGAGTGAAGCCAGCAGAGCAAGAAGGGAAACGGGGCGGGGCAAGAAGAGGATTCCCAAAGCTCAGAATAAAGAGCGTGACCTGGCTGTGTGACCTGGCCAAGCCCCAGGGTAGAGGAGGAGAAAGGTCTATTAGGAGCGGGGAACACAAGAGCAACTATGGCAGACCTAGGAAGGTGTGTGCAACATCACGGTGTGAGGCCATAGGTCCTGAGGGGCAGGATCATCACAGGGCCCCCTTTGGGATCATCACAGGCCCCCTTCGTCACAGGAAGGGGGTGAGCCCAGCCTGACAGGGAGCGACTGATGTGTGCTGGTCAGACCTCAGAGGGAGCAGTGAAGGATAGTATTGATGGGTGAGTAAAGGTCCTGGGGTGGGCTGCATCTGAGCAGCGAAAAAGCGAGAGGAAGAAGACAGGACACCTGTGTTTGGCTTAGGTGATGGGGAGATGCGGTGCTGACAGCCTGGAGGAGGAAGAAGATTTAGAAGTATTTGGACCAGTGGGTGGCACTGGAATGTCCGGGAACTTTGCTGGGGGGAGGGCGGGGGGGGGGGCCTGTGTCAGGGCCACAAACATACTCACCAGCACACAGCAAGTGACTGGGGGAGGGGGGCTAACCAGCCGGGTCCCTAGAATCATCCAGGGAGGAAGAATACAGAGGGGCCAAAAAGGAGATGACAGACACAAGGTGGCTAGAGTAGGGTAGAGATGGCATGGCTAGGTTGGTAAAGGAGAACCAAGAAATTCCAGATAAGGTGGTGTAGAGGATCTTCTAGATGGATGCCAGAATCTCTGAGGGCATGCAGCCGGTGGGGGACCAGAAGTGGACAGAGAACGAGCCCCTCAATTATCAGCACACAAGACTGGTCACTAACAGACACATCCTAGCCTATATCACTCATTACAACGCTGGCCACACGCCAGAATTGCCAGCGTCCCAGTCCCACCCTACGCCAATTTGCACCAGAATCTCCAATGGTCGTGGGTGTGGGAGAAGAGGAACCTTGACTGCACGTGCTGTTGAAGGCCAGCAACCTCAGGGCCACGGAGGACTCTTGGAGCTCGACAGCATGGGAGGCAGCGGCTCCTAGAGGGCTGAGTTATAATGTGGGGAAGGGGAGCCACAGAGGCGGGAGAACAAAGAAGGAAAGAAAAGGAAACAGGGACAGAGAGAGGAGTGATTGGCAGAGAAGGTCAGTACAGACCTGCCGCAGGCTCCTGGGCTGTTGCTGCCTGACCTCAGGGGCTGATGAATGTGGCCATAAGGTGCAGGAGCCTTATGTGGGGATCAATGGCACAAAGCCAAGGTGAAAACGCTTATTGTCCAGGTCCTTTTCTTTCTTTTTTTTTTTTTAATGTTTATTGGGGGTGGGGGGTGGAGAGAGCAGAGAGGGGATGGGAGAGGGAGAGGGAGAGGGAGAGGGAGTGGGAGAGAGGGGGGGAGAGAGAGAGAGAGAGAGAGAGAGAATATGAATCTCAAGCAGGCTCCGTGCTGTCAGCACAGAGCCCCATGCAGGGCTCAATCCCACGAACCATGAGATCATGACCTGAGCCAAAATCAAGAGTCGGACACTTCACTGAGCCACCCAGGTGCCCCTCCAGGTCTTTTTTCTTTGGACCTGCTCTTTCCAGGAAAGGGGTACAAAGGGGCCAGTGGTACCACATGTGGGTCCTGCCTTCTCATGGACGTCCAGGGAAGAGAGGTTCATCAGGCTCCCCAGTGCTAGAAACGAATGTCCCACCAAACACAGGGGTGCTCATCTCTCGGAAGGCAGGGCCAGGCTGCATTCCCCTCCCCCCGCCCCATCCTACCTTCTCACCCACCACCTTTCTGTGAGCTTTCAGCCTAGGTGGATTCACCTGTGGTTTGGGCCCTTCCTGCCTCTGCCACGGAGAGTGGTTTCCTCCTGGGGGCCAAGTCAGCTCCTCCATTTTCTGCCTTAACCACAGAACCAGTAAGGTGCGTGCTTGGACAAACCCAGATCTACTGAATCACCTGTGTTGATCACACCTTATCTGCAGTCCTTGCATTAGTCCTGCTATCATGGCTGTTATTGGGATCCCTGGTGAAAGAACGTACATCTCGTCCTCTGCTGTAAAGCACCTCCCCAGATTCCTCAACCTGGTACAACTGGGAGCTTCTCTGTGCCTGTACCTTCAATTCCTTCATTCTACTGCTTCTTGATTCACAAGCATGCCATCTGGTGGCAGGAGAAGACCTCCCCCCACCCCGCCACCCCCCCCCCCCAACACCCCCCGACCTCGAGCAAAGCAGACCCAAGATCAAGGAGGTGTTAAATATTCTGCTTTCTTCTCAGGAAACTTACAAAGAGGACTGAGCAGCAAAGATTCAAGCTTCCAATAAATGCCTTTTAAAGACAGGACAGCTGTCAAAGCTTTTCTCAGGTTGGGGGGAATAAGCAAAATTATTAATTGTTTGGTTTCTGCTAAGATAATAATATTTATATACTTTAGATAAAATGTATAACTGCCTTTTTTTTTCCCTCTTCAACAGTTAGGGAAGGGTGTGAAGAAAAAAACGTAATGGTAGGGAATACAGAAGTTCTGGATTCAAAATCTTGGGCAAGTCACTTAGGTTCTCTAGGCCTCAGTTTCCTCTTCTGAAAAATTATAAAGAGGCCATCAAAAGCTCTCGGAGTTTAGGATCCGTAATCAAGTACTTAGGCCACAAAAGGGTCAAGATCCAGTGGCTGGACATAAAAGGTACTCGACTAATTGTGGCAAGAATGAATAGCAATGATTGTCTTAGGATATAAATAATATCTAATCACTTTGTTTTAGAACTCCTGTGTGAACTGGGGGTTGATGGGGGGGTGGTGGGGGAGAGGGGAAAGTGGGTGATGGGCACTGAGGAGGGCATGTGTTGGGATGAGCACTGGGTGTTGTATGGAAACCACTCTGACAATAAATTATATTTAATATAAAATAAATAAATAAACAAAACTCA
The DNA here is from genome assembly GCF_027475565.1 of Acinonyx jubatus. Taxonomy (NCBI): domain Eukaryota; kingdom Metazoa; phylum Chordata; class Mammalia; order Carnivora; family Felidae; genus Acinonyx; species Acinonyx jubatus. The sequence goes on from NC_069382.1 coordinate 158,329,643, forward strand.
TGTGTGAACATAGAATAAGGGCCTAAATGTGGAATCTGATCCCTGGCTCTTAACTTCTTATAATGTGAACAGAGGTGTGGAGAGGTGAGTATCACTCAACACTGAAAGGACCCTTCTCCGCTGATTATTTTGCAAGATTCCTTCTAGATTTGCATACCTCACCAGCAGCAGAAACTGTCATGGGACTACTTAATAGATTTCCTACTCACTCGTCCCAAAGAAAAATACAACCCAATGTTTGAGGAAGCAGGACTTCCTCTTTTGATCTCAGACAAAGACACACAGGGAGAGGAAACCCTTCTCCGCCATTATGAGGTCGGTCTTTGGGGAATCAGATAAGGTCTGGATTTGACAAGCACAATATATTAGGATCCATCCCAGCAACAGAAAAGAGGAACTTTCTCATTTCCAGGGGGTTTTCCCCAGCAGCCCAGTACAGCTCCTGTTGTAAATACATACATTTCCGTGTTTCTGAGTTCTGGAAAGCACTTACTGAAATCTGAACCTGATAAGAAGCATTAAGGATTTGAATACAATAACCACCGGGAGACCCTCACCATCTGTGAAGCTTGGGGTGGGGGAGGAGGAGCTCTTGACTTCTTTCAACTTTAACTTCCTTAACTTAAAGAAGGATTGGGAACAAAGTGAAAAAAGCAAAAAGAGCTTGGGGAAGGTCAGCCGTACTAGCCAGAGGCCGGTGATACCCCAAGTCCTGCCAAGCACCAAGGCAGACTGCCCTGTGTGGCTCACCTTCAGGCTGCATGCTCCAGAGACAAAGGCCGGATCCTTGCAAGATTTTGCACAAGGACCTGTCGGGCATCAGCTACCCTCACATTAGTGTTGCCCTGCGCGGCTGTGGCAGTGCCTGCCGGTGAGGACCCAGGATGCACCCATGCTAACTAATCACCATCCCATTTCCCCCTCCTGGGAACTGAGAATTCCTCAAAATGCCAACTCCCAGGTTTAGGAGGGGAAATGAGGTTGTGCGCGCAGCACATGAAAACTTTAATAATAATACATGCCAACCATAAGCGCTAGTCCTACTTCCGCAGCATCTAATTCTAATGACATCAAATAAAATGCCAGTAAGTGAGGGGCCAGCTTGTCCGTATTTATATATACACACAAATCTACGCCAACTGGGGCATTTCAACTTGGTTTTCATGGAGACAAAACATCCAGGACATAAAACCTACCATTTTAACCACTTTTCATTTTACACTTGATTGGCATTACAATGTTGTGCAAACACCACCACGAGGCACCTCCAGAACTTTTTTTATCATTGAAACTTTGTACTCACTGAACGGAAACTGCCCCTTCCACCGCCACTTGCCCCATAGCCCCTGGCGACCACCATTCTACTCTCTGTCTCTATGAATGGGCTATTCTAGAAACCTCATATATGTGGAACCATAAAATATCGGTCCTTTTATGTTTATATCAGCAGAATGTCTCCAAGGCTCTTCCTTCCGTGTGGTAGCATGTGTCAAAATCTCATTTTTGAAAACTGAGTAATATTCCATTGTATGCACAGAGGCCGTCTGTATATATCCATTCATCCTGACATGTGGGTTGTTTTCCTAAGGCATCTTTGAAACCTTGCCTTCAAAGGTCTTTTTTGAAAGACCGCTCGGATTTTCTAGTTCTAAAAAATGCTAGGCATTATGCTTGGCTTAAGTAGACATTTAAGCTAATTTTCACCATAATGGGTAAATCAATACATTTGACTAGTGAATAAATTTTAAATCCTGTTTTTTAAAAAAAAATTTTTATGTTTATTTATTCTTGAGAGAGACAGAGTGTGAGTGAGGGAGGGGCAGAGGGAGACACAGAATCTGAAGTAGGCTCCAGGCTCTGAGCTGTCAACACAGAGCTGGACGTGGGGCTCGAACTCACGAACCGTGAGATCATGACCTGAGCCGAAGTCAGATGCTTAACCGACTGAGCCACCCAGGCGTCCCTGTAAATCCTGCTTTTAATGGATCTATCAGATAATGGAAATTGTACCTTCCCATCCATCCCATACACAAAGCAGACAGAACCTTTTCTCCTTCTGTTTCCACTTTCAAAATGTCACTTTATAGCCACAGAGCTGGTTTATACCAAAGGAAGTAAAAACAAAAGTATTAATTTTTTAAAAAAGGGAATTTTATCTGAGGCAGTTACCAGAAAAAAAAGGTTACCAGCATTGATAACTGTCTTGCAAACAGACTTGAATTAGCTGCAGCTTTGGATAACAAGCAGAGGGGGAATCCCCTCTCTCCTCCTTTTACAGAATAGGTAGAAACATTCAGAAAGCTCCCTTTTATTTGCCTTTGTGTTACCTTGCCAAGAAGAGATTCCTTTTTCCTTTTTAAGGTGCTAGAGAGAACCAATTTCCGAGAAGGCAGAGGAGTTGTGGGGTCTGAGTTGAATTTGACGAGCTCAGACTAAGGTTGAGGGCAAAAGCCCAGAGTGTCCCTCCCTGGCCCAGGGTCCCACCCTAGAGGAAAGGGGGAAAGATCACACTTGGGTGGAGGGCAGAAGAAGGAATTCATTCTGGGTGGCCTCTGTGCTCTCATAAAATACAGGAGGCAGGGTCTCCTTCAGATGAGTTTGGCGGGGGAGGGAGGGGGGAAGGAGAGGAGGGGAGGGGAAGGGGTGCATAGTAGCAACTTACTCTCAAATGGTTCAGAAACAATAGTATGTATATACACAACATAAAAGTGTCGAAATGTTAACAAATCAGAGAGTCTAGGTAAAGGGTATCCAGGGGCTCTTTGTACCAGTCTTGCAACTTCTGTAACTTTATTTAGCAATATTTTAAAGTCTAGAAGCAAGCTCAGAGCCTGGAAATGGTGGAGCTTCTCTGAGCCCGGGTGAGCAAGTGAAGCAACAGGAATGAAAAAAGGTGTTCGTTTCGGAGGCAGAGAACCACGGATCGCAATCCAAGCTATGTGAGACTTGGGGGAAGTTACTTGACCTTTCCAAGCCTCGGTTTTCACATCTCTAGCAGGGGGTACAATATTTCAGGAATCTTCTTTCACCTCCAAATCCTGCATGTACCTTGCTGCAGTAAATGGTCTTGCTTTTACTACCGCTACAATTACTGTGCATGACAGCAGCGAAGGAGGATAAGGGAGTACCCAAGAAAGCATTAGAGCCACGCTGGGATCCATCCCTCCAGGATGGGCAGGAAAGTGCGGGGGGGGGGGGGGGGGATATGGATGGACTGCAGTTATGAGGGAAAATGGCATCTGGTAAACAAAGGACACAGGCACCAAAACATAAAATTACAGCCATGTGCGCCATCCACGGTCCTGGCCAGCTCCACAGATCATAGCTCTTCTGATTGTAGCTATTTGAGCGGGCATTTGTGTTTATGACTTTTGTCCCAAAGTATATTGCGTTTATTACACTCACTTAATCTAAAAGGGGTTTACAATAAGTATGAGAGGGTATGTTGTGTCTCAAATGTTAAGAAAGAAAGAAAGAAAGAAAGAAAGAAAGAAAGAAAGAAAGAAAGAAAGAAAGAAAGAAAGAAAGAAAGAAAGAAAGAAACCACAGCAATCAACTAATTTATAAATAGGCAACAGATCAGTTCTATTAAAAGATTCCCATAAGCATGTCAGCACCTTTACGCCCTATGTCTTGAAAACTGTGTCTTCACAAAACCCTGAGCCCTCATTCTCAATATATGTAGTTTTATAAACACGTGCATGCTATTGGCAATCCTATACAGTATCAGCACAGCTCACTTAGTGTCTTATTTGAGACACATGTCCCCACCTTGAAGCTGTTGCCTCTGGGAAGTAAATGCCATGCTTTCTCCTTCTGGAACAGAAATGAAAAACTCTACTTTATCCAGGTCAAGACAAACAGGCTAAAATAAGGCAAAGGAGGGGATGCCTGGGTGGCTCCGTCGGTTGAGCGTCCGACTTCAGCTCAGGCCATGATCTCGTGGTTCATGGGTTTGAACCCTGCGTCAGGCTCTGTGCTGGAGCCTGCTTCAGATTCTGTGTCTCCCTCTCTCTCTCTCTCTTGCACCCTGTCTCTCTCTCAAAAATAAATAAACATTAAAAATTTTAAAAAGGGGCCCCTGGGTGGCTCAGTCGGTTAGGCGTCCGACTTCAGCTCAGGTCATGATCTCGCGGTCCATGAGTTCGAGCCCCGCGTCAGGCTCTGTGCTGACTGCTCAGAGCCTGGAGCCTGTTTCAGATTCTGTGTCTCCCTCTCTCTCTGACCCTCTCCCATTCATGCTCTGTCTCTCTCTGTCTCAAAAATAAATAAACGTTAAAACAAATTTTTTTTAATTAAAAAAATAATAATAAGGCAAAGGAGGCACCTCTGTTGTTCTATTAAGTGGATTTGGAAGTGGGTGGGAGACACACAGTGCCCCAGCATCAGATCCTGTAAGCAAAGCAAGCAGCCCCTCTTGGACACTCTAAAGGGAGTGGGGACAACAGCCATTTCCCTGAAAACATCTCAGATGCCACCTTGACCACTCCAGCTGCTGATTTCTGGCACATGTATTATGAATGTGTCCAAGAGCAGAGGACTTCTCTCCTTTCCCATATGCCTGGATAATAACTCTCAAGAACCTCTTCTCTTGGGTGTCCCCAAAACTAGACCCCCCAAATGAGAATCAGCTTATGGGATTCTGCTGCCACCGTGCAAGGGACTGGCCCTTCTGGCACTAGGATTTGATGGTGATGGCAACTGCTCCGTGAATAAAACTTTCTGGTGACAACTCTCTCCAACTGCATACATTAACCAGCCCCATGACCCAGGGATAAAAAGGGGACGCCCCCCCCCCACTATTCATGCATGCATGCATGCATTCATTCATTCATTCATTCGCCTAAAAATATTTACTAAATGCTTGCTACTTCTGGGACCTTGGGCAGCAGGGAATAAGCAAGGTCTTTCCCCCTCATGGCATTTATATTTAGCTCCACCAATGAGCAATGAACCAATAATTATACAATTGTATAATTACAATGTGATGAATATGACGAAGCGCACTGTACTGTGGGAGCTGACCTGACCCACCCTGGGGGGTCGAAAAGGATTGCAAAGGAAACAAGCCGGTTGCGACCTGAAGTGCACTAGACCAGGGAGCAACATGGTCCCCTGGCAGTGGGCAGAGGGGCGGCTCCTGCAGAAGCCACAGCTCGAAGGAGCAGGACACCCGTAAGGAGTGAAAAAAGCACTACGGTGAAGCATGAGGTGCGTGCTGTGTGCAAAACAGAGATCCAAAGGAGACACTGGATGCCCTGAGTGGGATCTACCTGAGTTAATCAGAGAAGGGTAAGTACTTTTCAAACACTACCTCTAGGGGCGCCTGGGTGTCTCAGTCAGTTAGTGTCTGAGGAGCTCAGGTCATGATCTCCCCATTCGGTTCGTGAGTTCGAGCCCTGCTTCGGGCTCTGTGCTGACAGCTCAGAGGCCGCTTCAGATCCTCTGTCCCCCTCTCTCTCTACCCCTGCCCCGTGTGCTCGCTCACTCATGCTCTATCTAAAATAAATAAACATAAAAAAAAAATGTTAAATACCACTTCTAAAGGGGCCTTCCCGTTCCCTACCCAGCACATGCACATGCTCTAAAGGCCCCTTGCAGTCTCTACTGAGGCCCCAGCCCACGGCACTGCAATTGTCTGTTTTCCTGTCTGGACTAACCGAAATTCATATCTGTCTTTTTAAGCGCAACAGAAAGAGAAGGGAGACTTGCACCCTGGTCTGACATTCAAGGGGCCACACGAGCTTTAACTTTTCAATTATCACTGCCTGACGCTGTGACAAAGCCCGAGAACTAGACCACTGGTGTGCAAACCTCAGCTTATACCAGCGTCACCTAGAAAGCTGTGAAAATGGGCCGCGGGGCCCTGCTCTGAGTTTCCCCTTTCAGCAGGCCCGAAAACTAGACCACTGGTGTGCAAACCTCAGCTTATACCAGCGTCACCTAGAAAGCTGTGAAAATGGGCTGCAGGGCCCTGCTCTGAGTTTCCCCTTTCAGCAAGTCTGGGGCAGGGCGGGGAGTCTGCCTTTCTGAGAAGTCCCAGGTGATGCCCCTGCTGTGGTCCGGGACCACACTTACACAGAAGCAGTTACTCCCCAACCCCACAAGACGGTCAGCTACCAGAAGAAACTCATAGCACTCATGCAGCAGAGGAAAAAAAAAAAAGAAAGAAAGAAAGAGAGAGAGAAAGAAAAGAAAAGAAAAGAAAAGAAAAGAAAAGAAAAAGAAAAAGAAAAGAAAAAAAACAAAGAAAGAAAAGAAAAGAAATTTTACCAGTATCTGGATATTGGAAGTCAAAGCAAACCTACAAAAACAGATTTTCTTGAGTGAGCAAATCTGCCTGGCTTTTACACCTAGAAATCGGCCTCGCGCTGGGTCCCCCTGACAAGCTTTGGCAGCCGCTCGGGCACAGATTTCTCGAATCCCCAAGCTTTAGAAGTGGGAAATGTTGCAGAATTCACCAGTCACAGCTACGGGACTCCAGAATAGTGACACTGGGTGGCAAATACAACTTCTGCAGCACATCAGACCTCAATCTGGTGCACTCCCATCTGAGGGCCCAGAGCCCAAGCCCACAGCCCAGGCTAATCCAGCGCAGGCCTCTGAGCTCCCATTTGCAGGGGGGTGGAAAGCAGAGCAAACAGCAGTGCAGGCTTCCCCCAAGACGATCAGTGTTCTTGCACACAGCCCTATCGCGGAACAGACATCGCTTGGTGAGGAGCTCACATACACCATTCACCAATTTGCTAAACTGCTAATCAGAAAACCGCTGCAAAATTCTGCAGCCATTCTACATTTGAATAAACAAAATAAAAAATAATTAGACCAAAACAATCACATTGGTCTAAAAGCACAGTAATGGACAAAATTAGTGTATTCAAATTTGTTGCAACATTCATCAGAACACTTGCTGGTCGGGGCGCCTGGGTGGCTCCGTCAGTTAAGCGTCCGACTTCGGCTCAGGTCATGATCTCACAGTCCGTGAGTTCGAGCCCCGCGTCGGGCTCTGTGCTGACAGCTCAGAGCCTGGGGCCTGCTTCTGATTCTGTGTTCATGCTCTGTCTCTCTCTGTCTCAAAAAAAATAAACATTAAAAAAAAAAAAAAAAGACACTTGCTGGTCAATTTGCTTAATGAGTGTTCACTTTTCCCTTCATTTTTCTTGGGTGACATTCACTTAGAACAATACATTAGGCCTGCTATCCTTTTGCAAAAAATTCGTACTGACCAGCTATGTTTTCAAAATGATTTCTTCTCAATCTTTTTTGTAGAAAATTAGAGGAAATGTCTGAAAACGACTTTACTTTGTTTTCCAGAATTTAAAAAAAAAATGTTTTAGGTTTATTTATCTTGAGAGAGACAGACAGAGCGAGCAGGGGAAGGGCAGAGAGAGAGGGAGAGGGAATCCCAAGCAAGCTCCACACTGTCAGCATGGAGCCTGATGTGGGGCTCGAAGTCAAAAACCATGAGATCATGACCTGAGCTGAAACCAAGAGCTGGACGCTTAACCAACTGAGCCAACCCAGGCACCCGTTTTCCAGAATTTGTTTTTCAAGTTTCCAACACGTCCACTGAGAAAGTTTTACTTCTTCCTTATATGACTTTAGAATAATGACTCCTTTAAAAAGGTGGGTGGAGGGAGAGGCCAATTCTGAAATCATCACCTTTTAGCATATCATTTAAATCAATAGCCAATTGAAGGAAACTCACATTGGAGGAAGGATATTTAGTATTTCTGGAAATCTAAATTAATATTATGTCAAGTCCTGGTAGCATTTTTTTCAAATGACTATAATTAGAGATATGCAAATTTTTCATGGGGGGAAAAAAGCCGACAGTGAAAAATGCACCTAATTAACTAATGATTTTATCTTTATTAGACGATATTAAAAGTTTAAATGTGGTCTAATGCTCTTAAAACCATAAAATAGCATGATCTCCTTTAGAACTCAAGGAATATTACAGCAAACAATGGCAGAGTCTGTCACTTTTTATACATTTTCCTCAGAAACAATAGCTCAGATACGAGCTTCCTGGTAGTCTGATAACTTCAACCATTACATTTTGTCATAAACAATAAGTTTAGAAAGCTAATGTTAGGTAGACCATAAAATGTTCAGTTCCAGTCTTTCAGATAGTTACAACCACTAACTTTTCTCTCTGCAACACATTTTTAGTAACTTATTTTGGAAGAAAATGATTTATAAAGTCAGCTACCGATGATGATGTAATGTTTCAAGGCTTTGCTACTTTGGTCCCAGTTTGGTAGACAGCAAGGTTACCAAATCTCATGTTAAAAAGTCTACGGATGGGGGTGCCTGGGTGGCTCAATCAGTTAAGCATTTGACTCTGGGTTTCAGCTCAGGTCACAATTTCACGGTCTGTGAGTTCGAGCCCCGCATCAGGCTCCTTGCTGACAGCACAGAGCCTGCTTGGAATTCTCTCTCTCACCCTCTCTCTCTCTGCCCCCTCCCCTGCTTGTACCATCCCTCTCTCTCTAAAAATAAATAAACTTAAAAAAAGAAAGTCTACGGAGATTCTGGCAAAGGTGCTGCAGTGACAGCAGCATAATTACTGAATCTCCCCCACCCACACCCATACTAACCATAAAAACAGACAAACAGAGCAGAACCAGAAACCTAGGGACAGCGTCGACAACAAAACGAGGAGACAAGGTATTCCCTGTATACGTGAAGGTGAGGACAACCAACAGCTTCAAGAATTGCCATTAGATGCTCACTAGAATGTTCAGAGAGCCATTCTGAGAACACCCACACAAAGTGGCAAAGGGCTTTGCGAGGTCCAATTTCACAGTAAGTGCAGAGGGAATTGTGACCCACGTAGTGTCTAATGTCCTGGAATGTTCTGGGGTGGGGGACATCTGATTCTTATGAATTAACAAGAAAGGAGAAAGCTTCATAGAGAGGAGAAACTGCTGGGGATGAATCTAAGATGAGCAAAACAGGGGCAAACGTTGGGGTGGGCAGGTGGGAATGGGGACCAAAAATGTAAGACCTTAGACTTTAGAAAAGTAGACCACTCCTTGAAAACAGCGTAAGTGGTACTCTAGAATTGTGAAGCCAGAAATGCTACAGGAAATACAGGAAAACTCATGGTGAACAACAGAAAAGAACCACAGCGGAATTCCAAATAGTTAAAGACACAACAAGGCACAGAATGACTTCCCTAGTATAGACAATAAAAAGCATAACAGAAGGAAAGAGAACAGATGAAAACTATAACCCACTAGTTTCAAACTAAGCTGAAATACATGAGATCAAAGAAGCTATAAAGAACCATACAAACCAGGATTTTTAAAACCACAAAATGACTTGATTGGAGAAAATGGAAGATTTGAAACTGGAGGTAAAGAACTAAGAGAAGAATTAGAAGTAAAAGAAAAAAAAATCAGAAATGAAGGGTAAATTAAAAAAAAAAAAAGCACAAGAACAAATAAAATGAATACTGCCTTAACCAGAATAGGGAGAGGAACGAAATTCTTATTTTTACATGAATCATGAAGACACTAAAAGGATTTAGGAGAAAGTGACTAACATAGAAGACAGGCAAAGAAGATCTAACATATACATAATGGGGGTTCCTAAAGCCAACGGAAAAGAACAGAATAAATAGCAAAAGCTTTGCCCCAAGAAAACTTCCCTGGGTAAGTACATATTTAAGTGGTGCACCGTGTCCCTAGAAAAATCAATGCAAAGCACCCAACACTGTAAAATACTTCTGGGCTTCAAAGAACAAAAGTAAAATACACCCCTTTGGATATCTCGGCAAACATACCAAGTGAAACATGAGGGAAAGAAAATCAGATTGTCAGCAGACTTTGACAACACTTTATGGCAAAAGACGCTACCATAAAATATTAAAGATACTTGAGCAAAGAAAGATGAGCCAAGGATTTTATATCAGCCAACCTGACTCTGAAGTATAAAAGCGACAGACAAGCTGTTATGAACATAGAATTCAGGAAATACTTCCCAGGAGTGCTTCCTGAGGCATCTAGTGAGAGATGAGCTTCAGAAAACCAAAGTGCCAGGGAAGACAGGACATAAGCACCAGTGGCCAGGATCAAACATACATTTATTTACCAGTAGAACAAAGAGTGGTAACAAAGGAAATAGAAGGTAGGATTGCTATGTATTATGATAAAGCAATTTCAGTACAGCTGTCAGCAAAATTAGGGGAGGGAGGACTATCTGAAAAGTAGCATATGCTTGCTGATTGTACAGATAGTAACCGGGGTGAAAGAATCTTACTTCAGATGCCAAGCTAGGGGGAGAAAAGGGAGAGGAGAGAACAGGCTTCTAGATAATTTAAATGTTACTCACAGCAGGAAACCAAGAGAGAATAACCTCCACCCCACCCCATACCCGAAAGAGCAAAACAAGGGTATTATATGAAAGGTATCAGTACGGGGTTGCCTGGGTGGTTCAGCTGGTTAAGCATCCGACTTCAGCTCAGGTCATGATCTCATGATTTGTGGGTTCGATATGAATATGATCAAACCTCTAAATCATAAATTTACAGGAAATACAGGGAACAGACAGCATGTTGACCACATGAGAGACTGAAAAATTGCATAGGGTAAGCACTCCGTTTCTTCAACAAAAATGGGGGACTAGGATCTAGAATAAATAAGAAATGACTGAAAGGCCACATCAACCAACTGCAATATGTGAATCTTGTTTGGATTCTACCAAACGTTAACGTTATTTGCATAGATCTTTATATGTATTATACTTCAGTAGGGGGGATGTGAATGCTGGATCATCAACAACATTGTGGAATTATACTGACTTGGAAGGCTGTGACACTGGCATTACCATTACGTTTAGGGGAAGGGAATCTTTGTACCTTAGAACTACATGCTGAAAACATTTGTAGGCGAAATTCCGCAAGGCCTGAGATATGCTTCAAAATAATGGCAGGATGAGATGGACAGAGATAAAGCAAAAAGACTAGTTGTTGTTCCAGCTGTTGAAGCTGGATGACAGGCATATGAAAGTTCGTTACACTATTAGCTATGTCTCAAATGTCCCCATAATTTATTTATATATTTTTTAATTTTTTTTAATGTGTATTTATTTTTAGAGAGAGAGAGAAACAGAGTGCAAGCAGGGGAGGAGCAGAGAGAGAGCGAGACACAGAATCCGAAGCAGGCTCCAGACTCTGAGCTGTCAGCACAGAGCCTGATGTGGGGCTGGAACTCACTAACCACAAGATCATGACCTGAGCCCAAGTTGGCTGCCCAACCGACTGAGCCACCCAGGTGCCCCATATATATACTTATTTTAAAGTTAATGTGAGGTTGGATTGTTCCATCTTAAAATGGCTACCACTGGGTTTTCAAACAATCCAAGGAATTCATCTAAGTCATAGGCCCCTGCTTTTTTTTTTTTTTAAATCCTTCTCTAGTTAACTGATCGCAAACTTAAACAGGGTCTATTTAAACTAGGCCCTGAAGGAGCGCCTGGGTGGCTCGGTCGGTTAAGCGTCCGACTTCGGCTCAGGTCATGATCTCATGATCCATGAGTTCGAGCCCCGCATCGGGCTCTGTGCTGACAGCCCAGAGCCTGGAGCCTGTTTCAGATTCTGTGTCTCCCTCTCTTTCTGCCCCTCCCCTGTTCATGCTCTGTCTCTCTCTGTCTCAAAAATAAATAAACGTTAAAAAATAAATAAATAAACTAGGCCCTGAAATGCTCACCTGGAACAGTCAGTACTAACCAATGATGACTACACTGGGTAAGAATTCTCTGGCTCGCAAACACTAGTCTTGTCACCCTAGAGCAAGCATATTACAGCAACTGATCTCCTAATTACTTAAGTACCCACGCTTGTATTCCTGAAGCAGGGGTGTTTCATCAAAATTGTTAGGTGACATCCTACCAAGCACCTGAGGAATCCTTATGGGCTTCTACCGAAGCTGTCTGTGGTTAGTGGGGATGCCTTCTTGCCCTTATAACTCAAGGGAGTACCACTTTCCATCGCTAGGCAGATTGTATCCTGGATTCCTTCCTAAGGATCAACACTAACAATGCCAAAGGCAACAAGAGTCCTACCAGATGCCCAAGAATCGACAGAAGAATTTTACGGTCCTCGGTAATTCACCAGGGTCAAACCTCACCAGGACAGTGCTTGATTTGAAACCGGAGAGCTTATCATACCATGGATCTCTGAAAGGCCACTCTCAGGCTAAGATGCAAAAAAATCAGATGAAGCCAGCGTGCTGTCCCCTCCCCCAGGCCACCTACAGGAACAGGAGAGTGGGATAACTCACAGAACACCTGTCAGTGGCTGAAAGGCACGGAGTCAGACCCAAAGTGCCATCCGTGGATCGTACTTATTATTAAACCCAAAGGCAGCCAGATTTGAACAAGAACACGATGAAAGAATTTAAAAAGGAGGTGAGGGGCGCCTGGGCGGCTCAGTCGGTAAAGCGGCCGACTTCGGCTCAGGTCGTGATCTCGCGGTCTGTGAGTTTGAGCCCCGGGTCGGGCTCTGTGCTGACAGCTCAGAGCCCGGAGCCTGTTTCAGATTCTGTGTCTCCCTCTCTGACCCTCCCCCGTTCATGCTCTGTCTCTCTCTGTCTCAAAAATAAATAAACGTTAAAAAAAAATTTTTTTTAAAAAGGAGGTGAAGAGCCTCTGATCCCCGGAGACACACTGAAGAGCACTCAGCCTGGACCCCTGAAGCATCTCTCTCAGCTGTGAAAAAGCATTCTGGTACATTCTGAGAAAAACGGTTCCAAGCCTGCAGACTGACAACGCACTTTGGCACAGGAAAAGCTCCACGATGTCCTGAAAGTGAAGACACCTGTCTGTGTTCACATGCTTTGTTCAGCCCCCTTCGGTGAGTCCTTCCAGGAACTGCTCAAGTGGCTCTGAAGTTATGGAGACTGTTCTGTTCTAGCGAAGAAAAGCTAGGACAGAAGTGAGAGCTCAGCCCTTCGGAAGGCAGGACCTGTGGCAGATGGGACTCAAGGGACTAATACCATAAAAAGCTCTCCCTGAGTCAGTCCCTCCTTCCCCATGAACTTAGTCCCCCAGACCCTCTGAGAAACCTTACCTGTCTCTGCTTCCTTCCTTCATTGACCAAAATGCGGAACCGAAAGAAATCTAAATTAATAAATCTAAATTAAGCTTTCGATGAGAGACCCCTAGACTTTTCTTTCTGGGTTCTTTGTGGGCCTGGGCTCAGGAGACCGAAAAGAATTCTCTGGAACAGGAGCCCCAACACGACAAGGATTTTTGCTCCGTGTGTTCACGGTTATACCCTCCTCTCTTCAGGAGGCAGTCATTCTGAAACTAAGGTGATCATTTTAAATAATATCCCTTGAAAATGCAGAAATGTAAATTAGGCTACACATTCAGATCTACTAAAAAATTCATAAACCCTTCTACATATGCTAGTTTATTTCAAAAAGCAGAAGGGGGGGGTTCTTTTTTTTTTTTTTTTATGAAAGTGATGCATTTTGGTTGAACTGGGAACATGTCTACTATTTCCCTGCAGTAAATATCCTGACAATATTATCATTAAGTAGAAAAAACATCTCGACCTCCCAATTAACCATTTTCAAGTGGCTGTTCCAGTGACATATTTTTGGATTAAGAATCCGGGTTTAATTCAACAATGACAAGAAGCCTAAAGGCCAGTCCGTGTGGTCTTACCAGGCCCTTTCTTAAAATGAAGATCCTCCCAAGGTACACTGACTCAACATCACCCATTAAAAAAGAAATCTGGGAAAGTCAGAATGGAAATGCATTTAAAATATTTTACAAACTAAAATCCCGAGTCACTTTAAAAGTACCCACAGTCTTTCCAAGTAGAATAATTCTCAATTTTTTTAAACACGGTCTTGTTTTCTTTTAAACATGCACTAGCCAAGGAGAGTAACAGAGAGCCAATGCCCCTCCCCTCCACTCCCCTTGGCACTTCCAAAATCGCCAGTGTTTTCCCCAGAAGCCAAATCTATATTAGATTCCTTTCTATAAATACTTCCTTCCAATAAAAAGACAATACCAAATAATTTCCAAAGTTCTTTGTGATAATCCCTCTTTTGTTCTGAGTCTTGCTAAGCAATTCTGCTTACTGACCAACCTGCATAGGTCATTCTATTTAAATTACTGACAGCCTGGGATTGTTTTTGAAGAATTTTTTAACACCCTTTGAAATAACCTGAGTCACCTGGGGTAAACCCAAAGGAAGCTAGGTGTTTTGCCTCACTCAAGAACTTTAAGATAACAAGAAAAGGAGTAAGGGTTTCTCCTCTTTTAGTTTTTCCTATTATTTGTTTCCGCTTAGTTAGGAACAAGACATTCCCTGGCAGGTGCCATCATATATACCTTTTCCTTTTTAAGAAAATTTTTTTAATGTTTTTATTTATTTTTGAGACAGAGAGAGACAAAGCATGAGCAGGGGAGGGGGAGAGACAGAGGGAGACACAGAATCCGAAGCAGGCTCCAGGCTCTGAGCTGTCAGCACAGAGCCCGACGCGGGGCTCGAGCTCACAGACGATGAGATCATGACCTGAGCCGAAGTCGGACACTCAACTGACTGAGCCACCCAGGCGCCCCATATATACCTTTTCCTTAAGTGATTGACTTTTCCTCCCAGAAACAGCCACCTTCCCCCCACCCCAACTGCTCATTGCTTTGGGAAGGGTAGTAACCAGTGTCCCTAATTACCTTCTAATTACCCTGTAAAAGCAGGGCTGTAGAACCCAGGGCAGAATCTCAACATGTCCTAAACCATCCAGGACCCTTATCAAGGCTTGGGGGTTTTGCTTGTTATTGTTTTGGATTTGTTTTTTTTTTTTTTTTTTAACGAATGAATTTATGCAGACGGCTACAAGCCTGGATTATCATCTTACTCGACATTTAAAACCTGCTAATAAGCAAAGAACCAAAAATCATCTATGGCCACTATTGGAATTTGAGCCTACAAAATCTGTAATCTCGCTGGCGGTGATGAGGCAGGCAGGGGAGGGAGGGTAATCAGCCCTGGACTTGAAAGCAACTCAAAGTACATATCCGTGGACCTCCTCTGGATTTGCATTGTACATATAGTATGTGTAATACATGCAGAAGTGAGGTCTGTACTTTTCCATTTTGGAAAGTTAATGTCTCTGAATAAGTAACTGCTTGACCAGATTACACTTAACAAAAATCTCATCACATACGGCATTATAGGAAATACGGCAATTGCTGAAGAATAAAAATCCTAAGAAATTACCCTATCTCACCTTCCAGCGGATTCTTTCCATGGGAGTCTTCTGGTTAACTATAACCCTTTCCTTTTGGATTCATACCTTAACCAGTTCCTTAACCAAGATTTAACTCAGGCCCCAGATCTTCCTCTGCATCAGCCACTCTCCCCCAGAAGTGATGCCTCTTCCTCTAATCCAGTGGTAATGAATATGCATCCTGGCTTCCGGACCAGGGCTGTTCTTTAAATCTTATTACAAATCGTATTACATTAGCACCCACCCCAGCCCTTATCTTCCCACAGCTCCTAGGCTCCTTAAACACAGGGATCACATCTCAGACATCATCACATATTTCGGCATGACAAGTGAAATGGTGTGATCAACGGGAAGCTGCTGAACTGCAATTTCATTTCTACCGCCTTCCCCTACCGGACGGCGGGCTGACCTGATACGTACATCGAGCCATGACCATGAAATGACCAAAGGGAAAGGACAGGTGGGAAGGGAAGTCCGGCTGGTGGGTAAACCACAGAGCCAACAATCCACCCCCGAGTAATCAAGGGAGAAGGACTCCCCTCGTCCTTACAGATCTCTCCGCCTACACGTAGCACCGCTGGCTTTCTCTCAAAAGTATCCGTCAGTTGAGAGATCAAATAGCAATTCATTCTTAGGTGAAGGTTAATTATGATCGATTCCAGTTTCTCTAGACCTCGAACTTCCTTTCGTTCCTCTTACCTTGGCACTCGGCTAAAGTTATCTCACCGCACGATCCATCTGTGGCTAGATACCCCCAACCCCCAACAGATCAACAACCCGCTTTGAAGCTGCGAGCTCTTTATTGGCTATTTTCGGCATAGCCCAAACTGGTGAAGAGTGGTGGATCATGTTCGAGTCCAACCAGAATTTAGGGAAGACTCAACGCAAAGCCAAAGCAGTGAAGAAGGAAAAACGGCTATTTTATTCAGAAAAGATTCCAGGCAGGCCCGGAAAGGGGTCCTCAAACCAGCTGAGGTAAGCAGGGCCTAACCATTTCAAAATGACAATTATTTGGCTTTCCTCATATTTGCAGCCAAGACCCTATGACTAGCTCTGGTAATGCAATTCCAAACCTCAATCAACGAATTTTCCCTAAAAAAAAAAAAAAGCTCAATTTCCTTCTGGGGCAATTTAAACTATTTTCATTGTGCCATTCTTCACTCACATATTACAAATATTTGAAGACTGTCATTCACTAAAGCTTCTTCACCTTATCTTCTCTGGCCTAATAAATCCAATTTCTTTAAGTTGCCTTCAAAGGGCCAATTTCCCAAAGCTTTAATCAACTCTGTGTCCTCTTCTAAGCCCAAAAATGTCCATTCTGTTCTCTGAGAAAACCAATAAACATCCTTTAAAAATGGCTTAATGCCGGGGCACCTGGGTGGCTCAGTCGGTTAAGCATCTTACACTTGATTTCGGCTTACATCATGACCTCATGGTTCGTGGGTTCTAGCGCCGTATCTGGCTCCATGCTGAAGGTGGAAAGCCTGCTTGGGATTCTCTCTCTCTCCCCCCATCTGTCGCTTGTGTGATTGTTTCTCTCTCAAAAATAAACTTTTTGATAAAGGTGTAACCCAAAGAATGAATACAGACTTATCCTCCTGCTATATGTTTCTTTTCACGAAAATTTACTTTTCATCATATGACTGATACACAACACACAATTCTTCATAATCCCCATATCCCACCATTGATATTACACAGCTAAGTTCTGTTGACTTTTGGGGTTTAGTTTTGCTCTCACGTGGACCTGACCGCCTAAGAAGAATCTCATTTGTATCTACCATCATGTCTGGGAAATGGAGTTTCAAGTTCATGCAGCCTGTAAATAGTCAATAGACAAACACAACAGTGTCCAACATATTCCTCCCCTCAAACGGGATGTTCCTCCTCTGACTTTATTTCCATCATTCCATGGTCCCACCAGTTCTCCCAGTCACCCACGCCTATAATAACTCCCGCTCCCCTTCGCCTCAACCTCATCAACGTCTGACACACCCAAGATGCCTATAAATTTGCCAAGTGAATTCAGTCGGCTACCTTTATCTTCTTCGTGTCTCGTAAGTATTTTCCCTTCTTTCCAGAGCACGCACCCTAACACCCAGGCCCTCACCCCTTCACCCAGAGGCCATCTAAAGAGTCTGACTGTCCCTCTATCCAGCTCCCCTCCCCATCAGCACAAAGCTTAGCCATGACACGAACCATCCTGGAAGAGGCCCCTGAGAAACTCTCCTTGAGGTATTTGTACACCCGTGTTCATATCAGCATTATTCAGAACAGCCAGAAGGCGGAAGCAACCCAGTGTCCATTGGTGGATGAGTGGAGAAACAAAATATGGCAGAAAATTATACATGTGCATATGCATATGCATACATACATACACATATACATACATTTCCCTCCTTAAGAAGGAAGGAAATTCTGACATATGTTATAACATGGATGAACCTTGACGACATTATGTTAAGTGTAATCAGCCAGTCACAAAGACAAATACTGAATGATTCCCTAGCGTAGTCAAATTCACAGATACAGAAGATAGAATGATGGCTGCCAGGGGCTGGGGGAGGGGGTAACAGGGAGCTGGTGTTTCATGGGCGCAGAGTTTCGGTTTTGCAGGATGGAAAGTGGTCTGGGGATGGGGTTCCACAACAATGTGAATGTATTTAATGCGGCTGAACTGGACACCTAAAAATGATCCAGATAGTAAATATCAATGTGTGTCTTTTACTAAAGGGTAAACACACACACCTCCTTCAGTCTTCATTACCTACAAGCCAGGTGGCCCAAGTTTTTCGGAGCAGGTTGGGGACTGGACGGCAAGGTGGAGCAAGTGGTCCTGGCCTAGTAAGCAAAGCCCAGAGAGCCACTACTGGCTCAGATCCACCTTAGCCCTGACCTCTAAGCTCTTTTCAGAATCTGGACCAAATGCAGCATTAAATATCCCCTCCCTACAGTGCTCCTTGTGGCGAATCAAAGAGGCCACCTTCCCAGCCTCTTCCCCTCCCTATCCCCCCTCCCCCCCCTCCCCCCCCCCCCCCCCCCGCAACCATCACACCAAGTGCAAGGACTGACAATCCTCAGATGAGATCTTAATGTCTTATCCCCTATTTCCACATCCCCCATTTTCCCAATCGAAGCCTCACCTACAGACACTCTACCCTCTAACGCGCAGAAATGAATCTCAAATATTATCTCCCACATGGACACTTTGAAAGATCTCTGATCGCTATCATCTGCCCACCAAGACATAAACGTCTCTCTTTTGAAATCCTGCCTGAGCACTTTGCACTTCTTTGGACACCAAATGCGATTCTGGTCAGACGCTGTGCTCTTACTCCATCCCTCCCCCACCTCTAGCCCACACCTACAGTCCCTGCAAGGACCAAGGCCTAGGGAATCATAGATCTTTGTTAAACGGAGTCTGACATGTTTATTGAGCATTTCTTATGTTCAACGCACCCTATAAGTGCTAGAGAACAGGAGATATTAAACCCAGGAGCACCACTGTGTGTCTAGCCTGGGGCAACAGCCAAGTTCAGCAGGGTCCCTCACTCTTAGGGAAGGCAGTCACAGAAAAGCCGCTCACTCTTCAGGTGTTTTCAATGCTGCATCACACAGGGTTCATGGACCCTATGTGAGCTACCCTTACTTACTCACCTTGAGAAAATGGCCATTTTACAGAGCTTTCCCCTCCTAAGCTCGCGTCCAGAAATCTAATCTGTATCCACCGAAACGGGCTAAGAACAAGGCAAAACAAAGAACCAGGGAGGAAAGCAGGCATTGCTTACTAATGGTAGACTTAAAAAAACAAAAACTAGACATTAAATGTATACATTTCATCTTTATACCATAAAAACTCCTCTACATAATCTGGTTTTAAACTATATCCAATTTTTTTTTTTTTCCTGAGAGACAAACCTGCAAGAGGAACAATAAAATCAGCCTAATAGTGAAGTCCCTGTGCTGTCATCAAGGACACCATACTAGGCATGTTATATGGGTGCCCTCACTCACTCTCTTCGGGAGCCCATGCCATCATCTCTGAGTCACATAAAAAGAACTGAAGCTTACGGAGAAGTGAAGAGTCTCTTCCCAGATCACACGGCCAGCAAGGGGCCAAATGTGTAAAAACCCAGGTTGTCCCTTTCGAACCCTGAGCTCTTAACTCCGATGCCACCTGTGCTGGCTAACAATTTAGCTTCAAGTTTGCAAGCGTCAAAAACCTAGCTGTCAGAAAGATATGCACTGGAGATACCTAACGGTGTGTCGTAAGCAAAATGTTAAGGCTAAAGCATAAGGTGAATGGAAAAATCAGCAGATGTGAATGCTTTCATTGGAGAAATCCTCTGGGTTGTCTGTCTTTCTGGGAGGAAGGAGGAAAAAAAAAAAAAAAAAGGCCAAGATCTGTTCAGTCCCTGAGTAGTGATTCCGAATTGTTAGGTCAAAAGCCATATAAAACTCAAAAATTAAAGTTTATTTCACATTAAAAGCTGTCCCATTAGTACTTACTGGTACCTACTTGCAAAGATTACAGAGAGAAACCAGCAAATTCTACATAGTCACAGAGGTTACTCGTTTATTAGGTGCCGTCCCATCCCAGACCCTGTGCCAAGCATCTGTACAAGAATCTCTTCCTAATCTTTAGGACAATCATATTAGAGTAGGCATTATTTCCATTTCTGGAATAACAATAATTCCTATTTTATAGATAATAATTATGACTGACACGTATTATGTTTGTACTTAAAGTGTGCCAGGCAGCACGATCCTAAAAATTTATTATGTAGAAGCACATATACCGGCACAGAGAGGTTAAGTAATTTGCCAAAGTCACACAGCTGAAATGAGGATGAAAAAGTAAGTTCACCAGGGCAGCCGACTTGCTCCAAGGTCCCAAATGTGTCAGCCATGGGGCCAGCAGACTAACACAAGGCTGTCTTCATTCCCCAGGCCTGTGCTCTGTCCGCTAGGTACCAGCATGGTCCCATCTGCACTCACCAGGGCCTAAGGCTAAATGCCTAAATGTCTAAGGGCAGTAGAGAGTGGTATTGCCTAGTGCCTCCTAAAGAGGACTGATCCTTCAGTTCAAGAGAACAGAGAAATCAAGTTCTTGACATAAATTCTCCAGATTCTTAAGTATTGCCTTGATGTTTCCTTAATAAAGCATCACTTGGGGGTGGGGGGGGGGGTACCAAACAGGTTCATGGATTATCAGCTTGTAAGCTCTACTTATTCAGAATCTGAGGTCAAAAGATGAGCTGTTTCATGTCCAAAATGTCCAAAACCAGAGGTACTACAGGCCAGGCTTACTCGGTCCCTTCACTTTCAACAAAGATTTACACTGGCTTTGCCCTGGATTCACACTTGTACCTCTGCTAACTCCCCAGTAGGCCCTCCTCACTCTGGATTTGCAGCCCCCGAAGCTCTCTATTCAGGTTACAGAAACTGCATATGAAATTTTGCGTCTTTAAGGTCCTTTCAAATGTCTTTCAATCCCTTGTTTTGAAAGCTAACACACAGGAATGCGGCAAAATAAAGCACTTCCCACGTCCCAGTCTGTCAACTGTTAAACTAAATTCATTCTGGATCATGCTGCTGTAGCCTTGACCACAGCCTTTCAGGGGTTCCCATCCTGCAAGGCCAGCTCCAAGAATTCCGCTCAGGGCACCGCAGCTCATTTCCTGGTGTCCTTCTTTAATCAGCTGGGGGAGACTTGAGGAAATGAGTCAAAATCCTAAGAGCAGCTTCTAGCAGCTGTCAACAACAGCAGCAAAATCCATCATCAAAACACCACCTGTACGCAAATGCTCTACAAGGGAGCCCACAAAAACACTTGGCCCATTTCTGACGAGAATCTGTCTGGGTGGTAAATCTCTAAGGGGTAAACTGCCCTTCTATCTCATGGTGCCCATCCAGGGTGAATGACCAGTGGTGTTAACTCATTCCTGGGAGTTTTCGCTTTCACAAAGCATGCCCCAAGTATATGATGTGAAGGCCATTTTTTTTTTTTTTTTTTGGAAAGGTGGATGGCAAAATATCTCAACTGACTTTTCCACCATCGTTTTAGAGACAGTTTATCTTCATTTCTGAGGGCCTCTGGAATGGCACATCTAACACATACAGCCCTCATGCCCAGGGTCGAGTGCCAGCATACCCCCCCAGACAAGCTACATTTAATGACTCCCCTTCCCGGTGAATACTTCCCTCAAATTGAGAACACTTTCACCCACACATCCTAAGAAAGGCAATTCTAGGTCTTTTTCTACCAATATTTGGAAGGTAATGACCTTGACCATCCTGTATTCCCAGAATCTCCAACGATACCTGGCATATAATATGTGCTCATCAAATAGTTTCCAATGAATCTCACAACTGATTCTGTTAAGGCATGTGCATGGTATACAGTTGGGCATATGGGGCTAATCTCAGGCTTTACCACTGACTATCTGGGTAATTGACTCATCCTCAGCCAGTTTCTCCGGCTATGAAATGGTAGGAATGGTAACAGCACTACCTCTAGGGCTTGTTGAGAGGACTAGAAACACCATGTAAAGGCCCCAGCATGGGCCTGGCCCAGTTTTGAATAAAGAACAACTACGTACAACAGACCCATAAAGGGAACGTTAAGGCATGTCAGAAAAATGTGTTGTAATAACACAGCATACATAATTTATCAAGTCATAAGAAAAAAATGTGGGGATGAGTGGGAAAGACGAGAATGGGGATGTGACTTTTCTGGGATCCCTTTCCAAGACCATCATGTTATTCCCAACAGGATCACATCCAAAATGTCCCGTGTCCAGCTTCTGGCTCTGACTCTGGCCTCACACCTGCAGGAACGAGGGGAAAGTATGATTCACTATTCCTTACAGGCTTATCTTGCTGGGCACAGGTGTTGTAAACACTGAGGGGAGCAGTGATGGGGGGTCCTACAGAGCCCGCACCTCCTTGATTGAATTCACAGGGAAACCAGGCACACATGTGGATTGAAGAAGACTCAGGATAAACCACACCTCCCCGCTTCAGCGGGGGCAGGGGACCAGGAGGCTACCCCCCGCCCCCCCCCTCCCGTGGTCCCTGTGACCAGAAAAGGCAGAGGAATTTCAGGGAGACAGAAAGGAATCGGGGAAGGAATTCAGAAAAATTGTAGTCTACACTCAGAACACTGGAAGAGGAGAATGTGGGACCCAAAGGGTCGTTCCTGATGCAGATGCTTCACTGTCCTCTTGAGGAAATTGGGATCTCCAGAACTGAAACGACCTGCCAAGGGCACACAGCTAATAAATGGCTGGAAAAGGAGAACCAGAAGGGCAGCACTAGGCTTTGTCACTATACCATACTGCCCCCCAGGAGCCAGACCTTTAACTTCCCTTTGCCAAAAATCTGTTCAAGGAAGCCGGATAATTAGGAGGAGGAAGGAAGCAACCGATTCTTTTAATTTTAAAAACGGGGAAACTATTCTGCCCTTGTCTTTCTAGTGCCCTATTCGGGTCCACGCGCATAACTGAAATTAAAAATGCCAAGGCACAAAGACGTAAGGACTAAATGTGTCATTTGAGCTTAGAGCGGTCAAATCCGCCACGGAATCTGGGCACTCACTTATAATCTCTCTCCCGCCCACCGGTCCAGATGCAAGGCTTCTCTTCCTCCACCGGAAAGCCCTCACAATGCCGTTCAAGCCCGTGAATGAAGAGGCTACACCTTGAGACTTTATGGGAAACTGACCGGTAGTTAATATAGTACCACAATAGTACAAAGCGATGCTTCCTTTTGTAGCCCGTGAATCCCAGTTCAGACTCACTTTCTGCCCACTGCATCAGCGAGGTAAGCCTTGAAGGTCTTGAAAAAATGACCTGGGAGAGAGCAGGGTTTCAGGGGTTACCTGGGCGATCTGCACTCGCTCGCGCACTAGCGACACCCAGAAAAAAAAAAAAAAAAGGGAAGAAGGGGCAGGAATCGGAGGGCTTTCAGGAGCCTGCAAATCCTCCTCCTCCACCTTCAGACCTAAGTTCCCGCGCAGATAAAACCGGATTTTCACTACGGCTTGAGGATCCAAGTAAGATTTTGCAGAAAGTTCCACTCCATCTCCCACCCCCGCCCCAGGCGGCCCTTAAGTAGTGTAGCTATCACGTGGGAAGGGGTGTTGCAGATCTCAAAATTCCCAAAGAAAACGGGGACCCGCAATTACGGGTCGCAGACACCTATTCCAGCGGCTTGCAGAGGCCGGCCAGCCTGTCTGGGCATTCTGGCCAGACCCGGGAGGAGACCAGGTCGAAGACCTGAGCGTTCCAGCGCACGGTCCCTGCCTCCTCTCGGTGCAGGCGGCAAACGCGGCCACCAGCCGCTCGGAGGCGCGTGGCAGGAAAGAAACGGCACCGCGGCGGAAAGGGGCGAGCCTTTGGCATGGGATTTACAAAAGCAAAAAGTCTGCAACCTAGCGGCTGCTTTCCACACGCCCAGCCCAAGTTGTCCCTGTAGCCGCCACCTCTAGGTTCGCGGGGTCCGGCTCCAGAGCCGCACACCGCGCGTTTCCCAGGCAAAATGCCTAACGGGAGGGCCCGAGGACACAGCGAGCAGAGGCGGCAGCGGGTCGGTCCCCAGCTCTGGGGCACAAAGAGCGCCCGCGGTTTGGAAAGCGGCAGCCACAGAGCAAAGAAAAGGCTCTCCAACTTTGCCCTCGGCGCGGCAGAGAACCTGCGGGCTGCTCCTCCAGTGCACCGGTCACACACGCGCAACTTTTAACAAAAGGAAGCAGTGGCCGCGCCTCGCACCGCGGAGATAACGCGCTGGGTGCGGACCCGGGACCCGCCCGCCTGTGCCCCCGCGCACCCCCGGCACAAAAGCAACCCCGAACTCGAACGCAGCCTGCGGCCGCACCTCACCCACTCTTGAGCACCCTAGCTGTCCTCCTTCCCGGAAGACCCCCAGCTCAGCGCCCCCGCCACCAGCGGCAGGGGCTCCTTGCACAGGTGAGCGAGGCAGGGCGCAGGAGAGTCCCGGGGACGCCTCGAATCTTCCCGGAGGCTGAAAAGCAAGGGCACCGGAGGGCCGTCAGCCACCTCTGCCGACGAACCCCTGCGGGTTCGAGCCCTGGGGGGCACAGGCTGCTCCGGGGCGGGGGGGGGGGGGTGGCGCGGCCCCAAGGTCCGCGGCGCTCTCCCACCTGTCTGGACGCGGAGCAGGAGGAGCAGGACGCAGAGAAAATCCCAGGCGCCGCGAGCGCCTCTCATCGCGGTGGCTGCGCTGGGATCGGAGGTCCGTTCCACGTTCCTGCTCTCGCCCAAGTGCACGGAACGCGGCAAAGCCGAGCCCCCAGAGCCGCGAGCGCGGAGCAGCGGCCCCTCCTCCCAGCGCCCTCCCCCTGCGCGCCGGCCACGCCCCTTCTCCGCGCCCCTCCTTGCCTCCCCTCCTTCCCTCCCTCCTGGGTCTCGCTCCCTCCTGGCGGCGTCTGGCTTCTGCTCTTGCGACGTGCTAATCCCCGGGGGCTGAGCCGGCGGGGAGGAGGAGGGCACGCTGGCCCTCGCCGCCAGTTCCTGACCCCGGAGCCCCTTCATCTCTCCACCTCTCCTGCTCCCCTGTGATGTGGTCTGGCGATCAGAGGCGGTTCCCGGACGAGGGAGGTGCTGCCCGCGCGCTTTGTGAAGCCCGGCACCCAGTGCACATTAGGGCACGAGCCCGCCACCTGGCAGGTGCTCCCCAGACAATAAAGGTCCAACGCAAGGCCCTCGAGCACGCTCCCGAGGGAAGAGAGGGGACGCCGCTGGTGGCGGAGGTGGTGCGGAAACCCACCGGAATTGGGGCGCGGGGATTACGAATTAGGCCCCCACATTCTCCATTTTTGTTAATCAGAGTGGCCCAAGAGAGGCGCCTGGCACCATGGTAAAATGCTGAGCCGGACTGTAGGTAATTCTTTATGCTCAGTTTCTCCACCTGCTCTTAACACAATTGGTTTCTATTGGTCGGCGTGGTCTCCGCCAAAGAAGCTCCTGCTGAGACTTTCCTGGAGAACCGGGCTTGGCATTCGAGTGGGGAAGAGAGCCTAGTGAAGTTTGCTCTGGGAGCTCGAGTTTTTTAAAAAACCCATTTGCGCCAGAATCGTTGTGCTAAGCCCTCTGGGAACGTACCCACCCCCACCCCCTGTAAGGTTTCTCTTCCCCTGTATCAGGGAACAGTTACGGGCGGGGGGGGGGGGGGGGGGGGGGGTGGGGAGGCTGTAGGGTCTCGGCCGTCCTCTCTCTTAGCTGCCCTAGCCTGTACCAGGAGCAAAATAATAGGAAAATTATTCTCTTAAACCAGGTTCCACTCCCTGGGAAGTGCTTTATCCAAGGTAACAACAGTGTCTGTATAGGGTTTTATAGTTATTCCTTACTCTGAATATTATTTCATGCTCACAACAGCAGCTTTGTGCGGTAGGTAGAGCCTAATGTGTATTATTTGAGTTTTAAAAGTGGCCCAAGATAGCACAGCAAATAGAGGGGAGAGCCAGTCATTTTAAGACTGACTCCAGGTATGATGACCTTTCCCTATGCATTCTAATAAACCACTAAAACACCTGACCAGAGAGCTTAAGAGTGGAAAATAAATAGGAGGAGCCCATCAGAAAAAGCAGTGGAATAATATAGATACACCTCGACTCTTCTCTAAAATTGCATTCAAAATTTATAATTAATCAGCTCCGACACTCCGCTTTATTTAATATTGAAATCTCCCCTGTTTAATATTGACCTATTAGGACCTAAGTTAGTTTTTTAAATTATTTTTAAAGCCGGTCACTTAGATCAATATCTATGATTGACTGTCCTTAAATTTATGTATGCATTCAACAAGCATTTAAGTATCTACTCTAGGGACTGGGAGTACCATTGCTAATAGACAGATATGGGCCCTGCCACAATCCTTATGGTCAAGTGGGAACCCCCACCCAAATGTCCTAGGAAATGTGTCAAGTCATATAGCTGTGGGAAAACTGAAATTCAAAGGTCTCTGTGCTCTGGGCCATCAGACCATGTCTTTTTCTTAGGATGACAGAGATAAAAGCTACCACTCAGAGCAATCATAAGTTTCTAGGATCTTGATTTATTTCTAAAATCCATTTTGTAGTAAGAAAAAAAATCACTGTGAGTTAAAATATCAACATTATGCCTGGGAGAAAATTTACAATTTTCTTCTTCAATCAACTGATATTGGAGAGGATAACAAGTCTTCAGGAGAGTGGGTGAAAAGAGACCATATTGCAATTTAATTCTAGGCAGGAAACGTCTTAAAAAAAAAAAGGCAGAATAGAGAATTCCATAATGCTGGACTGTCAGTCATGTTTACCATCCAACAAATAAATATCTGCTGAGCACTTTGGTAGGCACAAGACCTACAAAAATCATAAAGACGAAGTCCTTGCCTAGGCGGATTCACAGTCTGAGAGGGTAAGCAGATACCAAAAAGATACTCTAATATTTACTAACAGGATTTGTGTTCAACCAATACACGTCAAGTTGGCCATGCTGGTTGATAGAATATTGAAATCCTTCTGTACTGATTGGAAAAAAAGCCACTCCCCTAAACACCTAAGTGCCCCTTCACTCCAGTTCCTTTCTTGAGATACCCCCAAATCTCCTCAGATCCAGCAACTAAAGGCTTAATGTCGGGCATAGTAAAGAGCCTCCAGTCCCTGTGCCTCCAGGGTTACTAGCTATTTTTAGTAATACCTCATGCCAGCTACGTACTAAAAGGAGGCACGTAGAAGGTGCTCTAAGTGATGTGCAATGGGAATAAACTGTATTTCTTAGATCATGTCCAGTAGAAACACAGCACTGGAAACGCTTAACATTGTCAGGTAGGATACATAGGACCGATTCTGTACTCTTTTTTTTGTGACAGCCCTGGAGCCTCTTATAAATTATACTTTACATATTTTATTGTTTTCATAACTGTATTAGTGAGGACTCTGGGTTGCAACTTGTAGAAACCCAACTCGAACTGACCTAAGCAAAAAACAAAGAAACCTAAACCTCAATGGTTCTTATAACTGCAAAGTCCAGTGACAATAGCTTCTTAGACTTTGCTGGAGTCAAGAATTCAGAGTCATCAACTTGAAAGTGGTGTGGAGTATGTGCATGTGTGTGCATACACATGCATTTTCCTCCGTATCCATTCTTCAGCAGTACTTTCTGTGCACTCAGGCCTACAGCTTATTATTTCCAATGTGAGCAGAGCTTTTCTGCCCCCATGAAACCCTCCTATGAAAGGTCTGCCCCGATTTAAGTCACGTGCCGATCTGGAACCAGTTGCTGAGGCCTGACCAATAGAATATGATGACTGGCCAGGTCTGGATCACGTGCCCATCCCTGGAGCCAGGGGTTGGAAGTGGATTTCATCCACATTATGAGGTCTAAGAATGAAGAAGGATGTGTCCCCAAAGAAAAACTGAGCTATTCTCATGGGAAAAAGTACTAACACTGCACAAATAGAACAAAAGATGTTTATTATAGTCACACAGTCAAAATCTCTAACTTGAAAATTTTTATATTTCTGATTGTAAAAGTAAAGATGTCTATCCTAGAAAATTTAGGAAATACCAGTGGTGCCTGAGTGGCTCAGTCGGTTGAGCATCCGGCTCGGGTCATGATCTCATGGTTTGTGGGTTCGAGCCCTGCGTCGGGCTCTGTGCTGACGGCTCAGAGCCTGGAGCCTGCTGCGGATTCTGTGTCTCCTTCTCTCTCTCTCTGCCCCTCCCCTTCTCATGCTCTGTCTCTCAAAAATAAGTAAACATTAAAAAAAATTTTTAAGGGGCGCCTGGGTGGCTCAGTCAGTTAAGCGTCAGACTTCGGCTCAGGTCATGATCTCGCGGTTCGTGAGTTCAAGCCCCATGTCAGGCTCTGTGCTGACAGCTCAGAGCCTGGAGCCTGCTTCAGATTCTGTGTCTCCCTCTCTCTCTGACCCTCCCCCCCTTCATGCTCTGCCTCTCTCTGTCTCAAAAATAAATAAACATTAAAAAAAATTAGTTAAAAAAAATTTTTTTAAAAAGAAAATTTAGGAAAGACAAAAGACCATAAAAAACAAAAATCACCCGATATATAATTACTGAAGAGTTCATTTTGGTATGTTTCCTTTAAGTCTTTTTCCTCTGTTCTTTATAAATTTTTTTTTCCTTTATGCAATTTAAGATTTTACAATGTTTGTTAGTTTTCTGTCCATCTTTTTTACTAATCATAACATAAGCACTGTCCCAGATGATTAAAAATTCTTTGGAAAGTGTATAATGGCAGTATAATTTTCATTGTATTATCCACCACAATGCTGGGTGTTTCATTATGTCTCTTTTTTCCATTTTTTGTTTCTGTCACAAATAGATTACTTGGCGATGAGCATCTTGGTAAATAAAGCTTTTCTGCCTCTGACTATTTTGGAGGGACTCCTAGATGTGGAATTGCTACCCACGGGGTATAATCCTTTTTGAGGTTGCTACTTAATAGTCCTTGCTTTTCCAGTAACTATTTAGAAGTCTTTTGTCCATAAAGTGGAAGAAATGAACATAAGATCCTCCTTGGCCAACGCTATTCTAACAGTAACCACCCCGTAGTTTATGAAACCTAAAGAAAATAATATATGTTGTTGGCTCAGCTTTCATTGAGTATTTATTGAACACCCTCAGGGTGCAAGATGTGCTACAGAGGCACTAGGAATGCAAAGTTAGAGAAGACACAGATGTGGCCCTCATGGGACTTGGAGAGAAAGGAGGGACATGCACTGTAAAGGGGTCAAAGATTAACCGTTATTCGTACTCTAAGGGAGGTATGCACAGAGTGATGTTTGAACACAGATGAGCATCTACCTCATGTCGTAGAGGGAGGCTCCCCCAAAGAGGTAGCTCTTAGATCCTTTTTTTTTAATGTTTAAATGTTTATTCATTTTTGAGACGGAGAGAGGGCACGCGCACGTGAGTGGGGGAGGGGCAGAGACAGAGGAAGACAGAGAATCCCAAGCAGGCTCCACACGTCAATGTAGAGCCCGATGTGGGGTTTGAAGCCATCAGCCCTGAGATCATGACCTGAAATCAAGACCCTGGCTGAACCAACTGAGCCACCCAGGCGCCCAGGTAGCACTTGGATTCTGAGGCATCAGAAGGAGGGGAAGACAAAGCAGAGAGGGGAGAAGTTTCCAACAGTAGAAAGCACAGGTGTGAAAGGGGCCGGAGGCGTGAAAGAGCACCCGGAATCTGAAGAACCCCAAGTCACGCGGCCCAGCACAGCTTGTTTAAGAGATAAAGACAGGGCGCCTGGGTGGCTCAGTCGGTTACGCGTCCGACTTCGCTCAGGTCACCATCTCACGGTCCGTGAGTTCGAGCCCCGCGTCGGGCTCTGGGCTGATGGCTCGGAGCCTGGAGCCTGCTTCCGATTCTGTGTCTCCCTCTCTCTCTGCCCCTCCCCCGTTCATGCTCTGTCTCTCTCTGTCTCAAAAATAAATAAACGTTAAAAAAAAAAAAAAAAAAAAAGAGATAAAGACCCATCCATGCCGAGAAACGAGAAACGTGAACTTCATCCTCTGAACTATGAAGAGTCGTGATAAAGTGAGCTGAATCAAATTTGTGGAAGGGAGAATGTAAGAGGGGACACGGACAAGGGAGAAGGAAAGTAAGAGACCCCATCAGAGTGCTGAGGAAAGTGAGTGCAGTTTCCCGTGTCAACTATAGTGTGCTTCCTGGAAGCAGGTTTGAATGGCAGGTGAAGGTCTGGTGGTTGAGCCTGTCGGGTTCAAGGTGCTTGCGGACTTCCTGAAAGCTAGAGATGCAGGCCTGGAGCTCAGACGGGACCAGGCTGTAGGGAGGTGGCCGCAGCCAAGGACTAGATGAGGCCCCCCTAGACGGTGCACCCCACCAGGAAAGCGGAGGGCTGAGGTCAGCCCCTGGGGAACCACCCATATTTAAGAGACAGGCAGAAAAAGAGGATTCCACAAACGAACCTGATAAGCAGGGGTCGGAAAGGCCAGAACAGAGAGGGCAGTGGCAAAAGGAGATTTTCAGGAAAGTAGGAGCATTGGGGGGGGTAATCTGTCCCTTCGGGAGGTCAAATAAGATAAGGACAGAAAAGTCTCCAGTGGCGTTTGTAACCATAATAGGAACTGACAATGCCTAGCCAGTTCTGAATTCTTTGTATACACTAAATCACTTAATCTTCCCAGTAACTCTACCAGACAAGACCTTCCCACTGTACAGTTGAGGAAACCAAGGCACAAGAAAGTTAGATAACTTGCACCAGGATTTGAACCCATGGTTGGCTGAGTCCATAGTCCCTGTGCTTAATCACTGTGATAACTCACTTTTCTGGTTAGCCTAGAGGTCTTTGGTGACTAAATACATACTCTCACACTCACTCACACATGCACTCACAGACACACGGAGTTTGTGGGGCCAGAATCCAGGCTGCAGTGAATGGAGCAATTCATTTAAAGTAAAGAGTGCAGGGGCGCCTGGGTGGCTCAGTGGTGACCATCTGACTTTGGGTCAGGTCACGATCTCCAGGTTTGTGAGCTCGGCCCCACATCAACCCTGAGGATCATGAGTTCAAGCCCCGTGTCAGGCTCTGTGCTGACAGCTCAGGGCCTGGAGCCTGCCTGGGATCCTGTGTCTCCCTCATTCTCTGCCCCTCCCCTGCTCACAGTCTCTGTCTTTCCCTCTCAAAAATAAATAAACATTAAAATAAATAAATAAATAAATAAATAAATAAATAAATAAATAAATATAAATAAAGAGGCGGATGTAATGGTGGGGTGCTTGGGTATCTCAGTTGGTTAAGCATAGGACTCTTGGTTTTGGCTCAGGTCATGATCTCAAGGTTCCTGACTTTGAGCCCCCATCCGGCTTTGCACTGACAGCAGGGAGTCTGCTTGGGATTCTCTCCCTCTCTTACCCCCACGAGTGAGTGCAAGCCTGCACGCTCTCTCTCAAAATAAGTTAACCTAAAACAATAGAAATGAAATGGTATAAGAAAGGAGGGGATGGGGTGAGAGACTGAGGGGAGACTGGGGGCCTGGAGCTGTTCCTAGGCTGAGACGAAAGCACCAGAAGGGAAAGATATTGAAGATTCAGCTGGCAGGGGAGGATGATTAGAAAGGGGAAGTGGAAACAATTTAAAGCCAAGGAGGTGTGTGTATGTGTATATATATATATATATATATATATATATATATATACATATATATATATGTATATATATATGTATATATATATATGTATATGTATATATGTGAGGGAGACAAGAGAGAGGAGGGTTATTGGGTAGGACGACTTCCACTATCACTAACAGAATCACTGCTATCTGTTGACTCAATGGAATCTTTCTTTTCGCGCAACTTTAACAAGGAACCTATCCAATGACCCAGAAGGAAGTAGAACATTCCTAAGCTTACTCTTGTATGGAAAAGTAAAGGACTGTCCATAGGTGCTCTGAAGTGACAAAAAATACACTAGTGCCAGTCGCAGTCACCTTCCAACGTTCTGAAACATCACTGATTTCTGCCGAACACCGAGCATCCGTGCATAGGAGATGATCACCCACAATCCCACAGAGAGAGAGAGGGAGGGAGGGAGAGGGAGAGGAAGAAGAACCATAGGCTCAGTTATGATTATGTGACGTTCAGCATCTTGTACTACTGGTATTTCAAGACATCACTAGTTTATCAAGTTAAAATTAATACTAGAAATGTTTGCCGGTCTTGCAGAATGCTCACAGAACAAGTTACTCATGATCCAAGGTTTTCTGTATGTATATTTATATAGCACCTAATACCTTATATGTACTATATATACAAGTATATATATATGCATATACAGAATGTATAATATATATTATATGTACATGTATTACACGTATGTGTATAACTTATATGACTCTACATATAGTACTTAAAATACGACACCACAAGATTACTTTACTGTAATTATCAACAACCACTGCTGAGAACTTCCTAGGCCTGGGCCACTGTACAAAAATAAAGAAACAGAAAAACAACACGGTAGGACCTCTTATCTAAATCCATGCTACTTCCCAGAATTAGGAGTATTTCTAAACTTCAGAGTCCTGTCTGTATTCCATAAATCCCCCCAGCCCACGGTTCAGACAACTCTTAAGTCATATATCTTTCATCGCTTTGTAACAGGATCATTTGTAACCCTGCCACAGCCTCTCCACTCGATAACACATTCTTTAAGGAACTGTGCGACAATTCCACTGTGGAGCTCGCCGAAGGGCTTGCCCCACGCAAAGCCACGGTGCACACAGTAGACACTGCATGTCTACAAAATGGAATTACTGACAAATTATGCACCTGGGTGCTTTTTCCTATGATTTTTATTTTATCGGGATTTGTTCTGGTTCCAAGAAATTCAACTTTAAAAAACACCTTATTATGGTTGTCATAAATGTGGAAATCCAAATCTGCCTTACCCTCATAATGAGTACCATGACCTTTTCACCTTTTCTACATTGTCCAAAGGATCTGATAAAGAAGTCCAGTTGCAGAGTAAGAAAAACTTGCTTTAAGATTAAAAGTATTAGGATAAATAAACATTAAAAAAATGTGTTTTAAAGAGAAAGATTAAAAGTATTAGGGGCGCCTGCATTGCTCAGTCAGTTAAGCATCAGACTCTTGATTTCAGCTCAGGTCATGATCTCACGCGTTTCTGAATTTGAGCCCCGGCTTGGGCTCTGTGCTGACAGCACCTGCTTGGGATTCTTTCTCTCCCTCCCTCTCTGCCCCTCCGGTGCTTGCGCTCTCTCTCCCTTTCTCAAAATAAATAAATAAATAAATAAGAAAATAAAAAATAAAAGTAAATGAAGATTAAAAGCATTAAATGGTTTAGTAAATACAAGGAGTAAAAAAAGTGCTTGACACACAGTACATATGAACCAATTCTCTTGATTGGTAAGGGAGGGGGAAACAGAAGTTTCTCAATCTGCTTGCGACTCCTAAAATTTGCAACTAAATGACCTCATAGGGACCCACCCCTCGTTCTTGGTTGATAGAAACTATTTCCATAATTGAAAGGATAGCAACAGAAGCATGGCCCCAAACTGTAGCACAAACCATTCCCAGTGATAGGACAAAGTTGCTCTGGTCATAGCTTGTCCACAGGCCTCCAGGGGTTAAGGTGACGGCGGAGACCAGGGCACACACGCAGGGCAGGGTGGGGATGGCAGGTGCACTGGGCAGGGGCGGGGGCGGAGAGCAAGGAGGTGAATAGGAGAAGGTTGACTTCAAACCATATGTTCTGTAAAACACGCCTGATGTTCTGCTTTAGGTATAGGTGGGGTGATCGTATAATTTATCATCTGAACTGAGCCGGTTTGGAGACTGCAAGGGGACAACAGGCACAAACCAAGCAATCCAGGATGAATGGTTATCCTGACCACAGGGATTATGGCAACCTCTTTGCTGCTACCCCATCCCAGTCAGGAATCAGATCTTTTGTATACCTTAGGCCCCGTAGGGAAGAAAAGCCTTGGAGATGTGGCTTCGGGGATAGACCTTATGACCTCAACTTGGAGGAAGGTGTGAACAGAGAGAGATCGAGAGAGAGAGAGAGAAAGAGAGAGAGAGAGAGAGAAAGAGAGAGGGAGTATGAGTGCAAAAACACTCGAACATTACTTGTAATTGACAGTTAAAGTCAATTAATTTTAATTGACTTGCACATTAAAAAAATAAATCCTGGCCAAAATCATCATCATCACCATCATCGTCATCATCCACAATAATTATTATTACGTATTATTATTCATGGCATAATTGCCAAACTATCCACCCTGCTACCAGAAAGTGCCTTTAAGACCTAGTGCATCGTAACCATGGTGGGATATCATAATAATATCTAGTGTTTAGTGCATAACTATGATGTCTCATGTGCTGACGTAAGTATTTGCCTGTACAGTTGCGTTTCTCCTCCAAACAGCGCTTTGAGGTCGGTCTATTATCAGCCCCATCTAACAGGTAAGGAGAGGTGGGCATCGATAGGCCATGTGCCTTACCTGGTGAAGAGGTGGTGAAGGTGGGCTTAGGCCCAGGCAGCCGATCCTGTACCCCAGTGCACATTGGTTCCCCCTTAGTAGGTTTTCAGACTCATTCCTGACTATTCAGACCCCAAGGGTGGGCATTTTTTAAACCATCCCTGTGTCCCCTACAGTGTCTCGCACTTGCTAACAAGTTCAAAGCTTGGGGTGCCTGGGTGGCTCAGTCAGGTTGAGCATCTGCCTCTTCATTTTGGCTCAGGTCATGGTCTCCTGGTTCGTGAGTTCGAGCCCTACTTGGACAGCACAGAGCCTGCCTGGGATTCCTCTCTCTCCCTCTCTCTCTGCCCCTACCCTGCTCTCTCACTCTCAAAATAAATAAACTTTAAAAGAAAAAAAGTTCAAAGCTTGCTTGCTGCAGACCAACTATAAAAACAAAGTGTGTGGTAAAGGGAGCAATTTAAACACTGCCAAGCTATTTGATGATATTAAGCAATATTGTTATTTTTGAGATGTGACGATAGTATCGTGCTGATATTAAAAAGAGAGCCCTTACAGTTTAGATTTATACTGAGTATGATACCTCTAAGTCCCTTCAAAATTATCCAGAGGGGGTTGGAAAGCAAGGAATGGGCAGGAATATAGAAAAAGCTAGATCGGCCGAGTGGTTGATTGTTGTTGAAGCTGGAATGTGGGACAAGGAGTTCCCCTCCATTATTGTTGACGTATAACCTTATCCACAGCAAATGGTTTTTAAAACTTGCTTGCAATATTTAACCCAATGGGAAAACCATGGGAATGACTGAGGGCAGGAGGCAAAATCTATGCCCCCTCATGCTCATTAGCTCGAACTTTGCCCAACTCCCTTAAATGCTCTGGGCCTATGTCTTCCCCTCTTGAAAGGAAAAGTTTGCCCTTGACAATTTAAAAAAAAATTTTTTTTAAGTTTTTATTTCTTTATTTTGAGAGAGAGAGAGAGAGAGAGAGAGAGAGAGAGAGAGAGAGAGAGAGAAAGCATGAGCAGGGTAGGGACAGAGAGAGAGGGAGAGAGAATCCCAAGCAGGCTCCATGCTGTCAATGCAGAGCCTGACGCGGGGGCTCGAACTCATGAACTGTGAGATCATGACCTGAGCCAAAATCAAGAGTCGGACGCTTAACTGACTGAGCCACCCAGGCGCCCCATGCCCTCGACAATTTCTGAGGTCCCGCTCCAGCTCCAAAATGTTTACAGATTCTCTGATTCGGAGGCAATAGTGGAAGGAAAAAAAGTCACCAACTTCTTGCCCTGGTGGCCACACAGAGATGCCCAAACCATTCATTCCTCTTTAACCTTCAAGCACGGTGCCTCTTGCTTCCATTCATCTTCCTCCCTAGCTGGGTGACTTTGGGGAAGTCATTTAACGTCTCAGTTTCCTCGCCTATAAAATGGGGTAAGAATGGGGTCACCCCCTAGGGCTGCGATGACAATTGCATGAGTTAATATATGGAAAATGCTAAAAGCAGTGCCCAGGACATAGTAAGCACCCAACAAACGGTAAGATATTCTTTATTATTTTAATTTTATAGCTATTAAAACGAATTGTGGTCCAGTGAGGAGAAGTGATTTAGTCAGGGCCTCGGTTTTCATAAACAACGGAGCAGACATTTACAAAGGCAAGTTTTCTGACCGTAAATCCAACGCCGCTCCCCCACTTTTCAAATTGCCCTCCGAGGCCATTATTATGAAAAATAGCAATTATGAAAAATTATACTAAACAACAATCTGGGCGGATCAGGTACTACCCGAAGACTCCAGCAGTCATCAGAAACTAAGTTAACATTTATTGTTAACACAGAAACTTAGTGTGAGTTGCAGCCCAGCCCGCGGCCTCTGGGTCTTGGAGCCAGCCAGCGGCTTCTCCCAGACAGCCTGGAGCCCGGCACAGGGCGGTCGGAGAGGCTGGGTGGCTGAGAGGTAAATTGAAGCAGCAGGAGTCAGGCAGCACAGTGAATGGACCCCGGGGGGTGGGGGGGGGGGTGGTCTCGAGGGAGCTTCTGTTTGCCACCATGTACACAGCCCCCCTTGGAAAGAATCGAGCCTTCTGGGCAGGCTGACCTGAGGTGACCAGTTTCTTTTCCAAACGACAGCATAGGATGAGTAATTTTTCCAGCAGCTCTCCCATCGTCAGCCTCTCCGCTTCTCTGGGGCTTTAATTTATCTTCTCGAGATTATTTTCTTAACGCTTTTAGAAAGGTTACGTGCCAAAAAAGGAAAAGCGATCTCCACGTGCGCACGTGGAGAGGAAAGATCTGGGGTTAAAGAGCGAGTGGCGGAATGATGTGTGTGGGATCCGCAAAGCACATCAAATATTAGGCGGAAACATACAAAGGTGGTGCACATTTGACCATTGTGACCCGTAAAACCAGCGGTTTCACGTGGTTTATAATACGTATAACTGTTATCTCTTTAAGGATGCACGCCAAACCATCAAGTGTCTTTGGCAAGGGGCGTGGATTTGGGAAAGAGAGAAGGTAAGTGGGCGAGTTCACTCCCTCCTCCCTTTTCTTTCCGTGCCGCTGGGACTTTTCTCCAAGTATGCTCATGTATTACTTTTATAAGTTAAACATGAAACAAGGGGCACCTGCGTGGCTCAGTCCGTTAAGCATGTGACTTTGGCTCAGGTCATGAGCTCACGGTTGGTGAGTTCCAGACCCACCACGGGCTTGCGGCTGTTCGCACAGAGCCCGCTTCAGATCCTCTGTCCCCCTCTTGTTCTGTCCCTTCCCATGCTCTCTCTCTCTCTCTCTCAAAAATAAACATAAAAAAATTAAATGAAATTAAAAAAAAATAAAAATGAAAGAAGGTGGGGTTTTTTTGGCCACATTTAGCTACGTCAAGTAACTTCTGGAATGAATTTACGAATTAAAAAATATTTATTATGTCAGGGTAAACATTCCTATTCTCAAATATTTTTGCATTTTGCATAGATCAGGGCTGCACCCTTCAGATGTCACAGACTTCCAGTTTTCCCGCCTTGACTGAATTTTGTCTTTTTCTCACTGGTGTGACTTCATTTAGGAGGAAAGGATAGTGGGGATAATTTTCTTTTCATATGTTTTTAACGTTTATTTTATTTTTGGGACAGAGAGAGACAGAGCATGAATGGGGGGAGGGTCAGAGAGAGAGGGAAAGACAGAATTGGAAGCAGGCTCCAGGCTCTGAGCTGTCAGCACAGAGCCCGACGCGGGGCTCGAACCCGTGAACCACGAGATCATGACCCGAGCCAAAGTCGGACACTTAACTGACGGAGCCACCCAGGCACCCCTTTTCATATGTTTTTAAATGGAGGCCACATTTCTAACCCCTGAAGACTAAGTTCGGGGCCCCACCACGTGCTTTCATCGGTGACACGTCTGTGTCCCCACACTTCTCACTCTCTGTGAATACCTGCCTGTGTCTCCCAGCATTCCGCTCCCTGCCTTCACCACCATAAAGAACAAGAACACAACCACCACATCTGTTCGTGAGCCCTCCCTCCCTCGCGCACAGTGGTCGGCACATGGGGGGCTCATCAACATTCGTTGAACGGATGAAAGCTTACATGCATCCCGGGGGGATAAACTTTCATAAATTGTTCATTTGTATCTCAAAGAAAATCCATGCCACCGTTATAGCAATGGCAGAGCAGAGCTTTAAAGAATTACTCATGTAATGGTTCAAGGGCAAAGAGCTAAAAGCAAGTCAGAAACTTCTTCATGTTTTGTTCAAAGCCCACTAACACTTCAACATGTATTAAATGTTAATAAGCAGCTATCTGGGTCAGTGGGTTAAGTAATAGCGACGCTGGAAGGCAAGAGGTGAAGAAATATATGGAAATTACTTTCGGGGACAGCACCAGAGCTCAACTCATATAATAGCATGCTAGTGACTTAACCATATTATCTTTTTCCCTTTTCTCATACGGCAGGCCTTAGTAAAGTGACAGCGTTCTCTTTACTCAAGCATCTGATAAAATCTGGAAAATATCAGGGAGGATCCGAGGGTTCCATCACCTTCTTCTCCTTAGTGGCAGAAAAAAAAAAGAAAAAGAAAAAAAAGAAAATCACTGCATTTAACAAAACTGTCAGGAGCTGATTATATAGTTTGTAGCCCATCCTTTCCGACCCCTTGCATTTGACCGTTTTTCTGCACATTGTCACGGAGCCCAAAGAAACAAACAAAGAGATGTTGTAAGCCGAAGTTGCTGCTCCTTAAAAGCAATACAAAATGATAATAATAATAATAGAGAATGTCTTTTGAGCCCTTGCTATGCGTCAAGTACTTTACCAAGATCACTGGTTGAGGGGTGAGGGTGGTTCTGCCCAACAGGGAACGTTTGGCAATGCCTGGAGATATTCACTGTCACAACCGAGGGGGGCGGGGCAAGAGAAGTGATATCGGCAGTTGGTGGATGGAGGTCAGGAATGCTGCTAAGCATCTTGTGCTGCACAGGACTACCTTCCCATGGCAAAGAGTTATCCAGCTCAAAATATCAACAGGGCTAAGGTTAATAAACTGTCCATAAACTGCTTTAGATGAGTTATCTCATCTAACATTCAAAAACGGCCCTAGGACAGTCCAGTCTCCATTTTACAGATGGGGAAACTGAGGCACGGACAGGTTAGGTAGCTCTTTCTAGCCACGCAGCTCTGTAAGCAGCAGGGCGACTGTTCCGCCCAAGCCTGTCCGACTCTGGAGGACCTCACCTTGGCACTGTATATTGGTGGGAAAGAAGCAGAAAAGGTCGGATTCGCTGTGGATTTTACGATTGCATAACAGATGCATCACTGACGCTCCTTAGGAACACCGAAGCTCCAACTCTTCTCTTGGCCCAAAATGTGAACTCTGTGAGTGTACTTACCCTCTTTACCATCTTTCGACTGAAACATTCTGACATTGTATTATTTTTTATTAAGATAATGAGTTATCGTTAGTAATAACGCTAGTTAATAAAAACATTAAGAAAGCGAATAGTTCTCTAAAATAATAGAAGGGCTGGCAAAATAATGAAATATTAAATTCAAGGGTGCCGGGGGGGGGGTGGGGGGGGCTCAGTCGGTTGAGCATCTGATGCTTGATTTCAGCTCAGGTCGTGATCTCACAGTTTGTGGGTTTGAGCCCCCATGTAGGGCTCTGTGCTGACAGTGCAGAGCCTGCTTGGGATTCTCTCTCTCCCTCTCTCTCTCTCTCTCTCTCTCTCTCTGCCCCTCCCATGTGCTCTCTCTCTCTCTCAAAATAAATAAATAAACTTCAAAAAAAAAACCCGGAAATATTAAATTCAGCCTTTCCTCGTTCCATGGGATTTTTCTTCAGCCATGCATATCAGTGGGCAGAATGTGTCCCAAGTTATGTGAAATTCATGAAACGGCCTTATAGTCCTTATCAGCTGTCATTTTCCATATTTTACGAGAATTGAACATTAAAGTATGTCTCTACTAGTGCAGGGTAATAATACCAGACCCAGCAATAAGGTATTTCACACGGTTGTAATTGTATTTTATACGGGAGGGTTCCCTTTTCTCTTCAAAACCCCCAAAGGCCTGTCCTTGGTGGACTCCACCGAAAATCATCCATTTTCCATGAGGCCAAAACAGGTTCCATACATAATAGACCAATATAAAACGTATTAGAAATATTAGTATGTGTGTTATGTTTTTCCCCTTCTCAGCAGGCTATGCTTCTTTTTCATTCCTTCTTCTTGTCATAATCTGACTTCTTATTTATTGGCCCACTACCTCGTTTGATTTGATAGTTTCCATCCCATACACCTTATGATGCTCTCCCCTCTCTGTAGCGAAGGAGAACAGGGACACTGAGGGCCATTCAGACACCCGAACTGTATGTGAAACATGAC
Organism: Acinonyx jubatus; assembly: GCF_027475565.1. Classification (NCBI taxonomy): domain Eukaryota; kingdom Metazoa; phylum Chordata; class Mammalia; order Carnivora; family Felidae; genus Acinonyx; species Acinonyx jubatus. The sequence goes on from NC_069382.1 coordinate 158,369,768, forward strand.
CCTCCCTGCTTCAGTGCCCAGGCTTTGCTGTACTACCCCAGAGAAACCACAAAACTGAGTAGAACACAGCGAGGGGGGAAAGAGGAGGAAGAGTAAAGACCCTAGAAAAGTCATGAAGAAGAAGGGATAACTTTCAATAACTGAACTGTAGTTCTGTTTTCCACGTACACTACTTTTTCATGAAAGAGTGTAGTGGAACAAAATAATGCGTGTATCCTTGAACAAAATAATTCAGTTCACTAGGGCTTTCACGCAAACACAATGTTCAATTGACATTAAGCCACAGCACTGAACAAGTGTAAATTAATACGTGTTTTCTCTTTTAGATTGAAGGCAGAAGATAGAAACAAGCCCAACTCAGCACCCTCGAAATAACTGTGACTCTCCCTGGCCCAAACCCCAACCCCTCCAATCCATGCTGCACACTGCAGAGAGAGTTATTTTTTTCTAAAATAAAAGGGATCATATGATCCCTCCCATGCCCATCTCAGAAAGCTTTCACCATTTCACCATTACCTAAAAATCATGATCCAAGGCTTCAGCATGCCCTTCTCAATCCGACTGCCTTATAGCTTTCTAGCCTTATTTCCGGCCAGTTCTCATGTCTTTTTATCTCATCATTCAGGAAGTTTCCCCTCCGGTTGTAGCAGACCCCCCGGGGTTCCCCAGACACGTGTTCCTATTGACAGGCCCTTTGCCTAAATGCTCCTTGTCCCTTCACCACCCAACTCAACCCATCCTCTGAGGCGGAACCTAAATGCTGCCCTCCTCCCTGTTGCTCTTTTCCCAGCAATAGAGTCCTCTAAAACAGCCAATAGGAATTTTTCTCACTTGCACAGCTACCTGTAACATACAACGGCTTCCCGGTTTAAGTGCGATGCATCCCTTGTAACCTAGAATCATGTGCATAATGTGAATTGAGTCACCATAGGCAGTGTGCTTTTGGCACTAATTTGCCTTGGCAAGCTGAGAATGAGATCTACACCGGCCACTCTTTTTTTTTTTTTTCTTTTTCTTAAAAGGGTATTTATTTATTGAGAGAGAGAGAGAGAGAGAGAACGAGTGAGGGAAGGGCAGAGAGGGAGAAACAGGAAGGATCCCAAGCAGGCTGTGTCAGCACAGGGGCTTGAACTCACCAACCGTGAGATGTTGACCTGAACAGAAACCAAGAGCCAGATGCTTACCTGAGCCACCCAGGTGCCCCTACACTGGCCATTGTTCACATTTGGTGTATTTTGAAAGGATTTAGGTAGAAGCGGTGGGAAAACCACATAGCAAATAGGGCAGTCCCTCCGATAACCGTGAGATATGAGTAATCCATAATCACGTTTATTTCCGTTCAAAGGCCTCTGCTGAGACCCCCAATCCCAGCTGCCCACCTTTAGGCTGAAGATGCCTCTGTGAAACCTAAAAGAATTTTTCCCACTTGTGTTTTCCCAGAAAAGCCACTTCCTTTCAGTAATTCCAGTCTTCCAGTAATTATTATATTGATACAAGGATTTTGGACTCAGTGCCATACAATTTTCATTACAATTTGCAAAAACCTGGCAATTTAGCAATGTCTTTACTCTTGCCGGAACTGCACATAACCAGTGATACAAACATTTGGCCTAAATTAAGGCCCACTTGGGTATATTGTACTTAGGAATTTGTAAACACAGAAATTTTAGCTCTTCGGATCCTTTCTGGAGAAGCAGTCACCACATTCCTTCAAGGCTCCTACTCCCTTGCTCCTTCCTTAAAGACTCCCTGTGCCCCAAAACTGGAATAGCAGGAATTGCTTTCCTGACTCAAAAATTAGGGGGGAGTGAGCGGTTGCTGAGGTGTCAGGCAGGCACAGGCCTGGATAAAGGATCCACCCCTAGAGAACCTAGAGAATCGAAGGATGGTAATGAAAGGTAATGAAAGGTAATGCAAATGACCTTTGCAAGAGCCACCTGTGAGACCATCACTGGGTGTCAGGCAGAAACATCGATTTAGGAGCAGCTTGGCCAGTAGGAAACATGGCTACTGTAGGAATACAAGAGCTGGTGGCCCTTTTAAAAGGAACAAACCGTGGGGCGTCTGGGTGGCTCAGTCGGCTCAGTCGGCTAAGCTTAAGCGTCCGACTTTGGCTCAGGTCACGATCTCAACAGTTTGTGAGTTCACGCCCCGCGTTGGGCTCTGTGCTGACTGCTCAGAGCCTGGAGCCTGCTTGGGATTCTGTCTCCTTTTCTCTCTGCCCCTCCCCACTTGTGCTCTCTCTGTCTCTGAAAAATAAATGGAAAAAAAAATTTTTTTTAAGGAACAAACCCTACTTTTCCCAGTGACAGCTGCTGGGTAAGAATGAAGGGACCCCTTGATGCCCAGATTTTCCAATTTTCCAAGAGAAGCTGAAAATCTAGATTTGGAGGGAAATCTCCCTATTGGGAAACTAACTGAAATTTATTTTCAAACATCACGTAGGTCAGAGTAAAATCAGTCTGCAGGCTAGATGTGGCCTGTGGCCCCCGGATGGCAATCCTCGTCTTAGAGACCATTGAGCCCACCTCCCTCATTTTACAGACGGTAATGCTACAAGAGAGAGAAATTTCACGAAGCTGGTTGGGAGCGAAAGGATGACTAGAACCCCAGCCCTCTGATTGTCAATCCCCCTACATCATTCACCTCTGATCAGTCACTTCAATCTGAGACAATTGCAGTGTAAGGATCAAATCAGCCTGGAGGGTTCTTGCCTGGTTCAGAACCTGGTTCAGAATTCACTCAGTTTGAAAGACAACAGGATGACTGATCCATTTCAGGCCCCTCTATTGTCTCTCAAATCCTCTGGAACTAGACCAGCCCTTCCCTAATGTGGCCAACCATCAGATAGACCCAGGGAATCAATCTTCAGAATGATAGATTTGCAGGTTCCTAGAACTGAGTGATCAGAAGCTCTGGGGACGTGCATATCTTTACTAACCTCCATTGGTGATTTTCAAGGAGTCTAAAGCTTGGCCACACTAGGAGGGGAGTCAACTGTGAACCAGACCAGGAATTCCAGATTAATCCCATTCCAAGCCTGTAGCCCTTGAGCCTGGAGCAGCGTGACTCTTTCAATGAATGACTACACACTCATTTCTTGCATGTTTTAACGTTGATTTATTTTTGAGAGAGACAGAGACAGAGCACGAGCGGGGGAGGGGCAGAGAAAGAGGGAGACACAGAATCCGAAGCAGCCTCCAGGCTCCAAGCTGTCAGCACAGAGCCCGACGTGGGGCGTGAACTCACGATCTGTGAGATCATGACCTGAGCCGAAGTCAAATGCTTAACCAACTGAGCCACCCAGGCACCCCTCTTGCATGTTTTAAAAAGCGTTCTTTTCCAATTTCCTAGATTCTTGTGTCTTACACTTTTAGGAAGAAAAAGAAAAGCTAGTTCGGTTGTGGTAAAACTTTCGGTTTTCAATAGTACTTCTGGGTGCAAGATATTTTTAATCCAGCGTGAACCTGAACAGCTGTGATGAACTACTTAATTAAATCATAAGTGATAGATTCCTCATAAATTATACGTACACATTTTATAATTTTAATAGTTTTTTTTAAAACCATGATCTGTAGGAAGCTGTGAATTAGATTTCAAAATAGATGAGTAATTTTAGACTGCAACATCCATTTTCATAGCATTCCAGTTTATTTTAAGGGACAATTAGTAGCACTTGTAAAAATCTATCTAATTGCTAGACTAACTCAAACTCCATGGTACTTGGATGTTTTTGCCCTCATCAGGCCTATTTTTTTTTTCCCCCAGCGTGACCAAAACGATAAGGGAATAGAGGCAAAAAATTAAATTCCAAAGACAAAATGCTTATAATTAACTTAATTATCACTTGGAAAATCAGCCCAGATTGACTTCGGCCAATTGCTCCTTCCTAGGTCTCAAAAATCATTTGCTGTTTTGACCCTTATTGCCAGCACAGCCCGAGTGTTTCCTGATGAAATGTAACTTGAGCCTCTTTATAGCGAGTTCAAACAGTTGCTCGTATTGTATGGGGGCTTTGCTTGTTTCCAAATGCCCAGATAAACGCTCAGATTTCATTGGTGAGGATCTAATGACGTCAGTACTCTGCTGCTGCTAACTCATCATCAATTGATAAAATATGCACTTTGACTTATCTTCTCCAGGCACCAGCTGCTGGCCAGTTTTCAACGCCTGTGGCTCAGTAACAGATTTAAATAATGCCTATAGTCATTTCCTCCTTTCTCTGCAGGTTGGAGGCATGACGTCCTTGAATAATTTCTATGCACTGAGTTAGCTGGGTCCTAAGATAAAGAAACCAGTTTAGCTTCTTACTCCATGCCCAGAATTTAACGACATAGAAGATCTCAAGGGCAAATCATTTCTATGCCAGCCACTACCTACTACCCCACTTACAGAGAGCTTTGAACAAATCTCTGAAGGACTAATCAGGCCTAACTCCATCGCGATCTTGCACAAATATTCCCTAAGTTGGGGCTTTGTTTCCGGTGCGCTTTCTGATGAAACCCTGTATTTACCTACTTTGAAAACCCCCCACTATTATTTTCAGGGTAATGGTAATGGGGCAGGACCCTTGCATCAACACAAACTGGTAGAAAAAGCAGACAGAGGGGATGTGCACCTCCATAAGAGGCAGCTGCTATGCAGGTTCTGCCCACTATGCCATGTGGCAAAAAAGCCCCTGTGTGGCTAGATCGTCTGGTTTTTCCAGAAAAGTTGACGTTGGGATGTTGACATGAAATCCCAGTTTCAAAACATAGGCAACTGGCTTAAAAGAATTTAAAATACTATCTGGGTCAAAGAATATGCTTCTCTAAGACACCTCTGGCTAATATATTGCCACTTTGCAAATTCTCTATTACAAGAACCATTGCTCTGTGGAGTTATGGTCTTAATGCTAAATCAGCTTATAGATTGCAGCCTGGATGGCTCTTAAGTAACAGCTGTACGTATATAATGCCTACTATGTGCCAAACACTGTTGACCATACAAGCAGTGAACAAAACAGACAAAAGGAAGCTTACATTCTAGCATACATTCATCTTTGTGGGACTCATAAAGGACAAGACAACGAAACGTGAGAAATGGAATGACGGAGACAGTCGCAATGGGATTTAGAATTAGGTGATTTTATCAGAGACTTTAGCACGTCATATAGAGTTCAATAAGATTAAAACTCTAAAGGCAAACCACTGCATGGAAAATGCAGCCAGGTTTAAAACCCCCTATCAGTATAAAGTATCTCTTCATTCAACAGGTATCTGTGGGGTCCCTACTTTGTGCCTTGCTGGACAGAAAGGGTGCAATGGTGAACGAGAGAAACATGGCTTTAGCCATCTATGGTCAAGTGTCAGAAGCAGAAAATAAATCGGAAAAAAGAAAAATAATTAGTAATAATAAGAAAAATAATGACAAATCGTGATAAATGCTATGATAAAATAGAGACCAATGACCAGAGTGAGAAGCCTTGTTTAGAGAAGACAGTCAGGGAAGTTCTGCCTGAGGAAGTAACATTAAGGTGAGGTCTGAAGAATGAGAAGAGAAAGTCACTTGAAAGGAGAGGGTAGGGTGAAGATTTCTAAATAGCAAAAATGGCATGTGCAAAGGTCCTGTGGCTTGAAAGAGCTTACTCAAAGAACTGAAGTCTAGTGAAGCTAGCAGACAGGGGGTTGAACCTGGAGGAAAAAGCAGGGCCATGTATCTTCAATAAGAACTTCGAGTTTACTCTAAGTGCAAGGGAAGTTACTCTACAGTTTTGGCTGGGGGAGTGACATGATCTGATTTACACTTTTTAAAAATCACCATGGCCATTGTGTGCGCAAAAAACACACAGAAGTTGGGCAAACACTGACACAGGGAGATCAATTAGGGGGCCATTGTAAGTAGCAGTCTCTGTTAGAGATTATGGTTGAGTGCCCTAAGATACTGTCATTGGACACAGAAGGACACAGATTTCAGATACATTTGGTTTAAGGGGGCTCCCCTTAAGTCCCAAGACTCTCTCTGTTGGCCTGTTCTTATTTTCTTCCGAGAAATAAAAAAAGCTTAAAGTCAACTATGCTTTCTGATATGAAAAGCTAGTGCAGGAAACGGATGGTCCATTCTGGCCTAGCAATGACATCTCTGTGAACTGAGTTGCCCTGCCTTTAAGTCCACAAAGATAAAAATCAAGGGCATGATCCTCTCTAAATATCTCCCTTGAAGCCAAAAACTTGGGTCATTAGGAGTTCTTGGGATTCTGAAAGATACAAACAGCCTGATTATCTCTCTTCTCAAGATATTTTATGTGTTTGTTTTATTGCTTACTTGTTTAAAAAATATCTGACACCATAATTGCAGAAGAAACTTCACTGTGACTCTTAACCAAACAAAAGGAATGGGGAATTCGCCTTGGAGAAAGTTTAAGTAAGTCCATCAGACTGGCTCACTCTGGGACTTGGGATTCCCATGGCTTATTTTTTTACTCCGTGTGGTAAGAACTCAGTCAAGCCAGCCTGGCCCGGTATTCCCAGCAAGGTGGGCTTGAAAATCAATCACAATTGAAAGATAAATCAAAGTAACTATCTGGTGTTTTTTTTCCAACTTGATACGAGGAAGGGGAGGATGGCTTGGAGCCTGGAGCCCAGGCCCTCGGCGTGGGGAATGTTCTCCTAAACCCACTCTCTCTGCCTCCAAACCCCACTTCATCCTGACATTCCCATCGTCTGCAACCCCTCCCAGCACAAGTGTCAGCTGGGGAGAAGGAAAACGGGGGAGTGTCTGGGAGGCTTGGGTGGCTCAGTCTGTGAAGCGTCCAACTCTTGATTTTGGCTCAGGTCATAATCTCACAGTTCATGAGTTCGAGCCCCGCACTGGGCTCTGTGCTGACAGTGGGGAGCCTGTTTGGGATGCTGTATCTCCCGTTCTCTCTGCCCCTCCCCCTACCCCACTCATGCTCATGCGCTCTCTCTCTCTCTCTCTCTCTCTCAAAAATAAATAAACTTAAAGAAATTTTAAAAAAAATTGGGGAGTATCTGATGCAAGAGAACATGGCAGATTTATTAGGGTTGAGATGTTTGAAATTCAAGTTTTTAACTTCTCCGGGGAAAGAAAGAACGAAGAAAAGGTTGTAAATGCATAAAGAGTGCAGGCTACCTTACGATACCTTGTGTTACCTTGCGGGGAGGCCCACGATTCTCAAAGAACACCACTTCCTTTAGCCGATCTCCGGAGTCCTTGGTCCCAAAGCTCTTTTCTCCAGCCAATACCACCTCAGACCAAAGAAAACACCAGCCCCTCTGACCATCCTGTTACAACTGTAAATGATGCAACGCTTAATCCTGGGAATCCAGGCTAGTATACGGCTAACCTCCTAACAGTTGAAACAGTGTGTAGCCAACTTTAGGAATTCAACTTGTACGTTCCCCGGTGTTTTACACATCCTGGGAAACCTGTAAGGTCTGAATCAACGGCTTCTTCCCTCAGTGTTGCCTCTGTGGACATGACAGTTTAAGGATGAGAATCGCAAAAGCATAACATGCCTATGGTGGCCAGCAGCTTCCTGACACTCTGTCTTTTAGTTCTCACAATGGCCCTGCAACGTCAAACAGCTGGTTTAGTGCTGCTCGCTTAAGCAGCAAGCCTGCAGGTGTCTGCCTTTAACGCCCCTCCTCCTACCCTCTACCCCCTCAATCCCTGCCCCACGCTGGCTTTCCTGACATGTATGTTAAGTCGTGATGAGTATTATTATAGGATTCTTCCCTCTCTTTTCCAGCTCACGCCTTACACCTTTGGGTTTGTGTCAAAGGGATGATGTAGGGATGAGATCGTGAGAATAGTATTCACCACAGCATCTAACAGGTAGGGGACCCATCAGATGTGCTAAGAATTCTGCATTTACTCTCCGTTCAATCCTTGCGACAATTCTCAGGGATCGATAGCATGACCCTCAACTGAGACATGAGGGAGCTGAGACACCGCGAGGTTAAGTAACGTCTCCAAATCACTGGACACGAAGGAGCAGAGCCCAGATTGGAAGTCAGGCTGACTTTCTTGGGAGCACCAGCTGTCAGTCTCTTAGCCTGCGAGCTACACGCCCCCGAGGACTCATCATCTGTTTCCTCTCTGGTCTTCACTCATTAAGACAAGAGGGTTAGCTGCTGTAGCGGATGCCGTGATACACTCCCTGGGTCCCCACTGCAGGATTTGGATCTGTCCTCCCAGCTGCTGGACCGGTTGGTGACTACCAATATCTCTTCCTTGGTGGGAGAGAGAGCCACCTAGGCCAATGTTGTGCCCCTTCCCAGACAACCCATTTACAAGGATGTAAAGTAATGAAAGTTTCGGGGGCCTCTGGGGTGGCTCAGTCGGTTGAGTGTCCGACTTCGGCTCAGGTCACGATCTCGCGGTTCGTGAGTTCGAGCCCCGCGTCGGGCTCTGTGCTCACAGCTTGGAGCCTGGAGCCTGCTTCGGATTCTGTGTCTCCCTCTCTCTCTCTGCCCCTCCCAGGCTCACACTCTCTCTCTCTCTGTCTGTCAAAAATAAATAAACTTAAAAAAAAAAAAGATACGAAAGTTCCTACCTTGAGTCAAGCGTGAGTCCCCCAGTGGGTAGGCTGAGGCCTTTGCCGCATCTGCAATCACAGTCCACCTCCTCCTAGTCCTGCGTCCTGCGCCCATCACACCCCCACAGGTGTTGATCCTAAGACCCCTTCCCAATGGACTTCCCACACTCAAATCTCAAAGTCTGTCTTCCCAGGAATCCAACCCGTGATGGCCGCAAAGTGTCCCACCCCCCTCTCCCAACCCTTACCCCCTAATGCCTGTCCAGCATGTGCTGAGAATGGGGAGGGAGTGACACCACCTGTGTCCTCAGGCCGTGCAGGGCACAGTAGTGGACATCGTTAGCCCTCAGTCCAGCAGGTCAGTTAGGTGCTCCAACACCAGGCCCTACCCAGGGTGGAGGTGAGGACATGGGACTGAGGAGGGCACATTCCGATCATGACTTTTCTAGTGGAGCCCTACTGCATTCCCCTGGGGAGCCAGGTGGTCACCTCTGATCTGGGGGCGCTTGGTTTGCTGCTTTCCACCATGTTCCCCCCCCCCTCCGCCTCTGGGATCAGGGTCAAGCTCTTTGAGAAGCCAAAAGCAACTTGAAAGGAAAAACAGGGCAGGTATGACATCCTTATCCCTCTTTAAGATCAGAGCGTTTCATCATGGCTAAGAGTTAATTGAGTATTGACTTTCTTAGGTTTGGGGTGAAGCTGGGAAGAGAAGCAATTGTGGCCTGCCGGAAGGGAAAGGAACATTTATGGAGTCTCTGCTCAGTGTTAGTCCGAGCTCCGTTTTATCAAGGAGAAGAGGAAGGCACTTACTCAGGATCTGCTAAAAGGTGGCAGAGGCGGATACAAACCCACATTGGTTTCATTCCAAGCGCTCCGGCTTACGATTTACGTGCTGCCCTCACTGTAAGACTTGTACTTTAAAAATGATACAATTGTAATTTCTTGTCCTTTTCCAGTATATGTCCAAATTCACAAAACGCCAAGGCCAATATGTGTATATATATATATATATATATATATATATATATATATATATATATATATATTTAAAAACCATATGCCCACCTCCTTCTACAGGTGACTGCCCCAGGGCCCCTGTATACCACGTCTACACCCCACATCGGCTCTCACTTTTCCTGGAATCACACCACCATTCTCTTGCCAAGTGATTTTATCTCCTGTGGGTCTCACCAGCACCTCTGGATTCAAGTGTCCCAGGGCTCCTGAGTAAAACCCAAGCTTTCACAGACTTCCAGTCTCTTTTCAAATTCCTAAAACCTCAATGTCGGCCATCCACTTGCTCCTGAAGCTGCAGTGACTGTGCTCCAGACCCCTATTAAGAAGCACAGACAGGGGCGCCTGGGTGGCTCTGTCAGTTGAGCGTCCGACTTCGGCTCAGGTCATGATCTCGCGGTTCGTGAGTTCGAGCCCCGCGTCGGGCTGTGTGCCGACAGCTCAGAGCCTGGAGCCTGTTTCGGATTCTGTGTCTCCCTCTCTCTCTCTGACCCTCCCCCATTCATGCTCTGTCTCTCTCTGTCTCAAAAATAAATAAACGTTAAAAAAAAATTTAAAGAAGCGCAAACATTGAAAGTCTTACGGGCTGTGAAGAACGTGAATTCCAGGGCTGGCAGACACTGAGAACCAAGATCACACAAGTCTACTCCTTGGGTCCCTAGTAGGATTCTACAAGCTGCTCTACACTTTCAGTCATTGGCCGGGCTCCTCATTGGTGAAGAACGCAGACTCTGGATCCAGACTGCCCAGAGTTCAAAGCCAGCCTCTGCCACTCGCTAACTGTGTGACCATGCACGAGCTTCTCTACATCTCTGTGTTTCATTCATAAGCTGGGAATGATACAAGTACCAACTTCACAGGGCTGACGTGAGCGTTAAGTGGTTTAATATATGTAATTATCCAAGGCCATTGTTCAAGACATGTCAATTATTCATTATTATTTTCATCCAACGCAACTGAAGATTTTAACGAAACAGAATTACCAAACTTCTCTACGGTGGTTTGAGAGACTTCCAGACACAGGTGGGTATTACAGCCGAGTAAGCAAGAGGACCCATGGAAGTGAAATGTCGGAGTCCATACCTTGGTTCTGGCTTTTTCTGCCTGCAAGACTTGGGAAATTATTTAACTTCTTTGGGCCTCAGGGTCCTCATCGCTAAAATGGGGGAAATGATGGGGCGCCTGGGTGGCGCAGTCGGTTAAGCGTCCGACTTCAGCCAGGTCACGATCTCGTGGTCCGTGAGTTCGAGCCCCGCGTCGGGCTCTGGGCTGATGGCTCGGAGCCTGGAGCCTGTTTCCGATTCTGTGTCTCCCTCTCTCTCTGCCCCTCCCCCGTTCATGCTCTGTCTCTCTCTGTCCCAAAAATAAATAAAAACGTTGAAAAAAAATTTTAAAAAATAAAATAAAATGGGGGAAATGAAATTACTGATCAGCAAGGGTTGTTGGGGAAACTAAGAGATCATCTAAGCTCAGCACCTGGTAGATAAAGACTTAAGATTTGTTAGCTCTTACCATATGATAAGGTATTTATTATATATATTATACATTTTATATATTATTCTAGAACAACGTGGACTTCCCTCCATTGTTTTCAGCCCAGGCAATTTGGTATATCACTTGTATATATCAAATCTATATACAAGAATTCCTTAGTATATAGAAAGCTTTGTATTTGCAAAATGATTTGTAATCACTGCACTACTTAACCAGTTAATGTGTATTACTCAAAACAGCCCCGGGAAGTTATCTGAGGTTCTCTGTAGTTGTGATAAGTCTTAGAAACGGGAGGTCACAGAAGGAGTTGACGATGGAATTAAGAGAGGAATTTGCACTCCCTGAAATTTGCTTTTTCTATCCAATCCTGATCATTTAACCCCATCGAACACGGACATAGTGCTTGTTTACCTGGGCATCGATGGGTGACTGGACCGGGCACGTGCTTTGAGGGACTCGGTCCACAAGATTCCCAAACCCCCTTACATCCTCGCTAAGAGGAAGTGGGGCTCCGACGGAAACTGAGGACTCCAGTGGGTAGAAGACTCTGCTCTGGGGCTTATGGGTAAGACGGGCAACAGGGTAAAAGCTGGGAAGTTAGACGAATGAGCTCAGGATACCTGAAAGAGCGCAAAAGAGAGTCATTTCTATGATTGAGGTCAAGGGGAAAGAGTGATTTTGGAGAAAGGCTCTGTGTATCAGAAGAAATTCAACATCACTTAAATATTACACACGTTGTGTCTTAACTGAGCTGTCCCTGTATTCATAGCCCACGCCTTCCCAAGGACAGAGTCACCTGGCAGGAGAACCAGCCTCAGGCAAGTTTCTGGAGGCTGGAGCCAACCTCCCAGATGAAAACAAAAGAAGCCTAACCTAGGAGCCTTACCAGAAACCGGCCCCACCCCCGCCCCCCACCTGCGGGTGCAGAGGACTCCCCGGGCGGTCTCCCAACGTCCCGGGCAATAGCCACACCTCATTACAGCTGAATGGGTCACTTCACAGGCAAATACACCCGATAGGAATCAGGTCAAATCAGTTTTATATCCTGAAATCCCTGTTCGCTATTCCGCGCAGGGATGAGCCAATTTCCCCTACTAATGTCCTTGTGCAAATGGGTGGCTAGAGTTTCCTTGTACGCACCAGCGACGAACCAGGTGGCAAAAATAAAAAAAATAAAAATAAAAACAAAAACCTGGTGGTAAATCAAATTGTAAGTGAGAGAGCGTGTGTATACCCATTGGTGCAAACTGAATTGTTTTAAATACAATAGGAGAGCCTGCAGCTTCCAAGACTCCCCTCTCGGGATAAAGGACTTAGGTTCGGGTTTTTGTTTTGTTTGGTTTTGTTTTAGAATGAATTTTTGCCTCTTGTTTCCTGGAGCGAAACATACCCTCAACCGCTGCTAAGTGCTCTGCTTCTAGGAGAAAAAAAAACGATGCTAACAAAACACAGCGAATAATTGTTGCAAAACAATATTGAGAGGTAACTGCCCTTCTTTCTTGACCTCTGACCTGAAAACAAGGCCCTCCAGTAAAAGGTCCCCCCCACCCCCCGACTTTGTTGTAAAACAGGTTTATTTACATAACACAGCACAGTTTCAGGAAACTCACTCCAAGGACGCTTTTTCGTTCCAAGGAAAGCAAGGAGTCTGGAAGAATGTATGGCAAGTCCAGGGACTTTGTAGAGACATCCCAAAGACCCGAGACTACAAAACAGCCTTCCTGTGTGATTCGGTGGCTTTGCTTTCAATTTGGGCCTCATGTTTTCCCCCGCCTGTTTTGTTACTCCATACTGGCTGAAGAGAATTCAGGTTCCATACATAAAATGTTCCCTACCCCTCTTGTTGCCAAGGGATGAAGGGTGAAATAGATGCTGGTGCCCAGCTGTTCCCCAGCAGAACAAAAAAGAACATTTCAGATCGGGATGGGGGAGGGCAGGTCATTTAGAGACGAGAACAAAAAGTGTTTAGGAACTGGAAGCTTCCAAAGAGAAGGTGCTCTATATGTATCAAAAAGCTTGGATGGATGGATGGATAGATGGATGGATGGATGGATGGATGGATGGATGGGGTTGTGGAGTCCTCTGTCTTAAATGTATTGGGTTCACTCCTGAATATATTTGAGGGATGTACGCATGTTACCTCGGGGAGCAGCTCTACCCATTGGTTCTTTCAATCCCTAAGCTGTTACGGTCCCACAGACATTTTACTCGGGGTCAACCCCTGTGCCAGACGCTCAGAATTCCTCTCAGGAGCTTCAGTCTAGTGGACAGAACGAGATCTGAACAGAGTCATACCGACCGGGAGGCATTTGTGATGGGAAGCTACATAGAATTTTTAATGCAGAACATGAACTTCTGCTTCCGAATTCAACCTGTAGATTGAATACATGCATTTATTGACAAGTTCAAATTAATTCTTTCCGCCACCAAATATTCATTGAGCGTTGACCGTATTCCAGGCACTCTGCACAATGGAGATACAGTAGTACCTATCAAGATAATCCCTGCCTTCCAAGGAGAAGACAATAGGCAATAAACAAATAAATATATAATGTGTCAGGTGACAATAATACCGTGAAAAAAGTAATACCGTGAAAAAAGTAAAAAAAGTACCCTACCTTTTTAGAGTAGGGTATTGATTTCTACAGGCTGATCAGGCATCGCCACCCCAGTAAGGTGACATTGGAGCAGGAAAGACACTAGAGAAGTAAAGGAGCAAGCCATGCCATGCTGCTATGTGGGAGCAAAGCATTCTAGGTGTGGAAACAGCAAGTGCAAAGGCCCTGAGGTTATAGGCTGAACTTGGAGGGTTCAATGTATGTCAAGGAAGCCAATAGTGATGGAACAGAGTAAGTAGGGGAAGACTGAAGGAAGATGAGGTCAAAGACATAGCAGGGCCAGGTCTTTTTTTTTTTCTTTTTTTTTATGTTTATTTTTGAGAGAGAGAATGTGTGTGTGCATGTGAGCAGGGGAGGAGCAGAGAGAGAGAATCCCAAGCAGGCTCCGAGCCAATAGCAGTGAGCCCAATGTGGGGCTCGAACTCATGAATTGGAAGGTCATGACCTGAGCCGAAGTCGGACACTCAACCGACTGGCGCCCCAGGGCCAGGTCTTATAGTACCTTTATATCTGAGTGAGATAGGAAACCACTGGAGAGATCTGAGCAGCGACATAACAGGATAGGACTCATGTTCGAAAAGGACAATTCCAGCTGCTGTTTGGACGATTTACTGTGTAAGTTGAATGGTAGCAGGGAGACCGGTCAGGAGGTTACTGTGGCTGAGAGACGATGGCATCCTGTACCTGGGGTGGTAGGAACAGAGCCCGTGAGAAGTGGTTGGAGTTTGGATCGATTTCGATGGACGAGTTGACCAGATTTTCTGTGGATTGGTTATAGGGCATGAAAGAGGAAGAGAGACGGATAATTCCAAGATGCGGGGCCTAACCAGCTGGAAGAACAAAGTGCCATTTCCCGAGATGGGGGTGGTTGTGGCTCCAGAGGAGGGGAAGGGGGGAGGTTCTGTTTCGGACAAGTTAAGTATATGGCGCCTGCCGGATATCCAAGTAGAAATCTCAAGTCAGCAGTGGATGACAGGAGTCCAGGATTTCTTGAAGACAAGGCTGGCCATATAAGTTTGGGAGTCACAGCGACTGGGTAACATTGAGAGCCACAGGGATGGCTTGGAAATAGGCGTACATAGATGCCAAAAGTGCCCCCAAGGCCCCAGGGCCCTGGGGCACTGCAGCAGGGGAAGATCAGAAAAAGAGCTGATTCTGCTGGTTCGGAAAAGGAAAAGTGATGATGGTGTAATTCTTGACTCAGCGGGTGAATGGTATTTTACATGGTCACAATAATCTGCTCACTCTCGGTTTCACCAATAACTGTCCGTGTAACTGTATTAAGGGAAAGGAAGAAGGAAGACTAGGTATGTGTGGGGTTATCAAAGTGACACGTGATCATCTTCCAAAGTTGGAATAGAATAAATATCTCAAATTATAAAGATGATATATGGAAACAGGAAGGCACATACCACGAGAAATAACTGTAAGGGTAGAAAATGGCCTCTTTGCGGGGGGAGTGGGTAGGAGCGTGCAGAAGGAAAGAATGGAGCCAACCATCCCTCTTCATTTAAATTCTATACAGTTGAGGGGCACCTGGGTGGCTCAGTCGGTTGAGCGTCCGACTTCGGCTCAGGTCAGGATCACGGTTTGTGAGTTCCAGCCCCGCGTCGGGCTCTGTGCGGACAGCTCGGAGCCCAGAGCCTGCTTGGGATTCTGTGTCTCCCTCTCTCTCTCCCCCTCCCCCACTTGTGCTCTGTCTCTATTAAAAATAAATAAACGTAAAAAAAATTAAATTCCATACAGTTGACCTTTGAACAACATGGAGGGTCAGGATACCTGACTCCCCGAGCAGCTGAAAAGCCGCATACAACTTTGGACTTCCCCAAAACTTAACTACAAAGAGCCTGCTGTTGACAGGAAGCCTTACTGCTGACATACACAGTCAACGAGCACAACTTTGATTGTTGTATGTATTATATGCTGGATTCTTAGCCTGAAGCAAGCTAGAGAAAAGCGTTGTCACGAACATCATAAGTACAGCACTGTACTGTTTTTACTGAAATAAATCCGTGTATAAGTGGACACGTGCTGTTCAAACCCGTGCTGTTCGAGGCTCAATCGTACTTCAAAGGATGAGTAGATGGACAAAAGGTGGCATATCCATAGAATGAAATATTATTCAGCCATAAAAAGGAATGCCGTGCTGCCCCAAATAGAAGCCTTGACACATTATGGTAAGTGAAAGAGGCCAGACACAAAAGGCCACATGTTATATGATTCCGTTTATATAAAATATGCAGAATAAGCAAAGCCAGAGACAGAAAGCAGATTAGTGGTTGCCCGGGGCTTAGGGAAGAAAGAAATATGGAGGGACGGCCAATAATAGGTACAGGATTTCTTTTTGAGGTGATGAAAATATCCTGGAATTAGACGGTTGATGGTTGTACAACCTCGTGAAACTAAAACTATTGAATTGTACACTTCGAAAAGGTGAATTTTATGGCAGGCAAATTATTTACACATAATTTTTAAAACCATACACTCTTTGAAGTATTAAATTATACACATGTATTGCCTCAGTAAGAATTAAAATTATTTATTTATTTTTTTTAATTTTTTTTTTTTTAACGTTTATTTATTTTTGAGACAGGGAGAGACAGAGCATGAATGGGGGAGGGTCAGAGAGAGAGGGAGACACAGAATCTGAAAGCAGGCTCCAGGCTCTGAGCTGTCAGCACAGAGCCCTATGCGGGGCTCGGACTCACGGACCGCGAGATCATGACCTGAGCCGAAGTCGGACGCTTAACCGACTGAGCCACCCAGGCGCCCCAAGAATTAAAATTATTTAAAATATACTATTAAACCCAAAACCTTGAATTGCCTTTGAGATGGGTGGGGAACCTCACCTAATTTAAACTTTATCATTTACATTATTAGCCGGAGCAGAGCCACGGCCGGCCTCAGGCAGTGAGTGGCAGTTGAGTCAATGAAGGAAGATGGCGTCCAGTTGAGCCAATAAAGGAAGATGGCGTCCATTCTACGTTTGCCTTTCTGATCTCACACGAGGGACTCACACTGAGGGACTGGGCCTGCTACACAATACGTGGGCCCCAGAGCAAAATGGGGGACACTTCGTACAAAAAGAAGGAAAAAATTGTTAGTAGAGGTACTAACAATAAAGCTTTTTCCCGTCTTCCGCGGTCTCTCTTTCAACTTACAGTGTTTTTTATTTGCTATTCAATGCCTTCCTCAGAGAGGATAAAATTAAAAATTTAAATTATTAGCGTGAGTTTTACCATTTATCTTTACATTGTGCAATGCCAGTTTCCAATACAAATATAACAGCACTTAATTTGCATGTAGAATCACCGAAATCCTACAATTTGTATTTTGTAGCTTGGATATGCATATGTATTTTGTTCTTACCAGAATAATGGAAACACTGCACACAACTAACCCATCTGGTTTTATTTCACTTTTTGATACGCACATACCCCACCTATATTCTGAGCCTTCAGCTTGCTGATGAACGAGGAAGAACAGAAAAAGAAAGGAGCTTCGGGCTGCCCTGCCCTTCCCCTTCCTTCCATGTCTTCATTTTCAGCATAAGTGCTTGGCTAAATACAGGGAATTAAAAAATATGCAAGTAAAAAAAAGATATGATGAAGGTACCTTGGGGTTTCATGGTTTTAAAAATGTCTTTACTTTCTGTCTGTGTTCTAAGAAAGGTTCTGTCTCAAGTGGGAAGGGCGGTCTCTCGGGGCTGCACTCTGTATTTAGTCGTACAGGTAGCATACTTACCGTGTACTAGTCTAAAAGAAAACGTTTTTTCAATGTTTATTTTTGAGAGACAGAGACAGAGCGTGGGGCCGAGATAGAGGGAGACACAGAATCTGAAGCAGGCTCCAAGCTCCGAGCTGTCAGCACAGAGCCTGACATGGGGCTCGAACTCACAGACGGTTTGATCGTGACCAGAGCCAAAGTCAGAAGTTCAACCGACTGAGCCACCCAGGCGCCCCCCCTGTGCTAGTTTTGAGTTTTGTTGAGCTCCCACACGTGGATGTTTGTCCTACGGGATTCTGTGCTTGTGGGGTGCCCACACGGGAGTGGGGTGGCAAGGAACAGCAGCAGACCCTCCTATCATGGGTGTCTCCTCTGCTCATGCACCTGCCCCATCATCCCATCGGGCTTCACTTACAAAACACAAACTCAAAGCGAAAATTATTCACGGTCTCGAGACTGCAACCGAAGAGCATGAAACCAAACCTGGGGGCCTTCTGAGCGAGGGATGTAGGCGAGGGCATGGGTTCCAGACCCGGAAGCTGGCCCGGCTGGTGGAGCCCCATCCACATCCACAACCGTGCCTTCCAGAAAAGAAGGGGAATGCTGGTCTTGGCGCCCAGCTACTGCTGTACCGCGCGTCTGGTAGAAGGCAACAAATGTGAATTCTGAATGCCGGTCAAGGGTAGATGCAGCAGACCCTTGTCTCCTTTTCCCTTCTAGGTTCCCTCTCCTGACCTTCTCTCCCTTCTCTCGGCGGCTGCTATCACAGAAGAAATGCTGATTCGTCTAAACCAGTTCCCGCTGTCTTTTAATAAAGCCTGTTCATTTCTGCCTTTTCTACTGTCTGGCTCCTCATTTTCCTCTTTGACAAATGTAACCCTGCCACCCTCCTGTCCTCACTGGAAACAGCAACAACAACGAACCCTGTCTTGATTTCTGAGACCAAGGTCCACCTTCTTTTTTGCAAAACGCCTTTGACAGGCCAGCTCACGCGTGTGGAGGGCACACGGAACTCCTCGGGCACTTCTCTGACCCGGGGCACCAGGCACTTAATCCCTCCGACTTGGTTTGTTGTTACTTTTTGCTTTTGCTGTGTTGGTTTTGTCCCTCCAACTGGAGCATAATCCTCAACTCCAAGAATTGTCTTCTGTCTCTCTGGCGTCCTCCAGAACCCCTGTGTCCGTCGGATGCGATGAACAAATGAAAAAGTAAGAGAGTGACTGAGTGCATGAACCAGTAAATGAGTCAGAAACTACAGAATGGAAGTCAGAAAATCTGAGTCTTGTGTTATGGCTTTTCAACACAATAGTATTTGATAAACTACAAAAATCTTTGGGGCTTTAGGTTTTTCATTTATGAAGTTGAGATAGTTTGGATATCGGCTCACTTTGTCCAGGACAAGCTGCATTATGAGCGCAATTCTTAGAATCCACTGGGAGAAAGGCACTGTGTTAGTATAGCAGCCTTATCATACCCTTTCCTCTCAATTCCCACTAGGATGTCTGAGGACGTGAAAATAATATTTAAAGTATTTATTTGTATTCCTATTCAATCAGCGCTGTATATTTAATACAAAAAAAAAAATAATCACTGACCCCGCAAGTGCAAAAAAGCAATTATCTGGAATTTTGGCCTATCTTGGGAAATAAGAATATATCTCTACTTCATGGTATTTCACCAGCTGCGTGGATTTTTCCACGCATAATCCTGTTCCCCAAATCCATGGCCTGCATCGTACCTGAATTTAAGAACTGACGGAAACACAAAATGAGTCTAAATTCAGAGAGACCACCAGTGGCTTGGAAAATGGCACAACTTATGTATAAAATGTATAGAAACATTTGTCCTTCAACGAACTTTCAAGGACAGATAGACGACTGGCTGAAATGGCCCTATTCAAACGTGACACTCGGACCATGCGTTTCAGTTAGACTTCCTCCCCCTCCCCCGACACCAGCCCCAAAACAGAGCGCCGGTCAATCTGTGTGAATAATCCCAACTCATCCCTGAATCAAATCCTCCAAGAAGGAGTCCCGTATGCACGTGTCTGGGAAATGATGGAGGAGACATCTATACCTTCTGGCACCAGACATCTTGGTGGAACGGATATGTGCATTTTCAGTTTGCAGTTCAGGGACACGAGGGCTCCGAGTGGTTCGCTGAGCTGCTCTAGGTCATACAGCTAGGAAGTGGAAGGGTTTGAACCCAAACCTTCTGTCTGTTACACCAGCAGGCTTTCTAGTATCTAGCACTTACCTTTCATTCACAAAATGGAGGGGAAGGAAGAGGGGCTATTGGAACCTAGAAGACTTTGAAATTTACGCTCAGCTTTTACCAGTTTTGATCCTAAATACCAACCAGCCTGCCAGAAACACTAGGAGGTGGAAAAAAAGGAAAAGACACCAAGGAAACCAGTTGTCTTCCTTCTCTGTAACTCGCACTTACACATGGGAAAGCTGACATCTTAAATCCCCGCGCTTCATAAGTTCATGGGACGACCAGGGTCAAAGATTCTGTTTGCCAAAATACCTTTCTTCTCTTTCTCTGTTTCACAGCGGAACTTCACTTCCCAGCCTCTCTCGTGACCATGTAACTGAGCTCTGGCCAATGGGAGTGGAGCGAAAGTGATGTGTACTCCTCCCAATCTAGTTCATAAGTTTCTGCGTGTCTCCTCCAACGCCCTGAGATGAAAGTCCTCTGAATAGCCTTAGAAGGTATATGTTAACGGTAGCAGAACTGGCACCAGGTTCTAGGTTCCTGAATAATTGAAGAGTCCCTGGTGCCACCCTCTGCTTCCCCAAACTAGACCACTCTGGACTGTGTGAGCAAGAAACAAGCTTCTTTTGGATTGGCCCATGACCTGTTTGGGTCTATTTATTACTGCAGCTTATCCTAACTAATACACGTCCAAAGAGTTCCTTCTTCCGTCCTCAGGCAATGTCCAGATGCTACGGTCTTATTCCAAAGTACAGCATTTATGCTCAACTGGAGACCAAAAGCAGACTGTAGGTGGGGAGGGGGGCAAGAAGGAAGAGAGCAGTGTTTGACGACGTTGGTCGTGCGTATCTGGCAGTGATTCACTCCCTGCATTTCACAGAGTAACGGCTGGTGTGCCCCACCATTAGGGGGTTGGGGTTTCAGCCCCGACTATGCTACCAACCAGCCATTAATTTCCTCTCCTGTGCAAGAAGGAATTTGTCAAAGGCCCCTTCTAGTTCTATTAAGAGACGAATCTCAGGTCCAAGGCCAGAATTAAATATAGTCAGAGAAGCCACGCAGGATTTTGTAGGACTGATATTCAGCTTGATTGCTCTGGGTTCACAGTTACTCTCTCTCATTTACTGGAGAGCATGCTGGACTTCTTAGGTATTTTGAATATCATCCTTGCTTCTTCCTGCCAGAAGTTAAATTTAGCACTTTCTCAAGCTCCCCGCTTTAGTCAGATTATGTGAAAGGGGAATGAGTAAGACAAGGGTGTTCCCAAATGTGGATCGGAGGAATACTAGTTCTGAGATGTTAATAGTGTCGTAAGAAAAAATAGGGTTTGGGCCAATAAACATGGGGAGTCCTGGATGAAACGGATATAACGGCCCACCCCCCCCCCCATCGTCATAAACTGATACCATGTCCACTCTACACCTAGTGGCATTCACCTCTTCACCATTTTCCACAAGACATTTCAAATACATGCAGCCAGTTTGTGATTTCATCCCTTTCAGTCCTTGCTGGGGTTTTCCTGGGGAAAATGGAGAAGGTTTATCCCTCTACCCATAGCAAGCTATCTTGAAATACTTATGAAATATACCTCATTTCCAAGATCGCCTTTTCTTGGCACACATGGAAGTCTTCTTTGTCCTTCCCTCATTCACATCCAGCTTCTTCACTGTCCTGAAAATGTTGGCCCCAAACCTGCGTAGCCTTCAGTAAAACAAAAGTCCTGTAGTTAACTGGCCCCCCCGTCCACAGAGGGCATTTAGAGACCATCTGTTATTTCTTTTTTTTTTTTTAATTTTTTTTTCAACGTTTATTTATTTTTGGGACAGAGAGAGACACAGCATGAGCAGGGAAGGGGCAGAGAGAGAGGGAGACACAGAATGTGAAGCAGGCTCCAGGCTCCGAGCTGTCAGCACAGAGCCCGACGCGGGGCTCGAACTCACGGACCGTGAGATCATGACCTGAGCCAAAGTCGGACACTTAACCGACTGAGCCACCCAGGCCATCTGTTGTTTCTTAAGCGGTCCCTTACAGACTCACTGTCACCTCCATCTTTAGCAGATGATAAAATACTCCTTTCAACCACATGTAGGGTTTTCCCAGAGAGCAATTATATTAAAGTGCATTTAAAAAAATTGCTTACTGCCATTTCTTTACTGCAGGACATCTCAGAGCCTTTAACATGCTGATTTGTAACATAAATCCTCTGTGGAGAATATAGCGTGCAATACTTCTTAGTTTATTTGACCATGAGAAATACATTTTGAGAACTATGGGGGAATAAGTCGAGCTTTCTCTGCTTTGGGTCAGGACAGGATCCACTCCCCTGCCTTCCCATTTGTTACCGTAGAATCCTACAACGCTTTGGTTTTCCAGTGTGTCCCCCTTGCCAAGCCCTCCCGCGTTCTGGTTCTCTGGATCATTCCGTGGAGCTAGAGAGTCATCCAGGTGTACTGGGAGAATTTGCCCAACCTAATCTCAGCTCTGTGTTAGGCTGCTCAGCATTCCTTTTATTTAGCCCTGGTTGGGTTAGGACTACATTTTTGAATCCCAAATTGGGCATCCATAAGGTCGGACAAGTATCCGTGTCCATATGAGTGTGCTTATGAAGGGGATTAGGGGAGAGGATGCTGATATCAGGGCTGAGCCAGAAAATCTGGAGTGTGTGATTGCCCTGGTGAGGGGTCCTCATGGATGCCATGCCCACCTCTTCCCCGGTCTCCACCCTCCCCAGCCCCTCTCCTTCTCTCCTCACCGTCAGCAGCAGCGCTTTCTCCACTTGGGCTGGGATCACGTCAAACCTTAGTCCCTCGATTTTCTTCCTTCCACGGGAAAATATGCTGCTATCTTCCACCCATTCTCTTCTTTCCTCCGTTTCAGGGGGGAAAAGCATCTTTACCCCCTCCCAGGGCCGAACTTCCCATCTGGGCTCCTGATGCCCTTCTTCTAGGACCAGGAGGTGTTCTCCGTTGACTAGCGCCCCTTTGTCTTTGCGCCGCCAGCCTCTCCTCTTCCGTTTTGGTTCTCGGCTTAGTCTGCTCAGGCTGTTACAACAAAACACCACAGACTGGGTGGCTGAAACAACAGACATTGGTTTCTCACGGTTCTGGAAGCTGGGACATCCAAGATCAAGGTGCCGGCACATTCCGTGTGCGGTGGGACCCCTCTTCCTGGCTTGCAGACTGCCGTGTTCTTGCTGTGTCCTCGGTTGGCGAAAAGAGGGAGGGACCTCTCTCATGCCTCGTTTTAATTTTTTTTATTATTTTTTAAAAATGTTTATTTACTTTTGAGAAAGTGCAAGTGGGGGAGGGACAGAGAGAGAGAGAGAGAGAGAGAGAGAGAGGCAGAGAGAATCCCAAGCAGGCTCCGTGCTGTCAGTGCAAAGCCCAACATAGAGCTCAAACTCAGGAACGGTGAGATCATGACCTGAGCTGAAGTCAGACGCCTAACCGACTAAGCCACCGAGGTACCCCTCTTGTGCCTCTTTTTAGAAGGATACTAAGAGGTTAGAGAGGGAGGGAGCCAAAACATAAGAGACTCATAAAAACTGAGAACAAACTGAGGGTTGATGGGGGGAAGGGTGGGTGATGGGTATTGAGGAGGGCACCTGCTGGGATGAGCACTGGGTGTTGTATGGAAACCAAATTGACAATACATTTCATATTTAAAAATAAAAAAGAAGGATACTACTCCCATCGTGAAGTCTCTACTCCGATGACCTGATTACCTCCCCAAGGCCCCACCTCTAAATACCCATCACATTGGGGGTCAGGGCTTCAACATATGAATGGGGGGGGGCACCATACAGTCCACAGAAGTCACGATCAATTAGCTTTCTCTTTTTTTTTTTAATGTTTATTTATTTTTGAGACAGAGAGAGACAGAGCATGAATGGGGGAGGGTCAGAGAGAGAGAAAGACACAGAATCCGAAGCAGGCTCCAGACTCTGAGCTGTCAGCACAGAGCCCGACGCGGGACTCGAACTCACAGACCTTGCTCATGACCTGAGCCGAAGTCGGAGGCTCAACCAACTGAGCCACCCAGGCGTCCCAATTAGCCTTCTTATAAACAAATTTGAACATCAAATTTTTCCAAAGAGCAGTCTACACCTACTCCCTGCCCTCCTTCACTCTCTGTCATTTGTACTGCCATCTGTCCCTGTCCCTCCTCCTATCTATCCCCTTACAGTCTTTGGGAACCTTCTGAATACAGATCCAGATGCTTCTATTAACAATAACAACCATTAATCACGCTTATTGGGCAGGTCAGGGTGTTAAGTGCTTACACGCATCATCTCATTTAATCTCCACACCCTTGGAAAGACGGGCTGGAGTTAATGATGGGAGGGCACAGCATGCAAAGGTCCCTGGAGTAGAGTGGAGGTGCTGGCTGCTATTATGATTATTCCGAATCGACTTCAGTTTCAGTTCTTCTAGTTACTATGAGCTCTCTGACATGGGAGGAGTCAGGTTCTCACTCCGTGCCTCAGTTTCCTCATTTGTAAAATAGAGATGATAAGCATCAGCTACCTTATAAAGATGCTGCGAGTGGTAATGAAAGCAGTCGTCATACATGAAACACTCGCAGGGCCCGGAACACAGAAGGTACTCAATGCATTGATGCTCCCAACCTTCCCTTGTGTGTGATATCCCCTCTCCTTTCACCCGAAGACAACATCATCAGCCCACCGTGTAAGGGACACAAGTTTTGGGGCGCCTGGGTGGCTCAGCCGGTTGAGCGAATGACTTCGGCTCAGGTCACGATCTCGCCGCCCGTGAGTTCGAGCCCCGCGTCGGGCTCTGTGCTGACGGCTCAGAGCCTGGAGCCTGCTTCCGATTCTGTGTCTCCCTCTCTCTGACCCTCCCCCGTTCATGCTCTGCCTCTCTGTCTCAAAAATAAATAAACGTTAAAAAAATAAAAATAAAAAAAATAAATGACACAAGTTTTAACAATAGTGAGAGAGGGGAGTTGGGCCAGGAATCGCCCGTAATCGAGTTATGGCTAAACAAGTTTGTGTGGGTCAGCCTGGCCTCCTTCGAAAGCACAGCCCCATTTCGTGCAATCCTGAGACAGATGGGCTGTCTCTTTCCATCACTTGGAATTTTTATTTATTCTCACCTTTTTCTGACCTCATTTCTGTCTTCTGATATAAACCGGAAGCAATTTCTTTTTTAAGCTTCGTGTATTCCTAAAGAAGAGAGATTTTTCGTTTTTGTTTTGTTTTGTTTTTCCCGAGCGGCTGGGAGTATATCAGGCTCCAACACAGGTACCTGTATCCTGGGGCAACACGTGTCCCTGGACCCTGACCAGACAATTTTCCCGAAGAAGACAGGCCTTTCCATTATTCCATGTCTTCGTAGTCTCCTTCGTTTTGAGGCTGTTTGAGTTTTACCACCTGTCTTCCTCTCACGCATTATCTGAGGCCCTCACGCCCCACCACTGGTGCAATGTCTTTGATTACTCTGACCTTGTGCTCAAATCCAGCTGGAGGCACAAATCTGGCCCAGCGAGGTGTTTTGTTTGGAATGCACAATATGCTAAATTTGATTTAGTTGCGAATACTTGAAATGTGCTGGTTTCACAGAAAATGACAGATCTTGCGATGCCGAATCCCAGTGCATTCAAATCAACAACTGGCTGGCGTGAGGGGCCTGCTGTCCGCACGGTCTCCTTCTCTCCCTGCCCTCTTCCTAACGCCAACAAACAGGGTCGTCCACAATTATTCCACTGTTCTTTTTTTTTTTTTTTTTAGGTTTATTTATTTATGTTTAGAGAGCAAGAGTAGGGGAGGGGCAGAGAGAGAAGGAAAGAGAGGGAATCCCAAGCAGGCTCCACACTGTCAGCACAGAGCCCCGATGGGGGGCTCCAACTTACAAACCCTGAGATCATGACCTGAGCCCATATCTAGTCTGTTGCTTCACTGACTGAGCCACCCATGCGCCCGCCACTGTTCTTAACAGACTTTCAATCGACAACCCCTGTTCTGATCCCTAGGGATTTTTAAACCATGCCGCTGGTTTGGGGCAGGGGCATTTGCAACCCAGGCACAGGAGAGGTCTTGCTCAGACCCTCCTGCTCTTGCTGCCATAGGCCACCTTCTCTCACCCTTCCTCGGCCCTCTGCAGGCCCCCTCACCTCCTGCACATCCCCGGCCACCGTCATGGTCCCCCCACCCCCAGCCAGAGTCATGCAGTTTGCGGTGGTCTTAACCACCCCTGAGATCCAGAAGTGTTGCCCCTACTTACTGCCGAATCCCTTAGTCCTCTCCATCAGTCCGTCAAGCCAAGGGGTTTTCAAGGCACATTACCCCTAGAGATACTCATGAAAGGCATTATCTTCAGTGTCCAGGATAGGATCTCAATTCATTTTATGTGTATTCAGCTCTACGAATGCAACAGCAACGGGCACCAATGGAAACCGAGGCTGGAAGGGATCTAGTGGAAAAGCCTGTGCCCCCCACCACGCGGGGAGGCCGTTACATAATAAACAGCACACCCACGCCGCTAAACTGTGCTCTGTGTGGTGAGGTTGAGAAGTGTGGAGGGAGGGAGTGGGAGGAAATTTGAGAACTCTCAAATGTTGGAAGGGACTTCCAACTTCACATAATTCAACCCAATTTACCTCTGAAAAATGCCACCTGAGCCCGTGAAGGCTGTTTGCCCTCTAAATGAGCCACACGCTTGTGCCCTTGTGAGCTTAAAGAGAAGCCAGGGAGACGGAGTGCCCTAGAAAACAGGCAGGACCCTAGCCAGGTTGTGTAGCCGCGTGCAGACTCTGGAGGCGGCTGGGACAGAGGTCCGCCCTGTTTTGTGCCTGGACTGGTGGGTTGGGGTGTATGTGTATGTCAGTGGTTACCCAGGGATTTAAGGGCCATACAACAGTTTAAGTGGAACCGGCTTTATTTCCCATAACAGAGCGATAAAAGAAATGTCTGAATGAATGCATTCATATATTTAGGAATCCATTATAAGTGGCCTCCTGGCTTTAGAGAAATCTCTCATCACGAAGGCCTTCCCACCCAATAGGCTGCCACCGTCCAGAGAAAACAAAAAGCAGGAGAGGTCGTTTTCGCCGCACAGGGAGTATGTGCTTTCGGGTTTATAAGTTTTATGCAAATAGGATTCACGAGCCTGCCATAAATGATATTTTTCCCGTTGTGCTACATGCTGGCAGGCTTGGAGTCTTGATCTCATTACAGTGTGGATACTCGAAACCATCTATTTGAAAACTTCTATTGTGTGGTCTCAGAAATTGCTTGCAGGCAAATCGGCCGCTGGGATAGCAATTTGCGTGTTCTTGTTTCACCCCTCCTGACCCGGGCTCTGACGAGGGGGGGCCCGCCGCCGCTCCAGGTGGAGAACTCAGAGGGCTCCCCAGGCAGGACTATCATCCTCTAACCCCCTCCTCCTGGACTCGGCTCGGCCAGGCCAGCAGTCATTAGCAGCACCTTTCTTAAAGGCTCTGGAGTGGACCTTGAAATGTCTTCTTCTTTCTTGGCATGTCCTTTGGTCTCCCTGGAAGACTCCTCTCCGACCTCTCTTCCGCCAACCTTCTCTCTCCCGGCAATCCTTCTCTGGCCCACCTCCCCACCCCGTCCAGGCGGAGCTGGGGGCCCGCTCTCTGTTGTCCCAAACATGCATCGTGAACCAGTGCTTGATGGCCATCCCTGTGCTAGGTAGTGACAGGGCCCTCAGTCAGCAAGACTGAGCTGCTGATTCATGGTCTCCCTAATGGAGACAGGGCTGTAAAGACATTGTTCTAAATGGCAGGGCAAGGGCAATCCTAGAGAAATGTTGAAGACACTCAGAGGGTCCACTCTTGGAGTGAGTTAGGAGACACGGGGGGGGTGAGGCAGGAGCAGGGGAATTTGTCAGAGGCTATATAGAAGCTGAGTCTTGAAGAACGAATAGGAGGTCCCCAGGAGGACAAGGGAGAAAAGCATAAGGGGCAGCATTACTCTTTCAGGGCACCTACTATGCACTAGGTACTATTGTAGGCATGCTCTCATTGGAACTTACACACTGATGAGGCAAGACCATCACAAATGTAAAAAAATAAATATGGAATAGCATGTGCAAAGGCCCTGAGGCATAAAACAGTATGGTGTGTTTGTAAAACTGTAGGACCTGTGGCTGGAGCGTCCTACTCAGGGAAGGTGGGAGAATAGCAAGAAAATAAATATTTTCCTACTGCTCACTACACGTATAGCTGTTGTAGCTGACAACGCATACATGCGTGTCCTACTGAAACCCGAGGCTTTGGAAAACTGGGAAGATCGCAGCAGGCTTCCAACTTTGGAAAACTCCCCTGCCCATTTTACTGAAGTCCGACTCTGTGGCTCTCAGACCCAGATTCAGAGAGCAGAGGATAATCTTGCTTGAACTTTCCTACAGCACCATTCCTGCAGTTAATTCAAGACTCAGCCCTGCAGGCAGAAGACAGGGAGTCTGAGGCTGGCTGCCCTGCTTTACCTTTTGCCCCTCATCTCCTCCCTCTCTGGGCATGTGGGGATCTGGGAGTTAGCACATCAGCTTTTACGCCCCCCGGCTTCCTGTGTTCTCAGAGTGAAGGCCGATCCGGCTAGGTTATCAGGAGCAAATGGAAGATTTAAACTAGTTGAATGACAAGATCAGGCTTGAAGAATATAGCTTCGGTGGTAGTGCACAGGAAGGACTGGGGCTGGGGGCTGAGGCCCTGTTGTTAGAGCCGAGCAGGGAGACCATGGGAAGGATCCTGAAGAATGCCACCCGCCCCAACTAAGGCAGTGGACAGAGCAGGCAAGACAGGGGTTAGACCTGAGCTCTGCGGAAGGTAAGGTCAGCAGGATCTTGCGATCATCTGGATGCAAGGGCGAAGAGGGAGGCATCCGAGATAAGTCCTCGGAGACCGAGTAGGGTGGAAATGCCATGACCTGGATCAGGAAATTAAGGGAAAGGACAAGTTTTGAAGAGAGAAGGGCTTAAATGAGGTCACTTTGGGGCGCACTGAGTTTGAAGCTTCTACTGGGTGTCCCATAAGAACGAGCATATGGGGAGTCAAAGGAGCTAATGTTATTTTTTAATATCTCCACAGGCACCCCACCGGGGACCTTAAATATGTTTTCTCATTAAAAAACCCGAGAGGCAGCTATTTCGCGGCTTATTTTACACACGAGGAGACCGAGATGCACAGACGTCGGGTAACTTACCCAAACTCATCGGCTGGGAAGGTAAGTGAGGGTGGGGTGTTCCAACCCAGCTGCGTATGATCCCGTCATTCTGGACTCAATCAGCGAGTCTACACTAGAGGCATAGACGACAGCCTCACCTTAGTGGGGTCTTCTGTTTATGTGCCTGCTTTTCGCCCGTTAGATAAGAAGCTCCTTGAAACCAAGAAAAAGGTCATGTTGTCCTCTGCATCCCTGAGTGACAGCAGGTGACGAAGGGGTAATCTCGGGAAAACCTAAAAGGTCGGGCAAGTGTCTCTTACCTCCCTGGTTCTTGCTTTCTTCCCGCCTCCATCGTCCAGCTGGTATACCCTCTTCTGAGCCCGTCCTCTCGGCTCTAATTGCGTTCAATAATCGCTGCTAGCATTTACTGAGTTGCTATTATGTGCCCCGGTGCACAGGTTTCATTGCTCTCAAGGCTCCGGATTCGTTTCCTACGGCTGTCGTAGCAAATTACCATCAACTTGGTTTAAAACAACAGAAATGTACTTTCTCACAGAGCCGGAGGCCAGTAAGGCAAAGCCAAGGTGTCAGCAGCCTCGGTTTCTTCTGGAGGGAGGATCCGTTTCATGCCACGGCGCTTCTGGTGGTTGCTGACAGTCCTTGGCTCTCTCTCCTCCGCCTCAATCTTAACTCAGTGGCGTCCTGCTTTCTCAAATCTCCACCCCCCTTCCTCTCGTAAGGACAATAGTCATTGTATTTAAGGCCCACCCTAAATCCAGGATGATCTCATCTCTAGATCCTTAACTTAATTACATCTGCAAAGACTCTTATTCCAAATAAGGCCACATTCTGAGGTTCTGGGTGCGCATGGTTTTGCGGGGGGGGGGGGGGGGGGGGGGCGGTCACATTTCAACCCGCTACAGACGCCTAACAGCTTGATGAGTTAGGAAGCGCTCTGGTTTGTTCTGTTTTGCAGGTGAGAAACCGAGGCAGAGAAAGAAGGAGGAAGATGCCCAAGGTTCCTAGAGAGGATAATAGAGCCTGGGTTCAAATCTCTGTGGTCGGTCTCCAGGAGCGTGGTTCTACCCACTTTGCTCCTTTGCCTCTGCACACGAATCCAGATTTTTCTCCGGGATCTGGCTAGAGCTTTCCTATCTCCTTCTCCAGCCGGGAGAAGTGCATTTAAAGGGCGACCTGCGGGAGATGATGTCTTCCTCTCGTTGTCAGAAAGAGCTCAGGAGAGCGTGTCCTCCCCAAACAGAGGGAGGGGAGAGTGTAGCAGGCCTTGGTAGGGAGGAAGTGCGAGAGAGGGCAGGGGCGGCTGGTGGCTGTTCTTAAAGCACACCAGGTAGGTAGCCACCGATTCGGCCTACAAATCACAGCAGCCCTGCCTAGAACCCTCTGGAAACCACAGATGGCCGGTGCTCCGCACACGGGCCACAGGGACCGGTCTGCCAAGAGGTGAGCTTGGCTTCGCACGAGTAAAAACCGGGAGACTCCTCCTTTCGTACGCTCCGGGAAATCACTGGATCTCACAAGTGACTCCTTTTCCCAGCCCCCTAAATCCTTCTCCTGCGATGCTTCCACGCACACACCATACGAAGAGCTCCTGTGCGGATCCGCACACAGCCAAGCAAGTAGCTCA
This sequence comes from Acinonyx jubatus, assembly GCF_027475565.1. NCBI lineage: Eukaryota > Metazoa > Chordata > Mammalia > Carnivora > Felidae > Acinonyx > Acinonyx jubatus. The sequence continues at coordinate 158,400,166 of NC_069382.1, forward strand.
CTCATGGGCCTGTCTCCTTCCGCGGGCCCCGTCGCATCAGAAGGGTGAGCAGACCGCGTGCGTTTCGCTGTGCACACCGGGCGCTGCGACACCGAACCGAACAAGAGGGCCCTTCCTGCTGCCTCATCGCCCGCTTCTCGTCCTCAGCAGCCGGGAGCTGAGAGCAATTCCTCTCACCATCTGAGACGCACCATTGCGCTGAATCTCTGCCTGTCCTCGGTGTGAGCTTGGCAACAATTTTTAAAAAGCTATTTGGCGTTGAATAGGTAATGCTAGGGATGTGGTGTGGAGGGAAAGTGTGGAATTTTCTATTCTAATTAATCTGGCCTCTTCATACCGCCCTGCCCCTGGTTTGTTGGGTTGATTCCACACCCCCCCCCCCACCTTTAAAAACAGTATATGAAGGGGGCTCCTGGGTGGCTCAGTTGGTTGAGCGCCTGACTTTGGCTCAGGTCACGATCTCATGGCTGGTGGGTTCGGGCCCGTGTCGGGCTCTGTGCTGACAGCTCAGAGCCTGGAGCCTCCTTTGGATTCTGTGTCTCCCTCTCTCTCTGTCCCTCCCCTGCTCATGCTCTGTCTCTCTGTCTCTCAAAAACAAATAAACATTAAAAAAAAAAAGTGTATGAAGACAGTGTTTTAGAATGTTATTTTTTTTTTTGTCTAAGAAAGGGAGCTACCACTACATGTATGTAATTGCTTATATTTTCAAAAAAGGAACAGTGGTAGAATAAACAAGAAAACTCGTGAAAATGTTCCCTCTAATGAGAGGGCGGGGATAAAGTGGAGGGGACAGAGACCAAAGCTAGCTTCTCTGAGCCTCGTCATGTGGCTTTGGCTTGGGAACAATGTAAATGTTTCACATAAGAAAATAAATTTCAAAAGAAATTCCTCAAAGGTTGAAAGCAATCGGAAGCAAATGAACTTCAGTCTGTGTCGAGTTGGTAATGAACCACACAGAGAAGAGAATTTCATCTCTTCCTTCAAGTAGAATGGCCAACCTTCCTGGCGTGACCCCGGACTGTGTAGGTTTTAGCATGGATCTGGAAAACCCCTCAGTCTAGGGGAAGCCAAGGTGGCCGGGCACCCTCGTGAGTAACTGAGAGAGCCACTCTGACTGTATATCACCAGTGAGATGTATTCTAAGGACAAATAAGGACTTGCGCCTGGGTGGCTCAGTCGGTTGAGCGTCTAACTCTTGATTTCAGCTCAGGTCACGATCCCAGGGTCGTGGGATCGAACCCCACTTGGGCTCTGTGCCGAGCATGGAGTCTGCTTGGGATTCTCTCTCTCTTTATGCCCTTCTCCACTACCCACACTTCCTCTCTCTAAATCTCTATCTCTAAAATTTGAAAAAAACATGGGCAAAAAACCTGAAGAGACACTTCACCAAAGGATATATACAGATGGCAAAGAAGCATGTGAAAAGATGCTCAAAATGATATGTTATTAGGGAAACACGAATAAAAACAGCAATGAGATCCCACTACAAACCTATTAGAATGACCAAAACCCACAACACTGACAACATCAACTGCCGGGGAGGATGTGGACCAGCAGGGATTCTTTTTTCTTTTTTTTGAAAGTTTATTTATTTATTTTGAGAGAGACAGAGACAGCACGAGTGCATGAATGGGGGAGGGGCAGAGAAATAAGGAGAGAGGATCCCAAGCAGGCTCCATGCTGACAGCACAGAGTCAGACGGGGGGCTCAAACTCATGAAACCGTGAGATCGCAACCTGAGCGGAAGCCAAGAGTCGGATGCATAACCGACTGAGCCACCCAGGCGCCTGGGGAACTCTTATTCATTGCTGGTGGGAATACAAAATGGTGTAGCTACTTTGGAAGACAGTTTGGCAATTTCTTTAAAGCTAAACACACTCTTATCATATGCTCCAGCAACTGTGCTTTTTGGTATTTACCCAAATTAGTGGAAGACTCACGTCCCTGCAAAAACTCGCATATAAAGGTTTATAGCAGTTTTATTCATAATTGTCACAATTTGGTAGCAACCAAGATGTCCTTCAGTAGGTGAATGGAAAAATAAAGGGTGGTATATCCAAACGATGGAATATTATTTAGCACTAAAAAAAAAAAAGAGCTATCAAGCTACAGAAAAACATGAAGAATTCTCAAATGCATATAACTAAATGAAAGGAGCCAGTATAAGAAGTCTACCTACCATGTGATCTCAAATATATGACATCCTGCAAAAGGCAAAATCATGGAGACAGAAAAAGGATCAGTAGTTGCCAGGGGTTTGGAGGTGGGGAGGGGTGGCAAATGAATAGGTTGAGTACAAAGGATTTTTAGGGCAGTGAGACTCTTTTGTATGATACTGTAATATGGGGTACATGTCATTATACGTTACACATATCCAAACCCATAGAATCTACAACACCAAGAGGGAACCCTAATGTAAACTATGGGCTTTGGGTGATTATGATGTGCCAATGTAGGTTCACCCATTATGACAAAGGTATCACTCTGGGGTAGGATGTTGACAGCAAGGGAGTCTGGGAATGCAGGGGCAGGGGCTATAGGGGAAATCTATACATTCTGTTCCATTTTTTTCTGGGAACCTGAAACTGCTTTAAAAATGAAGCCTATCTGGGTCTCCTGGGTGGCTCAGTCGGTTACGTATCCAACTCTCGATTTCGGCTGAGGTCATGATCTGGAGGTTCGTGAGTTCGAGCCCCACATCCGGCCCCATGTTGACAGTGCAGAGCCTGCTTGGGATTCTCTCTCTCTCCCTCTCTCTCTCTGTCCCTCCCCTGCTCTCTCTCTCTCCCTCTCTCAAATTAAATAAATACAAACTTAAAAAAAAAATTGGAGCCTACCAAAAAAAAATTTGCTGGGGAACTTTTCATTGGATAGATCAGGCTAATATCACCTGAACCCACTGATCAATGCTTAAAAAAACAAAAACAAAAACTGGAAGCAATCTCAAACATTCAGAAAAGTCACACATCCAGTATAGAACATTTTTTGTTCCCTACTAGTTACTCAGTCACCTGCTGCCCTCCTAAACACTTGAGTGTCTGTGTCCTGCAGACAAGGACATAATCCTCGTAAACTTCAGTACGGCCTTCTACATCAGGAAATTAACATTGGGTTTATCACAGTCAAGACCTGAGAAGGGTTTGCGTCTTTACCCCACTTGCAGGTCAACACGTTAGCCTGTCACAGTCTCATGGATGCTGGCGGCCGTCACAAGATGCCCGTCAGAGACAAAGGGCTTCATTACTCATTGAGCAGCAAGTGGTATGAACAGCATATTTTTGTCGGCTCCCCTTGCCTCCAGGTCCTCTGGGGACAAGACAGATAGGCCAAGGTCACTGCTAGCACTTATAGTAGGCTGGAGCCTTGAGCCCAGGGAACACAAATGTTTTATAACGGACAGCAAGCATAACTGCCCTTTGCTTTGGAGGGAGACACTATCTCTATCCTTCTAGGCTGAACGTGCTCATTAAAAAGTTAGTCCGGAACAAAGGGCGCTACATGCCTCTGCTTGTAAGATGTACGTGATGAGAGATACCCGGGGGGTCATCGTCTCTCAGAACTGAAGTACTGGTTAATTCTTCTTAATTTAGGTCTTCCTAAAGGACGTTGTGTGCCATGGGAGCCATAAAGTTGACCTAGCAGGTGTTTGGGGATGGAAAGGCAGGCATGTAGGGTGGGAGGTATAGGAAGAGAGTGTTCCCAGCAGAGGGAACAGCACGGAGAAAGGAAAGCCTAAGGAAGGACCATGGAGCAGCTAGGAAACGTGAAGAGCTAAGTACAGCTGGAGCATAGGGAACAGAAGAGTGGGCAGGGGGAGGCGCATCCGCTGGGGTCAGAGAGGCAGGCTGATCTCGAGGGGCCTTGTAAGCCCTGAGATGCCGTTGGAACTTGATCCCAAATCCTTGAAACGGTTTAAGCCGGGCAGTGGCACGATCAAACGTGTGCTTTTAAAAAGGCCACGCGGGCTGCAGCTGCAAGTGGACTGGATTCAGCCCAAGGTTAATTTTTTCCACTTGGTTTCCTGCAATCAGGTTCAGGGAGATGGGGATGTGTTGAAATTCTGCCGCTTGGTAGCTGCGGCTGTCCTTGAATATGAACAGATCTGGGGCCAATCTCACTGCTCCTCCCCTAAGCCCGCCCACCCCCCACCCCCCACCCCCACCCCCGCCAGCGTTTTGATCCAGGTGCCCATATTTCTGATGAATGTCAAAGGCAGGCTTGAAGAGGAAAGAGGAAATGGTTAGTCCCTTACACGCCAGGTCAATTCACTGAAGGTCACGTCTCCAAATGATGAGCCAGATCTTCACATGAATTTGCCTTGTTTATCAACGTACCTGTTCCTTAATTGTTCATAATGTTTACATTAATTTTTTTGGATGGAATTATTTTTAGCAGATTTAAAAGACCTTCATGAAATATGAGTTGATGAGTTTGAAGTTGCACTTTGGTTTAGTCTCAGCTAGTTTTAGTGTAGCCTCACTGTATCTCTGTGACCAAAGTTCGCCCTATTCCAGATTTTGCTGTGTTTGGGGTCAGCGCCTTTGGGGAATGAGCATTTCATAGATATTGCAAGTGAGAAGGGACGCATTTTGGATGACAAGGATTTTATGAATGGTAGAGCACATTTTCTATCCTGAGACTTTTTATTCTAGTTCACTGCCTTGTGTATATTTTTCTCAATTCACAGATTTGTAAGTCAGCTAGTTCTAATAAATATTTTTTCCTACATTTCAAGTACTCAAGAAGGGATTAGTGTCTGAAATGTGAGTCACACACCAAATTGGAATTCAGCTGAGTTGAATGGACAAATCTGTTGCAAAAAAGCTGGGGTGAAGCATCTGTGGCCCACCTTTTTTTAAAAAATTTTGTTTAATGTTTATTTTTGACACAGAGAGAGAGACAGAGCATGAGCAGAGGAAGGGGCAGAGAGAGAGGGAGACGCAGAATCCGACGCAGGCTCCAGGCTCTGAGCTGTCAGCACAGAGCCCGACGCGGGGCTTGAACTCACAGACCGCGAGATCATGACCTGAGTCAAAGTCGGACGCTCAATCAACTGAGCCACCCAGGCGCCCCGTCTGTGGCACACCTTGAAGCTCCATCCAAACTACGACTTTGCCAGCCAGCAGGTAATCCTTAGAGGCATCCGAAACCACTTCATAGAACATAATTTATTAAATTGTAAACGTTAATTATGTTTTATTTTATTTTGGTTCTTACAGTAGAGCAAATTGAGTTACTCATTCTCATAAAACATTGTCATCATTGACTGCTACAAGGTGGCTCTTACGTTTTGGTTTATGTTAAAATTCCTCCTTCATCTCCAACCTCCACTCCCATTCCCTGTCTCCGTGGGACTCAGTGTGATGTATTTGTTCTATGTCCTTAAAATGCATGTACCCGCAGTACAGTTTTGGATATTTTAAATTTACATACATCCAATGGTGCTGTCAATCTCCTTCTGTGTCTTACTCTGTGTTTTAAAGCTGTATCCCTGTTGATGCTTGTACGTTTGGGTCATTGCCTCCAACTGCTGTTTAGTATTCCATAGGATACATCTGGCTCCTTTTACTAAGCATACCTTAACAATGGACCTCTAGGTTGTCCCCAGCTCTCCTCTAGCCTAAACAATTTTCTGATGCACGCCCTCATACGTGTACCCTTACAGAGGGAGGAGCGCATTTTTTTCTGGGTATACACCCAGGAGGGAGATTACTGCATCATAGGGCATATGCACCTGCAAGGTCACTAAGTACCGCCAGCTCGCTTTCCTGAGTGGCTGACTCGTTCACACAACCGCCAGAAGCAGGGCTGGGATCAGGGTCAGGGGAGTGGGGCAAAATTTAAGGGAGTGCCAACAAGCTTAGTAATTAAGATAATATTTCAATGCAATTTTTAAAATATGTATTTATTTATTTTGAGAGAGAGGGGAGGGACAGAGAGAAGGGGAGAGAATCCGCAGCAGGCTCCATGCTCGGCCCGATGCGGAGCTCAATCTCGAACCTGGAGATCCTGACCGGAGTCCAAATCAAGAGTCGGACGTTTTACTGACTGAGCCACCCAGGCGCCCCTGCAATATTTTCAAAAATCCAAATTAATGCAAAATGTCTGATGAACAAAATATCAAAAGTTGAAAAATAAAGATAACATCCAACCCTACATTTGCATGCCTCTCAGATCCCCCCCTGGCAAATGAGGAACTTGGTCCTTCAGCTGTTGGGGACAGGGCTGGAATCCAGCTCATCTGTCAACCCTCTTTAGGAGTGTTCTCAGCTGGAAAAACTACCAGTGATCGATCATCCAATTAAGGGGATGTAAATGACTGGTCCTCTTACCTCCACCCTGGGTCAACTGTGAAGGGTCACCCTAGGTTCAGGGTTCCCTGCAGGGCTGGCTGAGGCTTTCTTTGGGACAGCAGCACCATCCCCCCTGCCACCTATTGGTCCCACCAGCACGTTCTAATAAATGTCTTGCATGTTAGTTAGCCTTAAGCGGAGAGTTCGTTGCCTGGAGATTCCAACTTGTGTCATTTGCCAATATTTGACATCCTCCCAGATGGTATTTGCTATCCTGCTGTATGTAAAGTAGGACCTCAGCGCTTAAAAAATTTGCATTGCTTTGATTATTAGTGGATTTGAACCTCTCTTTATATGGTTTTCAGCCATGGGGGCTTTCCTTTCTGTGAACTGCCCATTTTTACCATTTACACTAGAAACGTTTTCATATAAAACAGTTGATAAACTGATAATTTGGTGAGCTGACCACTTCAGCGGCTTTGTTTGAGCAATCTGGCTTTCAGCAAATTAGTTTTCAGTGGATTCCGCTGAGACTTTTTGGTTAACTGAAAAAATCGGTGAATTAAGTGACTTGGTCACTTGGCAAATTGGACTTTGGTGGATTGACTTTGGGTAAATTGGTTCTTGGTGAATTGGCCTGTCTTTACTAAGGACTTCTGCAAGGCTGGCGCTCCTTAACGACATGCCTTGAGAACTTTCCATGAGGCCTGTTGACTTCCGCAATGATGAGGAGAACACATGTGGAAGACCTCTGGCTCTTATAATCAAGAATCCCACTGTTTCCCTCCTATGTGCCATTCTGCTCGTATCAGGTTGCTGTGCTCCCCTGCCCAGTATCCTTCAGTAGCTTTCCTCCCCTCTCTGACAGCACGAGGTGCCCTTCGTCATGTGACCTTGTCCATCTGTTTTCACTCCTTCCCCCTGCCAGCGGTAACGCACTTAGTATTGCCTACGGTCTTCCAACTCAGCTGTCCCTCAGACCCAACACGGCCCTCTCCCGTCCCAGGAAAACAGTCAGAAAGGGCTGGTGACAGCTTTTGTTATCATTTATTGCCTCACGTTCTCTCCTCAACCCATTCCTGATGGAGTCCATTCCCAACGCCCAACAGAGACTCCTTTTGTGAAATGCTCAATGGCCTCCATGAGGTGGAATCCGTTCGTCACAGCTGGCAACCCGCCTAACCCTTTGGTAGTAAACCTTCACCACACTGTTTGCTCCTCTTAAAACAGTCTCAGCTCTGGGCCTCAGTGACACCACACTCTTCCCAGTTTTTCCTTCGAATATCCCCGGATCTTCTTCCCATTTGTCGACATCTCCTTCTCCACTCAATCTCTAAACGTAGGCGCTCTCCGGGACTTGATGCTGGGTGCCTTTTCCTTCTCCAACTAGTAAGACCATGGTATTCCATCAGATTTCCTAGGGAGGGAGAGAATCTTAGCCGATCTTATGGAACACCATGGTCTCTATAATATCTTTATGTATCATTCACTCTCTCGCCAGGCCAAGCCCATTCCCACATGGGAGGCTGCTGTGTCAGTTGTTTCCCCAGCCCCGAACACTTTGCCCCACGTTGGCCTGCCTGGCTCCTTCGTGTCATTCAGACACGATTTTAAATGTCATCTCCAACAGGCCTTCTCCGACTATCCAACTTGGCTTAGCTGCTCAGTCACTCCGTAACAAACACATCATGCTGTTTTAACATTCTGCAGAGCACTTAGGATTCCCCCCCCCTTTTTTTTTACTTATTTCTTTACTGTCTACCCCAGAGAGAATATAAATCCCCATGTCAGTATAGATGTTATATGTCTTGTTACGCAAGCAATCCATCGATCAATCTACTTTAAAACTCTTTGACGCATACAGTTTGATATCATGGACGTTCCACTTAGGCCATATGCAGCTGTATTTCAGGTTACTGGCATTTGCATCAGAAATGCACCATCTGGGGAAGACCAGCAAGCATTCTTTTTTTCTTTTTTTCAGTTTATTTATTTATTTTGAGAGAGAGCGAGCGTGCGAGCGCACAAGTGAGGGAGGGGCAGAGAGAAGGAGAGACAGAATCCCACGCGGGCTCCGTGCCATCAGCGCAGAGCCTGATGCCGGGCTCGAACTTACAAACTGTGAGATCATGACCTGAGCCGAGATCAAGAGTCAGACGCTTACGTGACTGCACCACCCAGGCGCCCCAGACCAGCAACTGTTCTAACCTGGAATTCTATATTCTGTATCCTAGAGCAGCTCTGTCCAGTAGAAATATAATGGAAGCCACATATTTAGTATTAACTTCGCTAACAGCCACTTTTAAAAAGTTAAGAAACAGGTTGGGGTGCCTGGGTGGCTCAGTCGGTTAAGCATCCGACTTCGGCTCAGGTCATGATCTCGCGGTCTGTGAGTTCGAGCCCCGAGTCGGGTTCTGTGCTGACAGCTCAGAGCCTGGAGCCTGTTTCAGATTCTGTGTCTCCCTCTCTCTGACCCTTCCCCGTTCATGCTCTGTCTCTCTCTGTCTCAAAAAATAAATAAACGTTAAAAAAAAATAAAAAAAAAAAGTTAAGAAACAGGTGAAATTAACTTTGGTAATATATTTTACTGAAGCCAATATATACAAAATCTTGCTTCAACACATAACGAACATAAAGTTACTAATAAGATCTTTTGGTTTGTTTTGTACTGAGTCTTCCAATTCTGGTGTGTGTTTTACATTATGCGACATCTCCGTTCGGTCCCGGCTGACGTGCTCCATAGCCCATGTGGCTAATGGCCCCCATCCTGGTCAGTCTAGCCTAGAGAGTTTACCAGAAGTGCCTCTGGTAGCTGGATCCTAATCAATCCTTCAGGTTGCGCACATTTGCGTAGTGAACGTCCCACGTTTTTTTTTTTTTTTTTTCCATTGGTGAAATTGATGGCTTCTTACATAGCAGGATGAAAATAGAAAATGGACTTTTCGGGGGTGAAATTTAAAGGTATTAAAGAAATGTGGATTGGCCAAAACGTTCCAGAGGCATTTTTCACTCGGGCAGGTACAGAGTGTATGTGTTAGGGGGTCTAGAGCTTGTGTTTGGAAGATGACACTTGAAGCTGAATTCCTGAATGATCCCGTGTCCAGCCACTGGTTTAGGAGGATTTATGGTTGCCTGATGCCAACTCCAAGGCTGACAGAATCCTCCCTCTGGAAAGTGGTTCTCTCTACCTGAATGGTAACTCTCATGGAAGTGTGGGTTCTAGCACACAAAGCACATAAAAGATGGAGAGCTGCTGGAGGGCCTGGGTGGCTTGGTCGGTTAAGCGTCCGACTTCCGCTCAGGTCATGATCTCGCGGTCCGTGAGTTCGAGCCCCGCGTCGGGCTCTGGGCTGATGGCTCGGAGCCTGGAGCCTGTTTTGGATTCTCTTTGGATTGTCTCACTCTCTCTGCCCCTCCCCCGTTCATGTTCTGTCTCTCTCTGTCTCAAAAATAAATAAACGTTAAAAAAAATTTTTTTTTTAATTAAAAAAAAAGATGGAGAGCTGCCATTTTATTTACCCGCCAGACAGGAAATGCTTTGTGCTTTCTCGTTAATTAACATTTCTTCATTTTTGAATTGAGGTATAATTAACACGTAACATCATATTGGTTTCAAGTGCACAGCATAGCAATTCGATTTTTGCGCATGTTGTAAAATGATCACCACAATAAGTCTAGTTCACGTCTGTCACCATACATAGTTACAAAATCTTTTTTTCTCTTATGTGAGGACTTTTAAGATCTACTCTCTTAGCAACTTTCGAATGCTCAATGCAGTTTTATTAGGGATAGCCACTATGCTGTATATATGACATCCCCAAACTTATTTATTTTACGATTGGAATTTGATAACTTTTTGCCTCTTCCTCACCCATGTTGTAAACCCCCCAACTCTCCTGCCTCTGGCAGCCATCAATCTGTTCTTTGCATTAGTTTGGGAGCTTTGTTGGCTTTGTTTTTCAGATTCTACACATAGGTGAGGATATTTCTTTAACAAGTGCTGTATGTTTGGCAGATTTTGTTTTGAGACTTGCCTTCATGGTACTGGTAAAACTGGAAGAGTCGCTAACTCCTACCTGCCTCAAACTTCTTCAGCAGCAATCATTTCGCAAACTGAATTTCAGAGTTGTTTTTGACCCACTGGGTTTGGGTCAGTTCACGGCACCCTATAATCCTCTCAGCAAACCTCTTCTCAGCCATAAACTCTCAGCCGAAGCTGAGCCTCCTTCCAAGGTGTCTTCAGCCTCCTTCCCTGTGGCCCCCGTTGCACCTTTTCCAAAGGTCCTCTGTATTGCAATTATTTTTATGTAACTACGCATATTATATGGCAATTACTTTTATGTATGTGTCCCTCACTGGACTGTTAAGTCCTCCAAGGGCAAGGGTCCTCCTGTCTTTTCATCTTTGTGTAACTAGCAAACCCAAATCAATGCTCTGCTCTCAATGTGCATTCAGTAATCATTTGCTGGATGAATGAACTAATGAACCACAGACTATATTCCATTTAATGCCAAGGAAACGCGCAACACGGAATGGAGACATGAGATCTGTCCTGCCTCAGTGCCTTGTAATCGAAGTAAAGCAATTAACAGATAAGAGGGGGATCAGAGATGGCCTGAGGTGACAGACAATGACAGAAGTTGGTAGCAGTTTAAATTTCTCCATTAATGAGGGTGGTGGGGCTTTATTTATTTATTTATTTATTTATTTATTTTAATCCATCATCTGACTGCCTTTAGCTAATTCAGTCTTTTCCATCTTTAGGTTGACTAACTGTGGCTCTTGGTTGTGATTGTCTTTATTAGCCTAGTAATGACTTTATTGGGTTTAGGGGTCATTAATCGCCTGTAAATGTTTGCAAGTTTGACAAAAGGATGCAAAATATTCCCCTTCATTCAAAATTTGATCTAAAAATTAATTATATTACCTTTTTTTGCCTCAGGGTTTGTATATTTTCACATCAAAAGGTACACTTTATTTTAAATGAAGTGATTTTTATGACCTTCCTCTGAAAATTTAAGAAGGGCACTTGTTGTTTTAATCTAGGTAATTATATCTGTGGTTTTGAATTAGCTCTTATTTTTGGAGGCGCTGCTTGCCTACAGCATTTTGCTGTCCCTGTGTCTTCTGAATCTAGTCACAGTTTGTCATGATGTCCGTGCCTTTTAGCTTTTAATTCCCTCCGGAGACCCAGCTAGAAAGCCAGACCTTTTAAAAACTTTGTCACATGCTTCCGCTTTCAGCAAAGTGTACATTCTGTGGCTTTTTTTTTTTTTTTTTTTGAAGCTACCCTCTTTTTTCTTTTTTTCCTCTGACACTGATGCCTACGTTCCCCAGAAGGAAATTCTTCCTCTCAGCTTCACTAACTCTTGTTACTTCTGGTAGCCCACTCTGATGCAGGAACGGAAGAATTACAACCACCAGAAAAAGAATGGAGAGAAGAAAAGACAGCCCATCAGGAGGCTATTCAGAGTTTTGGCCTCAAACTGGAAGCTTCTGATTTGCAATTAGAAGCCCTGTGGCAAGGCATGTCCTTCCCATCGTGATACTTTGGCTAGTCTTGTGAGTGAGGAGCATATGACTCCTTGAAAAGTATAGATCAGGAAACTTTATGAAATTACTCTGATGTTTAAAACCAGGAACCCACAAAGCACACGCGCGCGCGCGCGCGCGCGCACACACACACACACACACACACTAGCAAACTGCAAATAATCATGTTTATTCAATGAAAGGAAAAATGTGACAGCCATAGTGATTCGTCCTATTCATCGTGCTCTCTACCTTGAGTGAAACTTAAAATATAAAGAGTAACTGGGCTTTGTTTGTTTATTGGTTGGCAGATTGGACTTCCGCAGATCTTAGGTTTTTGCTCTTGGTGCTAACAGAATCATAGAAACTTAATGCTGGGATGCCCTGGCTGGCAGCTAGGCATTGAGGTCAATGGTCATCAAGCTGGGAGTTCATGGAGGCAAGTGCTTCAGAGACTTCACAAATGTTTGATTCAAACTTCGTTTATAGATATTGGTAAACATTTAAACACCTAAGCCTCTAAAAAATTACACATACACCCAAATGTGCAATCTGCCATATTTAACACATCGGAGACCATGGAATAATGCATGCTCTAGATTACTGCTATAGTCAGACCTACCATTTATTATGTGCTTATTGTGCACTCGGAATAACCCTAATTGACTAATAGTCAATTGACTAATGGTCAAAGAAATATTTGACTATGTATTTGATTATTTAACTAAAAGCCATTTAATAATATCTTCCTCATCGTGTTTTTATGATGAATAAGTGAGAAGATACGCTTATTGAGTATAGTAGAGGAGACATGGTAAGCATTTGATATATATATTAGCTATTATTAATTCTCACAAACATTCCTGTAAGGGGTACTTGTACCCCTGGTACATTACCTGTAATTCGCTTTAAAATATTTCAGTGTAGCATGTGTTAACTTTAATATGTATCTGGAGGTGTTAGTTAACATTTTTAGTTCTTAAATGAAAATATACAATGGGGGGGGGTTAGTTAGCATTCTAAAGACTCTAATTCAAAACTCAAGCCCCACTCTCATTATTTCTGATCGATACCAGAAGGCTTTCTAATGAGCATAATGGATGTTAGAAGTGATATTTCATTGGAGAATTGAATAGTGTTCAAGAACGAGTGATTCGACTAGAAACACTGAATAGGCACTACTACCCTTGAATGTATAGGAAATAGGAACCCAGCTAGCCACATAGCCCATAACCTTTGAATGGTAACCTATACTTAGGTTTCCTATACTCAACTTTCTTCTGGATATAGCCATTTAATGGAGGATTGACCGACTAGAAGGTTAGCCGAGTCCTGCTGCAAGAATATGGCTGCACTTGCCTGAACAGAAGCTTTCATGTAGGGTGCTTTCAAAGTATTTAAAAGGGCAGAGAATTGGCATTTCCTGAGCTTACCTAAAATAAGATCGAATGACTATTTAATAAGCGCTTGCACATTTAGCAGAACTTGGTGACTGCAACATAATTCCTGTGTCCAGAATCCCACAGGAGAGACCTAGTAGAGGTTACGTCTATCTTCCCAAAAGAACGTCAGAGTTGTAAACGAGCAGATTGGCTTGGCCAGTTCATGACAGTCCTCGCTTATAAGGCTGAGGCTTCAAAGAGTGTAAACCCCTTACTCAGGGTGAATGAATTAGTTATCGGTGGAGCTGAGCTACTTCGTGTCAAAGTTGACGTTCTTAACGACCGTGTTCCGCCACCCCTCAGAAGAAGAGTATGTTGAGTAACTGCCATGTGATGGTCCGATCATATCATAGATTGTTTTAGCAGTTTCTTCAGGCTTTGGGAACTTCTCGTCTGACTTCTGTGTTACGATAAGGCAGGCGTGTTGTTGTTAGATAGTGTTAATGATTCAGACTTCACACAAAATGTCCTGATCTTCGCTTCAACTCCTGGATTAGTCCAACTGAAGGGTATCCAGAGATATCAAAGAGGACAGAAAGACACTGCACCGTTTACAATACTGCGCACCAAAAACAACATAAAAATATAATTTGGATGCTGAGGCTGATATCACATGATTCTGTCATTCATAGCTTCAGATGTCAATTTTTTTTAATCTCCAATAAACAGCCTCACTGTTCTCATGGATGACTTTATAACAAGCAGATATTCCACAACTGAAATTATAAAATAATAGCGTGGGTCTGGATTCAAATCTCAGTGTTAATTATTCCAGTTGTATGAGATTCAGTAAGTAGTTCAACCTCTCTGAACTTTGGCTTAGTAATGGAAAGCTTCCTGTGAGGATGAAGGGAACCAAAATATGGGAAGCACTTAGTGTACTTTGGGCACACGACTTCAACAAATGGAAACTACAGTTTTTATTACTCTTCTCACCATCATTTGGATTTTTCTAGTCCCATGTTCCATCTACAGCAAGAGTATCCTCTCCACCAGTCTTGGCCTATAATCGCCAAGCTTCCTTGAATACTCCCAGCGATGTGGAGAATCATTGCTCCCTATTCCACTGAATCTACATCTACTCCTGGAAAATTTCCACCTTCTGGTTCTAGTTCTGCCTCCTGCACAGGAAATCTACCTCTTACATTCACAAAGCAGCCCTTTAGCTATTGAAAATGACATCTTCCCGTGAGAGGGAAAGGTCAGCCAAAGAGAACAACCTGAGTTTGGCTTGTCCTGCCTGATCACAGAGAGCAGGCTACATAGAACTTGCCTGGGGCATAAACCCGCTTCCAACCCAGGCAGGCTGATTATACACCACTAACCAGAGTTCTCAAAATATGCACACTGGAAGCAAGGTGCTGAGCGGCTTTCTGGGGAGGGCAATGTGCAAAGTCAGGGAAATCCTTTTTCCTTTTGTGATTTGGAGACAGTGTGTCCTTAAGAGCCTGAAATAAACGCAAACGGCCTGGGGATAATTAACATTCTAGTAATTGCTACGGCACATCACGGTCTGTGGCGGGCTAGGCACACATTCTCGTTTCGTAAGTGAAGCATGGAGGCTGAGAGAGGTAACGTAGCCCACACGGATGTACGTGTGGCAGCCGTGCTGGGCTTCCAACCCCGTCTTGCTGAGTCCAAAGCCCACATTCTTATCTCCTTCGCAATAATGAGTCACTGGAAGCATCTCAGTGATGTCTCCTGCTAGCTCCTTTCGGCGTGAAAGAGTAGAATCCTGCCTCAGAGCTGTTACTTTCCAAACACGCCAAACATTCACATTTTACCACTACATTTAGCAGACCTGAGCTTTTAATCAATAATTTTCTACCTTCAAATGTGGTAAAAGAATGGTCAGAATATTATGTCTTCTTCGGCTCCTCAAAAATCAAATTTCCACTGGGGCTGGAAAAGATACTGGGAACTATAGGATATTGGTATAATTCCTGAGCCGGCGCCCCTGCACGAATTTGTTCAAACTGCCCCTGTGCTCCGGCAACTTCCATGGCAGTTGTCGGTTAACGCATTTGCCTTCAAAGCAAAAAAGGGGTAAAGAAATCTTGGGGACTCTGAGGACTTGTAATGTTCCAATAATTCTTTTTTTTATTAAACATTTAAAAAAAATTTTTTTTTAACGTTTGTTTTTGAGACAGAGAGAGACACAGCATGAACGGGGGAGGGACAGAGAGAGAGGGAGACACAGAATCGGAAGCAGGCTCCAGGCTCTGAGCCATCAGCCCAGAGCCCGATGTGGGGCTCGAACTCCCTGACCTGAGATCATGACCTGAGCTGAGATGGTGACCTGAGCTGAAGTCGGACGCTTAACCGACTGAGCCACCCAGGCGCCCCTATTAAACATTTTTTAATGTTTATTTTGTGAGAGTGTGTGTGAGAGAGAGAGAGAGAAGGCGAGCAGGGGAGGGGCAGAGAGGGAGGGAGAGGGAGAGAATCCCAGGCAGACTCTGAGCCATCAGCTCAAAGCAGGAAATGGGGCTCAATCCCATGAACCACGAAATCTCGACCTGAGCCGAAACCAAGAGTCAGAGGCTTCATCGACTGAGTCATGCAGGTCCCCCTGTTCCAATAATTCTTATTTTCAGAAGGAAACGTGGCAGAATACCGTGGTTCACAGTGTGGGCTCTGAAACTCAACAGTGGGTTTGCATCTCGGCCCTGACCACTTAGCAGCAGCATGACCTTGGATGTTTTGTTATTTCACTTCCCTGGGCCTTAGCTTCTTCGGCTTTTACAATCATCATAATCATAGTGGCATCGCTGTAAAGGGTCCGGGAGCATACAGCTCCTTGAACAAGGCTGAGCATGTCATATTTTATGAGGCTCTGCTTTTCCTTCTTTTACTCCAGAAAGGCAGAGACAATTGGATGGTTTGGGGGTCAGCCAACGGTACCTATGTGTCTGCGTAAATTAACTTTTCCCTGCAATGGGTGAAGGGGGCCCCCAAGGGAAGGAAGAGGCAGTTATGCGGTATTTAAAGAACCTAATCGGGAATTCTCACCTCTGGGCTGGTTGTTTAAAGCATTTCAAGTATCGTTAACAAAATCTACACCAGAAGGTTCATGAACTGGTGTTTAGGATGTAACACGATTTTTTCCCCCCACCGGTGACAGGATTGTCATTTAGGATAGGAGCTTGACTAAAAGCTTTCAACAGGCCCCCTGCTGGGTGCCTGCTGGGTGGATCAGCCACCCATCTGAATGTCACAGAAAGTCTCCCAGGTTGCTGCTCAGGCAAAGTGAAGTCAGAAGGCCTGAGGACAAGAAGTGGCTTCCCTGCGCTGACATGAACAGGCTGTGTGACCGTTTTGTGCCTGTCTGCTGGTAATGCCAACACTTTTATAAGGCGCCGGTCTGGTCCAGGTAGGCTTGCCCTGTAATACACCATCTTGCTTTGTAGTGGGTTGGAGGAGATTGGAAAAGAGGAGATTGATCACTTTCATCCATCTCAATGGCCAAGAGTGACTAATGCTTACCAGAATAACCAGCAACTGTTGAATGACCAAATTGGCGTAGGTCGATTCTCACCAATTAGTTACCTCACGAAAAGAGCACAGCACAGTGCTTGACACTCTCCTGTCTCTGTCCTCTGAATCCTGCCATTCTTTCAAAAAATTTTAATGTTTATTTATTTTTGAGAGAGAGAGAAGGAGAAAGAGAGACAGAACGTGAGCAGGGGAGGGGCAGAGAGAGAGAGAGGGAGATACAAAATCCAAAGCAGGCTCCAGGCTCTGAGCTGTCAGCCCAGAGCCCGACGCGGGGCTCGAACTCACGAACTATGAGATCATGACCTGAGCCGAAGTCGGATGCTTAACCGACCGAGCCACCCAGGCGCCCCTGAATCCTGCCATTCTGATCAGAAAGCAAGACAGTAGGCTCACAACCAATTTGTTCATTTATTCAACAAAGACTTATCGAGTGTCCACAATGTACCAGGCGCTGTCCTAGGTGCTGGCGATATATGTAGTGTCCAAAAGAGATGACTATGCTGCCCTACCCGGAGCTCACATTCCGGACAGGCGGATGGAGACAATGAACCAGGCAAATAGTAGTGGCTGCTGTCCCTCTCCCACCTCCTGGTCCTGCGTTAGTGCCGGAGAGCTAGCTTTGCAAGGTGGAGACGGGAGACATCCTGAGGAAGCTACTTTCTCATAAGCAGTGACAGGGGTCGAGGTAATGGCTTGTCCCGGTGCTTCAGACCAATTCTCCAATGTACACGTGCAGTGAACAAACAAGAAACAAGCAAAGAATCCTGTCCTAAGAAAAAAAAAATCAAAACCAAAATCAGGGATGAACAATCAGCTCAGCCCTGACCTAGCCCAGCTCTTAAACGTCTCCTCACCATTTTCTCGGATTTCAACCTGCTTTAGATTCAAGAGCTTGTTTAGTTTTGTTCTTTCCTTGGCCTCCCCTCCCCAGAGGCGGGGAGCACCCGGAGCCCTTGCCTCCCCCCCTTCCCGGGTAAGTGACTTCTGTTCTCCCAGGGACTGCCTTGCTCCTCCCCTCATTGTTAGGCACAGCTCCTGGGTCTCCATTTTTCCAATATTCTAGGATTATGCCTTTGTCTTTTATAATCCCGTCTCCTTTCTCCTTTAGTAATTGCATTCACACTCATCCAATAATAAAAATAAAAAGGGAGAGTAAGTTAGGGTTTAAGTGTATGACCCACAAAAAAAAAAAAAGGCATTTTGGTGTTAATCCAAGCATAGCCGAGGCTTGCTTTAGGAACTGTATGATCTGGACTTTTGAATTTAGGAAACAGATTAATCATACTACCATTATTCATATCACAAAGCTATTGCAATTGTACCGGTGGGAGTATTATATCCATAACAAAAGGCAGCGAGGTACAACATTTTAAATAATGAGCCCTTGGAACACTTAAAGGAGGATTTGATTTATGCATATTTTACTTACAAATCTTGGATACTGTATCAGTCTACTATTGAAATATGAAAGCAAAAGCTACAAAAATAGTCTCAAGTGGTCAGAACCTCTTTGGGGTTAATCATCGTCTCATGTGATAATTAACAATGATCTTAGGTATTAAGATACACAGAACCTTCACACTATTACTTACTGACTTTAGTGATGGAACATTTATCTAGCTTCCAACTAGCTAGATAAATTATTTTTTCTAGTTTGTGGAGAATGTGTAGGTCCCCCCCCCACCAAAGTATAAGACTAGGTCACTTATGGGGTGCCTGGGTGGCTCAGTCGGTTAAGCATCCGACTTCGGCTCAGGTCATGATCTCGAGGTCCGTGAGTTCGAGCCCCGTGTCGGGCTCTGTGCTGACAGCTCAGAGCCTGGAACCTGTTTCTGATTCTCTGTCTCCTTCTCTCTCTGCCCCTCCCCCACTCATTCTCTGTCTCTCTCTCTCCTTCAAAAATAAACATTAAAAAAATAAAAAAAAAGACTAGGTCACTTACAATCTAGCCATGATGATAAACCATATGTACAGAGAAGGTTAGTCAAGATCTCAAGGGCGATACAGTAAGTGCCAACTGAGAGGCGAAGCCAGATCCGTGATATGCCTGTCTTAGGGAAGATTGATTGACAGGCAAGGCGGATAAATTCACTCCATGTTAGTGTCTGGATTACCTTAACTACTGCAAATCATTTTTGCCTCTTCTTAGCCCTTCCTCTGTATCTTTACTCTTTTTAATTTAATTTATTTAAGTAGATCACACGCACATGGTAACGTATTGTAATGGTTCAGAAATATACAGTGAAATAAGTCCTTGTGAAGACATATCTTGATCCAATAGCAACAGTGAAGGTCAACTGTTCACCCCAGAAAATAAACCAGGAGGGTTTATCAAGAGACTCTTCGTGGAACTTTTACATGAAATTGTAATTATACCACATATCGAACGGGGAAGAAAAACTTCCTCCAGCTCTGGACATAGTAGTAATCAAACCTTCAATGGCAGGGCTGACACGAACTCAACCTGAGAGACAATTCCAGTATATCTGCTTTGTAGCTGGTTGCCGCGGTTACAATAACATCTAACAATCGTCCGTATTAATAATTTAAGCTCTTATAATTAGAACTGGACTGTACCGCAAAATAATAAAGTCATGTTGAAATACAGTGAAAATTTAGTCTTCCTCCACCCTCTTTCATTCCATCACTTCTGTTGCCTCTATCCCCAGAGATAACCACATTCACCCAGCGCCTTGTGTGTCCATCCAGAGTAGTTCTGTACAGATACAAACATCCACGAGTGACAGCGGATTCTACATACTTGCCTAGACCTTACTTTTTTAACTTAAAGACTTATCTTGGAGGGGCGTCTGAGTGGCTCAGTTGGTTAAAAGATCGACTCTTGATTTCAGCGCAGGTCACGACCTCATGGTTTGTGAGTTCGAGCCCTATGCTGGGTTCCGCCCTAACAGCACAGAGCCTGCTTGGAATTCTCTCTCCTTGTTTCTCTTCCCCTCCCCTGCTCTCTCTCTCTCTCTCTCTCTCTCTCAAAATAAATAAATAAACTTTAAAAAAAGAATTGTCTTTGAGATCATCTTGTTTCAGTAGAGATAGGCCTGCCTCGTTCTTCTTTACAGCTGCATCGTATTTCAGTACGTGGGTCCTACCATCATTTGTGCCGTTTCTTTGTACCAATCACCTCTTGATGACTGTTTAGGTAGTTTCTCAGTGTGCAAATTTAATCTTTATTTTTAATGGTCTTCACTGAAGTATAGGGAACTCAGTTAAGATGGAAAAATATCAAGTGTTCAGTTCAATGACTTTTGATGGCTGTCTACACCACCCAAAATGAAAAACAGAATATTTCCATCTCCCCAGACAGTGCTTTGTTCCTTTGCACTCAGTCTCTTCTACCCCACACCTGTTCTGATGACTATCATCATAAATGATGGACGTCTGTCCATTCTTAGATGTCAAAGATTGGAATCCACACAGGGTACACTCTCTGTGTTAGACTTCTTTTTTAAAAAAAATTTAATGTTTATTTATTTGTGTGTGTGTGTGTGTGTGTGTGTGTGTGTGAGAGAGAGAGAGAGAGAGAGAGAGAGAGAGAGAGCAGGGGAGGGGCAGAGAGAGAGGGAGACAGAATTCCAAACAGGGTCTGTGCTGTCAGCACAGAGCCCAGTGTGGGGCTTGAACGCACGAACCGTGAGATCGTGACCTGGTCCAAAACCAAGAGCTGGATGCTTAACCGACAGAGCCACCCAAGCACCCCTCTGTGTTAGACTTCTTGCACTCAGCATCTTATTTTTGATTTTTGCCCATGTTGCTTGCAGGTTTATTCTTAATTTATATAACTAGTCTAAATAAATATTTTGTTTGTGCTCTGGGAATTTGGGGGTTACAAATGCTAATTAACTCATTAACTAATGAGTCTTATCAAAGGATGGGTTGAAACTTTGAAATGGTTAAGCAAAGACTTGAAGGGAATCGTGAATTAATAGCAATTTTCATTTTAGAAGATCCCAGGATATTAGGTGACTCTAAGCTTGGTGTGTGTCAATTCTTCAATATGGAACAAAAAAGCTGATGAGGTTTTCTGAGATTCCATGATTTTAAACCATTCCCCTTTTAAGTGCTTTACTTCCTGAATTTTTTTTTAAATTGTTTAACGTTTATTCATTTAGGAGAGACAGACACAGAGCATAAGCAGGGGAGAGGCAAGGAGAGAGGGAGACACAGAATCTGAAGCAGGCTCCAGGCTCTGAGTTGTCAGTGCAGAGCCCGATGCGGGGCTCAAACTCACAAACCGTGAGATCATGACCTGAGCCGAAGTTAACCGCTTAACCAACTGAGCCACCAGGATCTTGGTTTTTTTTATTTTTTTATTTTTTAACGTTTATGTATTTTTGAGACAGAGAGAGACAGAGCATAAACAGGGGAGGGTCAGAGAGAGGGAGACACAGAATCTGAAACAGGCTCCAGGCTCTGAGCATCAGCACAGTGCCTCATGCGGGGCTCAAACTCACGAACCACGAGATCATGACCTGAGCTGAAGTCGAACGCTTAACTGACTGAGCCACCCAGGCGTCCCTTAATTTCTGTTTTTTTTTTTTTTTTAATATTTACTTATTTTGGGGGAACGTACAAATGGGGGAGGGGCAGAGAGAGGGAGACAGGGGATCTGAAGTGGGCTCTACCCTGACAGGCTGACAGCAGCGAGCCCAATGTGGGGCTTGAACTCACGAACTGCAAGGTCATGACCTGAGCCAAAGTCAGTCACTCAACCGACTGAACCACCCAAATGCCCTTGGTTTCCTTAATTTCTCTAATGTGTTCTGAGTTTTTTGCATGATGGCAATAACAGTCATAGTATATGCAATGTTACTGGAGACGTACACATGGAAAATGTAAGAAACTGGAATGAATGCCTAACCAACTCAAGACTGATTGTGGTTGACACCCCTCTTGCCTACAGGAAAGCCATCCTTCTCCTCATTTGCTTAATTTCCCTTGCCTTTGGGAGTAAAGGCCCCAGAGGCTGAATCAAGCATATTAAGGAGGGCAGAAGTGAAAGAGGAAGGGCCTGATGCTATTGAGTAGTTAAACACAATCCTAACTGCTTCGCAGACATTTTTTGTTGTTGGTGGTAATATTTAAAATTTATTTCATTTTTCAAAGCCGGGTTTATCGAGCTATGATTTACATAGGTAAAACTCCCCCTATTTATTGGTGGTGAATTTCTCAAAATGAAAAAATGGCTACTATGCAGTTTATCATAAATTGCTTTTTTTTTTTTTTTTTTTTTTTTATGCCAATAGCAAAGCTATAGGACAGTTTCAGCCCCTTTACATTCTGGAGAATATAAAACCAGTTTTGGCATTTTTTAAATGTTTATTTATTTATTTTGAGAGAGAGAGAGAGAGAGAGAGAGAGAGAGAGAGAATGAGTGGGGGAGGGCAGAGTGAGAGGAGAGATTCCCAAGCAGGCTTTGTACTATCAGGTCCCGATGCGGGGCTCGATCCCACAAACCATGAGATCGTGCCCTGAGCTGAAATTAAGAGTTGGAAGCTTAACTGACTGAGCCAGCCAGGAGCCCCCAGTTTCAGCATCTTGAAGTTCGGAAAGAAGCTGAACTCTGTAGCGTGTGTACCAATTAGGCTGCTTTTGGCTGCAAGTAACAGGAAGTATTGATGTGAAACTGACTAAAACAATAAGAAGGACTCATCCTGCAGGAATGAGTCCATAGTTGCACAGGCCTCAGACGCAGTATATTCTGAGGCTCAGTGGAATCTCAAGACACTGGACTCCATACGTTCATGCTTTCACTCTGCTGTCTACAGCTTTAACTTTAGCCTAAGGCAATTTCACTCCTGGTTGCCATTTCATTGCTGGTGACAATCTGGAGTACTTGTCCCCTTGTTTGGGTGCACCAAGGGTGAAAGTCGAAGAAGCCTTCTCTTGCATCTGATCGGGCACTATAGGACTCACACCCTGGACCCAGTCAACAGACATTGGCTCAGAATAAATAGGATCGGGGCAGACAGCTGATCAGAAATTAGAGTCCTGTTAGAGAGGACAAAGAGGGAACTGGATTGGAGCGTAACAAAATCAGCATTGACTACAGGGCTGGGTGCACCTTGAGGCTGCCGAGGTCTTATTTGGTAAGTTAGTTATTGCCTCGTTAATACTTACAATATTCAGGTGGCCTGAGAGGATTAGCAGAGCTCCCCAAAATGGTTAACTCTCTGGAAGTGCTTTCATGCTCTGGAAAAAAAGTCTTCACTGAAAAACTTTTATTATGTCCCACAGGAGGGATTCTCAGCCTTGGATCCTTTCTGGATTACTTTTACCTTGCATAACCACAAGTATAACTTACAGTTGTCAAGAAGTTCTCAAGAGAAGCTCACAAAATTTATTTTAATTAAAATTTTTTTTAACGATCATTTATTTTTGATAGAGAGACCAAGCGCGAATGGGGGAGGGGCAGAGAGAGAGGGAGACACAGAATCCGAAGCCGGCTCCAGGCTCCGAGCTGTCAGCACAGAGCCCGACGCGGGGCTCGAACTCACGGAGCGTGAGATCGTGACCTGAGCTGAAGTCGGATGCCCAACCGACTGAGCCACCCAGGCGCCCCTTAATTTAAAAATACGTATGAAGAAATTAAGGTAATGCTTAAAAAAGCAAAGTCAGAAAACTGAAAGCAAGGGGAGAGATGGGGGCCGGGGGGCAGGAAATGCCACTTCAATCAAACATCTGAAAATGCTTATGCAGTACTAATGTGAAAACATGAAAATCGCTTTAAATGGCTTTGAGCCAGGCAGAATTGAACCTCTGCCATTTGAATCTATATCACACTATAATCAAATTCTTTAAAGACCTCAAATTCCTTTGAGACCTATCTATAAATACTATTCCATGTCTAGAAAAAAAAGACTGGGAGAAAACATATTCAAATGTTGATATTATCTCTGAGCAGGAAGTTTATGAATGATTATTATGTTCTTAACTTTTTTTGGTATTTTTGGATTTTTCACATTTTTTTCTTTGTTTTTAAGCTTATTTATGTATTTTGAGAGAAACTGGGGGGGAGCAGTAGAGAAAGAGAGAGAGAGAGAGAGAGAGAGAGAGAGAGAGAGAGAATTTCAAGCAGGCTCCTTTCTGGCTCTGTCAGC
This sequence comes from Acinonyx jubatus, assembly GCF_027475565.1. Taxonomy (NCBI): domain Eukaryota; kingdom Metazoa; phylum Chordata; class Mammalia; order Carnivora; family Felidae; genus Acinonyx; species Acinonyx jubatus. Next base: position 158,424,046 of record NC_069382.1, read on the forward strand.
ATAGAGCCCAACGAAGGCTCGAACCCACGTACTGTGAGATCATGACCTGAGTGGAAACCAAGAGCTGGACGCTCAATGGACTCAGCCGCCCAGGTACTGCCCCTTTTTTTAATTTACTTTTTTGAAGTAAGCTTTACACCAAACGTGGGGTTTGAACTCACACCCCCAAGATGAAGAGTCGCACAGTCGACTGACTGAGCCATCCAGGTGGCCCAGCATTTTTCACCTTTTCTAAAATGAACATTATGTATCACTGTTTTCAATCAGAATGAAATATCATATTATAAAATACACAATGTTCGGTCCAGTTGCACAACGTAAAGACTAGATTTATAACTAGTGTAGAATACTTCATCTTTATTCCATTATTACTAAGAGGTTACGGGTTCATACACCAGTATCAATCTCTGTGACCAAATATTCCATCAAAATACGATATCCGGTTGGCTGCTTATATTAGAAGTGATTGCTCCAGGTGGCTTATGACAATTAAAGTGATCCCACTAGATCACTCTTCTCGACTAATCTCATCTTTTCCAAAAGTTAGAGGCTCCGATGCCAGTCCTTTGTGACAATGGTATTATATTTTGTGAAAAGATGAAACTGAGAGTACTACATTCCAAATAGCTAAGCAGAGGGGCACCCGGGTGGTTCGGTAGGTTAAGCATTTGACTCTTGGTTTCAGCCCAGGTTACGGTCTCAGGAATTCGTGGGTTTGAGCCCCTCATCGGGCTCTGAGACCACAGTGCGGAACCTGCTCTGCCTCTTTCAAAACAAACAACAACAAAACAAAACCACAAAACGAAAACAAAACAAAAAACCCAAATAGCTAAGCAGAGTTCCCATCCCAGTAGCCAGAGGGCTCAATCTGATGAATATACCTGTTTGGTTTAATTTGCAGGGAGTAATTTAAATATGAATTAGTCAACAGTCTTAAATTAGCAGACTTTATATAAAAGCTAACTGTGGGGATTCCTTGCAAAAGCAGAAGTCTGAATTAGCCCCTAGGCAACCTTCTCCTGCAGCCAAGTCACTCATTGTCCCCTCACCCCTCCTCATTCCCGTTCTTCTCATTCCTGTTCTTGTTCTTCTTCATTGTACGCACTCCCCAGTTCGTTCTTGTTCTTCTTCGTTGTACGTGCTCCCCAGTTCGCCACAGTACCCGCCATGCCCTGTTGTAGTTCAGTCTGCCTGCTTCGCTCATTTGCATTTTCCTGGAGGCGAGAGCCAAGAGTACTAGCTCTAGAGTCATACTGCCTACCTCTTAAGACTGGCTCCATTTCTTTAAAGCCTGTGTCTTTGCAAAGGTACCTACCATGTGTCTAAATTTCCTCGCTGGTAAGCTGGGAAAACAGCAGTGCCTACTTCAGGGGGTTCTAGCGAGAATTCTGTGAGCTGGAGCAACTAAGATACTTAGAGCAGCGGCTTGGCCCACAGGAAGTGCTTGATATATGTCGGCCATTATCAATGTTACAGGCAGCCACAGGCGGCATTTGAGTTTGATCCTTCTGAAGTTTGGGAATTACACCCAGCAGAAGGTAGAGGAGGCTGGGGGAGCTGGGCACAAGAGAAGGCTTTGAACTTGAGACGGGTGTGCAGAAACTTAGCTCCATCGTAACTGGAGAGATTAGAGTGTGATGTTAGTCGCTCGGGCTCTGAAATCGGGTGGACATAATTCTTTGCTTTGTCATTTACCAGCTATGTGCCCGAGAGAAGTTTTCTAAACTCTCTGAACTTGTTTCTCATCTGTAAAATGGGGATAATGACAAGGCCTATCCTGAGGCGTGTCTTATCCTGGATTCCCCTCAGAAAGCAAAGCCTGAGACGAGGGCTCTCCTGCAGAGAGTTTGTTTTGGGAAATGATCTCGGAAATAGGAGTGGGGGGCTGGAAATAGTGTCACAGCGAGAGGAAAGACAGCACAAAGATGTGTTACTGAGCTGGACATTACCGTGGGGGGCTGGACCTGAGTCCCGCCGAGACCCTCTAAAGAGCCACGTACAATATACCTCAGGTTTGTAGGGATAGAAAGGGGAGCATCTATCTCTCGGCTCTGCATCCCTCCCCAACAACTCCTTTGGGCAGTGATCGCCCCTTGGGGTATTAATTTTCTTGCACTTGCAGATTTGTGCGTCTAGAATGCCGAGTAGATGCTTGCAGACCTCCCGTACCAGTACCGGCAATGTCTCAGGGCAGAAAGCAGGTGTACCTAGCACAGTTGAGGCAAAGTGTTGCCACCTTACCCCTGTGGGAAGCAGTTTAGCTCAACAACGGCCGGAATAAAATATGGGCCAAGAGGATTGTAACTGGGGCCCAAGACATGGTTGCTGTAAAGGTCCCGTGGGTCTTTCCTTGTCAAAAGAATCTGCATTTTCTCCAATATCTTTTCTTTAGCTGCACGTGTCCAAGTCTCCACGACAGCTTTCTCAGGGACAATTTAATTCGCCTTTGCTCAAGACGAATTACAGAAACGATAAGCTCTTTGCCGTTTGATCAGGACTATACAACATTAAAAGTTGGTTCACATAGGACACCTCCAAAAAATTAATATTTAGACTCAGATACCACAAAGTGGATATGCTTATCTGAACATTCCCTCTATAAAATTACCTTTAGAGGCACCTGGGTGGCTCAGTCAGTTAAGCCTCCGACTCTTGATTTTGGCTCCGGTCATGATCTCACAGTTTGTAGCTTCGATCTCTGCCGGACTCCGTGCCGACAGTGTGGAGCCTGCTTGGAATTCTCTCTCCCTCTCTCTCTGCCCTTACCACACTTGTGCCATCTCTCTCTTGCTCTCTCTCTCAATAAGTAAACTTAAAAAAATTTTAAAAATTACCTTTAGAAGTGTTTCACATTTTCATGCTCAGGAAATCTAACTTGAGAGATTGCTCCCAAGATCCCATGGTCACTACACTTTGCTCTGTGAACACGGCAAGGGCCTCTGGTCCAGGGCAGTGAGAGCAGTAAGGAGAGTAAAAGTATGTCAGGAAAAGACAGGATAAAATAGGCAGAGAGGGACAGGTTAGGCCCCGAGGTTCCTGAATGGGGAAAAACATATATTTTGGGACAATGCCGGGAGTGTCTGACCACAGCCAACTCCCTTGGGTCTAAGTTAGCTCTTAAAAATGTAACAGACCCCTCCAACTCCCCCTCAGGTTTCCCTCAGGAAGTTGACAAAAGACCTGACTAAAAACAAGTAACAGACCCTAAAACGTATGACCCACAGGCGACCAAAACCCTACAGCACAAAGTCCCTTGCCTAGAGTCCGGGGGCCATTCACCTTCAAATGCCCCCTCTCTGTATAAAGAGAGGTCCATACTATTGCTACCTTCTATCTTACATTCAAATAAACTTTTGCCTGCTGCTCATTTTATTTTGTGTCTACCTCTTCAATTCTTCGAAGGGGCGAGACAACGAACCCCCGGTATTGAGGTTAAGAATCCATGGAGGTTAAGACTCCTGCAACAAACATGAAGAGTAAAAGCAGTCAAAGAGTAAGTGTGATGTGGTAGGCTGGGGTCAGGCTTTGGGAGCCCTGGTCTTGTTTCTATCACAAACTTGTTTTGTTCCTTCATCCCCCCAAGCCTTGTTTGTGAAATGCAGTATTTGGATCAAATGCCTTAAAAGATTCTTGATATGCAAAAGAATGAAGTTGGGGCCTCTGTGTGAGATCACATATAAAAATTTACTCAAACTGTGGCACCCTGGCCGACTCAGTCAGTAGAACACGTGACTCTTGATCTTGGGGTTGTGGGCCCCATGTTGGTGTAGAGATTATTTAAATTTTTTTTTTAACGTTTATTTATTTTTGAGATAGAGAGAGACAGAGCACGAATGGGGGAGGGTCAGAGAGAGGGAGACACAGAATCCGAAACAGGCTCCAGGCTCTGAGCTGTCAGCACAGAGCCCGACGCGGGGCTTGAACTCACGGACCGTGAGATCACGACCTGAGCCGAAGTCGGAGGCTTAACCGACTGAGCCACCCAGGCGCCCCAAGATTATTTAAAAACAAACCCTTAAAAACAAAGTTTACTCAACATGGATCAACCATCTAAACATGAGAGGTAAAACATAATAAGTGTTCATGACCTTGGATTTGGCAATGGTTTTTAAGGTCTGTCGCCAAAAGCATAAGCAACAACAGAATAAATTGGACTTCATTAAACTTCTGTTCATCAAAGGGCATTACCAAGCGAGCGGAAGGACACAGAATGGGAGACAGTATTTACCGATCACATATGTGATAAAAGTTGAGCATCCAGAATATGTAAAAAATGATTCGAAGTCAACAACAAATAAACAAACAATCCAATTCCAGAACGGGCCAGCCACTTCTCTAAAGAAGGTACACGTTGGCCAAGCAGCACACCAAAAAATGCTCAATATGGTTCGTCATCGAGAAAACGCAAATCAAAACCGCACTGAGATACCATTTCACGCCTACGAGGATAGCCGTAATAATAAAAAAAGCAAGAGTTAGTGAGAATGTGGAGAAATGGGAACCCTTGACCATTTGGTGGCAGGAACGTGAACTGGCAGTTCCTCGGAAAGGTACAGACTTATCAGATGATATAGCAACTCCACTCCTAGGTATACAGCCAAAAGAATGGAAAACAGGTACTCACGTATACGTGCACAGGTATGTTCATAAACCATTATTCGCAACAGCCAAAACATGGGAGCAACCCAGATGTCTCTCAAGGGATATCCATCCCATAACCACAAACAAGGGTAAGTGCATACAGTGGAACATAATGGATAAACAAACTATGGTATACATACACAACGGAATATTATTCAGCTGTAAAAAGGAATGAAGTACTGATAGATTCTACGACATGGATAAGCCTTGGAAACATTATGTCAAGTGAAAGAAACATGGCACAAAAGGTCACATATTATGTGATTCCATTTGTATAAAATGCCCAGAATAGGCACATTCACGGTGACAGAAAACAGACTGGTAGTTGCCAGGAGCTTGGGGGAGGAGGCAGAATAACTGTGTAATGAGTATGGGATTTCCTTTTGGGGTGATGGGGTAGCAGGTTATGAATGTACTAAATGCCACTGAATTGTCCATTTTAAAGATGCTAATTTCAGGGCGCCTGGGTGGCTCAGTCAGTTAGGTGCCCAACTTCAGCTCAGGTCATGATCTCATGGTGAGTTTGAGCCCCCCCGTCGGGCTCTGTGCTGACAGCTCCGAGCCTGAAGCCTGCTTCCGATTCTGTCTCCCTTTCTCTGCCCCTCCCCCACTTGCACTCTCTTTCTCAAAAATTAACATTAAAAAAAAAATTAAGATGGTTAATTTCATGTTATGTGAAATTAACACCTCATGTCATGTCACCTCAATTTTTATTTTTATTTTTTTAGATTCATTTATTTATTTACTTATTTTGAGAGAGAGAGAATCCCCAGCAGGCTCTGCACGGTCAGTAAAGAGCCCAACGTGGGGCTCGATCTCATAAACCACGAGATCATGACCTGAGCCGAAATCAAGAGTCAGACAGATTGAGCTACCCAGGTGCCTCTCACCTTGATTTCGAAAAAGCCTTTTAGAGTTCTTAGATTCCATGAATATGAGGAAGGTAGTAAAGCCACGCATAGCTTGTGAGATAAAGATGGGAAATGCAAAGCATCGGGGTTATTACATGAAATGAACGATAGCACAACTCTAAAAAGGCCAGAGACCCCCTGGCCTAGATCAGGAACTTTCAGGAGTGAGAAATCTGTTGGAGTCAGGGCCCTAATGCGCACATTCATAGCGGAACGGTTTGGCTAATGTTTTCAGGCAATCGGTGAAGGCAAGAAGTAGAGTCCTTACATCTATAATAGTGTGTAAGGAGTCTGTAAATCACATGCGAGGGAGAAACTTAAAAATAACCCACCATCTTTTATGGCTGCCTGTCTGGATAGGGATGGAAAACAATATGCTGTATTCACAGCATCAAAGAAATATCATCAAAAGTGTGTGCATGACCTTAGGTTTATTAATTTTTTTAAGGCTAGTCATGGTGTTGGCAGAGTGAGCATTTATTGTTTGTGACAGCCCCTCAGGGCAGATGCCACGGTCCTGACACTTAGCATGCTTGTTACTGCTTTCTTGTGTCCTAAATTTCAAGAAGACAGAAATGGAGGTCTAAAAGCTAATAATAGTGTCATCTCATTGGCAGGAGCTGGAAGGCAGCATGCCTCTGGAAAAATCCTAACACCGGGTGCCTTCAGGCATCTGCAGGGGAAATAGGAAGAGAAATGGGACAGGGAAGGCCACAGTGATCAATACTGCAGGAGGACGGGGACAATGAAAGCATGTGAGTCCGAAATCCAGCAGGAAATAAAAAAAGAAGAGACAGAGAGAGAGAGAGATAGAAATAGGAGAGCTAAAGACGGACACATGAGGACCAGAGTCTGCTTGTCACCAGAGAGAGCAGGCTGTCGAAAATTGGCCAGGAATGTAGCTACATTCATACCATTTAAACTGGGAGCTTCACCTCTGGGAATCTACCTTAAGGAAATGGTCCTATGGAGAATATTTCCTTTTATTTGAGATGACCTCACTTCGGCAATGTGGGGAGGAATAATTAAATGAAATATCAACCACATCCTTGACAAATGGCCATTAGAAACGGTGTGGTCACAGAGTTCATAATAGTAGAAATTTTTTTCTGATAATTATGCCATAATGTATTTCTTCTTTTGATAAAAGCGAACCCCATTAATTGTGGAGGATGCCCATAATAATATCAATAATAAAAGTTTATAATCTCACATCTATAGATGATCATAGTTATATTTTGGCTGAATTTCCTTAGTCTTTAAAAAAAATTTTTTTTTATTTTATTGGTTTATTTTGAGAATGAGAGAGAGAGAAAGAGAGAGAGAGTGCAGAGGAGGGGCAGAGAGAGATGGAGACAGAGAATCCCAAGCAGGCTCTGCAGCGTGGAGCCCAATGTGGGCTCAAACCTACGAACTGTGAGATCATGAGCCGAAACCAAGAGTCACTTAACTGACTGAGCCACCCAGGTGCCCCAAGTTCCCCTAGTCTTTTTAAAGTAAGTATGCATATATATACATATTTATAAAAAGAGGTTTCATACTCTACATACCATTTTGAGTCACTTAACTAACACAGGTGACAAAAGTTGTATGTCATCAAATTAAGTACTGTAAAACAGAGCCGAAATCTAGAAAAAAATACCATAAAGAAATATGCTATTTTGAATGGCTCTGTGTGATAGACTAGAGGGGGTTCCCCGCTTCCCACACTCATTCCTCAGTGGTTTTGATATGTGCCCACTTTCCAAATAGAATTGGTTCCAGGTTCTCTGCAGTTGGAAATGGTGGGAGTTTCAGTGAAGAGAACTGGGTGACTGACTCCCATCCTGAGATTCACCGTTCAACGCCACCCAATAGGATGGAGGTTCCATGTTATTACAGGGGCTTCCAGACTTCCTTACTCCGGATAGTTGTGGTGGGACCCAGGCAAGGGGGTCCCCAGGCTGAAGAGCAAGAAACTATGCCTTGTAAACCTGGACTGTGTTGTTTCACAGTCAAGTTTCCTGATTATCCCAAGATCTTGGTAAAGCCTCATTTTGATGTCCTCATTACCGTCCTACCCCCTACTGTCCCCACCTCCTCCACATGCCACACACACACACACACACACACACACACACACATGAGTTCTCCATCCACTGGCAACTCTGAAGGTCTGCTTATTTAGGAAGCAGCCTGTTTCCTTCAAGAGTGTGCATTACTTTTACAATGGGAAAAATAATAAATTTTTGTTATATGGGTAAATAAACCTGGTGGGGGACACTGGCTAGCCTCACACTAAGGGTTTCAGTAATATTACTGAGCGTTTCCACTGTCTGGAAAGAATCGTACCCCCTCCCAGGTTTCATGCTTACCCTGGATCCCTACAGCCCTACAATGGGGACAGGACCAAGACCCGGGCCAGCCGGGCATGACATGGCGGCCTGACCACTCAGCTCTTTTGTTTGGCCGAATTCTGTCTCATGTGCTAACAAGTCCTTGCAGAGGGAGCAGCCAGGCCCCAGTGGTTGTTATGTCAGAGAGGAATTAGCCCCGTCCCCTGACATCAGAATGCGTGCATTTCAGGGTTGTTGTTATTCTGCTCCCTGACCTCCTGTCCCTCAGTTGAAATAATCCCAATTCTTTCTACCTTTTTGTCCTAGGCTGGATTGTTTCCAACCCTTTAATATCCTCTCACAATTCTTCTCGGGACCTCTCCCAGTCCTCCTCTTCCCTCTTTAATTACAGGGCTCAAACACAGTATTCTAGGAATCGCTTGAGCAGTGCCCAGTAAAATGGAAAGCTTATCTCAAGATTCCTCCATGCTGGGGTTTATGCAGCCTTCCCAGGGTCACGCGACGCTGTCTTTTTAAGCAACTGCTTAAAAATGTCTCACGAACAGTTTATTATCTGCAGGGAGCAGAAGCTTGCAGGGGTGGGCACGGCGCAGGGGCCCTTCGGGTGGTGCGGCGTGACCAGCCGTGCTGGCCGCCGGCACCCGTGTGCACAGAGGAGACGCTCGTGGTGGGGTTCGGCTCAGGGGGCTTGGGTCCCTTTTTGAATGATACTTGTTTCTTCTGAAGCATCCTCTCCCACCAGATAGACTGTTCCATAAATCTTCCAAAAAAAAAAAAAATAGTACTATCATCATTTATACTTTGCCTAAAATTCTGTCAAGTCAGCGTGTGGGTTTTTTTGTTCAGATATTTGCATTTTAAACTCTTCTAATTGTGGAATGAGAGGTTTTGTTGACTGTTGAGAGAACTCAAACAATAGGAGCTAGTGAATGGCTATCTATCATCTAGCTAGCTAGCCAGCTAGCTAGCTAGCTAGCGATCATCTATCTATCATCCATCTATCTCCTTTCCTCCTTCCTCTTGCCTCTGAGCTCATTAGTCAGGCTGCTGCTGGTAGGACCCCTCTTTTTGCCATGTTACGCTATCTAAGGGGAATGGGGCAGAGAAGCTATGGAGAACAGTATTCGATCTGTCTCTCTCCTCCCTTCCTGCCTTCCCTCTCTCCATTCCTTCCTTCCATTCATCGAACAAAAACTTGTCGAATGCCTGCTGCACCCTTGAAAGTCCCCAACCAGGTTGAGTTGTTAAGATAATAATAATAATAATAATAGTAAATAAGGACGCCTGGGTGGCTCAGTCGTTTAAGCGTCTGACTCTTGATTTCGGCTCAGGTCATGATCTCATCATTCATGAGATCAAATCCTGTATCAGTTTCTGTGCTGACATCGTGGAGCCTGCTGGATGTTCTCTCTTTCTCACCCTCTCTCTGCCCCTCCCCTGTGCGCGCACACACACACTCTCTCTCAAAAATAAATAAATAAGCATTGAGAAAAAAACCCTACCCAAACAGAGCTTCCAAATGCCTCATGATTTGGTAGGAGGAGCCAGACGTTTGAAAAAACAAGTGTAACAAAGTATGTAGGCACCGCTCTGAGAACTGTGTCCAGAAGGAAGAGCGGTCAGCTCTAGCTGGGAGTGGACAGGACACCTGGGAGGGTTTTCTTCGGGGGAGGGGATGAAGCTTCTATTCTGCTATTAATCCACATTCCTTCCATACCATCTTCCCGTCCCAGGCTTCCCAAGATGTAAGGCAGAACAGTTTTCCTCCTCTTGACCCCAGAAGTTTTGTTTTTTTTAATTTTTTAAATTTTTTTTAATTTTTTAACGTTTATTTATTTTTGAGACAGAGAGAGACAGAGCATGAGTCGGGGAGGGTCCGAGAGAGAGGAAGACACAGAATCTGAAACACGCTCCAGGCTCCGAGCTGTCAGCACACAGCCCGACGCGGGGCTGGAGCTCACGGACCGTGAGATCATGACCTGAGCCGAAGTCAGAAGCTCAACCGACTGAGCCACCCAAGCGCCCCAAGAAGTTTTGGTTTTAACTTCCTCAGACATGAAGCTGTGGAAACCTTCCAGCCTATGAAAGATATGTGAGTGTATGCATGGGTGTGTTGCCTGTGTGATAAAGTACCGGAAGTCTCGTTCCTTGTGACATGCTGGGAGACTTGGGGAGCCCTGGCATTTGGAAGCCAGGGCCTCGATGTTTTTGTTTTGTTTTTTTTTAATGCGGTACAACAGCAAGTATCTATCAAGCACATCTTTGTCAATTTATCGGGTGCTTTTTCATTTTTTAAGTTTTTACAGTAACTTATTTACTTGTAATTTTTTTTTTTAATGTTTATTCATCTTTGAGAGATAGAGACACAGAGCACAAGCAGGGGAGGGACAAAGAGAGAGGGAGACAGAATCCAAAGCAGGCTCCAGGCTCCAGGCTGTCAGCACAGAGCCCAAAGCGGGGCTCCAACTCATGAACCACGAGATCGTGAGACCTGAGCAGAAGTCGGACACTTAACTCACTGAGCCACCCAGGCGTCCCTACGGTAATTTATTATTTTAATGTTCAATTAAACTACTATTTCCCCTCCACATCCCTCCTTACACCACTTCAGATGCCAGATGTGTGGGGTTTTTTCTCCAGTTCTTGGAGGACGCTGAATGGATGTCCTAGGATTAACCGGTACTAACTGCCCGGAGAGTGCAGATCCCACAGGCCGAGGACTCAGTCCCACAAGACTCCAAACTTCAACTTCAAGTCCAGGTTGTCACCTATGCTTCTGACGGACTGGCTGTAAATCCAGGGTTCCCATGACCTCCTCCTTCGGTTTGATAATTTGCTAAAATAGCTCACAGAGCTCGAGAGGACCAATTTACTTACTAGATTACCCGTGTCTCCTATGACTCGGGAACAACCAGATGGGAGGGATACCTATGGCAAGGTGTGGGGGAGGGCCACAGAACCTCCGTGCCTTCTCTGGGTGCACCACCCACAGAGCACCTCCACGTGGTCACCAACCCAGAAGCTCTCTGAATCCCATTGTTCGCGGTTTTTATGGAGGTTCCTTTACATAGACCCGATTGATCAAATCACTGGCCTTTGGTGATGGAACTCAATCTCCAGCCCTTTTCCCCTCCGCAGAGGTTGAGGGTGGGTCTGAAAGTCCCAGCCTTCTCACCAGCTGTGCCTTCTCCCAGAGACCAGCCTGTACCCTAAGGCTGTCTGGGCTCCCCCAGCCACCTGTCAATCGTTAGCATACAAAAAGACACTATCACTTCAGAGATTCCAAGGATTTTTAGGAACTGTGCCAGAAGGGGAAGGGGGAAGTGTGAGTCATGACCAAAGATCATATTTCTTACTATGTACTAATGTTATTGTTATATATGAACTTATCTTGCATAGTAGACTACAAGGCCCTTGAGAAGAAGGAACAAGCCTTCTACATATTGAGACATCCCCTAGCTCTTAGCATACACTCAGTAAATATTTGATAAATAAGTGGATAGCTTTGTTACTCAAAACAAACATTTTGTAAATGTTTGTTGAATGAGTAAGTGAGTACATGGAGATTGGTCTCCTGGAAGTTTTGTTCCATCTCCAAGTAAACTCTGGAGTGTTGTTTTAGTGCAAGGGTAGTACCAGCCCTAGGAAAGATTTGGACACATGTGAAGTACCTTTAGCTGTCTTAATGATGGAGGAAGGCGATGGATGCATAGGACAGTTCCACACTATCTCACTCCGGACAAGGAGAAGGTGGCAAACATCTTTCTACTTCTGAATCCCCAAACGAACTTGGTTGCACCTGGAAACACAGAGAGATTTGGGTATCATTTGAATCTATGTTCATTGTTCCAGGAATGTAAAGATCATGTGAGGCAAGGGGTGATTGTATATTTTAGGTTTTTTTTAATCTTTATTTATTTTTGAGAGACAGAGAGAGACAGAGTGCAAGCAGGGGAGGAGCAGAGAGAGAGCGAGACACAGAATCCAAAGCAGGCTCCAGGCTCCGAGCTGTCAGCACAGAGCCCGATGTGGGGCTCCAACCCATGAACCATGAGATCATGACCTGAGCCGAAGTCAGAAGCTTAACCAACTGAGCCACCCAGGCGCCCCGAGGGGTGACTGTATTTTGAGTGATGAGGAACTTTGACACAAATTGCTCACCGTTTTCAAAAGCGATGTCACCAATGGTATACCAGTTGCCAAAACATAACTCAGCTCAATTCGTCAGCATTTTTGATCCTGCATTCGTAGCACTTCTGTGTCAAGATAAAAGCACCTGCTGATTTCATTACGTCTTAGTGTGGTTGTGCCTAAGCATGTGTGGACTGAAGCATATGTTCCTTTAATATAAATTACTTTCCTTTTATTCCTCTCTTTTACATTAAAGTCAGGGTATTATATTGATTTTTTAAAAAATATGTGTTCAGGTGGTTATACGAGCCATACATTTCACTTCAAGATCATAAAGGAGGAGTTCTATGATATCTGTGTTAACGCAGACTTTGGGTCTGCTATAGACTGAATACGTGTGTGCCCCGATTCCACAGAAATTCGTACGTTAGAGCCTAATCTCCAACATGATGGTATTAGGAGATGGCACCCTTTGGAGGTGATTAGGTCATGGGGGTGATTAGGTCAAGCCTTCTTGCATGGATGGGATTAGTGCTTTTACCAAAGGGGCTCTAGGGAGGTCTCTCTTGTTCCCTTCTGCCACGTGAGGATACAGAGAGAGGATAGCTCTTTATTAGCCATGAATCAGCCTCCCACCAGACACCGAATCTGCCAGTGCCTTGATCTTGGACTTCCCAGCCTCCAGACTGGGTGAAATAAATGTGGTTTAGAAGCCCCCAGCCTCTCGTATCCCTGCATCCTAAGACAGGTTCTGAGAGGGTTGAGAGCTGTCATTACTCTACAATACTCTGCTGCTTTTACAATCTTTTTCTTTTTCTGCTCACAACCTCAGAGAATCATGGGGAGACTTGATTGCCACCCCCTAGATCTTTGTCCCCTTCACCTTTTCCAAGGAATCCTCCCTGCTTTATTGTGGTCCCCCTAATTTATCCTTCCTCGGGGGTGCTGTGCTCACTCCGCGGATGTCTACCAAGGATGACTCCCGACAAAGTCTCCTTTCTCAGAGCTCAGCCACTCCTCTTTGTTCAGGCCATTGCTCTCCTGCCAGATGAACAAGGAAATCCAAACCAGTAATGAAGCTGGGATTAGCTGGCTTGAAGGAGGAGGTCAACCAAGGCCAGAGAAGTTGTCAGGAAACTTTGGCTTAGTATCTCAACTCCCTAGAGCAGCTTTTGGTCAAATCCTGGTCCTACAGGCCGCATGGTGTCTTTGCATGGGTTAGAAAACCATACCCCTTCAAGGACAGAAGATTACGAGGAGGCTTCTCCTCCCATAAGCTGATGCACTGAGCCTCCGTGAGAGCCAAGTTGGATCTCAGCCCCCACTTACTCCTACAGCCAAGACAGCCCTGACTTGGGCTTTTGGTTTACTTTTGGTGAATGGTGACCATTTGGGGTTGGGCTAAGGGACACGAGGGGCTACCTGAGGTCTGGGCTCCACAGAATTAATGTCCATGAGCCCCTTTCTGTTCAAACTCCAGAAATCCCCAGAACCTGTGTGTGCTTTCACTTTGGAGAATGAACACGGGGGGATCTGGGGCTAGAGCTCACCAAGTACAAAGCACTGGGAAAACAGAGACAGACTCTTTTCTACATGTGAGGGGCTCCAAGAAGCCTCTGCTACCCGATGTGTCTCTCGCCAGCCTCCAGGCCACTTAAGACCGGAGATTGGAGTCAGGTTGCCTGACCCAAAGCTCAATGCTATCACTTAGTAGCTCTGAACCATGGGCGGGTTTCTGACCCTGCCCAAGCCTCACTCTCGCGATCCGTAAAATGGGTTGAAACAACAGTTTCTAGAATTATGAGAATGAGGTGAGATGATCTCCGTCAATCCCTTCGCACGAAACCCGGCGCAGGTAAGCGTTCAGCGCTGACAGCTGCTGTTAACTGTTGTTGCTGTTATTACCAACCGGCATGCCATTTCCACTTTTGGAGTCACTTTTCCCGGTCTCCGCAGCACAGAATGGTCAGGATCATGGACTTGGGGGCTAAACTGTCTGGCTTCAGGGGTGCCTGGGTGGCTCAGTCGGTTAAGCGTCTGACTTCGGCTCAGGTCATGATCTCACGGTTCATGGGTTTGAGCCCTGCGTCGGACTGTGTGCTGACAGCTCAGAGCCTGTGGCCTGCTTCCGATTCTGTGTCTCCCTCTCTCTCTTCCCCTCCCCTGCTCATGCTCTGTCTCTCTCTCTGTCGCAAAAATAAATAAAAACATTAAAAAAAAATAAACTGTCTGGTTTCAAATCCCAGTTCCCTGACCTACTGGTTGGCTAAACTTGGGCAAGTTACCCTGGCTGTGAATACCTCTATTTCCCCATTTGGAAAATCAGGATAATGGTAATACCTCGTCACCGACTAGAGTTTTTATGTGGATTAAATGAGTTAATATTTGTCCAGGTTTTTAACGGGACTCAACGCACAAAAAAGCACTATATACATCTGAGTTTATAATCTATATACCAACCAATAGATACATAAGCTGCACATACATGTCTTTACCGCTACACTTCCTGTGTCGTATTCAATTGTGTCTGCGTCTCCTTACCAGACTGTGATCTCCTAAGCGGCCAGACTGTTTCTTACCCACGCTGAATCTCTCACACGGTAGAGCACAGAGGCTGGCTCATCCTGGCTCAGCGAATGCTGTTGTCTGACTGACTGAATGAATTGAATGCATGAGTGAAAGAACGAATCGATGGGTTCCTAGGGCAGAGCAAAGGCCCTCAAGATGCCACCTTCCCAGGCAGGGGCTCCTGTCAATACGCCAAGCCTTGAAGTAGAGGAATTAGCAAGAGCAGCGAGGCTTCCCTGCCCTCCCTAGTCATACCTGAGGCTACAACAGGCGGAGACTGTCTGGCTACCAACTGATGCTGTTAAATGAACAAAGAGGTCTGTGGTCTTTGGGGCTGCCCGTCTGGCACCTTCCAGGAAAGTGAACCCGAGTGTGAAACACACCTGTTCTCTCTGGCCTCCTAACTGGCAGGGATTTAATTGCCAAGGGGCGGGAGAGGCTGGGAGGTCCCACCTTTGAAAAAGCCAGGGGATTAATTGTGTGTTAATGGATGGATGTACAGGGTGGAGGGGGCAGCCTGGGCAGGCAAGAGGGCAGGGAGCATATTCTGGCCTCCTGGCCTCTTTTATTTCTCACTACTGTGTGCCCTGTCGGAAGCCAGATGGCCCAGACTGAAATAAAAACAAATTCACTTCGGGAAGAGAAACCTTAGAGCGTGTTTCTAGTGAGTAATGACCCTGGGAGGCGTTTTCAAACTCTGGAGCTGTCCTCTGTGGCTCACATTTCAAAAAGTGAATTTTCAATCTCCAGCCAAGGCATTCAAGGACTTTCAAGGTTTGCGGGTTTCAGCCCGCATCCCCCCTTCCCAACCTAGCTCCTCTCCAAATCTGTGTGTCCATTTTGGCCTCTGCACTGTTGTTGTTATCTCTGTGCAAAATGCCTTCTTCCTCTTCCACTGCTTTGGTGCAAAACTGACTCATTCTTCAGGGTCCCACTTAAATGGCTCTCCTTCAGGACATCTCTAAGACCCTCTTGAGCCATTTTAAGACTCTCCTAGTCCCACATACCTTTCCACTTCCTTTCACATCAAAGATCATAAAATGCACATTAAGCACAATTATTTTTTCTGTAAAACTTAAAAATATAACTTTGCTTGGGGCACCCGGGTGGCTCAGTCAGTTAAGCGGCCAACTCTTGATCTTGGCTCAGGTCATGATCTCATGGTTCGTGAGATCAAGTCCCACAGTGGACTCTGTGCTGACAGTGCGGAGCCTGCTTGGGATTTTCTCTCTCTCTCTCTCTCTCTCTCTCTCTCTCTCTCTCTCCCTTTCTCTCTGCCCCTCCCCTGCTCACGTGCCCATGCACACATTCTCTCTCTCTTTCAAAATAAACTTTAATAGGGGCGCCTGGGTGGCTCGGTCAGTTAAGCGTCCGACTTCGGCTCAGGTCGTGATGTCACGGTCGGTGAGTTCGAGCCCCGCGTCAGGCTCTGTGCTGACCGCTCAGAGCCTGGAGCCTGTTTCAGATTCTGTGTCTCCCTCTCCCTGACCCTCCCCCGTTCATGTTCTGTCTCTCTCTGTCTCAAAAATAAATAAACGTGAAAAAAAATTTTTTTTAAAAAACAAAATAAACTTAAATAAATAAATAAATAAATATAACTTGCTTATCATATTATTCATTATTTTAAAAACTTTAATTTATAATTAAATGGCTGTTATTTTATGGCAAATCATTATTTATCCTTGGGAATTCTGCAAAGGTGAGAAGTTAATCTCAAGATAGTTTTCAATCTTTAATAAAATTCAGGAATATTAAATCTTACTGTTATTAAAGAATAAATACTGATTAATTTTGGTTTTACAGTGTTTCTTTATATACTGGGAAGCCAATACTTTTTTTTTTTTTTTTTTTTTTTACAGGTTCCTCATCTCCATAAGCCTTTGGAAAGCTGTGTGGCCCTTGCCTCTGACCTGTAACTTCTAAAGGGGAAAGAGTCCTGCCACCATCAGATGTGTTCTCTTTCTCCTATGACCTCAGGCCTCTCTGAACCCCTTTTAGAGTATTACTGTGAATCAAATTCTGCCCTTGATTCAACATCTAACTACCGATGAATACAGGACACAGTCATAACCAACCCAAAAGATGCCATAATTGTGAATTTGTAGGCACTGAATAACATGCTATGAAAACATAGAAATCAAACAGGTTGCATTATAAAGAGAAATTTACAAATTTACCGTAATAGTTGTAGATTTTTATATACTAGTGGATTAAGAGTACACAATTTGGAAAAGATACAAAATACTTGAATAACACAATTTCAAGCTTGATATAAATATTTAAAACGACTGCACTTGAAGTTGTCGAATGAAGACTATACCTTATTTAGAAGCACACGCAGAGCAGGGTCCCTGGAAGGTGTCATACTCTGGGGTTGTCCTCTGGATGAGAAGCATGAATAGATGAAATCTCCACTCTGCTTAGTATGGTGAGAATGGCTCAGGGGCATGGTCACAGGTGGCGTCTGGAAAGGTTTTCCGGAGTGGATTTGAGGAAATTCAGTTTTCAAGGAAGTGAAAAGGGAAGAGAATTCCAATGCATGAAATGAACTTCTATAGAGATAGATAAATATATAAAGCCCCCAAAGAGGAAAGAACAAGTACTTCCATATGCCTAGAGTACAGGGAATGTTAAGGAAAGACACTGGAAACTTAGGCAGAGGCCACAGCAGAGAAGGCCTCATGAGACAGTTTCACAAGTATGTGTTTTACCCTCTCACGTAGCAATTTCCAACTTGCAGCCATTCGGACATGACCACCATGATTTTTGCCATATCCATTCACCAACTGCATTTTTTAAACGTAATGCCCTTCTTTAAGCCAATCAATTCTTAAAACTCAAGTATCTTTATTTTAAAAGAGATGGTATGTTATCACTGTAAATAAACAACCAGTATCCTTGTCGTTAGTCGAAATTAACTATAAAAAATGAATACAGTGGAAGCAAAACAAGGTGACTATAATCTAGTTATGGACTATGGATTGTGGTGAGCATCCCACATCACTGCCCTCCCCGGTAAAACCATAAGCTCTATGTTTTTAAGGTTATTCGTTTATTTTGAGAAAATGGAAGAGAGCGCAAGCGCGGGAGGGGCAGAGTGGAAGGGAAAGAGAATCCCAAGCAGGCGTCGTGCTGTCAGCGTGGAGCCTGATGTGGGGCTCAATCCCACAAACTGTGAAAGCGTGACCTGAGCTGAAACCAAGAGTCAAATGTTTAACCTACTGAGCCACCCAGGTGCCCCATAAACCGTAAACTCTTAATATGCTACCGCTCACGAATTATTAGTCACATTGAAAACCAGAGATGAATGCAAAGGAAGAAATCTCTAATAATGGAATCACAGGGCCTCCAGAGTAAATCATTTATTTAGATCATGTAAGTAACTCTTCTTTTCTCCAAATGGTTCTGTGTTAGTCAAACTACAGCTCTAACTCGGGCCACAGAGTAAGGTAACAACACATGCCCTCTTAATTCAACGGGGTTATGGCGAGGATTCAATGAGTCTGTGTAGCAGAAATTCTTTGGATGTTTGTTGAGTGCTTATTATAGGCACTCTGCTAAATGTTTTACATGCATTATTTTTTTTAACCCTCACAGCAGCCCTCTCACGTAGGTACTATTGTAGTTTTTTTCATTTTACAGATGATGAAGCAAAAACTCAGAGGTTAAGTGACATTCCCAGGATGGCATAGTCAATAAGTCAGTACCAAATATTCCTGGTTCTGAAGTTTTCAATTTCAGCCCTAATAATGCCTTTCATTCGACTAGTGTATTTTCCTTTTCTCAGAGCTTTTCTTTTTCACCAGATTCCACTTAGATGTGGACAACTAATGTTACTAAAATTACCAGGGAGAAGGTAGGGGGAAACCAGAGACTCAAATCTGATGACCACTAGTTGGCTGGATAACGACTTTCAGACTTCACTAAATTTGCTAAGTTGTTCAAGTCACCTCGCAAAGGCTCTTCAATTAATTCAGGCAAAAAAAAAAAAAAAAAAGTCTTCACATTAAGCAGCTGAACCTATCTGCCTCCTTGCCTTGAGGACGGTCTGCTTTTATCTAATGAACCTCAAGAAATATTTGGTTTATCACATTCTTTTCCTTGAGCTGGATGCTAGAAAGCTCAAGGTGAAACTGTAGCCTTCCGTTGACGAATGGTTTGTACACTGACCTTACTCCCAATTTTCTCTTATTTTCTAACATTGTTGACCCCTTGGTCTCAGATTGCTTCACCTATTCATTTATTTGAGATAAGTCCTTTTTTTCTAATATAAAATGAAGGTTTCAAGGATATGAAGGTATTTTTATACTTTTTTTTTTAATACCATTTTATACCTTTCTTTATGCCATTTTTATTTGCACTACAAAGATTCCGGCAGAAATCTAGCCAGTCCCATGTGTGAATATGTTCCCTTATTATAGGTTAAGTCTCTTTTCCAGTTTCACAAAAGTTTCTGGGTCCAAGTTTATGATTCCACGGAAATGTTGGTGATTGTTGTTGGAGCTAAATGCCTTCCTCCATTGGAAACCCCCCGGGTTTCCTTTTCCTTTCTTTTCATTAAATCTGAGAGTTCGGGATATTTGAAATGTAATCAGCTTAACTTCCTCCATTTCAATTATTCTGTTGTGTATTTTTACAAGCTACCTTAAATTCTTTTGAGAAGGTGAAATATAAATACAGCAATTAATTACTTCATTAACAAAATGACTCACCCTGTGTCCATTTCCCAGCCCCCTCAATCGTTTCCTGGATTGGCTAATGCACAAGCAGGTGGTGCACAGTACCTAAAAAACACCTTCATTTTGTTTTTCCGACTCGCCAACATGAATAATTTGTTACCGTATGTGAAATATAAAAAGCCCAATGGAAAAAAAAAAAAAAGAGCCCAATAAAATTTAGGCTGTTGGTCCCTTTTACCTACCTTGAGGGTTTTTCTCAGATCTGAATTGGATGCTGGTTTCATTTCTCCAATAGAGACCTGCCTCAGAAGAGCCAGGGGCAGGACCCGTCCTCAGAAATTGGGAGCCTCCAACCTACTGAGCTGGAAGCAGAGAGCCCTGGCTGGTCCACAGCCCATCCTTCTGTGCAAAAAGGGCAGAGCCACCCAGCTGGCACCAGACCAGGGCCTGAAGTGTCAGCCGGGAGCTCAACCTGTCTCTATATGATGGAGGCCCACGGTTTTTCCTCGCCCTATGAATCAACTATGTTGTACCTCTCTGCAGGTGGGAGGGCTCCCCAGCAAACAGAGCATTATTACTATTTCTTTTTGAAATACCCAGTAGGTTCAGGTCTGATTGGCAGTGATGCCCAGCAGGAAACGACTGGACCAGGCAGAAGGGGGTCGTTAGCCTGCTTTCTGATGCAGCATCATCCCCAGCTCCACGAGAAACCATTAGAAATCAGCCTTTCTCCAAGACCATCACTTGTGGTTCAAGGTCATGTCTTTTACCTGAGTGAAGGTGATATGATCTGGGCTTGCATCATGGCTCTGATATCTGGGCCCTTTCTCTGTGGTCTTTTTCTGCTTCCCTTTTATTTATTTATTTATTTATTTATTATTATTATTTTTTAATTTTTTTTCAACGTTTATTTATTTTTGGGACAGAGAGAGACAGAGCATGAACGAGCATGAACGGGGGAGGGGCAGAGAGAGAGGGAGACACAGAATCGTAAACAGGCTCCAGGCTCTGAGCCATCAGCCCAGAGCCCGACGCGGGGCTCGACCTCACGTCGTGACCTGGCTGAAGTCGGACGCCTAACCGACTGCGCCACCCAGGCGCCCCGTCTGCTTCCCTTTTAAATGTCCTTCTTTGCCATGTCTGGCTGATTCAGATTAAAGGCAAGCATTTGGGTTGCTTGTTTGTTTGGTTTTTTTTTTAAGTTTTATTTATTTATTTTGAGAGAGACAGAGACAGCACGAGCAGGGGAGGGGCAGAGAGAGGATCGGAGAGAAAATCCCAAGCAGGCTCTGCACTGTCAGCACAAAGCCCCATGTGGGGCTCAAACTCACAAACCATGAGATCATGACCTGAGCCGAAACCAAGAGTCGGACGCTCAACCAACTGAGCCACGTAGGTGACCCACATTTGGGTTTATTATACACTGTTTCTAATGCTGGAAAGAAAGCTGTTGTCACATTTTTCAAATCCTCTAATGCAGTGGTTCTCAAGCCACTCTCTCAGGAGCCCTTCCTACTCTTAAAAATAATTGGGGACGTGAAAGGGCTTTTGTTGATTTGTGTTAGGATGTCTACGAGTATTTGCTATTTTAGGCATTTAAAATGAGAGATTTTTAAATAGTTCATGAATCTATTTAGGAATAACAATAATAAACACGTTGTGTGTTAACATAAATGCGATTTTTATGAAAATCACTCTTTTCAAAACCTAAAAAATGCAAGGAAAAGAGTCCGGTTACTCTACAGTGTTTGCAAATCTCTAATATCTGGCTTGGTGGAAGACAACTGGGCTCGTATATTTGCTTTTACATTCAGTCGGTTGTGATATGCCATGTCATGTGTCAGGCAGCCTCGAGAAAACTCCACTGCATGCTCATAAGAATTTGAGAGTGAAAAGGGCAAATGAGACTTTAATATTATTATGAAAATAGCTTTGACTTTCTAAATCCCCTGAAAAGATCTTGGCAACCCCCCACCCAGGGTCCCGGAACCGTACTTTGAGAACCACTGCTCTACTGTGTTTCTCTAACACACACATGAGTTGCAGGAAACGAGCTCTTGGGAACATTTGATTTTATTGATCCGTCCATTTCTGGATAGCCTAGAGGATCCAATTTTTTCAGGCCCTAGCATTCCATTTAGGTCTTTGCATCTCAAACTTATTTCTACCAAGGTCCACCTTCCCAACTTTGCAATATCTGACTTATGCCCTCATGTGCTCAGACCTCACAATACACAAATAACTTGCCGTCTTAGTTCTGCTTCTAAACTCCTGGGAAAAAAATCTCTCATTCCTTTATCTCAGGTCGTTCCACTCTGGTTAAAGATGAGGGTCAGGATTCAGGAATATGATTGGCCTTGATGGATGACCTCTTCAGATGACCCTTTCTGGACCAAACGGCCGTGGCCAGTATGTTATGGTGACACAGAATCATGATTCAATATGGAGTATGTAGAAGTCGCTTGAAATTTAAGTCATGAGGCAAGTGTGTATGTGTGTAAAATGTGTGCTTTGTATGAGAGAAGGATGATGAGAAGTGAGAACAATCTAGAATGTCCTGGTAAAAGATTTATTAAGCTTCCCTCATCACTCTCTCCTTCCTATTGCCCCTGAAATTACTCCTTTTTTCTAGGCTCCACAACAAGGATGCTTATATTCTCTGGGTTCATTTAAACACTGATCCGTCTTCCTGGCAGGATGAGGATCTGTTGCATACCCTTTGGACAGCCAATTGCCGCCCCCCCCCCCCGCCCCTGACCTGTTCAGACCTTAATTGAGGGTTTTTTCCTCAGTGGCTTCAAAGAACATTCACCCACTAATATCCTGTTGATGGCAGCTATATGCTTCAAGGAAAGGAGTTCCTGGAATTCATAAATGCAAAAGTAAAACAAAACCGGGGGCCATAGTCTTTAGCACCCCCGCCCCAAGGGTGTTTAAGAGTGCCTAGGGCACTTTGCCGTTGTCAGTCAATCTTTCCCTGCCATCTGTGCCTTTTGTTTATAATGCAGCTGATTAAGATCTGCTTTATTTATCCTAGCTGTTTCAAGTTCAATAATAAGGGGAAATTAGCCCGAGGACTTCCACGATCGTCATTTGGGCTATAACTTTAATGGCCGGAACCCAAGCAGAGTCTTTCATGCTGTATCTGCACTGTTGCCTGCTCTGTGTTCCTACTGGAAGCTTATGGACAGCATCTTACCTGCTGCAGGGGCCTCTGGGAATTGAGCCCAGACTCAGAGATCATATGCAAATATAGCACAACCCAGAGGACTAAACTAAGCCGGTTACCCCCTAGCAAAACTTAGCGTGAGCAAATGAAAGAAATGAAAGCAATGCTTCCATATCAGTATGGTGCCTATGAATCGATGCCCAGGGAACACGGAACCCTCTCCCAGACCACTTCCGTGGTGAGAAATGGTTATCACTAACCTTTCCTGGCCCTCTTCTCAGCCAGACATGCAGGAAGGGGGAAGTAGGTGCTGTTGCTGTCATCACCCCAGGAGGAAACTGAGGCTTGGAAGGTCAAGCGGCTAACTACAGATGAAGTCATAGATTAAGAACTTGCTTCCAAGATGTCCGACTCCACTGCTTGACAAGTTAACCGTTGTACTATTCTGAGAAGCAGCTGGGGCAAATGAAAGTCATTCAAGTTACTAGGGCCCCTATTAGTAACTAATGCCTAGTTACCAATTAGGAAAGGTATGGTTGCCTGCCTCCCCTCCCTCCCCACCCCACCCCGCCCCATCCCAAGCCCTCCCACTTCCTCTGGAAGATAAGCCCAGGGAGGGCAGAGACTTCGACTATCTTTTATACCATAGAATCCACATAGCAGTGCTCAATCAATGCCTACAATGAATGAATGAGTGAATGAATGAATGAAGGGAATTGCTACATAGGATACGAATTCCTTTTTTTTTTTAAATAATTTTTATCTATTTATTTATTTATTTTTCAATGTTTATTTTGGGGAGAGAGAGAGAGAGAGAGAGAGAGCACAAGCAGGGGAGGGGCAGAGAGAGACGGAGACACAGAATCTGAAGCAGGCTCCAGGCTCCGAGCCGTCAGCACAGAGCCGGACGTGGGGCTCAAACGCACGAGCTGTGAGATCATGCCGTGAGCCAAAGTCGGACGCTTAACTGACTGAGCCTCCCAGGCGCTCCAAAACTTAGGTTTTTAAAACCACAACTTCTCATGTTTGAGAAAGAGCACATCTGTTCTATATTTCGAGTGCTGCCACTAAACAACTTCCTGGTACAGAAATGGCATCTCCATCTAATAATCAGACTGGAGTCAGGAATGAGGACGTCCTGATAGTTATGTGTTTCTACTCTCCCGCTGCCGAGCAGGTTTGTAGTGCATTTTGGTGAACAACAGTGAGGGGTTGTCACACTCTTACAATGGCCCCATTGTCAGAAGGGCTCTTGGATGAGAGTCTGATACCCACATCCAGGATGGCTGGACCCTAGCCCTGGGGGAGGGCACAGCTCACTGGGAGGGGCGTTCCAGTAACTGACAGAAAAGGATGAGGTGGGGGAGGAGGAGGAGGAGGAGGAAGGGATCCAGGGAGGTGACAGGGTATGTCTGCCTGGTCCAACACTGGGCCAGGGATAAAGAACTGGAGGCCTTCAGGCCCACCTTACATGGGTTGGAGTGGATGGGGGACCAGCCTAAGCAGGTGGAGGAGGGGTAGAAAGGACTTGAAGACCTTGGGTTTGAGCACCAAACCTTGGAAGGCCTAGGAAATGGGGTGCTATGTGCTGTGATGTGGACCGTGCCCCACCAGAAGGCACCTGGCCTGTGGGGTTCATGGGGTGACCTTCAGCCCATTCTCCGCTCTCCCTGCTGGGGCTCCAGAGGGTGCATGTACCCGGTGGGGGGTGCGGCACCTTTCTCCAATATGCACAAAGGTACCCTACGGGCTAGCAAAGTCCTGCAGTAGGACTGGGTCAGGGACTTACAGAACAAAAAGGAAGTCGTTTCTAGAAAGGAATGAGGTGCAGATAAGGAAGAAAGAAGACGGAAGAAGGAAGAAGGCGAGAACCCAGGCCCTGGGATCCACTTACAAAATCATTTTTGATGCTCTGGCTCACAACTTAATTCCCAGCATCTAGAACAGGACCAGGCAAATGGTTCAACAAATATTTGTTGAATGAATGAATGACTGAATATCCAGAGAAGTACTAAGGCTTGGGGACCAGAAGTGAGGGCACTCACAGATGGTGGTGAAGTAGCCCCATCTGCCATGGGCAGAAAGCCAAGTAGGCTTTACCTTCTAGTGTCTGTAT
Organism: Acinonyx jubatus; assembly: GCF_027475565.1. Classification (NCBI taxonomy): domain Eukaryota; kingdom Metazoa; phylum Chordata; class Mammalia; order Carnivora; family Felidae; genus Acinonyx; species Acinonyx jubatus. The sequence goes on from NC_069382.1 coordinate 158,448,597, forward strand.
CCAAGGGAGCCAGATGCAGAGTGGGGCTGGTTACGTGGCTCTGCCCATCAGTCACAGGCCTGAGGTTTGGCTCTCCTTACCCTGGAGACTTTCACTGCCTGGGGTACTGCAGGAGAGTGCCATGTTTTTCAGGGTACGGGCTTGGAAGTCGGGCCCTTACGCAGAACATTTAACCTCACGGAGCGGTGGTTTCCTTATCCCTAAAATGGGATGCATAGTAGGGTATCGTGATTAAGATCCTAGGCTTATTTTATATTTTATATATTTTATATGTGTTTTAACTGCCTGCTTTTGAATCTCATCTCCACCACTTACTGGCTAGCGAATTCTCTCTGCCCCTCAGTTTCCTCATTTATAAGAAGGGACTCATAAAAGCACTTCTTTCATGGGGCCCTTGCGGGCATTAGGTGAGTCAATACACACAAAGCACTTAGAGCAGGGCCCTAGCAGACCTCGTCCACCTCAGGATCACCCCCACTCCTTCAAAGGGCAGCCGTGATCGGGGCGCCTGGGTGGCTCAGTCGGTTAAGCGTCTGACTTCGGCTCAGGTCATGATCTCACACTCCGTGAGTTCGAGCCCCGCGTCGGGCTCTGTGCTGACAGCTTGGAGCCTGGAGCCTGCTTCGGATTCTGTGTCTCCCCCTCTCTCTGCCCTGCCCCCCCCACTCATGCTCTGTCTCTCTCGGTCTCAAAAATAAATAAAAACATTAAAAAAAAACAAAAAAAAACAAAGGGCAGCCGTGAGGATTGGTGGAGATAATAAGCATGTTCAGCACAGGGTCTGACACATGGTAACTCCCTCCCACCTGCTTTGTTCTGGCTGTAATCACCCAGGGTCCCTCCCCTGTGAATTCACCAGAAGATGCCATGTGACCTTCATTGTTTTCACCCTAAACTAGCACCTCATCCAACCCCACTCCTACAGGAAGACAAGAACACTCAACCTTTCCTTTCTTGTTCTTGTTCCCTGACAAGGGGCTGAGATGCTCAAAGGGCAGTTGATGGTGGGTAGATCCTGTCCTGAGGAGGTAGATGATCTGGATATTGACCCATTTGTCTGTCTGGGTGAAGTTGAGAGTCTCTGGAGCCACAGACAAGTTCTGGCCTCAGAATTCCATTCCTACCCTCTCACGAAGCACGGGTGACCCATGTCTTCTTTTTCTCTACGTTCAGGTGGGCATTCGTGGTTAAGAGAGGTGAGGTCAGAGTGCCTGGGTGGCTCAGTCGGTTAAGCGTCCGACTTCGGCTCAGGTCACGATCTCGCGGTCCGTGAGTTCGAGCCCCGCATTGGGCTCTGGGCTGATGGCTCAGAGCCTGGAGCCTGCTTCCGATTCTGTGTCTCCCTCTCTCTCTGCCCCTCCCCGTTCATGTTCTGTCTCTCTCTGTCTCAAAAATAAATAAACTTAAAAAAAAAAGAGAGGTGAGGTCACTTCACCAGGGCGGGGACTCCCCTTATTCTGTTCGTTACTGTAGCCCAGTGCCATCCCTGTGCCTGGCATGTGATAGCTACTCAGAGATGTGGAGAAGAATACCACCTGCCTAAGGCCCAGTAGGGTCACATTTTAAGACTTGAAACTTGAGCCCAGCTCTATCTGGTCCCACCGTCTCCTTTCTTTACACTACACTGTATCTCAGACTTCAGTGATCTGAGTGTTGGGTGTTTTGGGGTGGGGGAAGTAGGGAGGGGGTTGCATCCTTATTGTAGTAAGAAACACATAGCATAAACTTCACCTTCTTAGTCATTTCTTTTTTTTTTTTAATTTTAGTGTTTATTTATTTTTGAAAGAGAGAGAGAGACAGAGCATGAGTGGGGGAAGAACAGAGAGAGGGGGGAGACACAGAATCGGAAGCAGGCTCCAGGCTCTGAGCTGTCAGCACAGAGCCCGACACGGGGCTTGATCTCACAAACTTGTGAGATCATGACCTGAGTCAAGGTCGGACGTTTAACCAACCGAGCCGCCCAGGGTCCCCCTCTTGGTCATTTCTAAGCATACTGTTCAGTAGTGTTGAATGCATTCATATCGCTGTGAAACAATGATCTGAGCTTTTATTTTTTAAGCTTTTATTTATTTATTTTGGGGAGAGAGAGAGAGAGACTGTGAGCAGACAAGGGGCAGAGTGAGAGGGAGAGAGAGAATCCTAAGCAGGCTCCACGCTGTCAGTGCAGAGCCCGACGCGTGGCTCAATCTCACTAGCTGTGAGATCATGACCTGAGCCAAAATCAAGAGTCGGATGCTTAGTTGACTGAGCCACCCAGGCATCCCTGATCTGAGTTTTTAAAGTTTAATGGCATAAAACAACTTATGTCTATTGTCCAACAACTCATGAAAATGTCTAGTTGTTGACATTTGGATCACCACTTGTTGGGGTGACGTTTGCTCTTCTACTCAAGTTTATTACCCAGTGTGCAAAACAGTCAGGTTTGTCTTGTGTTTAAAAACATCAAGGAAAAAGCAGAAAGATTTGATTCTGTATTTTGGTTTTGCAGACCCAGGACCATATGTTTACAAAATATAACATCTGATCCAGATTTCACTGCACAGTGGAAACTGAATAGAAACTCCAGTGGAATTTTTCCAAATTCTTCTCATTAAGGAAAACACTCCTAGTATTTTTTTTAAATGAAAGAAAACAGTGTGAGCATATTTTAATAGCTCTATTTTCTGGTTTTCATAGGGTTTCCCTTTTTCCAGTATTTAGAAAATTTCAATCTGATTACTAGAGAAAAAGATGCATGTTGCAAAAAATTTCAACATTTAACTAATGTATGATTAAGAAAATAAAAGTAATGGGCACCTGGGTGGCTCAGTTGACGTAGCGTCCAACTCTTGATTTTCGCTCAGGTCATGATCTTACGGTTCATGAGTGTGAGCCCTGTGTCGGGCTCCGTGCTGACAGTGTGGAGCCTGCTTGGGATTCTCTGTCTCCCTCTCTCTCCCTGCCCCTCCCCCACTCTCTCTCGAAATAAATAAACATTAAAAAGGAAAGAAAAGAAACTTTAACCCAACCTCTAGTGATAGCCACCGTTTCACATTCTTCTAGACCTTCCTTGAAAATACTAACACACAGGGGCGCCTGGGTGGCTCAGTCGGTTAAGCGTCCGACTTCAGCTCAGGTCACGATCTCGCGTTCTGTGGGTTTGAGCCCCGCGTCGGGCTCTGGGCTGATGGCTCAGAGCCTAGAACCTGGAGCCTGCTTCCCATTCTGTGTCTCCCTCTCTCTCTGCCCCTCCCCCGTTCATGCTCTGTCTCTCTCTGTCTCAAAAATAAAAAAAAAAAAAAAAAAAGAAAATACTAACACACAAAGACACATAAGGTCTTTGTAATTATATTTCACATACAACATGGTATACAGTCTTTTGCACATTTTCCTTAATAGGAGATACATCTATTTTATCATAGGCAGAGATGATATTGTTTGTATTCTTTTGCAACTTGCATTTTTCATTTAAATGTCTTGGATGTCTTTCCATGTCAGAGCGCACAGATCCTTTGAAACAGCTGAAGAGTATTCCATTGTTTGTTCTGTGAAACATGTCTCCAGTCCTGTCCTGAGAGACACTGGGCTATTTTTGGGTTTTTGCTTGTCCCTACAACGCTACAGTGAACACGGAGGCCACAACTTTAGGATACCTGTTGGTCCATGGTGACAGGCAGGAGGCCTTGTACTTTCTCCCTTGAACCTCCCATTCTGTCGCCATTATCCTGGCTCCCTGGGAAACCCCTTAGGACAGCTGGCAAATGTCACCTGGCCTCCTGAGCCTCCAAACTATTACCTGCCCAAGGAGGACAAGAATTCCTTCCAACAGCTTCCCTTGGGGCTGTCATGAGGACCGAGATCATATTTGAGGAGCACTTTGCCTTCGCTCAATAACTGGCCAGACATAAATAGACAATGTTTTCAGTTCCAACAGAGCCTTTGGATTCCTTTCAGGAACAAGCGAGGGCCCATTGAAAACGCATGTGTTGGTATAAATACTTACAGCCTGTCCTCTGTACTTTCAATGACACTGCTGGGAGCGGAGAGCTCCCTGGGGCTGCCAATACCAGCGTGGGTTCAGGCCCAGGTCACTTCCTGGGTCCTGGTGGCCGGGAGGCAGGGGAGACACGAGAGCTACTGGCTGGGGGGCCACACATGAGCTCAGTCGCCTGAGCTTTTGGATGAGAACAAGCCCTTCTCCTTTTGCACGGTCATCTCTTAGACACCCAGTTATCACCAGGCTACCCAGAGCCAGTAAAGAAGCGGGGAGAGCCCAGCAACGAACACAGAGTTCCCGCCTTCAGGAAGCTTACAGTCTAGCACGTAGCCCAGAGGGCAGTTGAGGCCTCGTGTCCTGTGAATTATAGAAAAGCTGGGTTCCCATTCCCAAATCCATGTTCCGCAGGAGCCCAAAGCCGTCCAGAACGTATTCAAAGCACCAGCTGAGGGTTTACGTCCTTGGCTTCCTCTCCCTGTGACCCCTATCTGCAAGGGGACTACCTCTGTCTGCGCAGCGTGGATCAGGGAGGAATGTCAGCCCCTTCCTCTTGTGCCACCAAGGAACGCATTCAAGAGCTTAAACAATTTCGCTGAACATTTGCTGATGGGTATAGCAGGCAAAAAGATGCTTTTATAAGACAGAAAAGCAACTTCAAATGATAACGACCAGCGCTGAGATGGCACTTGCTCTATGCCAGGTTCCGATGCGAGTACTTCACTCTGTTAATGTACATAGACTTCCCAATGATCTACCTATGAGGTAGATACTGCCCTTGTCCCATTTTAAAGATAAGAAAACTAAATAGCAGACACTGTGGGATCCTCCCCATATCCCTTGGACCTTCACCAATGCAGTCCAAGGTCCAACTGTCACCATCTCTATGCTGAGAGCTTTCTCTGCCCACATGTGGCAGGCCAAACTCGCCGGGGAATTACTGTCCCCTGACGGCAGCCCCCAGCCAATGACTGATGGGAGTTGGTATGTAATCCTCTGAGTGTCCCCTCACCCCTTGAGTGTCATAACGCAGAAGCACATGTTCTACGTGTGTCTCCAGATTTCTCTGGGGGCTGACGCTCCAGCTGTCCACATACACTCATTGGCCTCCTTCCCTTCCCTGTCTCGCTTTCTCCCTCCCCGATGCACAGTTCTGGGAATCCCCTCCAAATAAACTACTTGCACTCAAATGGCTGGCTGTTCTAGGGTCGGCATCTGGGGTACGAAACTGAGGTGCCAGGGCATGCATCCAAGGTCACCTGACTGCCTGCATCCAGGCCCAGGGAGTCTGCCTTGGAGTCTGTGATCTGTCCCACTACATCACGTGGCCTCTCAGCTTCCAACGGAAGGCAACGCGCACCCATTTAGAGCCATTTCTGACCAAAATGGTGGCATAACAGGCCCCGGCCTCTGTCCCCCAACGAAGAACAATGATGAGACAGATATCTTCGAACAAAAATACCTTTGAGAGAGCTCAGGAGTCTGCTTACAAAGTGTCAGCAACCCAGCGGAACAAAACATCTGAGAGGAACTGCACAAGAGGGGAAGGCGGAAAGAGCTGCATCTTGCCTCCATCATCCCGTCCCTCAGGCCGGCTCTGCTCAGCAGCAAGAATGAATTTCCCAGCTAGAAAGAGCTCCCCTCGTCGGGAAAGGCATAGCAGGGTGAGTGGCCAGTTTCCCACCTTTCTGGGACCCTGCACAAGGACCCAGTTCAGTTTCATCCCACCCAAAAGCTCAGGGTTGAGATGTACAGAGAGTCCTGGGAACAAGGAAGAAGATCAGTGTTCATGAGTATCAGCCATGCAGTGGGAGCGACCAGAGTTCTGGGTAGCCTGCTCTGCAGAGGACCCCTGCAGCTTTTGTTACTGAAGAAACCAGTGGCCAGCACAGCCACAGTGGACCCCTCTCAGATGCCACCACTGAGGTTCTCCCACTGTAGGTTTTCACACTCTGAGGTGCCAGCCCCAACACCTCTTCCTCTTCCTCACCGCTGGCGCCCAAGATTCACACTGGAAGCCAGCCTTGGCCTTTAAGGCTATGTGAGTGCAAGACGTTAGCCCAGACCCTTACAGCTGGCCCCCCACTGTTGTGTGCACTTTCAGGGCTAGTCCCTTTAGCTGTGCCGGGCACTTCAGTACCCCACTTTTAACAATGGATAGACAGACCATCGAAAGAGAAAATCGGAGGGACACATTGGACTTTACTTTAGACCAAATGGACCTAACCTATACAGAACATTCCACCCGACAGCAGCAAGAATACATTTTCTTCTTAAGCATACAGAACATTCTCCAGGATAGATTATATGTGAGGTCACAAACAAGTCTTAGCGAATTTTAAAAGACTGAAGTCAAATCAACTATCTTTTCTGACCACAGTACTATGAAACTAGAAGTCAATAGCAGGAAGAAAACTGGTAATTAAACAACATCACTTTTGAGGAGCCATTGGGTTGGTCAAAAAAGAAAACACAAGGGAAATTAAAAAAAAAAAAAGATCTTGAAACAAATGAAAATTGAAACACACATACCAACTTATGGGATGTTGCAAAAAGCAATTCTAAGAGGGAAGTTTATGATAATAAACATCTACATTAAAAAAAAAAAAAAAACAACTAGAAAAAGAAAAACAAGCTAAGCCCAAAGTTGCCCGAAGGAAGAAAACAGTAAAGATCAGGGCAAAAGTAAATGAAAGAGAGAATTAAAACACACACACACACACACACACACACACACACAGGAAAAGATAAAGGAAGTTTTTAGTTTTTTGAAAAGATAAACAAAATTGATAAACCTTTAGCTCAACTTACCAAGGGGGAAAAAAAAAGAGAAGAGTCAAATAAATAAAATTGTAAATGAAAGTCATTATAATTGACACCACAGAAATACAAAGGATTATAAAAGACTACTATGAACAATCATACACCAACAAATTAAACAACCTTGAAGAAATTAATAAATTACTAGAAACATACAAGCTAACAAGACTAAATCACGAAGAAATAAAAAATCTGAAAAAAAACCAATAATGAGTAAGGATATTGAATTGGTAATCAAAAACCTCCAGCAAAGAAAAGTCCAGGACAAGATAGCTTAGTGGGTGAATTCTACCAAACATTAAAAGAAGACTTAATGCCAGTCCTTGTCACACATTTCCAAAAATTGAAGAGGAGGGAGGCCAAAGCTAGCTAAGGACACTATAAAAAAGAAAACTACAGGCCAATATCCCTCATGAATATAGTTGTCAAAATTCTCAAAAAAAGACTAGCAAACTGAATTCAATAGCACATTAAAAGGATCATAAACCATAAACAAGGATTTGTCCCTGGGATGCAAGGATGTTTCAATATACATAAATCAGTAAATGGATACATCACATTAACAGAATGATGCAGCAAAAGCATTTGACAAAATCCAACATTCTTCCATGATAAAAACACTCAACAACGTGGGTATAGAAGGAACATACCTCAACATAATAAAGGTCAGTTATGACAAGCCTACCACTAACATCATACTCAAGTGGTGAAAAGCTTAAAGCTTTGCCTCTAAAGTCCGGAACAAGACAAGGATTCCCACTCTTACCACTCTTATTCAACACAGTACTGGGAGTGCTAGCCAGAGTAGTTGAGAAAGAAGGGAAGAAGAGAAGGAAAGAAGGAAGGGAGGGAGGGAGGAAGGAAGGAAGGGAGGGAGGGAGGAAAGAAGGGAGGGAGGGAGGGAGGAAAGAAGGGAGGGAGGGAGGGAGAGAGGAAAAACAACAGAAAGAAGGAAGTCATCCAAATTGGAAAGGAAGACATAAAAGTGTCTCTGCAGATGGCATGATATTAGAGAAAACCCTGAGGACTCCACAAAAACAAAAACAAAGACAAAAACAAAAACGGTTAGAACTAATAAACAAATTCAGCAGGGTTGCAGGACACAAAATCAACATACAAAAATCACTTGCATTTCTATACACTAACAATGAACTATCTGAAAATCAGAATTAAAAAAAAATCTTCTTTACAAAGCCATCAACAAGAATAAATGTTAACCAAGGAAATGAAAGATCTATACACCAAAAGCTATAAAACACTGATGAAAAAAATTAAAGAAGAATGAATAAATGGAAAGATACCCTGTGTTCATGGATTGGAAAAGTTACTATTGATAAAATTTCCACACCACCCAAAGCCATGTAGTGATTCAACGCAATCCCTATCAAAATTCCAATGGCATCTTTCAAAGAAATAGAAAAAACAATCCTAGGGGCGTCTGGGTGGCTCAGTCAGTTAAATGTCTGACTTCAGCTCAGGTCATGATCCCAGGGTTCATGATTTAGAGCCCCATGTCGGTCTCTGTGCTGACAGCTCAGAGCTTGGAGCCTGCTTCGGATTCTCTGTTTCCCTCTCTCATGCCCCTCCCCTGCTCGCACTCTGTCTCTTTCTCTCTCAAAAAGAAATAAACATTTAAAAAAATTTTAAAAAAAGAAAAAACAATCCTAAAACTCCTATGAGACCAGAAAAGATCCTGAACAGACAAAGCAATCTTGAGAAAGAACAGAGCTAGAGGCATCACACTTCCTGATTTCAAACTACATTACAAAGCTATAGAAATCAAACCATATTTTTGGCATAAAACAGACACAGATCAATAGAATGGAATAAAGAGCCCAGAAATAAACCTACACATATATGGTCAACTAATCTTTAACAGACATGCCAGGACTATACAATGGGGAAAGGATAGTCTTTTCAATTAAATGGTGCTGGGAAAACTGGATTTCCACATGCAAAAGAGTAAAATTGGACCCTTATCTCACACTACTCACAAAAACTCACTCCAAATGGATTAAAGACTTAAACATAAGACCTGAAACCAGAAAACTCCTAAGAGGAAAACATAGCTAAAAAGCTCCTTGATATTGGTCTCAACAAGGATTTTTTAGATAGGACACTAAAAGCGTAAGAAACAAAAGCAAAAATCAGTATCAAGCTAAAAAGCTTCTACACAGCAAAAGAAACAATCAACAAAATGAAAATGCAATCTGTGGAATGGGAGAGAATATCTGTAAACCACTTATCTGATAAAGGGTTAAGGAACTCACACAACTCAATAGCCAAAAACAATCCAATTTAAAACCGGACAAAGGACCTGAGTAGAATTTTTTTTCCAGAGACGTACAAATGGTCAACAAGTACGTGAAAAGATGTTCAACATCACTAATTATAAGGCAAATGCAGATCAGAACCACAATGATATGTCACTTCAAATCTGTTTAGAAGGCGGTTATCAAAAAGACAAGAGATAGCAAACATGTTGGCAGGGGTGTGGAGAAAAGGGAAGCCTTGTGCACTGTTGGGGGGAATGCAAACTGGTGCAGACATTGTGGAAAACAGTATAGAGGTTCCTCAAAAAATTAGACATAGCAGCCCCAACTCTAGGCATATGTCCAGAGGAAATGAAATCCCTATCTCCAAGAGATATCTGTACTCCCATGTTCATTGCATGAGCTCCCATATTCACAGTAACCCAAATATGGAAACAACCTTAGTGCCCATCAAGGGATGACCAGATAAAGACAATGTGGTATATACACACAAGGGAAGATTATTTAGCCAATAAAAAGAAAGGAAATCCAGCTTATTTTGTGGGACATCACGGATGGACCTTGAGGGCGTTAAGCTAAGTGAAATAAGTCAGAGAAAGCAAATGCTGTGAGATCTCACATAAACGTGGAATCTGAAAAAGCCAAACTCATAGATGCAGAGAGTAGAATGATGGTTGCCAGGGACTGGGGGGTGGGTGAAATGTGGAGTTGTAGGCAGAAGGGTACAAACTTCTAGTTATAAGAGCGGTATGTTCTGGGGATGTCGTGCATATCATGGTGACTACAGTTAACAATATTCTATTGTACACTTGAAAGTTTGCTAAGAGAGTAGATTTTAAACGTTCTCGCCATAACAATAACAACAACGACAAAATGGTCATCTGTGAGGTGAAGGCTGTGTAACTAATATTATTGTGGTAAACATTTTGCGATATATACGTGTGTCAAATCATCACACTGCACATCTTAAACAACACAATTTTATGTGTCACTTACGTCTCCATAAAGCTGGAAAAAAAATAAAAGCATTGCTCGCCACAGAGGAATGTCCCAGGCCCTGATCTGCCTCCGAGAAATATTCTAATGGCTACCATTTCTTGCTCAGCCTTGTATTGAGTGTGTTATCTGCATAGCCTCATTTAAAAATCACAACAAGGGGCGCCTGGGTGGCGCAGTCGGTTAAGCGTCCAACTTCAGCCAGGTCACGATCTCGCGGTCCGTGAGTTCGCGCCCCGCGTCGGGCTCGGGGCTGATGGTTCGGAGCCTGGAGCCTGTTTCCGATTCTGTGTCTCCCTCTCTCTCTGCCCCTCCCCCGTTCATGCTCTGTCTCTCTCTGTCCCAAAAATAAAATAAAAACGTTGAAAAAAAAAATCACAACAAACCTGTAAGAGAGGGACACTTTAATTAATCTCTGTTTTCTAGATGATATTATCTAGACTCAGAGATTTAAGTGACCTGCCCAAGACCACTTGGAAACAGAGCCACAGTTTTCCCACAAATCTTTCTGACCCCACTACCCAGACCTTCCCCTACTACACCACATATCATAGTATGGTAAAGCGTTAACGTGGAGGAAAATAGATTCTTTCATGGCCACGGTATTAGTTTTCTATTGCAGCTATGACGAATTGCCACACATTTAATGGCTTCCACGATGAAAATTTATTATCTTACACTTCTTACGTTAGAAATCTAATATAGGCCTTAATATGCCAGAAACACGGTTGCTAGTTCCTTTCCGAAGGCTCTGGGGGAGAATCTGTTTCTTTGCCTTTTCTAGGCTTCAGAAGGGGCCCACGTTCCATCTTCAAAGCCAGCAATGTTGTCACATCTCTTTGGCCTTCTTCTATTCTCACATCTCTCTCTCTCTCTCTCTCTCTGAATGACACCATATGAAAAGGTTCTCCACTTTTAAGGGTCCATGTGGTTTGACTGGGCCCACCTAGATAACCCAGCGTGCTCTATTTCCGAGTCTTTAACCTTACTCACATCTGCAAAATCCCTCCTGCCATGTAAGGTAACATTTTACCTAGTGATCAGGATACGGACATCTTTGGGAAGCTACTATTCTGCCCACCACAGCCAAGTCCTGTCATATCAGAGAGGGCTTCCATGAGGGGGTGAGCTGAGTTTTACAAAGATGAAAACAATATAGAGGAGTAGACTGTCTGTTGCAGAATAAAGAGAACTCTTCCTTGACTTATAGCCAGACCGAGCCTCTTGTGGACTGACCCGATTGTGGATGCAAAGGAGCCCAAGGAAGAAAATACTGGAAAGACCAGATGAAGAACAATTCTAGACCAAGACATCAATCTAAAATAGAGGGATTTGTGTGGGAATGCTTAGCCTCTTGCCAAAAGGGGAGTTGATTCAATCCTCCTTGCTTTTGCCTGCAAATAACAAAATGTCCAACCAATAGTAGGCTAAATTATGAAGATGCTTAATTATCTCACATTTCAAGAAGTCTAGAGATGGAGGTTCCAGGGATGTTTGGTTGTTCCAAAGACTGTCAAGGATCCGAGGCTCTTTCCATCTTTGGCTCTGCTATCCTCGGTGTGCTAGGCTATGCTTCTCCTCATGGTGAGAAGATGGCTGCCTAAGTGCAAAGCATCATGTCCGTACTGCATCAGCCTAGGCAGGCAGGGTGGAAGGTTGGTTTGGGGAAAGGACCTATGGAGCTCTTTCTTATCAGGGAGGAAGGCTTTCTCAAAAGTCCTCTTAGATCTTCTTTTGCGTCTCATGTGTGGTCAGATGCCCACAATTAAGTCAATCAATCGGTACCAAAAAGGGAGAAGATTGCCACAACTCACTTAGATCAATGCTGATGATCAGCTAGCTATATGCATTGCCACTTGTACAGAACCAGAGTTCTGTTAGCAAGGAAGAGGCGGGCAATAACCTGGGGAGCCAACAATGTCTCTCACAGCTTAGGAAACATTACTGAAGGTCTATTCTGGTTAGGAACACAAACACACATCACTTCTTAGGGTTTTTCCTTCACTCTCAGCCAAGAACTCCACTCACAACAAACTCTCCGGTGTATCCTCACGGTCCACTTGTCACCTTCTTCTCTTCCCTTCTATTGGAGGTTTCTCACTTACAACCTGTGTTACTTTAGGCAAGTTAGTTAACCTCTCTGAACCTTGATGTTTTCACGCAATATCTAGCTTCCAGGATTGCTTTAGGGATGAAGTGATGGAACAGATGTAAAAAATGCCTAGCCTAGTATCTGGAACATATGAAATGTGAAATACATGTTGCTTACACAGTAATGATAACAAGGGTTTGTACATGCTGGTGGCCAGGCTTTAAACGCCCACATGTGAGAACACAATGGAAACGCTGTAGGGGGCCTTATAGAGTCTGCACAGTGAGCTGACAATCAGCCAACAGACTCTTATTGTGTGAGTTCTCTTTGCCCATGATGCCAGAGAAAACCTCCAGGCCTGTTAAGAAGAATCTGCTTGGGGCGCCTGGGTGGCTCAGTCGGTTAAGTGTCCGCCTTCGGCTCAGGTCATGATCTCCTGGTCCGTGGGTTCGAGCCCCACGTCGGGCTCTGTGCTGACAGCTCAGGGCCTGGAGCCTGCTTCGGATTCTGTGTCTCCCCCTCTCTCTACGCCTCCCCTGCTCACGCTCTGTGTCTCTCTGTCTCTCGCTAATAAATAAACATTAAAAAAAAATTAAAAAAAAAAAAAAGAATCTGCTTGTACTGGCATTTTTGGGCAGTTTGGTAAGGGAGGTAATAATTGTGCTTGCATTTATTTAAAACAGGTCATCAAGGCTGGAGGGTGGCAGCAGGGCAGAGTTGGGGCTGACAAGTGCCAGTGGGCAAAGAAAAGAGAGAAGCTTTCTAGTCATCTGGGGTGGGGAGAGGTCACTGAATCTTTCTCAGTGACAACGGGGACCCTGCCCTTGAAGCTGGTGTGAGTCGAACTTGCTGTCAGGGAAGGGATTCCCGAGGAGGCTTGTCGGTGTCCCTCACCTTACCCAGGTGAGCCCCGTCCACAAGGCCAGCTGTGTTGCCCAGGGCCAGATGGCTGTTACCCTCTTTCCTATTTGAAATCTCAGACCTCGCTGCTGGGAGGAGACCGGGTGGCCGAATCCAGTGTCGGGAGGAGAAGGGGAAGAAAGCAGGAGGATGTCTGCCGGTCCTTATTTACTACTGATATTGCGGTTCTTACATACACACTTCCATGCTCTGCCCCTTGTAATCTTGAGATAACATAATACACACATTTGATCATCTGGTCTAAGTAAACTTTAAAGGCTGTTGGCTCCTTTCCTCAGCACCTTGTCCTGTGAGGTAAGCAGAAGCAGGGCTGAATCATCTATGGGGTCTTGCTACCCAAAGTGAGGTCCCGGCCCGGGAGCATCAGCATCCCTCGGGAGCTTGTTGGAAACGCAGTATCTCAGGTCCCCTCCCACCCACTGACTCCCACCTACAATCCAGGTAGCTGGTATGCACCTTCAGGTTTGAGAAGTTCTGGTCTCCCTGTCCTGCTGACTCTACCACTGATGATGTAGACCATCGTAGGACTTGGCACTTGAGCATGTTGGCCCCACTCGTTTTTTAAAAAAATAACTTATTGTTGGGGCGCCTGGGTGGCTCAGTCGGTTGAGCGACCGACTTCAGCTCAGGTCATAGGCTCTCGGTCCATGAGTTTGAGCCCCAGGTCGGGCTCTATGCTGACAGCTCAGAGCCTGAAGCCTGCTTCAGATTCTGTGTCTCCCTCTCTCTCTGCCCCTCCCCCGCTCATGCTCTGTCTGTCTGTCTCTCTCTCTCTGTCAAAAATAAATAAACATTAAAAAAAAATAACTTATTGTTACATTAGCTAATATATAGTGTATATAGTGTAGTCTTGGCTTTAGGAGTAGATTCCCATGATTCATCACTTACATACAACACTCAGTGCTCATCCTAACAAGTGCCCTTCTCAGTGCCCATCACCCATTTTCTCTGCCCCCCAACCCCCCACCCGCTCAACCCTCAGTTTGTTCTCATATTTAAGAGTCTCTTATGGTTTGCCTCCCTCTCTGTTTGAAACTTATTTTTCCTTCCCTTCTCCTATGGTCATCTGTGAAGCTTCTCAAATTCTACCTATGAGTGAAAACACACAATATCTGTCCTTTTCTGACTGGCTTCTTTCACTTAGCATTAGACCCTCCAGTTTCATCCACGTTTTTGCAATAGCAAGATTTTGTTCTTTTTCATCGCTGAGTAGTATTTCATTGCATATATACATATATACCACATCTTCTTTTTCCATTCATCAGTTGATGGACACTTGGGCTCTTTCCATAATGTTAGCCAGGTTTTCCTAACATTCTCTCACTGTCCCCTCCTTGATTGACCATCAGTAGAATCTTATTGTCCATAAAGAGCCATCAATATGATCTGAGTGTTTACTCTACCAGTTGAGATACACACACACACACACACACACACACACACACGGTTTATTACAAACTTGAGATCATTCACATTCACTATATGCTATTCTTGAATCTGCTACTTTCACTTAGCAACAAAACACAACTATTCATGACATTGTGCATCCTTCTATTAAATCAGTTTTAATCCCCGCATGGCGGTCTACTTGTGTAAATGGACTATGGCTGATTTAATCAGCTCTCAACTATTGCACGTCAGAGTTGTTTTCATTTTCATTAAGAATGTCATTATGTGACAATGAATATCACTGACACTAAATCTTTGCTACCGGCCCAGCAACAGACCTATGCAAGTATGGGAACTTAATATATCATGATGTGGCACCACAAATCAATAAGAAAAGGCAGGCTTTTTAGGTAGGTGGCACTGAGAAAATGGAAAAAAATAATACTAGAACCTCTCATATGACTACACTCAAGGATAAACTCCAGATGATGATGTGATGGCCTAAATATGACACATAAAATCACACAATAAGATAAAATGTAGCAGAATATCTTTCCCTTGAGATTGTAGATGGATTTTGTGTGCAAAACTGGAAAGAATATAAACCGTGAGGTAAAAAATTGATATATTTGATTAGATCTATTTCGAGGATTTCTGTTCCACAAAAGATACCATGAACAAGGCACAAATCAACAAGGAGAACATACTGGCAATGCCTAAAGCTCACAAGTGACCAATATTTAGATTCTAGAGTATTTTGGAAGCTCCTGCAAGTCAAGATAGAAATCAGCAACGCCATTGGGAAAATAGACAAAGGGTAGCAACAGGCAGTTAACAACAAAAAAAAAGAAAACCCAAAGGGCTAATAAACGAATGAAGAAATACTCACACTCCTGAGTCATCAGGGAAACACAAACTGTAACAGCAAAAGGGTATCTCTTCACTTGCATTAGACTAGAGACATTAGGGGCGCCTGGGTGGCTCAGTCAGTTAAGCACTGATTCGGCTCAGGTCATGATCTCATGGTTCGTGGGTTCGAGCCCCGTGTCAGGCTCTGTGCTGACAGCTCAGAGCCTGGAGCCTGTTTCGGATTCTGTGTCTCCCCCTCTCTCTGACCCTCCCCCGTTCATGTTCTCTCTCTGTCTCAAAAATAAATAAACAAACGTTAAAAAAAATTTTTTTAAAATAAATAAATAAAGACTAGAGACATTAGAAGGTGCTTAGTATCAAGGGTTGGGAAAGATGCAGGGGTGAGACCCTGCTTTACTGCGGTTGAGAGCGCGGACTGACACGGTTTTCCTCGAGAGTCTTCCGGCAAGATCAGGCCAAATTAAATGTGCACATACTCTAAAGCCCGGCAGTTTTGCCCCTGGAGACATATCACAAGGACTTGCTTACCCATGTCCGTAAAGGAACGTGTGTGAGGTTTTCATTACAGCATTCTATTTGAGGACAAGAAATTGGAGGTTAACCTGGGTGAGCTTCCATCACTGGAGAACGGAAAGGCAAAATGTGTTGCATTGTGGAGTCTATGCAGCACTTAGAAGACCCACATTGGTACACATAGCCACTGGCTGGATGTGAAAAACATGGCAGTGGGTCAAAAAGCATGAAAGGGGATACGTTCTGTACTTACGGAATATGGTGAAGTAGATTGAAATATATGTGCGTACAAGGCAATAGGCATTTGCCAAAAGCCCGTGCAAAAAAACACAAAAGCGTGCACTTCAGATACACTAGTGTGTTGGCCTATGTCAAAGGAAGGGGAATGGCAGAAAGGAGAGGGAACAGAAGAAAAATAAACCCAGGGAGAAGCCTTGAAGGACTACTCAGGCACAAAGATATAGGAATTGCTCGGGCCTTTGCACCAGAGGGGGAAAAGCTTTGTTCATATTCATGATTATTTGTATAGAATGAGCTCCTGGAAGTAAGCTGATTTCAATTCATTGTTCACTTATGGGAAAGACGGGGGAGCAACACGGTTCCCCAGGGGCTGGAGAAGGCCCGTGAGCAGAGCACCCTCACCTATCACTCCTGGCCTGGAGCTTGGCGCTGTTTCCCTGGTCCCCCAGCACAGTGGGGGCTCACCTTCCTGGAGTGAACGTCAGCCGCCTGTACCCCAGCTGGGCCGAGAGATAAAGGGGCCATCTTAGCAGCCACTCTGAGATGTGGCTGCTCATAAACCCCAAGAGGACCAGATCATGTGTGTGCAGATTATCTCATGACAAAATTAGTATCAGCTCTATACGTTAGCATCACAGGACCTCGAACTCAGAGTCGAATGGGGTCTTGGGGTTGCCCTCCCGCCCATCGCTGGAGCCACTTGAGGCAAAGAGCTCAGCAGCGCGTGTGGCAATCTCACCTCCTTCCATTCCCCACTCCTGCAGACCTCTATTCCTCCACCCCTCTGTCGCATGCCTGGGGCCCTTCACCATCCCGGTGGATCCCTTCCGGGGTAGGTCAGCCTCCCTCTGATCCGTCACCAAAACTGTCCGCTGCACGAAGCCTAAAATATTGGCTCTCCGGCCCTTGACGAAAAAAGTTGGGGGACGCCTGCCCTGGATCCTTCACAGAACTGGCATTGCTGGGAAGCTTCTCAGGAATGCAGGCTCTCTGGTGCACCCCAGAGCTCCTGAATCAGAACATGCATTTTGACATGAGCCCCCGGCGACTGGCAAACACAGAAGTTTGGAGAGCCCCAGCCCAGGCCTAGCGGTCTCCTGGGTTTGTTTGTTAATGGGCGGGTTCTAGAGCTGGACGACAAAGGGTTCGAATTCTCATTCCACCACTTCCTTGCCAAGTGCCTGGGGAAGTCGTGTCATCTTTACCAAGCCCTGTTTCCTCATTTCTGAAGTGGGATAGTCATACTTTCCACCTGAAAGTGTTCTTCTAGTCAGGCTGGAATTAGAGAAGCCCGGAGTAAGGGCGCCATCAATGCTGGAGTTATTTCTACTGTATTGTTTCTCATGTAGGCCCTTGGTTCTCTCTGCCTCAAAACAGGGGAAGCTACTTTGCATAGGTTACCCAGAACTTTTGCACTGATGGACTTGGGTGTTTCCTCAGAATCCCAGCTATGCAAATACTCTGAGTCAACAGGTGAGAAGGGCAAGGGCAAGTCTGTACTTAGCCCCGCCTTGTCGGGCCGTTTCTCTTCTACACAAGGAGAGGGGAATAATTGCTTTCTGATTGTGGACAAATTGGTTTGCGTGGGCCAGAGTTGTGGGCTCTGATTCCCCTGAGAAACACAGTGCTTGGATCAAATGAAAACAAGGCTAAAAGAAAAAACACATACAAAAAAACCCCAAACCCTGCCTCATGCCCTGGAAGCTGCTAGAAGTAGGCTGCCTTCCACATGACTTTGCCTCCTGTTGGCCTTTCTCAGGACATAAAATGGTTGCATCGCTTTCTGATTTGCATGTAGTGTCTGCTTTTCCCACACAGCGTTCAAGTTCAAACTGCCTGGGTGCCAGGTGAGGGCAGGTGCAAGCAGGAGGTAGAGGGGAAGGTGGACAACTATTTAAATAGCGAGGGGCGGGGCACCTGGGTGGCTCAGGTCACACACTCGAGGTTTGTGAGTTCAAGCCCTGCTCTGTGTTGACAGTTCAGAGCCTGGAGCCTGCTTCGGATTCTGTGTCTCCCTCTCTGCCCCTCCCCTGCTTGTGCTCCCTTTCTTTCTCTCTCTCTCTCTCTCTCTCTGTCTCTCTCTCTCTCTCTCTCAAAAATAACCATTAAAAATAAATTAAAAAAAATAAAATAAATGGCAAGGGGCTTAGAGAAGCTGTCTGCTTCCAAGTTAGGGCTTTGTTTCAGTTTAGACTTGCCAACTGTTGTTCCCAACGAAGAGCTAAGACAAAGGGAGAGTTCTGTGCTCAGGAGTCCCTGTGAAGGACAAGTGTTTATTTTACACAACAGCATGAGGTTCACTTCCTGTTTGACTTTTTGAGGGCCGCTTGTTGGGATTAATGAACTCCATCCAAATATTTTCAAGGATACAGTCTCCAGAAAGGGCATCTGTCCCCAAGCACTGTTGACTTTAACAATGCATACACAATTCACACCAAGTTACCTCAGCCCAGAGCAATTCCCCTGTTGTGTTCTGTGGACTTTCCAAGTGTGAACTGGATGATTGTTGACTCATGACCATTTTCCCCATGATGGAAATTTCACATAAGTTTTATAGGCGATACCTCGATAGATAGTTAGATAGACTGCAAGGCTAGCATAAAACTGGCTATATAGCTGCTTAATTTTAAGACTGTTGGGCAAACTGGCAGGGAATCTGGCGTGGTAGAGATATCACTATGGATTTCTAGAACTACTGGCTCTTCCATTAACCAGTGGTATGACCTTACATAATCCTTTACTTCTCCACAGGCCCCCATTCACTCATCTGTAAGTGTGGGTATCACAGGTGATGCACGGAGCTCTTTTGGGGGAGGGCTTCCACAGCAGGAGGAATGGTGAAGGCGGTGATGTTGGGGGGGTGGGGGTTCAGCGTCCTCTGCTTCCTTTAGCCAGAACAGCTTCCCTTTTTTTTTTTTTTTCTATTTGACACATCAGGAACAGGGAATAAGTATCTGAAGAAAAGGTCTTCCAAGCTAAAGTAGTTCTCTAGTACCTTAACTGATCACTAAAGCTGGATGATCATACCTAATTTATCATCATCCACACCGGGACAGTTCGAGACTGGAAAGGAGACGTTCGTAATAATTATACTGGGGCAACAGATTTAAGTGGGGGACATCCCAGACCAATGGAGATGTATGATCACCCAACCACTGAGTCCTATTCCAGCTCAGAGGGCCTTTGCTTCTCTATCCTATAATTCTAGGCTTGACTGTTCTCTTTCTCCGCATCAGGCTGAGTTCTGGGAATGACCCAAGGGACAGAAGCCATCAGGGTCAGCCTCAGAGAATGAAGTCATTAGGCGACAGCCTCGGGGACAGCAGCCATCAGAAACAAGTTCCAGGGACAGAAGCCATCAGGAGACAGCACCATACTTAATTACTGGAGCACGCAGATAGATAAACTGCACAAGGCCACCTGCAAATGACAGACGGCAGGGGTTCTGCCTGGGTCCTGCTCAGAATCATATGAGAATCACAAGCTTCATGGTGAAAACATCAATGAATCAACCAGCAATTACCCAGTGAGCAAGTGCCCACAAAGAACTCAGCCTAGGAGACAATACTGGTGGTGAAAAATTATGTAAACAAGCCCCAATCACGGGTCTTCAGTGGAGGAAATGGTCAACGGAGGAAGAGGTCACAAGGCAGAAAGAATGTTCCATTCCCCAGGCAGGTTGTCAGATGGAGTATTGTGCTGAACTTGGAGAGTCCTAGTAGGATTTCTACAGAGGAAGCAAGTGCAGAGGGTGGAGACCTCTCTGCCCACCCCCTCCAAGCACATGCACAGCACACGATCCTCCGTAAGGACTCCCGATCCCAACGGGCTTAGCTCAAGCCTGGTTGAGGCCGATTACCCAATGACTTCATGAAGTTTCCCATCCTTCCCCTACCTACCCAGTGTTTGCTGCTGTGATGCCCTACCTAGTTTTTCTGTTCCTTGCATCAGAATGCCCCTCCCCCGCCTGGGTGGCTCAGTCGGTTAAGCATCCGACTTTGGCTCAAGACATGATCTCACAGTTTGTGAGTTCGAGCCCCCGTCAGGCTCTGTGCTAACAGCTTGGAGCCTGGAGCCTGCCTCAGATTCTGTGTCTCCTTCTCTCTCTGCCTCTCCCCAACTTGTTGTGCTCTGTCTCTCTACGTCTCTCAAAAAACAAATAAACATAAAAAAAAAAAATAATAATTCCCCTTCCCTTCCTTCTGCTCCAAGCCTCACAGATGGTAAAGTTTACACCAGAGTGACACAGTGAGAAGGCTGGTGATGTAATGAGTTAAGGAAGTAAACAGAAGGTGCTCATTTATCTTTTTTTTTTTTTTCCTGGTCACCTCTTAGCTGGCAACTACTTGTTGGTAACTGTCAGATCATGGTTAGGAACAGAACGTGGTTTTGTATTCTGAGTGCACTTCCCTCCTTGCTGGGTGGGTGGTATTGGGCAAGAACATTCTATCTGGATCTTGCTTTTCTCATCTGTCAAATGGGGGCATACTGCTATGTGCTATGCTTTCCTCGTGAGGCTGACGAATAGCCCCCAAGTGTCACCATCACTCTGCTAACTCACATCCTGCCCCCAGCCCACACTGCGGAGAGTCCTGCAACTCCTTTGGGACTATGTTTTCATGAAAACTTTGGCTTCATTAAAACTCTGCCCCCCGGGGTGCCTGGGTGGCTCAGTTGGTTGAGCGTCCGACCTTGGCTCAGGTCATGATCTCACAGCTTGTGGGTTCGAGCCCCACGTTGGGTTCTGTGCTGACAGCTCGGAGCCTGGAGCCTGCTTCAGATTCTGTGTCTCCCTCTCTCTCTGCCCCTAACCCACTTGTGCTCTGTCTCAGAAATAAACATTAAAAAATAAAATTTAAAAACTCTGCCCCCCTTACATCTCCCTCCTGGGGTTGTCCTCCTCTGCTTATGGTTGCAAATAATTTTTGCACAAAACCACTCACTTCGTGCATATGTTACTAAGTCAGACTTCACCGACTTGGGGGAAATGGAAACCAGAGCTCCTTTTCACGGCAAAGGACTCAGAGTTAAATATCGGACTTTCTTTCGTGTCTGGGAACCACCCGGCCCTTCTGCCAACTTGGGCAACCGCCTCCTGCTGTCATTCATGCCTCATGCCCCCTCCCTCTTCTCAGCTCTCAGCAGCACTGGACAATTTTTCAGGAATCATTCTGTAGAGCAATTCAGTCCCTGCAGTCCCCATTTCCAAACCCTGCTTTGGCTTCTCCTGATTTCTCCGAAGCCCCATTCATACGCTTGCATAAACCGTGCATCACACTCTTTGGTGGGGGGGGGGGGTTGAATTTTAAAAAAATTTCTCTCCTTTTACGGAAGGAGGAAGCAACATGCAGTTTAGGGATTGGGTCAGGATCTGTGGGCGGGGAGAGCCCCACGTGCTGAGCCCAGGGAGGGACTGCTGGCCAATGGCAAACGTGTCTCTTGGAGCTGCTGGGACAGCAGAGAGGGGTCCGGTGCAGGGAGGGGAGAGGCAGGACCTAGCGGGCCAGGAGGTCCCTGCTCTGTGACCCCCTGCCCCCTCCCCCACCGCCAGGATTCTGGCTCCCTCCAAGAATAAACTTAATCCTCAACTACTTAAATCCTTAACCACCTGAGTAGAGGCACCCCAGCTCAAGAAGGCATGATGACTCTTGCCTTCGGTTCTTTGATAACCTCTCCCAACACCAAATGAGTGGGGGAGGAGGTTCCTCCCTCCTTCTGGCATCACAACCCAAATCCAAAGCCTTCTGGAGTCCAGCCCACGTGGCCTGCTCTCCAGAGAAACCAGAGGACCGTTCGGTAAACCATGGGCAGGGGCACAGCAGACTTTCTACGGCTCTCCCATCGACTAACGGTGTCACTGAGAACAGGATCATGGGTTTGAAAGCTCTTCACAAACTGGAAAACGGTTATGAAGAACGGAAGGATTTAATTAATCATCATCACTCAGGTGGGATTGATCGTGGCTTAATGCCAGACCGCAGGAAGGGCCCAGGGAGCTGGGGGTGTTCTATCAGGTGTGAAGAGGAAAGCGAAGGCAGTTATTCCGGCCTCCCTGTAACTAATCAAAACGAGAATACACAGGGCAGTGAGGTAGAGTACATTGGGGCTGCAGCTAGGGGCCTTATATAAATGCTAACAAGGCAAGAATGGGATTTTGGTGGCCGAGGCAGGAGACCAGGAGCCGCAGCTCATTTCCTCGGACAGCACTTTAATTTGCAGATGTGGAAAGCTCCGGATGCCAGCACCTGGAGAGCAGAAGGGACGCAGGTGCCTTCTAATGGGTGTAATAGATTAAAGCCGAAATCGACATGATTGCTCCCGTTTTAGAAACCCCGCTGTTTTGGGCCCTCCTGTTTGTTTCATTCATCCTTATCCTTACAATATGCGCTGCAGAGTTCTAATTTCAGAATGACAAAGGACTCCTCAGCCCAATGTAGTATATCCAGGGGTTGGCAATGGAAAGGATGGGCTTCAGAGCCCCACACGTCCGGTCTGAGTCCCTAGCTGCGTTACCTTAAGTAAATACAGTTAGCTTCTCTGAGCCTCGGTTTCCTCATGGGTAAAATGGGGCCGATGAGAGCGCCCCAGGTATCTTCAGGGATTGATTGAAACACATAGGCAAATATTCTGCTAAGGGCTGACAGGTAGACGGTACTCAACACGTGGTAGCTTTATTATTATCGCCATCGTGACTACTTGGTTACTTGCTCACACGATCACGCTAAGTAGAGAACTTGAACCAGGACTGACTTAGCAGGGAACGTCGGCAATAGTCGGCTGCACCACCATACGTTTTACTTTCTTCT
This sequence comes from Acinonyx jubatus, assembly GCF_027475565.1. Classification (NCBI taxonomy): domain Eukaryota; kingdom Metazoa; phylum Chordata; class Mammalia; order Carnivora; family Felidae; genus Acinonyx; species Acinonyx jubatus. Next base: position 158,471,490 of record NC_069382.1, read on the forward strand.
GGAAAACAAAGCATCCTTTGAAAAAGGAATTACTTTCGTTTCCCATGGGAAGTAATTTCTACAAGCCACGAGTAAATGCAGTCTAATGACTAGAATGTGGCAGTAGCTATCAAGAATGAAATGTTCCATAAACAGTACTGCCTCCTAAAATTACTCAGTCTCAGTGCTCTGAATCTTCTCTTGCCCCTTAATCTTTGCTGCTGCTTCTCATCCTCCCACCCACCCCCCCACCTCTCCCCTATCCCATCGTCTTGGGGTTCTCAGACCAGACTACTCCCACCTTCAAATGCCTCTGGACACCTGGGGTCCCGGGTGAAGTTCAACGGCCTGAATACGACTCTGCTTATTCCAAGTGGCCTAGGGAGGGGGATGGGGTGGAGGGGTCTTGATGAAGCAAAAGGCCGTTTGCCAACAGGCAGACTAGCGGACCATGCTTCCTCCATTTTCAGGGAAACATCATTTAATCTCAGAACATCTGCAACAGTCTGCTACATATTTTCCCCAGGGTTTTACTCTAAGCTGACAAAAGATACCGGACACCCCCTCCCACACCCCAGATTCCGTACATATCTTGGTATTATTGAACGAACATCAGTTAGGTTTCTGTCTCAGCGCAGTGTCAGTCTGAATAGGAAATGTGCCAGCACTCTTATCATCGCTGACAGACTCTGTAACTCACCTGCTGATAGTGTCAGTAACACGGCTCCCTGTTGTGGGTCTCTTCTCCCTCTTTTTTGAAAGCATTGTTCTCAGGCAGGCAAAATAATTAAGGTGCGTCCTGAGTGCATGTTTGCTTTTTCAGAGTAAGCAAGAATTCCGTGATCAATGCAATGCACCTTGCAGGCACACAATAAATGTCAATGAATTCAATACTTTTTGAAACATATCCAGGCCTTGTTTTTTCCACTGCTTAAACTTCCTTTCTGCCTCTCAATAATGGGAACTCCAACTCCAAAAGAATGTCGGATTTAATGCCTTTATTCTACAGATAAAGAGACTACAGATAAAGAGATTGTCAATTACTTCTCTGGGGCCACAAGGGCAATTAGTAGCAAATCAGAGCCTAGAGCCCTGAATTTCGGACTTGCGGGTCAGAACCTTTCTCACTTTACTAATGCCATTGTTTTCATTACTTGCTCTAAAAATGGATCTTGGCTCTGTGTTTCTCTGTCTTCCAGATTAGAAACCATATACAACATGAGGCATCTGTGGTCTGACCCCTGAAGTTTAAGAACATTTTCTCAATTAGTTAACTTTTTTTTTTTTTTTTTTTTACTGGAGGGTTTTCTCAAACATCTTCCTGTTAAAATGTGGATTCTCTGACAACACTGGGCTTGTATTCTTGCAAGACAACACTCAGCTGGAGCTGGGTGACAGTGGTCCCCTTCGGTGGGACGTGTGCTCTGTGGCTTGCCACAGTCCCCACCACCCCCTGCTGTCTCACATCCAGTCTGCTTCACTCCTTTCCCTGCCGGGCTGCTGTATGCATTTGAACATGACCCTGAGTTGAACACATGACAAACTTTATAGACACTATTGCTCCAACCCGGATATTAGCTGGGGCCTCCCTGCTCAAGAGCTGTCAGAAATTGCCTTGAATCGCCGATGCCCCAGCCTGAGAAATCTAAGACTTTCCCAGAAACTGTGTGAATGCTCAGAGCTTAATAGTCTCATGGTCTGCTTTGCCTCTAGCATCTATGGTTTTGACTCATGACAACTTAAAAAGGATCTAGATTCTTCCTTGGTCTCCTCTCCTTACCCCAGGCAGTCCAGGCTTATGAGTGGACTGTAATGATTTTTTTCGGGGGGAGGGAAGTACATTATAAAGATTTTAATAGCATCCCTCGCAGCAGATATAACTTAAAATTTCATTCTCCATGGGGGTTTTTATTTGGTCTTTCTTCCACAGAGAGTTCTATCATTCTGTCTCCTCCCCGACTCCTTCGCATCCCCAACCCATTTCAAACTTCCCTCTCTCAATAGCAGAGCAATTCAGCCTTCTCCCAAAGGTACAGCGGTGAACCCATCAAGGTGCTCATGGAGCAAAGGTCTCTTCTCTGTTAACACTGTGCATGTTTCTTAGAGAGAAGTCAGGAATCTAGACTCCAAATACTTCTCAGTTATACTTCTAAGACCTTCCATGACTATGCATTGGTTTTTGAGGAGGTAGGTTCCTAGGCTCTTATTCCTGCTATGAATCAACCTAATTCTCTGACTTTAAACATGTATAAACTATCTAGTCCTAAGTAGCAAAATCTGAGGTTTATTTGTCATATTGCTGTCTCATCTACTAGATTGTAAGCCTCTTCAGTCAGGGACAGTATCTTATTTATCTTTAGATTTCCATTACCTACAGAGTGAGAAGGGTAGCCAGAAGGACCAGGAAGCAAGGAACATAGAAGAACTATTCAATAAATAATAGATTAAGAAAAAAAGGAAGGAGTGAAAAAGGGTGGTTACCTGGTATGGTTGTATCTGTTGTTCACTGCACAAGGAGCACCAATTGAATAGGGCAAATGGGTGCTGGAAGCCAGGCCATGCTCTGCTCGCCAGGCAAAACCTCTATGTCTCGCTGTGTCCTTCCACTTGCTTGTCTTGCCCTCACTTGCTGCCCTGCTCCAGAAGAGGACGTTTTTCTTGTTCTCACCAAGGTGCCAAGTCTGGGGGCTGAATAGGAAAACATGTTGTCTAGGAAATGTGTATTTTTTGGCAACTCAATTTGTTGAACTCCTAGAAAATTCCCATAGTGAGGCTGGGACTCCCACAGGGAGTCAGAGTTACCCACGGCAAAAGAAATGCTTTAAATCTGAAGAGGGTGAAGCATGCAGGTCTAAACCTAAGTAAAATCCCTGCTCCCCCTAGGGCTGCGTCTGTGGTCCCCCATGCTGCGACTGTCCCCCCTCCAGAAGTACGAGAACTCAGCTCCACACCTTCATGATCCAGACCTTTCCAGGAAAAGGGTGCTCTGCCCGTAGCCACTCAACCTCTCACCCAGGTCCCTGCGCTCAGCCTGTCATTTCCCATTACCCTCACTCTGGTTGGGGAAAAGCATCTGCCAAGGAAGTGCCTGCTGGCCCAAGGGGTGAATTTAGGTTGCATTTCAAGGCTGAACTAAGTGATATTTCAGCCGAGCTCCTGGAAGGCAGGAGCAGTGGCCATGTGTGAAATGAGCGCACAGCCAAGCAGGGGGGCGTGGGCGCCACGGAGGTGGTGTCCCTAGGCCGGGGCGCTGTGCCACTGTTGACACGGCTCAGTAGCCAGGTGACAGCGGGGTGGCTCCACGCAGGCCTCTGCCCTGGGCTCCAAGATGCTGCTCGATGCCCGATGCCCGAGGGGGGCAGCTAAGCACCGGAGGGGAGGGGAGCGTCTTACCGAGCCAATGTCTTCTCCCACCCTGGATGCTCCACAAAGTCTTCGTGCTTCTGTTCGAGACTCCACTCCACTGTCTTTCCCTTCTCACAGGCTAGCTAGCATTGAGGCAGAGGCCTTCCAGAAAACATAGTCACAGGAAAGGGTGCCCCAAAGTTGTGCTTTTTCTACGGAGTGGCTAAGAACTCGGGACAGGGTTGGAAGGCAGGCTTCACCACAGGCTAATCGGTTACTTAATCTCTCTGAGCCTCAGTCCCTCCTGCTGTAAAATGGGAATTGTCTTCAGTAATAGCTACGTGGAAGGCTCTTTGCAAATCAAGTGAGGGCTCCTGGGTGGCTCAGTCGGTTAAGGTTCTGACTCTTGATGTCGACTCAGCTCATGAGCTCATGGTTTGGGAGATCAAGCCCCCAGCGGGGCTCTGCACTGACCGCTTAGAGGCTGCTGACACTGACAGGGAAGAGCCTGCTTGACACTCTCTCTCTGCCCCTCCTCTGCTCTCTCTGTCTCTCGAAAATGAATAAACAAACATTTTAAAAAGAAAGAAAGAAAATTAAGCGAGAAAAAGTGTCCAAAGCTTTTAGCACAGTGTCAGCAGCCTCTAAGCGGTCACATGATGATGGCGCTATATAATGTTGACTCAAAATCAGTGACATACGTCTATAATCTCTTTCTCTAAAGGCCCAGCTACTCAAAGTGTGATCCATGGGCTACCAACACGGATATCATCTGGGAGCTCATTAGAAACAGAATCTTGGGGGTGACTCTCTGGCTCCATCGGTAAAGCGTGAGGGATTGTGAGTTTGAGCCCCATGTGGGGTGTAGAGATCACTTAAAAATAAAATCTTATAGAAGAATAATCTTGGGCCTCATTCCAGACCTTCTGAACTAAAATTTGCATTTTAACAAGACACCCAGCTATTTGTATGCACATCGAAGTTGGAGAGGCATTGGTCCAGAAATTCTATGGGCTTCAACCCTTTGTAACTAATAATCTGCTAATGTCTTCTAAGTCAGTTAGAGAGCTTGTATTTCAAGGTGCATTTAGTACCTCAACTCCCCTTTCAATGGCTGCATTTTCTCCAGGGCCATCCTTGAGCAGGAAAGCGTCTCTCTAGAGTTTTATTCCCTCCCCCTTTCTCTGAATGCCCTTCGAAAAAAGTGCTAAGGAGCAGAAAAATGACCAGGTGGGGCAGACGGAAAGGAGGGAGAAGGAGAAGCTAGAAACCCAGCTTGTCTAAGTCTGGCCATCAACCTTCCTGAAGCTTCTGAGTACTCACTGCACCCCTAGGAGATTAATGGGAGCCAAGAGGGCAAGACCCAAAGTCTGAAGCCCAGAATCAACCTGGTTTGATTACATAGAGATTCAGCCTTAGGGATCCTGGACCCTAAACCACTTTATGAGCTCCTTAGGATTCCATGAGGCTGGCCCAAGGCTGACACCATTCATTCATTCATCCATTCATTCATTCCACAAATAGTCACTGAATGTCAATTACATGCTAGGCACCATGAAAGACAGACCCAGATTCCTGCTCCCGATCAAGCTTCTGCTATGCCATTAGTTAAACTGTCATCCTGGGTGAAATCTGGCATGTGATGGTCGTGGAATACCTGGTAAAGGGCCCCTCAGCATCCCAGCTGCTGAAAATATTGGTGGCCGAGAGTCCTCAGCTCAGCCCTTCTCTGGGATGTCCTTGGCCAATGTCACACCCCTACCCTAGACAGACCCAACTGATGTCTGGACGATGGAAAGGGTATGCTTTCCTCCACACAGAGCCAATGTGCAGGGCCAGAGTTACCACTATGAGTGACTGAGGCCAGCGCTGGAACAGCCTCTTGGTGACAGAACCGCAGGTGACCCTCTGCCAGTCTTGCTTCTGTCACCCCTCACAGATATTGTTCCTGGCTGAGCACACTCCCCCTCAAACACTTGCCAAGAAATCCCAGAGGGTCAGAATCCGTTCCTAGGAAATAGACCTAAGACAATGATTTTTTTTTTCTGAGTACCCTCTATATGCAAGAACCTTTGGCTAGGCCAACAACTACGGGTAACTCATTGGCTCACACTGCTATATTTGCATTTTTGGAAAAAAAAAACCAAACATTTTTCTTGAGGGCTTTTCAAGAGCTCCTAGAGAAGAGAGGTTCTCAGATAGGTTTACTTACCTTTTTTAGGACGTAAAAACAATTTCGTCCATAATAATATACGGATACAATCTCATTTTTAAAGAGGTTGAAGAGGGGCGCCTGGGTGGTGCAGTCGATTAAGGGTCCGACTTCAGCCAGGTCACGATCTCGAGGTCCGTGAGTTCGAGCCCCGCGTCAGGCTCTGGGCTGATGGCTCAGAGCCTGGAGCCTGTTTCCGATTCTGTGTCTCCCTCTCTCTCTGCCCCTCCCCCGTTCATGCTCTGTCTCTCTCTGTCCCAAAAATAAATAAACGTTGAAAAAAAAAATTTCTAAAGAGGTGGAAGAATACAGAAAAATACATAGTGAAATTTGAAAGATTTTCAATCTGGTCTTTTTTCCACTGCAGCTCTTTCCCTCAGAATTAACCAGTGCTTAGGTGTATCCTTCTAGACAGACCTCATGGTACGATGCATTTGCAAACATGAACACGAATAGAAACGTAATTCGTTTTTAAGTCTAAATGAAATCAAATTGTTGAACGCGTTTACTTATTAAAGTCTTGAGGCTTCGATCTTTCTTTTTATCATTCAGTGTAGACCTATCTAATGCTTTCATATCCCACAGTGTGGCTATACCATTTAGCATCTCCTTGGGGTTGAGACTTTGACGCTTACCCATATACACTTCTTTTCTCTTCTGGACACACGAGAGAGGATCATACTTTCTGCTCCATTGCAGTGTTTTGGAGCCACGTGACTAGCTTCTGGCCAAAGGGTGGGGGGCAAAAGTGCCCCGCATCACTTCTGGCCTCAAGTGTGGAATTGCAGAGGTGAGACCCTCCAGCACTCTGCCCCCTGCCGCAGGGGGGAAGGCCTGATGATGAGATGGTAGAGTCCAAGGTCAGGCCTGCCTGGATTGCTGATTCTCAACAAGAAGGAAAGGTGCCTTAGGGGTTGCCTGGATCCAGAGCAAACCTTGTAGTGAGAACTTACCCTTTGCTAGGAAAGCCCCCGATTTTTTTTTAACTGCAGCATAACCTAATATTCTGACGAATGCACTCCCCTCCTGAGCACTTAGGTTGCTTCTGATTTTTCACTATGAAATAAAATGCTGCAATGAAAACATCTTCTATGTACGTATCTGAGAAGAGGGTGGGAATTTCTATGCAATAGGCACCCAGAAGAGGAACTGATAGAGTTTTAGTCCATTTGGGAAGCTATAACAAAAATACCATAAGCTGGATGGCTTATAATAACAAAACCCATTTCTTTCTCTCTCGTGGTTCTGGAGGCTTCAAGTCCATCATGGTGCCACCAAATCTGGTGTCTGATGAAGGCTGACTTCCTCATAGAAAGCTCTTTTTGCTATAACCTCACAAGGTGGAAGAGACTAGTTGGCTCTCCAGGGTCTCTTTTATATGAGCACTAATCCCATTCATAAGGGCTCCACCCTAATAATCTAATCACCTCACAAAAGCCCCACCTCCCCAAACCATCACCTTGGGGGGTTCGATTTCCACATATGAAGTCTGGAGACACAAACATCAGACTGTAGCAGATGGCCAAGTGAAAACTTTTACATTCAATTTTAAGAGAAACATCAAACTGTCTTCCATAATCTTTACCAATTTATGTATCTGTTAATAGCATTTCCTCCAACAATAAATTCTTTTTTTTTTCTAATTTGATAGAGACAAAAATGGTATTTTGTTATTTTAATTTGTAGTCCTCTGGTTACTGGAGGTTAAAATTTTTTCATATTCCCGTTGGTCATTTGTATTCCTTCAGAATCTCATCTACATTGCCCCATTTATTTCTAAGTTTTAAAAAAAAATGGTTTTTAAGATCTCTAGACTAGACTGTCTTCAAGAAAGGCCTTGAATTCTTTGTAAGCAATCTCGCCTCTTGACTTCCCATAGATGTTCCTGCATTCATTTTTTCTTTCAAAACTATTTCATTCATTCTTTCTTTACAAATATTTATTGAATAGTTGCTGTGTGCTAAACACTGGAGATGCATTGGTGAGCAAAACAGAATTTCTGTCCTCATGAAGCTTTAGATCAAAAAAGGTGACATTGAGCAAATCTGTTTTCTTGGTCTCTGGCCCTATTAACAGACAGTAAGGCAGCAGAGGGACCCTCCACACGCATGGAATAGAAGAGGGCTGGTATAAAAACAAGGCATTGATCCTTTCCTTGATGTTTGGCTGAGGCAGCAATCATTTCCCCAGCACCACAGCGGGCTCTTGGAGTCACGGAATAACAGTCAGAATCCCCATTTCACAGGTGAAGAAACTGAGGCCCACAGAAGCAAAGTGACTTGTCCAAGGTTTCTGGACTCCTACTCCAAAGGTCTGCCCACTCTCTCAAGTTGCCTGCCTGGTAGACCTTTGCTGCTATATCAAGAGCTCATAAGCCCTTCCAGGTACAGAGCCAGGGAAAGGTGAGTGCCTGTCCTGGGATGTACAAAAATTAGAGTCCCTGCCCTCAAACGAGGCTTCCAATCTTGCTACTGAATATTTGCTTCTAAAAATGCTATTTGGGGTGTCTGGGTGGCTCAGTCGGTTGAGCGTCCACCTCGGCTCAGCTCCTGATGTCGCGGGGTTGGTGAGTTCCAGCCCCACGTCCGGCTCCCTGCTGTGGGCGCGGAACCTGCTTTCTGCCCTCCCTCTCCCTCACTCTGTCCCGCCCCAACTCACGGCGCACGCGTGCTCTCGCTCTCTCAAAAACAAAAGTAAAACCCAATAAAAAAAACAAACAAACTAAAATGCTGTTTGGACCATCTGCTTAAAAAGCTTGGAGTAGGAGACCAACACACGTTGGCCATTGTCATTACCATTCATCCAGGAACCGCCACGCCCTCCTCATTTTTCAGCCCCCTGGGCATCTGAGCAGCCATATCTGAGGAAGCAGAGCCTTGCACCACAGCCATCTGCCCGTGTTTTGAATATTAAAAAAAAAAAACCAAAACCCAATGAACCCTGAGAAGTAAACAAGGCAGCGATCCTTGCATCCAAGTCGTCGGGGACCCTCGCTCCTTGCGCCTCAAGCCCGTCGGAGAGAACGCGCCTCTTTCGGGTGTGACCGTCAGCTGAGATCTCAACAGCTCAGAGCTCTGGGGCCCAGCCTCCGCCACCCGCGGCTCACACTCACCCTTCTCCCTGCTCCTCTTTGAGCGTAAGCCCTGGGTTCGCTTTCTGTCGTTTTCTTTAGGCTGGCTCACGGGTTCCACTCTGAGAAGGAGCGCAGATTCGCGAAACTAACCTTTTCCGAAGTCCTTGTGGGTAAGCCATGTAACTCTCCCGCGCGCAGGCCCGTCAGGAAGGGAAGAACGGGCAGCTCAGCGGATGGGGGTCGGCAGACGGGTTTGGTTACCAGCCCCCTCGTGGACTCGCGTTGGCCTTAATTGGTGGAGGAGGGGAGGAGTGGGGAGAGGAGGGAGGGGCTCAGTTCTCTCCTCTGGAAACTCTGGAAATGGGGCGGTGCGGGGGTGGGTGGCAGGCGGGGCCGACAAAGGACACCTGCTTCTGGTGGGCCGCATGAAGCCGTTGGGAGAGTGGATGAGATTATGTCTAGAAGGCCACTTGAGTTCCTCAGAGAAGGGTGCTCTCTAACTCCAGGGCATGATTATGTGTCACTCATAGGAAGCCAGAGCGAGGTTGTCCAGGAGCCCAGGGCACATCTCCCAGGCACTCTTCCCTGTCACTGTAATTGCAGAGACGCTTTCATAATGGAGGCAGAGCTCTCCCCGGTCAGAAGGTGCGGGTCACAGGTGCGGGCTCTGTTTGAGGACCGTTCAGAGCTTTCATAACAGCCTGGGGGCAGGGAGCAAAGCGGAAGCCAGCAATCCTTCTCTCTGGGCTTTAAGGACTCCCCTCCCCCAATCTGCCCACCCCCAGGAGGTGGGCATCCTCAAGGGCTCCCCTGCAGGCATTGAATGGAAGGGACTAGTAATGAAATGATCTTCCTCAGAAAAGCAGTAGCTTTTGCCTGTGTCGAATGTGGCCTGGCACTCGAAGCGGTGAAGGATTGAGGGGCGTCTCCTACTGCACTGGGAAGTGTGAGGGGCGGTGGGGTGTGAGCCCCCTCAGCCTTCCCTTCTTGGATGCCCCCCCCCCCTGGGGCCAGGCTGTCCAAGGTGGGCCCAGCGGCCTGATGTTGCCAGGAGACAGCTGTGCAGAGCTCCAGGGTGGGGGAGGATGGGGGGGCAGCATCATTAGAATCATCTGGTTCCCACAAGGAAGAGAGCAGCCAGCCCTGTGCTGGAAGCATCGCTTGGCAGAGAGAGGCCTAAGGCCAGCGGTCAGAGAAAAGGTGAGAAGAAAAGGATCCCCGAGGTGCAGAACCCAGGAAGAGATACTCATTGCCTGGTCTGCAGGCCCTTGGCCTTGTTTCCTAAAAACTGGGGCCGGGAGGCCTCCACCTGCAGACCGGTTCCGCTCTGAGACTCTCGCATCAAAACCCTGTGTCTTGGGCGCCTGGGGGGCTCAGTCTGTTGAGCCCCCGACACTGGCTCAGGTCATGATCTCACAGTTGATAAGTTCGGGCTCCACATGGGGCTCCTGCTGCTGTCAGCACGGAGCCTGCTTTGGATCCTCTGTCTCCCTCTCTCTCTGCCCCTGCCCCACTGACGCTCTCTCTTGAAAAAAAGAAATAAATAGAGGCGCCTGAGTGTCTGACTTCAGCCCAGGTCATGATGTCAAGGTTCATGGGTTCGAGCCCTGCATCGGGCTCTGTGCTAACAGCTTGGAGACTGGAATCTGCTTCAGATTCTGTGTCTCCCTCTCTCTCTGCCTCTCCCCTGCTCGCCCTCTGTCTCTCTCTCTCAAAAATAAATAAACATCAGTCAGAGTGGCCAAAATGAACAAATCAGGAGACTATAGATGCTGGCGAGGATGTGGAGGAACAGGAACCCTCTTGCACTGTTGGTGGGAATGCAAATTGGTGCAGCCGCTCTGGAAAGCAGTGTGGAGGTTCCTCAGAAAATTAAAAACAGACCTACCCTATGACCCAGCAATAGCACTGCTAGGAATTTACCCAAAGGATACAGGAGTACTGATGCATAGGGGCACTTGTACCCCAATGTTTATAGCAGCACTCTCAACAATAGCCAAATTATGGAAAGAGCCTAAATGTCCATCAACGGATGAATGGATAAAGAAATTGTGGTTTATATACACAATGGAGTACTACGTGGCAATGAGAAAGAACGAAATATGGTCCTTTGTAGCAACATGGATGGAACTGGAGAGTGTGATGCTAAGTGAAATAAGCCATACAGAGAAGGACAGATACCATATGTTTTCACTCTTATGTGGATCCTGAGAAACTTAACAGAAACCCATGGGGGAGGGGAAGGAAAAAAAAAAAAAGAGGTTAGAGTGGGAGAGACCCAAAGCATAAGAGACTCTTAAAAACTGAGAACAGGGGCGCCTGGGTGGCTCAGTCGGTTAAGCGGCCGACTTCAGCTCAGGTCACGATCTCGCGGTCCGTGAGTTCGAGCCCCGCGTCGGGCTCTGGGCTGATGGCTCAGAGCCTGGAGCCTGCTTCCGATTCTGTGTCTCCCTCTCTCTCTGCCCCTCCCCCGTTCATGCTCTGTCTCTTTCTGTCTCAAAAATAGATAAAACGTTAAAAAAAAAATTTAAAAAAAAATGAGAACAAACTGAGGGTTGATGGGGGGTGGGAGGGAGGGGAGGGTGGGTGATGGGAATTGAGGAGGGCACCTTTTGGGATGAGCACTGGGTGTTGTATGGAAACCAATTTGACAATAAATTTCATATATTGAAAAAAAACTCAGAATACGATGACGTAAAAAAATAAATATTACATAAAAAATAAATAAATAAATAAATAAACAAACATCAAATAAATAAGTCATCCATACCCCACCCCGCAAAAACCCTTGTATCTTTGCAGTTAAATAGAATAGGATTTAGATCCTAACTCTGCTTCTTGGATAGCCATTTACATTCTGTAAGCCTCAGTATCTTCATCTATCAAACAAGGGTCGTAATACCTACCCTCCAGACTTTGGGGGAGGGTCACGAGTAAGATTTCCACAAGGAGGGTTAGGGACAGGGGTAAGAGGATAATGGAAGGATTTTTTTTTTTGAGATCTGGTCTCACATACAAGATCACGGAGTTACCTGAGGGGTCTGAGCACCTGCCTTGGTAAGCTGGCTTGTACCCTGCAAAGACAGCATTTCCTCATCCTGTCCCTGGGGGCATCCTCTTAGAGCCCCCGTATCTGTGTTTGCTGAGCATCAGTTGCCTGTCAGGCCTCTTCTCAATAAATACAAATGGTAGCTTGCACTGTAGTGGGAGAAGACAGACAATAAATTAAGTAAACCCATAAAATGCATATGTCAAACGGTACTAAGTTCTTTAACGGGCAGGGGGTCAGAGAATAAAGCAGGGAAATGGCACAACAGGGGTTAGCATTTAGAGAAAATGGCTTGGAAAGGTTTCTCTGAGAAGGGCGGGGCAGGGAGGGGTGTGGATAAAGACTGTAGCCCGGGGGTAACTTATCCAATACCACCTGCTCAGTTCTTGGACTGTCCGGGGCCACACATCTGGACACACCTTTTGCTCTGCCGGAGAGCCTGGCCTTAGACCAGGACAGACACGAAGTCAGCAGTGTCCTGCAGAAGCTAAGCTGAGGAGACCTGGAACCACACCGAAAGGACCATTGTCAGGCGGAGGGAAAGACTGGAAGACGCACTGGGTTCGAGGAGCCCGAGGGACCTGCCCGCTAAAAGTGGAGTAATGGTGGGGACCTCTTACGAGCCACGTTCAGGGCTCCGGGTCCCCGCTTCTGAGTGTGAGGGGACCATTCGGCGTCACAGCTTGCTAGAAACGCTAAATTTCAGGCCCCAGCCCAGACCTATGGAAACGGACTACCCCTTGGTGATTCTCATGCCCACGGAAGTTCATCTTTGCCAAGTAAAGTGTGGAGAGTCTGCCCTGTTTGTATAGCGTTTGCATGCTGAGATTCCCTCTGGCACTGGACGAGGGTCGAGCAACGGTAGGATACGGGGCGGGAGAAGAAACCGCGAGGAACATATACGGTAGCCCTCCCATCTTCAGAGGACCAGGTTCCTACCGCAGTTGCTCTGCATTTCCTTCCCTGAGTTCCCTCCTGTGGACAAGATGACTGCCGCAGCTCTCAATGCCACATCAACGTTCCAGGCAGTAATGGGTAGAACAAGGTGGGAGGAGGGCGTGTTCCACTCTTTGTAAGGTCATGGCTTTGGCTCACCTCCAACTGACGATGGTCCAGTCACGTGGCCACACACTGCTGCAAAGGAGGCTGTGAAATGTGATCCTTAGCTGGGTCCCTGGATTCTCAACTTCCCTCACTTCCAAACCACAGAAGAAGGGAAGAACGGATTGTGTGATGACAATAAGCCGTCTCTCTTACAACAAGGACAATCACTGGGGCAGACCATCAGCTAAAGAGCAGGTTAGAACGAGGACTGAAATACAGGCACTCACGTAAGTTGGATGAGGTCCCGTCGATCAGAGTGCTGTGAAGGCTGACCCGAAGATTGTTCCCACACCAGTTCTAAGAAGCTCTCATCCAAACACTACTGAAGCAGTCCTCACTGACAAAGGGACACTGGGAAATGGCATTTCTTGTGCACAACCCACGTCCGTGCCACACCAGTTGTTAAGTATGTTGAATGTCACTTCTGCTCTCATTTCTTGAGGTTCTGGAAGGCCGAAATGCGATTTTCTCTTACTTTCGCTACCTAACTCTCCTGAGAGATTTAAGAGATGCAGTAGTAAAAAATTATAATCCCTAGTAGGCTTCAGGGCACCTTTTTTTCCCCCCGCCCCATACAGAATTCTATTTTAAATTAAAATGAGTTTTTAAAATTTTAATTCACCTGTCCAAGGACAAAATTGTCACAGTCCGTTTCCTCCACTTCCTCCTCTAAGCCCTGCTTTCTGCTCACTTACTTTTACGGAATTGCAGTGTATGGGTTGGGGGTTGGGGGGGGGTGGCACGGAACATGGTGGTCTGGCTGCCTCAGAAGCAGCATCCAAGTAAAAGAGAGATGACCGTGGGGTCTTCTGTTGAGGATATGACCTGTGTTTCTGAATCGGGCATGATGGGGAGCTAAGGGTGAGGCAAGGATTGTGTGTACGTTTTCCACCACGAGGTTTGGCCACATGGCCTGGTGTGCTAGTCACAGAGCCTCTGATGTGAATGGTGTCATAGTATCTCCAGTGGTTGTGCAAGATGCAGACCTGTGTTTCACACAGGAACCTTCTCTGCTGTGGTCATAGGGTTAGGACCGGTATAACTACTTCTTCTTCTTCTTCTTTTTTAATGTTTATTTGTTTTTTGAGAGAGAGAGTGAGCACGAGCGGGGGAGGGGCACAGAGAGAGACACACAGAATCCAAAGCAGGCTCTAGGCTGCGAGCTGTCAGCACAGAGCCCGACACGGGGCTCGAACTCACCGACCGCGAGATCACGACCTGAGCCAAAGTCAGACACCTAACTGATTGAGCCACTCAGGTGCCCCGCGGTATAAGTGCTTCTAACAGACTGGGGAAATTCACGTGGCCCCAGACTCCTGCACAAAGCATGCACTCGTGAGACAGAAGGTCTATGAGCCAAGTTTAAAGTGTCTGATGGCCTGTGATTCGTGCCTGAACGGGGGGGGGGGGGGGGGGGGGGGGGGGGCTGGAGGCATAGTAATCTTTTGGGCTACCTAATCCTAGATGCATTTTATGAGCCACATAGAAAGGCAGCCTAAGAATCTCGCAGTGACATGATGAAATGGGACGGCCTCTAATAAACGGGCTAAAAGCTGCTTCTAACAGTGTGCAACCACTCAGGGATTAAAAAAAAAAAAAAAAAAAGATTTCTTTGTGTGGGGTCTCCAAGTACATAGCAGAGAAGAATTGCAGATTATCGGAGATTACAGGCCTAAAATGCTAAAGTGAGAACAACGGAGCACGTAATTACTCGTGTATTAGTTGGGGTACAAGCTTAGCTGGTCTAAGGCCAAAGTAACAGACACCAGGGACTGGCCTAGGCATCATTCAAATGATCATGCCCTTGAGCTTGGACTCTGAGGAGATTCAGTATCCATGTGAACAGAGAGTGGAGCCAGTGACCATCGTCCCATCCAGGTCTTTCAGAAAACCCTGGGTCTGAATAGGTGTCCCTATTTGAAGATGAAACTTTAATGGGGTGGAGTGGGGGGGGGCACATAAGGCCCATAAGAAAATATTACCAAAGAAGAAACATTTTTAAATATCCCAAAGACTAAGAGGCAGAGCAAACCTTTGAAAATGATTCACAAGAACCACAGGAATATTTTCGAAACTTGATGAACATCCTCAACAGGATGCAAAGGAACTCTCCAAAACAGCGGTGGGGAGAAGAAGTATGTGGGAAAAATGGGTAAAATAAAAAGTGACAACTGAGGGGCGCCTGGGTGGCTCAGTTGGTTAAGCGACCGACTTCGACTCGGGTCATGATCTTGCAGTTTGTGAGCTCGAGCCCCGCGTCAGGCTCTGTGCTGACAGCTCAGAGCCTGGAGCCTGCTTCTGCTTCTGTGTCTCCCTCTCTCTCTGCCCCTCCCCTGCTCACGCTCTGTGTCTCTCTGTCTCTCAATAATAAATAAACATTAAAAAAAAAAGTGACAACTGAAATATTGAACAGGCACAGCTTAAGGAAAATATTGATAGAGCAACTTTAGTTTCTCCCGTCACTTTCCCTCATTTTATTTTTTGACCATGGAAGGTCTCTAGCATATAAAAAGAGGGCTTACTAGCATAATGAATTCTCCAGTTCCCATCACCCGGCTTCACTATCCAGCTCACGACAAATCTAGTTCATCTACACCTTCCTCTGTTCACCTGCTCCCCATGGCAGTTATTTTGGCCCCTATCTCTCCTGCATCCTGCTATCCAGAAAATATATCAGGAATGGGTCCGCTTCCTTCCAAACCTTCTACCACCATGTCGTCTGCACCAGCCTCACCTGTTGCCTGGATTTTTGTTTCCAACTAATCTTTGCTTCCATTCTTGCTTTCAACTCTTATTATAAAATGAAAGACAGCTACAGAAGACTACCCGGAAGAAATGTAGACATTAGGAATTATTATAAGGCAAACACTCTTTTTTTTTTTTTTTTTCAACGTTTATTTATTTTTGGGACAGAGAGAGACAGAGCATGAACGGGGGAGGGGCAGGGAGAGAGGGAGACACAGAATCAGAAACAGGCTCCAGGCTCTGAGCCATCAGCCCAGAGCCTGACGCGGGGCTCGAACTCACGGACCGCGAGATCGTGACCTGGCTGAAGTCGGACGCTTAACCGACTGCGCCACCCAGGTGCCCCAGGCAAACACTCTTTATAACCACCTAGAACGGGAAATTGAACTTTGTTGGTTACCCCAATGTAGCCCATCTGGACCCCACCCTATTCGTTTACCTTAAAATACAGTTTAAATAGGAGAAGCAGTATAAATGCTTGATTCATTGCATCAATGTTCGGAATATTAACTCTGTTGTCAGATCAGTGTATTTTGTATGATCACAACCTTTACAACAAACACCAGGGAAAAAAGCTGTGAGGAACTATAACAAAAATGCTATCTTTTGATACTGGGAGTTTTGAGACCTGCTGTTCTTTTTCGCTACCTCCCCGAAGGACACACACCAGGCTGTTAACAGCAGTTATACGTGGTTGGTGAACTAGGCATGATTTCCTTCTCTTCCTACCTTTTCTGTGTGCTCTAAATTTCCTACAATAAGTCAGATAATTAACAAAATGAGAAAGTATGTTTATATCAGATCTTTCCATCCATCCATCCATCCATCAAGTCTTTGGTACTCCCAGTCCTCTCATTACTCTTTTCTTAGCTAGAAAAATCTATATTGTTGGAATGAAATATTTCCTCTGAATGGTTTCCCTCTCGCAGAAGTCATGTTGGTAAATTGTGGGGTTTTGCCATCTTAAGGCAGATCCGTAACGTCTAGTGTGCACACAGGATAGGTGGTGAGAACAAACCTCTTTTCTGGGCTGTCTCTGGATTCCTTTCCTTTGGTCTGATCCTGGTTCAAGCTCCAGGGTCACCGGATGGAGAGAGTAAATGGTGAAGCCAGTATCTGCTTATATTAGTCTATCAGGGCCGCCATAACAAAGTACCACAGACTGGGTGGCTTTAACAACAGAAATGTCTTTTCTCACAGTTCTGGAGGCAAGAAGTCAAGATCAAGGTGGTGGCAGGTTGGTGTTTTCTGAGGCCCCTCTCTCGGGCTTGCATTTGGCTATCTCCTCCCTGTGTTTTCACACAGTTTTCCCTCTGTACCTTTCTATGTCCAAATTTCCTCTTCTTAAAACGCCAGCCATATTGGATTCAGGCCCACTGTGGTGATTTCATTTAACCTTTATTCCCTCTGTAAAGACCCTATCTCCAAATAATACTCTGAAGTACTGGGGGTTAGGACTTCAAAATACAAATTTAGGGGACACAACCCAGCCCATAGCACCACTCATCGACTATTGTGCTCCCATTTTCTTCCCTTGTAGAGATGGCGGTGATCCAGTAGAAAGCAAGTCTTCACCAGGGAAGCACCTCTGCCCAGCTCACCTTGGCTCCCTCTGAAGTCTTTTTTTTTTTTTAATTTTAATGTTTATTTTTGAGAGAGAGAGAGAGACAGAGCATGAGCAGGGGAGGGGCAGAGAGAGAGGGAGACACAGAATCCTAAGCAGGCTCTGGGTTCTGAGCAGTCAGCACAGAGCCCGACGTGGGACTCAAACCCACAAACCACAAGATCATGACCTGAGCCGAAGTCGGACACCCAACCAACTGAGCCACGCACCCCTCCCTCTGAGCAGGCACCCTTCCCTCTGAAGTCTTTAAGCAAAATGAGTTCATAGCTTCCCACCCCAGATTTCCAGATCACAGCTAGTTTCCACCCTGGGGAGTTGGTGAGAATGTCTCCATTTTTGCCCCAGTGCTCACTGCCAGCCAGCCTGGTGGCCCTGCTGTCACCTCCCAAGATTCCCCTTCCCACAGTCAGCCTTGCCTCCTCCCGGGTCCTGATTCGTGGCTTCCTTTGCATTTTCTTGCAGTTGCCCTTTAACTAATTTGCCTGATCTCAGAATCACAGCCACGCTGCTTTCTAATCAGCCATCCCCTTTCTTCCCTCCCTGTTTTCTCTCTGTGGCAAGGGAAGCAGGCGCTAAACAGGCAGCTGTTCAGTTCACAATGGGCTGCTCTTCTGGTTACTTTTAAATTCTGCTTTGGAATGATGGAGAAGTTCCTCTGCCACCCCAGGCTGAGTGTTATCAACTGTTATTTGCATATAAGAAAACCTGAAGCAATTGTGAAAGAAAATAGGCAAATGAGAGCAGGTTTGTTTACGACTGCAGACATGTCTCACGTTGACTTTTCCACAAAAGACCAGAATGCAGTTTTTGCTTCTGTGGGTAGATGGTAATCTATGCACAGCTCCTCACATGGTAATCAGGCTGAAGGTTACACATTTGGGGCACCTTCTTTAAGTAAGAAAAAGCCCAAATATATTACTTTTGCAATCTTTACAAAACCAGGGAAGCTTCTGCATAAATTTCCAGCTGCCCCATATGCACAGTCCCTTGGGAAGTTGGAAGGGGCTGATGCAAACCAGAGACCCTGAAGCTTGCCCCGAAGCTTATGTTTCATTAACTTCCTAGTAAATATGCTTCTAATTATAATGAACAACTGAGATGTTTACCTGCTTATTGTTTTTCTCCCTCAGCTCTGGCTGGAAACACAGGACCGTATTCATCATGTGTATCTCACGGTCCTAGCACAGCACTTTTTGAGAGTAGGCAGTCATTAAATATTTGTTAAATGAAATTAATTACTGGAAGGTAGGAAGGAACAATGCATGAATACGGTGCCAGGCCTAAATACAATTATGCTTATGCTACGTGGAGAAAGCCGAGCAGTTTGAAGCAGCTAGTGAAAATCCCCGGGCATTACGCTCCAAGGGAACACAGGTCATCTTGCCCACGGACTGGCTCCTCCCCAACCCCCCTCCTATGGCCTCCCGCAGCATCTGAGACCCAATCCTTTAACAAGAGCAATGCAGATGGCCTCCAGGGCTCTGCAAGTCCTTGGCCCAAACCCTGCGTCTGTGGAGGCATCAGCCTGGTTCAGAATTAGGTGACCTTTGGAAAGAACTTCGGGCTTCTTCTTTCCTGTAGACTTGTCTGCAGAAGCCATGATAGCCAGTGACCTTTTCCTAAGGACACATAGAGCTATCATGGGAGAAAGTCTACAGCATTGTGGAGACAAACCTATCTTCCCTCTGAGCTTAAAATGCTTCCTGACATTCCCACCACAGAATGCTCACAGGCGAGAGCAGTCTGGGAGAGCAATAATCTCATAGCAGTGATCGCTGGATAAATCCCCAAGGAGAACACAACTTTTTAAAAACAGGGTCATCCCCAGACCCTGTCTAGAGAACAGGGTGATGTGTTTGTATGCACCACGCGGCATCTGGCTCCAAATATGTGGCTGAAATGCTACTACTGAGTTTTCATTTCTTTGTCTTTCTGCCTCAGGCAACTTTGCTTTGATGCTTTCAGGATTTGGGCATGTGAGTGAGGGTTAGGACCTTCATCGTGGCATGATATTAGGCATATTTTGAAAAGCCAAAGTTGTAAGAGGAAGGAGTGTAGTAATAAGGATTTAGAGATTAAAGCAATTTGAGAGAGAATGCTAACAAAAGTAATAGAAATAAGAGTTGATGGGGATCTTGATGAAATTCTGCAGTGCAAAAATCCAAGAATACCAAAGTGGGCTCCTCCCCTGTTCTCATAGGGCTGGTTGGGATAGCCCAGACGTCACAGCGTGGCTTTGGCAGTCCGAAACCCTGGGTTCGAACCCCACCTCTGGCTCTTATGAGTTGTGCCCTCTTGGGTCAGTTCCTTAATTTATCTGAGCCTTATCTTCCACATCTGCAAAGAAGGGACTAAGCACGGCCTCATGGGTTGGTGAGGTGTGGGTCAGATAATGTGTGCCTGCTGCTTCACAGTTCCTGGCCCTTAGAACTCAACAGAACGTGGCAACTAACCACCACCAGGAGACTACGGCGTATTTAAAAGAATCAGTCAAGTATATCCACTGAAAAGCAATGTGCTTTATATGGGTGGGTTCTGAGCCGTCTGGCTTGAATGCATGTTTCAGGCAAGGGGGTAAAATGTGAGTGCACAGGGTTGCATGTGCTTTTCAGACTCAGAGAAAAAAGCGCTAGGTAACTGTTAACTTCAGAAGACAACGAAGAAATCAGTTGTGGGATAGTAAGAAAAAAATTAAGAAAGGAAGGAAGGGGAGTCAATTTGGAAAATATCTGCTTACAACAGCATGCCAAGGGCCACCCACTGACAAGGGCCATGATAGAGATGAAGAGGAAGGTTCTGGTTAGAAGAAGGTAGGTAGGTGTCCAGGAAGAGCCTGGACAGAGTCCAGCCCTCTTGGTTTCTGGGGACATTGATTATCTGCTTCGTTATTACCTGGGCAGCACTAGACTAATTCCTCCTGAGGCACAGAAGTGTAATGTCAATGAATCCAGCTGGGGCACCACGTTGCAAAGTTCGCCTGAAATGAATTGTGTCTCAGGTAGAGTTGCCAGATTTAACAACTAAACATATAGGATTCCTAGTTAAATTTCCGATAAAAAAAAAAAATAATTTTTTCGCATAAGTATGTATGTCCCGTGCAGTATTTGGCACGCACTTATACTAAAAAAAGTGTTCATCATTTACTTGACATTCAAATTTAACTGGCTAGTCCATATTTAATCCGTCAATCCCCTTTTAAATTTTTTTAATGTTTGTTTATTTTTGACAGAGAGAGACAGAAACAGAGCATGAGCAGGGGAAGGGCAGAGAGAGAGGCAGACACAGAATCGGAAGCAGGCTCCAGGCTCTGAGCTGTCAGCACAGAGCCCGACGCGGGGCTCGAACTCACAGACTGCGAGATCATGACCTGGGCCCCAGTTGGACGCTCAACTGACTGAGCCACCCAGGCGCCCCTAATCCGTCAATCTTAATCCCAGGAGCTCTATCAATATCACTGACGACGTGGTGCAAAATAAAGCCTACGTTTCAGAGATGGCAAGAATTCCCTCTTCCTAAAGGCAGTGGTAGGCAACATCTGTTGAGCTCTTGCTCTGTGCTAGACATCTCATAGGCCCCTTCTCCTTTAATCCTCCCAACAGCCCTGGGGGCGGGGGCTGTCCTCATCCCAGTTACAGCAGAGGACCCAGAGGCTCAGAAGATACTTTACAAAAGACTAACAACTAAGTAATGGCAGAGCAGGGATCTGGATCAAAGGAGGCTGATCACGGAGTCCATGGTCTCTCGATAACATTTGGGTTTGCTGGGTCAAGCACACCCAGGTTTCTGAGCATCCTTCAGCCTCCTTCCTGCTGTGGGGAACCCTGAGTAACAGACTCACCACTGACCCTGAGCCCTGGCCGGAACTGCTCAGGAGGCAGAGAGCAAGGGCTTGTGAAATGGCACAGGTGAGTCTCCTAGTCCCTGTCAAGGACTTGTCAAGGTCAAGGGATGTACTGCTTCCCTCTGGGTCTCCTGTCCTAGCGTGTAGTTCTCTCCACTGGTTGGTAGAGGCAGAGGCCTGTGCCCATCAAACCCCACCTCCAGCTCCGCTCACTGCTTCAAGCATGAGTTCCCTCCCCATCTTCTCCAGAGGGAATCACAATGGCTTCGATGAGGTTTAAGCAATTCTTTTTATTAGACAACCCGCCCAATGTTGTCTCTTTCTGGTTGTGCTGTTCTCTCCCGAGTTCCCCTCTCACACTCCCACCTCTTCCCACCGGAGCAAGTTATTCTGGGCCTTGAATCTTGCAAATTCTGCAGCCTCTGGCTTCAGCCAGATGTTAATGGAGGTTTTCTACTGCCCAAACTTCTGGCTCCCACAGGGGAGCAGTGGATTCTAGTGCCATGATTGGGGATAAGATATGAGTAATCCAATTCTTCTCCACTTGTACCAGCATAGGCTGTGGTCTGAATTTTCCCCAGTCCCTTAAAGGCACATCATAATTGTTATAAACAAATCACAGTTGGATCTCACACAAGGCAGGAATATTCTTTTTACTTACACGATTTTGGCCCTACTTGTTAAGAGATAATAGCCATGACATTATTATGCTAAAGAAACATTTGTGTTCTTCCCACAACTGCTTCCTTTACAATGGACAATATACAGTGTATCTGGCTAGATCTTTTTTTTTTTCATGTTTTGTTTATTTTTGAGAGAGAGAGCGTGAACAGGGGATGGGCAGAGAGAGAGAGGGAGACACAGAATCTGAAGCAGGCTCCAGGCTCTGAGCTCTCAGCACAGAGCCCGATGCAGGGCTCAAACTCATGGACCATGAGATCATGACCTGAGTGGAAGTCATGAGATCATGACCTGAGAAGAAGTCAGAAGCTTAACTGACTGAGCCACATAAGCGTTCCTGGCTAGATCCTTCTTGCTTTCAATCTTAGCCCAACTGTCACTATCATGAACAATCTTTCCCTGGTCATCCAATCTACAGTAATCCTGGGCATCAGCAAGACAGAAGAACAGGAGGTCCCCTGTTCCTATCCCCAGTCTGCAGCAATCTCTTGACACAGGTGACTTTATGGGAGCTTTGGGATCTAGGTCAGACTGCAGATTCTGAAACAGCCCTGTAACATGCATGTGGCTCCTCCTAGCCACAGGCTGGCAACACTCCTGCCCACCCAGAGACCCACTAGGTGGCATGCTTCCTTGTTCCCCTGTGGCAGACCCTCTGATCTCCATCTGGTTGAAGACCCTGAGACGCCTTGTAACTCAGCTCCAACTCCTCGCGGTTGTAGGCGAGGATACTCCTTCCCATCCAGGGACCCAGAGGGAGTCATGCCTGTCTACACCCCTGGAGGCATGCCTGTCAATCTCAGTCCAGCTGCAGATCTTGAAACGGCCCTCTAATCTGGCTCCAGTCCCACTCAGCCATGGTCTAGGGGTCTTCCTGTCCACCCAGGGACCCGGCAGAGGCACACCTGTCTGTAGCTCTTGGAGGCGGGACTACAGACCTCTGTCCCAGCTTGTGGACTCTGAAGCAGCACTGCGTTCAGTCCCAGCCCCTCTCTGCTGTGGTCTGGGACTGATCTTGCCTGCCCAGGGACATGTTGGGAGCCTTCCCAGGGACCCAACAGGAACCATACCCATTTACATACCTGGTAACAGGCACACTGTCTGTGGACCCCATATCTGACCAATGCTACCGTGGGAGGGATAAGGCAATCCCATCCACGGTGCCAGACAGAATCCACACCTGCCTGAGCCCCTGGTGACAGACATACCAATTACCAACCACAGTGCAGACCCAGCAGCAGCCACATGTCCCAGCTCCAGCTCCGCTCAACCGAAATCCCAGAGAAGATTCCATCAGCCAGGGATCCAACAGGAGAAGGTCTTTATCTGTCTATAGAGACTGAAAGAGGTGTTTGCCTCTTTAAATGCATAGACACCAACACAAGGCTCCATGGATCGTGAAGAATCTGGCAAACTAACACTACCATAGGAAACTAATAAAGCTACAGTAATTGACTCCAAGGAATGGAAATCTATGAATTGCCTGACAAAGAATACAAAATAATCAACTTAAAGAATTTCAATGAGATTCAAGAGAACACAGATAACTAAACAAAATCAGGAAAACAATGCATGAACCAAATGAGAGGTGTAATAAAAAAAAAAACCAGAAACCATAAAAAAAGAACAAAACCAAAATGTTAGAGCTAAAGACAGACTGAAAAATTCAACAAAGAGCTTCAAAAGCAGACTCAATCATGCAGAAGTAAAAATCAACAAACTCAAAGACAGGTCATTTGAAATTAGCCACCTAGAGGAACACTATGCTCTTAATGTTTGTATAAGCTTCAAATTTATATGTTGAAATCTTAACGCCCAATATCATGGTATTATGCGGTATAGTCTCCCAGAGATGATTAGTTAATGAGGGGGGAGACCTCATGAATAGGATTGAAGCTCATCTAAAAAGAGACCCCACAAAGCTCCCTGGCACCTTCCATTATATATATATATGTGTATACACACACACACACACACACACACACACACAATGGAATATTAGTCAGCCATAAAAAACAATGAAATCTTGCCATTTACAATGATGTGGCTAGAACTAGAGTGTATTATGCTAAGCAAAATAAGTCAGTTAGAGGAAGACAAATACCATATGATTTCACCCTTATGTGGAATTTAAGAAACAAAACAAATGAACATAGGGAAAGGGAGAAAAAAAGAGAGGGAGGCAAACCATAAGAGACTATTAACTGTAGAGAACAAACTGATGATTGTTAGAGGGAAGGTGGGGGAGTGGGCTAAATAGATGATGGGTATTAAGGAGGGCACTTGTGATGAGCACTGGGCTGTTACCCGTAAATGATGATTCACTAAATTCTACTCCTGAAACCAATATTATACTACATGTTAACTAACTCAAATTTAAATAAAAACTTGAAACAACAATAAAAAATCAATAAGCTACAAAGGAAAAGAGCAGAGAGAAAGAAAGGAACAGAGGAATTAAAAAATAGTAGGAAAACAATTGACAAAATGGTCATAGCAGGTCTTTACCTATCAATAATTACTTTAATGTAAATAGATTAAATTCTCTAATCAAAAAGATACGGAATGGTTAAGTGGATAAGAAAAAAAATACAATCCAACAATATGTTGCCTATAAGAGACTCCTATAACTTTAAGGACACACATTAAGGGTGGAAGCAAAGGGTTGAAAAAGATATTCCATGCAAATGGTAACCAAAAGAGAACAGCATGGTTGTACATATATAGACGTTCAGCCAAAATCTGTAACAAGAAAAAGAAAAGGTGATTATATGATGATAAATGGGTCACTTTATCAAGAGAATATAACAATTACAAGTATGTATACACCCATCATTGGAGCATGTAAATATATAAAGCAGATATTAACAGAACTCAAGGGAGAAAAGGACAGCCATTTGATAATAATAGGGGACTTCAATACTCTATTTTCAGTAATGGATAGACCATTCAGCAAAAATAAATAAGGAAACGTTGGACTTGAATAACACTATAGGTCATATGAACCTAACAGACGTATGTAGAAATTTTCACCCGACAGCAGCAGAATACACATTCTTCTGCACACACACAGAACATTCTTCAGGATAGATCTTATGTTGGGCTACAAAATAAGTCTGAACAAATTTAAGAAGAGTGAAATCGTATCAAGTGTCTTCTCTACCACAATGGTATAAAATGAGAAATCAATAAGAGAAGAAAAATTTTTTAAATTAAACAACATACTCCGGAGCTACCAAAAGGTCAAAAAAGAAACTGGACAGGAAATCAGAAAGTATCTTGGGATAAACAGAAATGAAAACACAACATGCTAAAACTTACTATGAAAAAACTCAGTGCCTTAGTAGAAGTTGAAATGGGAGGCAGGAAAAGTGGCCCAAAGAGGGGAGTTTATAGTGATAGAGGCCTACGTTAAAAAAAAGAAATATCTTAAATAAACAATCTAACTTCATACCTCAAGGAACTAGAAAAAGAACAAACTAAGCCCAAAGTTAGCAGAAGAAGTAATAAAGATTAGAGGAGAAATAAAGGAAATAAAGACTAGAAAGACATGAGAAAAGATAAATGAAACTAGAGGTTGGTTTTTTGAAAAGATAAATAAAATTGACAAACCTTTACTAGACTAAGAAAAGAGAGAAGACTCATAAATAAAATCAGAAATGAAAGAAAAGACATTACAACTGATACCCGGGAAATACAAAGGATCATAAGAGACTCTTGTGAACAATTATATGCCAACAAACCTACAGGAAATAAAATCCCAGCCTACTGAGACTGAATTGTGAAGAAATGGAAAAATCTGAAAAAACCAATAATGAGTAAGGAGGTTAAATTAATAACCAAAAACTTCCCAACAAAGAAAAGCCCAGGACCAGATGGCTTCACAGGTGAATTCTACTACCAAACATTAAGTGAAGAATTAATGCCAAATCTTCTCAAACTCTTCCAAAAAATTGATGAGAGGGAACACTTCCAAATTCATTTACAAGACCAGCCATTGCCCTTATGCCACATCCAGATAAGGACAATACAAGAAAAGAAAATTATAGGCCAATATCCCTGATGAACATAGATGTAAAAGTCCTTAACAAAATACTTGCAAACTAAATTCAGTAGTACGTTTTTTAAAGTTTATTTGTTTTGAGAGAGAGAGAGGGAGAATGAGAATATGGGGGGGGGGGAGGAGCAGAGAGAGAGAGGGGGAGGAGCAACAAGAGAGAGAATCCCAAGCAGGCTCCACGCTATTGGCACAGAGCCTGATGTGGGACTCAAACTTACAAACTGTGAGATCATGACCTGAGCTGAAATCAAGAATGGATGCCTAACCAACTGAACCACCCAGGTGTCCCTAAATTCAGTGGTGCATTTCAAAAATCATACACCATGATCGAGTGGGATTTACCCCTGGGATGCAAGGATGTTTTTACATACAAAATTAATATATGTGATACATCACATTAGCAGAATGAAGGATGAATATAATATGATCATAGATCATATGATGTCAATAGATGCAGAAAAAAATATTTGACAAAATTCAACATCCTTCTATGTTAAAAACTGTCGACAATGGGATATAGAAGAAACGTACCTCAACATCATAGAAGCTATTACAAACCCATTGCTAACATCAGAGTCAATGGTGAAAAGCTGAAAGATTTTATTGTGAGATAAGGAATAAGACAAGAGTACCTGCTCATTACTTCTCTTCAAAATAACACTGGAAGTCTGAGCGAGAGCCAATTAGGCATAAATAAACAAATAAATAAAAATAAAGTCATCAAACCATAAAGGAAGAAGTTCAATGGTTTCTGTCTGCAGATGACATGATCTTATAAATAGAAACCCTAACAACTATGCCATAAAATTGTTAGAACTACAATTCTAACATTCAGTAAGTTTGCAGGATACAAAATCAATATGCAAAAATCAGTTGCATTTCTATACACTAACAACAAACTCTCAAAAAAAAAGAAGAAAAGAAAAGAAAACAATCCTGTTTACAATAGCATCAAACAGCATTACATGCTTAGGAATAAATTTAACCAAGGTGGTGAAAGACCTATATCCCGAAAACTGTAAAACATTGATGAGAGAAATTGAAGAAGACGGAAATAAATGGAAAGATATCCTGTGTTCATGACCGGAAGAATTAGTATTGTTAAAACTTCCATATTCCTCAAAACAACCTTCAGATTCAATGCAACCCCTATCAAAATTCCAAGGGCATTTTTCAGAGAAATAGAAAAAGATCCTGAAATTCCTAGGGAACCACAAAGGGTCATCAAGAGTCAAAGCAATCTTGAGAAAGGGCAAAGCTGGAGGCATCACACTTCCTGATTTCAAACTATCACAAAGCTATAAAGATCAAACAGTATGGTACCAAAATAAAAACAGACACACAGATCAATAAAACAGAATAGAGAGCCCATAAACAAAGCCACGCATATATGTCAACTGATCTTCAACAAAGACATGAAGGATACACGATGTGGAAAGGATCGTCTCCTCAATGAATGATGCTGGGAAAACTGGATATCCACAACATAAAAGAATTAAATTAGACCCTTATCTTAAACCACTCACAATGATTAGCTAAAAATTTATTAAAGATTACAATGTAAGACATGAAACCATAAAACTTGTGGAATAAAAAGCCTCTTGACTGATCTTGCCAAGGATATGTTTGGATAGGACACTAAAAGCAGAAGCAACAAAAGCAAAAATAAACAAGTGGGATTACATCAATCTAAAAGCTTCTGTATAGCAAAAGGAACAATCAACGGAGAGAAAATGCAACCTACCACGTGGGAGAAAATATTTGCAAATCATATAGCTGATAAGGAGTTAGTATTCAAAATGTATAAGGAACTCATACAATTCAATAGACAAAAACCAAATTACCCAGTTAAAAAGTAAACTCTGGGGGTGCCCAGGTGGCTCAGTCAGCTAAGCATCTGACTTTGGCTCAGGTCATGATCTCGTAGTTTGTGGGTTCGAGCTGCGCATTGGGCTCTGTGCTGATGGCTCAGAGCCTGGAGCCTACTTTGGATTCTGTCTCCCTCTCTCTCTGCTCCTCCTCCACTCATGCGCACGCTCATGCGCGCGCTCTCTCTCTCTCTCTCTCAAAAATAAATAAATGCTAAAAAAAATTTTTTTAAAGTGAACTCTGAAAAGACATTTTTCCAAAGAAGACATATAAATGGCCAACAGGTGCATGAAAAGATGTTTAACGTCAGCAATCATCAGGGAAATGCAAATCCAAACCACAACGAGATTATCACCTAACACCTGTTAGGATAGCTATTACCAAAAAGAGGAGAGATACCAAATGTTTGCTAGGGTTGTGGAGAAAAGGGATCTCTTGTACACTGTTGATGGGGATGTAAATTGATGCAGCTATTATGGAAAACAGTATAGGGGTTCCTCAAAAAATTAAAAATAGGACTACCATATGATCCAGTAATTCCATTTCTGGGTATATATCCAGAAAAAATGAAAATAGGATACAGAAGAGATATCTGCCTCCCCAGATTTATTGCAGCAATATTCACAATAGCCAAAATATGGAAACCACCTATGAGGTATATTAATGTTATTATTCAGGCACAGAAAAGAAGGAAATCTTGCTTTTTACAGCAACACTGGTGAACCTTGAGGGTATCATACCAAGTGAAATCAGCCAGACACAGAAAGAGATATTGTATGATCTCACGTATATGTGGATTCTAAAAAAGTTGAACTCAGAATCGGAAAGTAAAACAGTGGATTCTGGCTGCTGGGAGTGGAGAAATGAGGGAGATGCTGGTCACAGGGTACAAACTTCCAGTTATGTGAATAAGGTCTGGGGATCTAATGTGTAGCATGGTGATTGATTACAGTTAATAATACTGTATTGTATGGGGCGCCTGGGTGGCTGAGTCGGTGGAGCGTCCAGCTTCGGCTCAGGTCATGATCTCACGGTTCGTGAGTTCGAGCCCCGCGTCCGGCTCTGTGCTGACAGCTCAGAGCCTGGAGCCTGTTTCGGATTCTGTGTCTCCCTCTCTCTCTCTGACCCTCCCCCGTTCATGCTCTGTCTCTCCCTGTCTCAAAAATAAATAAAATAATAATAATAATAATAATAATACTGTATTGTATACTTGAAGTCTGCTAAGAAAGTTGATCTCAAGTGTTGTTACTATGCACACACACACACACACACACACACACACACAAAATGGAAACACAGTTTTTTCTTTTTAACTAATGTCCGTTTTTAAAAAGGAAAAAGATTTTTAAAAAGTAATCCCTACTCCCTCCTTACTACGTTGATCTGATTAGTTTTATTCATAGTGGTAATCCTGATAAAATTTTAAATGTCCTTGTTTCTTTGAGTACTTGTTTTTGACCACCCATGCCCTACATGACCTTCACCTGCCTGAAAGCCTGGACCTTAACTATTTGGTTCACTATTGTATTCTCATAGCTAGAACAAAGTCTGGCTTCAATAAATATTTGATAGATGAATGAATGAATGAGTTAGCTAGAGTTAGCCCTTTGACTGTGCTATCTAGGCCAGATGTCACCATCTCCTGCTGTATCTATCCGACAGACAATTCTCTTCCCTGTTAGAAAGGGGGTAGGGTTTCACAAACCACCATGTGAATTTTGTTGAGCAAACCACAGGCAGACTGTGGATGGTGGTGAGTTCTGAATCATCAATTAAATTAAAGAAACAATGGCCAGGCTGGCAGAGGCTTGGAGGTTGGTGTTTTGGGAAGAAATGGCCAGCCGTGGATTAGGGCATCTAGGGATGGGGCATTTGACTCAGCATGTGCCGTGTGTGTGTGTGTGTGTGTGTGTGTGTGTGTGTGTAGTAAAAAGATTGTTCCGTAGACCCGAGTAGGTAGAATCCTCCTAAAGAAACTATCCTCAGGGTAAATGCCAGTGGGGAGGGGAAGCCGGTCACAGGAGCTAGTCCACGTACGTTGTTAAGTCTGTCCTTTGCACACACCCCATTCCTTGGCGTTTCCTGTGGCCCAGATCCTGTTTTCCTCCTGGGCACCAATTTCATTATTCAGGAGTTGCTAAGCAGAGTCATAACACTTGACCTTTGCACCTACAACAGTGAGGTTCACTTGGGGAGCCTGTGTGCTGGCAACAGCGAAGAATCGTTATAAACACAAATGCCACATGGTCTGTTTTCTTGAAATGCAGGAGATGGGCAGCTGAACGTAAGTGAGGATTCAGGCCTTTGGAGAAAGCAGTTTTGCTGGCAACAGAGACTTACTGGTGGGAACTGCCTGTCCAGAGAGCGGCTAGGAAAGAAAGCTGCGGCATGGCCCGTGACCTTCACCCTCCACACTGCCACCACCTCGTTCTAGGCACAAGGTCATACCCCTGGAGCCAAGCACCTTCCTGTCCCGTGGCCGGGACTGCATGTGGAGAATACGCTGACTGCAGAAGCAGGCCTTTTACTTCAGCCAAAGGGCGACTCATTTCCAAGAGACTACTTTTGTTTTGACTTAAAAAAAATCTTTTTTTAAGTGTATTCATTTTTGAGAGAGAGACAGAGCATGAGTGGGGGGAGGAGCAGAGAGAGAGGGAGACACAGAGTCCGAAGCAGTCTCCAGGCTCCGAGCTGTCAGCACAGAGCCCGATGTGGGGCTCGAACCCTCGAACCGTGAGATCATGACCTGAGCCGAAGTCAGCCGCTTAACCGACTGAGCCACCCAGGCGCCCCTTGTTTTGATTTTAAATCAAAATCATCTTCAGCCACGATGTATATATTTTAAGTATGAGGAGGGCAGGAAGTTGCATACCAGGAGTCATCTGGAAGTCCAAACTTTCTCATGATGAGCTGCTTCTCTGACAACAGTTGTTAGCCTTAGCTGTATATGTCACTTTTTCCAAAAAGGGCCCGAAGGGAAGAAACATGTGTAGTTGGATGGCCTATATGATGAGAGGTGGGATGATTTGAACTTAAATTCAAGATCAGTGATTGTTTAACACTGATACAAAAACAAAGGTATTTTTTGCATGCATTGTGGTTATTTTGATAGGACTAGGAAAAATCAAATGTTTGGTTCCCCACTTCTCCTTTTCTTTTGATTTTAGTAAAATGAGTAGGTCTATGGACCTGAAAATGAGCTGAACACCAGGTCTAAAGGGGCTCCAGCAAGGGTCCAAGTGAAGAGCATTGTGGGACTGAGGGTCACACAGACCAACGTGCTAAAGTCATCTTGTTCTCTATGTGGCCTTACCCTTCCCTGTCCCATCTCATATGAAAACAAGATTCAATTCACTTAAGATTAAATCGATGGGCAATAGTATAGCCACTTTGATTTTACTTGAGATTTAACACACCAGAAAGATATCACTGTAATCTGGAAATTGTAACAGTGGGGGGGGGAAAAAGAAACAGAAGGGAAGTGAGGGAGCCATTTGGAGGGGAAATGCAGTAATCATATAAACAGAAGGCTCGATGGAATCTCGAGGAAGAAAATACAGGATGGTTTGGAAGTGATGGATGACCGCACGCACCCAGCGCTGAGCAAGTGAACCGGCCAGTTCATCTTCCTTAACTTGAGTGACCTACAGGGCAAGGGAGGTGAAGGGCAAGACAGAGCAGCTGGCCTGCTCACGATCCCCTCTCAGCTGGCACAAGTGTGACTGCTTCCGCCAGCTGAGGAACACCAAGACCAGGAAGTAAACAGTCCGCGATGGACACAGATACATCGGTTTATGGGACACGACTCTTCCCCATACGCAAAATTGGGTCTGTTCTCTTGCCACCCGATGCTGAGATGCCACAAAGAAACTGACAGGAAAGGACCACTCTAATTATGGAGGTGGCTTGTCGACATTTTTGTTTAAAAGGTAGAATTGAGCTAGAATGGAAGATGAGCGTAGGGGGGTTTTGGGGGGGCAAAGGGAAAAAACACAAGACCAAGATGGCCCCTCGACCTGCTCACAGGTGCCAAAGATATTAAGTACTGCAGGAAAATGAGAGTGAAAACCGGCCTTTAGTGAATGCCAGGAACCTTGCATGTAGGGTCTCGTGCTCCTGATAGCAACTCCATATGTAATATGCTTGTTATCCCCTTGTTACAAAAGGGACAGTGAGACCCAGACAGATGGTGATGGTTGGTTTTATCTGTCAACTTCACTGAGCCATGGTGCCTGGATATTTGGTCAAACATGACTCCCTGTGTTTTTGTGAGGGTGTTTTTGGACGAGATTAACATTTAAAAAAAATTTTTTTTTAGCGTTTATTTATTTTTGAGACAGAGAGAGACAAAGCATGAACGGGGGAGGGTCAGAGAGAGGGAGACACAGAATCTGAAACAGGCTCCAGGCTCTGAGCTGTCAGCACAGAGCCTGGCGCGGGGCTTGAACTCACGGAGTGCGAGATCATGACCTGGGCCGAAGTCGGCCGCTAAACCGACTGAGCTACCCAGGCGCCCCTGGATGAGATTAACATTTAAACCAATAGCCTGAGTAAAGCTCAGGCTCCTCCTTAATGTGGGTGGGCCTCCTCTAGTCAGTTGAAGGCCTGAATAGAGTAAAAAGGCTGACCCTTCCCTGAGTAAGAGAGAATTCTGCAAAGAGAATAGATCTCTTTGATTCTGATGAAAGCTACAGATTCTTTCCTAACTGGCTGCCTTCAAACCACGACATAGGCTTTTTTCTGCCTTTGGAGTTGAACTGAAACCTTGGCTCTTCCTGGGTCTCGAGCCCGCTGGCGTTTGGACTGGATCTACACCATTGGCTCTCCTGGGTCTGCAGCTTGCTAACTCATCCTTCAGATCTTGGAACTTAGCCTCCAGAGTCGCGTGAGCCAATTCCCTGTAATAAATCTCTTTCTGTATCTCATAGATGTGTACTTACACATATATATCCTATTGGTCTGTTTCTCTGGAGAGCCCTAACACACGGGTTAAGCACATGCTCTGAATGATGCAGATGGTGAGCCCCAGAGCCAGAATTCCAACCCAGGCCTGTCTTTTTCACTTTAAATTCATGTTGAGAGGTAAACAGGTGATAGCAGATGAATGGAAATCGGTGATAACAGATCCTCAGCCGAGGGCAATTTTAAATTCGTAGGAGTCCAGATTGGGGGAGGGCAAAGGTATAAATAACAGAACACCGAGATCTAAAATGAACAAGCAAGAACACAGGAGGAGGGTAAAGGGTGCAGCAACTCAAATTCCTCCTGGGTTCACCCTCTTACATGAGATCTTGAACGATACAGTTGACCCTTGAACAGCACAGGTCTGAACTGCACAGGTCCGCTTACCGCACAATACTCTAAATGTATTTTCTCTTCCTTATGATTTCCTTAACATTTTCTTTCCTCTAGCTTTTACTGTAGGGATTCAGTATATAATACCTGTAACATACAAAATATGTGTTCATCAACTTTATGCTATCGGTAAGGCTTCCGGTCAACAGTAGGCTATTCGTAGTTAAGTTTGGGGGGAGTCAAAATCATTTGTGAATTTTTTTACTGGGTTGGGGGCCAGCACTCTTAGCCCTCACACTGTTCAAGCCCTTCCTAAAGTCCAACACTTGACACACATCCAGTGTTTATGATAACCTTGCAGGGCAGATATTATGGTTCCAAATCTGCATACAAGTTCACACAGTTGGGAAGTAGCAGAGGCAGAAATCGAACTCAGGTTTCTCTGGCTCCGGAGCCCAGTCTCTTCCTGTGAAATCTGACCTCCACTTCAGGAGCCTGATCCCTAAGCAAGGTGCTCTCAACATTGGCCCACCACCCTTAACATTTTAATTGGTGCTGATGCTCCTTGTAGGATAGGAAGTAGCCAGACATGTATAGAGTGTGACATATATATTATATAATTTCCTAAGCCAAATCCTGAACTAAATTCGGACTTATTATCTAAGCAATCAGTAGGTGAGGATTCTGGCTATAGAAAGAAAAGAAAACCAAGAGAGGGGAAAAAAATCACATCAAGGCTGTGACGTTCACAGCAACTCATACTAAACAGGTGCTTGCTAATAATAACTTTCTTCGTGTGCATTATAAAAGTCTAGGTTCTGAAAATATAAGACAAATCGTATCCATTTAGAAGCCCTGAGCCTTAATAATCACAAAAGAACCACTGTCGTGGAAGCAATGAATAAACAGTATAAAGCCTTTCTTTTGTGTGGGGCTTTGCCATAAGCTTCATAAGGAACTGAGGTGAGGGGTGGGGACAATGGTCCCTGATGGGAAATAGAATAAAAAATAAAAATAGTAAAGGATACTTCAGGCATACCTTATTTCATGGAATCTAGGTTGATATCGACTGTGTGATTCAAGATGGTCTTATGTACCACAAAGAAAGAAAACATGCTGACAAGTATAATCGGGAGATGCCACATGTTAAAAATATTCTGATTTCAGAAATACTGAAATGCAAAAAAAGTGTGTCTTAGAATCAAATAAATATCATATATGGCAAAGAGAGACAGAGAGCAGAAAGAGAACTCATTAATGTTCACTTCCAGGGCCAAGAGTCAGAACCTAAGTATTTAGACAACCGTCTCTGGATTCAAATTTAGCCAAGCTCTAATTGTGACATGTCAACATCAGGTTCATTGTGACACAATTATTAAGTATTAAGAAAATACGGATCATATTTTTCCCGTGAAAATATTTTCAAATGCACGGCAAAAGAGGAAGATGTCTCAAGTACAAATTTGTTCCAGGTCTGTATCTGTTAGATCCTATAAGATTTTGTAAAGAAAATGAGAATCAATTTGTATGTTTCATTTATATGTTTTATTTTTTTCCCTTTATGATGAGCTCAAAGTTTAAAAGAAAAGTTCTCCATCTATTAAAAAAAAATGTTTTTGCCACTTTAGAAAATGTCTTTCTATAGGTCATTCTTGTTCACCACCATCATTGTAATCTTTCATCATGCAACTGAGAGTCTGAAAATGTCAACATTATATGTCAAGAACTTCAAAGGCATAGATGTCTACATTGGGCATTGCAGTTCTGAGACAGTGAAATGCATTTTATGAAGAAATAAACTATATTATAACCTCTGTGCTATGGGCATCCATAACTCAGAAAGCTTAAGTTGCCTTCTGGGAATTGAACACACAATTCTTCACTCAAACCTCCTCTCTGAAAGCTGGGAAATACCCTCCTGCTAAATAATTTGCCCTCCTTATTTACAATAATTTTAACAAGGGGAGCCTAGGTGGCTCAGTTGGTTAAGCGTCCGACTTCTGTTCACAGTTTGTGGGTTGGAGCCCCACGTCGGGCTCTGTGCTGACAGCTCAGAGCCTGGAGCCTGCTTCAGATTCTGTGTCTCCCTCTCTCTCTGCCCTTCTTCCATTCATGCTCTCTCTCTCTCTCTCTCTCTCTTTCAAAAATGAATAAACATTTAAAAAATTACAATCATTTTATCAAGAAAATGTTAGGAGTTTAGTTAAGCTGGGGGAAAGGGAAACTCATGGCCATTACTTTTTCAGCAGACAACATGGTTACTGAACATTCTCCAAAATGGCAGTTGCTCAAAACCTTGTAAGGAAATATCTTTCTGTTAGGGGTCCTCAGGGATACAAGTGCCACACTCTTTTAGTGTGACCTAGTCACCTTCCTGACTGGCATGGTCATGTGGCTGGTGTGAATTGGTGTTTTCTCCCGCTTTCTTTGGGTGTTTCAGGACAACGGTTCTCAGCACAATTTTCTACCCACTACATGGCAGCTGTTGGATGAGGTTCCCATGAAGGACACTCTTTTTTGTATTCCCAGGTTATTCACCCATCAAAGCACATATTGGACACCTACTATTTGTCAGGCACTCTTCTAGGCACTGGGATTACACACTGAGAAATGTGAAGTTTCCTTCTTCGTGGAGCTCATTCCAGTGAGAAGAGACAGAAAATAAGGAACTAAAGAAGTAAACATACAGTGTCACAGAGGCTAGCAAATGCTATGGAAAAAAAGGGAAGCCAGGTAAAAGGTCAAGGCGAGGGGCTTCCTACTGAGGGCTTTATGAACAAGAGGTTTTTGAGCAGAGACCTAAAGACAGTTATGTCCTAGGTCTTTAGGGTATGTGGAGGAAGAACATTCCAGAGGGCAGAGCAAGCGGAAAGTCTCTATTATCACTTTATGAATTAGAAGGCAAAGCAGATGAATGAGGAAGAAAATGTCTTTTTATAAGAGAAAATGAATTTATTTTTTTTTCAACGTTTTATTTATTTATTTATTTGTTTGTTTTTTGGGACAGAGAGAGACAGAGCATGAACGGGCGAGGGGCAGAGAGAGAGGGAGACACAGAATCGGAAACAGGCTCCAGGCTCCGAGCCATCAGCCCAGAGCCTGACGCGGGGCTCGAACTCACGGACCGCGAGATCGTGACCTGGCTGAAGTCGGACGCTTAACCGACTGCGCCACCCAGGCGCCCGAGAAAATGAATTTATACATACGTTCTAAGTTTTGAAAGTTGAACTTTATTTAATAAAGGAGGTCTTGATTTTTTTAAGCCCACTACTCCAAAAGTGATATTCATACAGCAAATAAATACGTACTATTGGAAAAACTCATTGAAGAATAAGTACAGTTTGTTATTTCTAGTCTACATAGATCTCTAACATGTCAACATGAATGGTATTAGGGGGCGCCTGGGTGGCGCAGTCGGTTAAGCGTCCGACTTCAGCCAGGTCACGATCTCGCGGTCCGTGAGTTCGAGCCCCGCGTCAGGCTCTGGGCTGATGGCTCGGAGCCTGGAGCCTGTTTCCGATTCTGTGTCTCCCTCTCTCTCTGCCCCTCCCCCGTTCATGCTCTGTCTCTCTATGTCCCAAAAATAAATAAAAAACGTTGAAAAAAAAATTAAAAAAAAAAAAGAAATGTCACCTGCATCACCACCTCTTTGATATAGTCATTATAATTGTTGTATTTTTACTAACATATGTTTATAGAAGGAGTTGGCAAATTAAAGCCTGTGGGCCAAATCTGGCCCACCATCTGTTTTTGTATAGACTGCCAGCTAAGAATGACTTTTATATTTTTAAATGGCCGGGGGAAATGATCAGAGGAAGAATAATATTTTATGGCATGTAGAACTTACATGAAATGTAAATTTCAGTGTCCTTAAAATTTTATTGGAACACAACCATATTTATTCGTTTATTTATTGTCTATACCCACTTTAGCACTACAAAGACAGAGTTGAGTATTGTGACAGAGACTGCATGGCCTGAAAGAGTTAAAACATTTACCCTCTGGTCTTTTATAGAAAAAGTTTTCTGACCCCTGGTTCAGAGCACCCCTCCTATTTTCATATAATATAGATGTAGATCCCTTGAGTTTTGGAGGTAGCTTCACTGAGATAGTATTACACATGTTAAAATGCATCTGTTTTAGATGTACAATTTGATGAGTTTTTACAAATATGATAGTTATGTAACTACCACCAAAAGAGATACAGAACATTTCCATTACTCCAGCAGTTGTTCTGTGGCCCTTTGAGGTCAACCTTCCCGATCCACTGACGTCTGACAAACACTGATCTGCTTTATATTACTAGGATTGTCCCTTTTCTTGTATATTATATAAATAAAGTATATAGTCTCTTTTGTGGTGCTCCTTTAACTTAGTATAATACAACAATAGACCATGTATCATTAGCTCATTTCTTTTTATTACTAAATACTATTCCATTGAATGGATATACCACAATTTGTTTATCCATACACTTGATGGACATCTGGGTTATTTCCAGTTTGGGGATCTTATAAGTAAAACTGAAAAGCATATTCACATATATCTTTGGGTGGATATATGTGTTCATCTCTCTTGGACAAATACCTAGGAATGGAATTGCTATTTCCTATAGTAATGGCCTGGTTTTTAAGAAGTTGCTGACCTCGTTTTCAAAATGGTTATACTGGTTTGCATTCCCAGCAACAGTTTATGAGAGTAACAGTTGCTCTACACCCCTGTCAACACTTGGGACTATCAGTCTTTTTAACTTCAGTTATTTTGGTGGGTATATGGTAGTATTATCATTTACTTTTAGGTTGTATTTCCCTAAAAGACTAATGATTTTGAGCATCTTTTCATATATTTGTTTGCCATCCATATACCTTCTTTGATGAAATAAATACCTGTTCAAATCTTTTGCCAACTTTTTACTAGGTTGCTTGTGTTCTGTTGAGTTGAAAGAAGTTTTCATATATTCTGAAAACAAGTCCTTTAGCTGGTATGTTTTTGCAAATATTTTCTCCCAAACTACATCTTGCCTTTTCATTTGCTTAATGGTATTTTTAAAGAGTAAACACCTTTAATTTAATGAAATCCAATTCAGCATTTTTTAAAAATTTTATACTTCTTGCCTTTCAAGTCCTATTTTTTTTAATTTATTTATTTTTGAGAGAGAGAGCATGAGTGGTGGAGGGACAGAGGGAGAGAGGGACAGAGGATCCAAAGCAGGCTCTGCACTGACAGCAGAGAGCCCAATGTGGGGCTTGAACCCATGAACCGTGAGATCATGACCTGAGTTGAAGTTGGACACTCAACTGACTGAGCCACCCAGGTGTCCCCAAGTTCTAGTTTTAAAATTGTTTGTTTAACCCCAGATCACCAAGATCTCCTATGTTTTCTTCTAGAATTTTTTTAATGTTATGTTTTACATGTAGATCTGGTTCATTTTTATATACAATGTGAGATAACTAATGAGATTTCTTTTGTTTATTTTTTGGCTTATGAATATCCAACTGTTGCAGCACCATTTGTTAAAAAGATTATCCTTTCCCGTTGAATTGTCTTGACACCTATGTGAAAAAAATATATATATATATTAATTATATATATTAATTATATATATTATATATATAATATATATTATATAATTATAATATAATTATAATATATAATTATATTATATATTATATAATATATATTATATATAATATATAATATAATTATAACATATAATATATTATATATAATATATATAAATATAATATAATTATAATATATAATTATATTATATATATAATTATTTGATCAATTAATCAAATAAATTTGGGTATATTTCTGGATTCTCTATTCTATAACTTTGATCTATATGTCAATCTCTTTATGCTAATACCTCATTGTCTTTATTACTATAGCTTTATAAAAGGTCTCGAATCAGGTAGTGTAAGTTCTCCAACTTTGTTCTTTTTTGTAAAATTGGCTACTACCAATCTTCTGCCTTTCCTGTATATTTTAGAATTGACTTGTCAACTTCTTTAAAAAAAAATAAGCTTGCTGAACTTTCGATTAGGATGCAATGAATTTATAAATCCACATGAAGAGATTTGACATCTTAGCAAATTTTTGTCTTCTGATCATTAATCTGATATAGCTCTCCTTTTATCTGGGCTTTATAATTTTCAGGATACAGGTCCTACATGTATTTTGTAACATTTATCCCTAACAATTTCATATGTTTGATGCAGTTTTAAATGCTGTTTTAAATGATAATTTGTGGGGTGCCTAGGTGGCTCAGACGGTTAAGCATCTGACTCTTGATTTTGGCTCAGGTCATTGATCTCAGGGTTGTGACGTCAAGCCCCACGTCGGGGCTCCATGCTGAATGCGGAGCCAGCTTAAGATTCTTTCTCTCTCTCCCTCTGCCCCTCCCTGTGTGCATGCATGGGCTCCTTCTCTCTCAAAAATAAATAAATTGTAACATAATATTCATTGCTAGTATATAGAAATACAATTGAAATCTGAACGTTGGCTTTCATCCTTGAGCCTTCCTAAACTTACTTTAGTTCTAATAACGTTTTTCATGGATTTTTTAGAATTTTCTATCTAGAAGATTATACTGTCCACAAACAAGGACGCTTTTTTTTTTTTTTTAATTTCCAATCTCTATGCCTTTTACTCATAGTTCTCGCATTATGGCCTTGGCTAAAACCTACACAGGACAATGTCGTACGGAAGTGTTGAGAGTGGGCATCTTCATCTCATTCTCAAGGTGAAGGAGGAGTGGGACTGGCACAATGCACAAAAAATTTAGGAGCGTAAAGAATGTCACTTGGTGAGAGCCTGTGTCTTCTTTCGGCTCTACCCTCCTGTATATGGCATCAACATCAGGCCAATTTTCTCCACGTGAAGTTCCCAGCAGCTCTTAGCACCATTGCCGTTTCCATGTAGCACAGAGGTTGTCAACCACGCACCGCTTTGCCCTCCTTTCCCCCTGGAGACATGGGGCAGTGTTGGGAGAAATTTGGGGTTGTCACAACCGGAGGTTGTGACCACGGATGTCGTCAGGCATTTTACAACGCACAGGACAACCCCTCCACGACAAAGAATCATCTGGACTTACATGTCAATAGTGTCGTGGCTGAGAAATGATGTAGTGAAAAGAGCTCCTCCTACCAACAATTTTAACCCGAGTCCTAGGACTGATTCTCATTGGCTCGACTTCTGTCATGTGCTCATCTCAGAACTGACCACCGTGGCCAAGGCGGTAAAAACACCAATTGGCCAGATCCGGGCCATGTGTGAACTGCTAGGGCTGGGGCTGACACATCACAACTACCCAACCACACAAACTGTGAACGTGGCGCTTTGCCTTACCAAAGTTTAAATTACTGGCTGACATCGGGGGAAGGGGGAAACGATGCTGGGAAGGCAAGAAAACCAGATGTGCATGAGCTCCCCCTTGGGAGAAGAAGCTTGTAAGAATCTCAGCCAGGTGGATAGGGGCTAAAGGTCTACGAGGGACTGGAGGACCAGACAGGACAGTGGAGGCTCCTGACTCACACTAACAAGGGGGGCCTCGGGGGGACACTCTGATGTTGACAGGAGAACACTGGGACACATTGGCCACTGGACGCCTTCACGGCAGGAGCTCACTTCCAGCGTCACTGTCATAATTTGGAACAGGAAGGGAGTGAGGGGGGGACTGACTCTCTGTGAATTGGAGGGAAGGAACCAGAGTAAGGTTGGAGGGAAGGAACCAGAGCAGACAGACGTGGTCTTCGGAGAGCTTCAGTGACTCCAAATGTAAACACCCGGGGAGAAACAAGGGTGGTCCTGTGGGAATCTTAGACCCACACCAAAGGCATTGAGCATTATGTCTTGCTGCTAATCTAGTGGGGGGAGTATTTTCACGAATGGATCAGATTAATAAAAGTTATCACTCGATACCTTCCAAAGCTGGTGATACTGTGGTATGTGGTGATTATGGTTCAAACTCCTTTTATTTTCCTCCTCTAGAAAGAAAAGAGTCAGTGCTGCACTGCCTGACAGGCTCAATGTAAGCATGATACTTAAATGACGGCTCGGTGGAGGGCCATGCTTTTCTCCCATCCAGAATTTTCCAACAAAAGGCATTCTTGGGGGGGGGGGGGAAGCTCTGATCAAAGACCCATGAAGTAATAATACCACCTCCATTCCACATTTTCCCATGTAAAAAGCTAAAACCCTCAGAAAACACTATAATACAGTGTTGCTGAAAAAAAAAAAAAAGAAGAAGAAAAGAAAGGAAAAAGCTAATTACCTTTGTTAGGTGCAGGAAGGGGAAGCAATTTTTGGTTTTTTGTCATTAAGTGTGAGACAGCTCTCCAACTTTGGGATCTATCCAGATAAATAATATTGCAGAAATATGAGATTAACACCAATTCATAATGAATATTTCTGACTTAAAAGGCACTGAAGGACAAACATATTTGTGTAATGAAGGTTTTGATCTTAAAGCTAGTAAAATGGGCTTTCGCCACTATTCATTTGCTTCCTGGCTTCTAAGGGGATTGGGTTTTTGAATAAGAGAGCAGTCTGGAATCAATTTACAAGGTGCACATGAGGACACAGCAAGGTGGGTACTGCCCAAGAATATTATTGCACAAAAGAAACCTCAAAAGCAATTTCCCACTTACTTTTCTCTGCACTAGAAAATCAGAGGCTCTGGGAACACTTGAAGAGTTAAAATACGGTAAGTGGATTAGCCTAATTCCCTGATGATTTTTTTTTTCAGTTTTATGTAGAAAAGTTTTTGAAAGTATTCATTAGCAAACCCGAGAAATCCGGAAGCATTACAGTCTGAAGGCAACCTCAGGTTCTGTTGGGCTTTGTTTGCCCACATTTTTATGTCTACGATTCCCAAGAAGTGAACCTAATTCTCAACCCCTACCTAGCCCTTCCCCCGCACCAGCCAGTTTTTGAAAAAAGTGTCAGGAATTCTTTGTCACCTGAGAGAAAGCACTCTCTCCTCTCACTCTAATGTTCGAAATCCCAGGGCAGTCCCCTGCTCTGTGCCATTTGGACTTCATGCTCACATTCTGTACCCCAAGGAGCACAGCACATGATTGACAACTTACAGTAGGACCACAAGATTGGAGGGAAGGAAGAAGCACTTCCCCAAACCTGTTTCTTGAAGAAAACAGGCAGTTCCGAGTCTGGGCAAACAAATAATATGCCACATTATAAGGATCACGAGATAACTTGTTTTTCCACATTTTAACTTCTCTGAAATCATGATCGAGGTCGCATTATGTGTAATTGGCAATATTTCTCCTCTGTGAGCATTATATAAAATAGCGGTGCATCTTATTCAATGAAACATGGGCTGCCTGAAGACATGCGAAGGTCAAAAGGAGAATAATAATAATAGCAGACAACGATAACGGTAGACGCGGCTGCCTGGATGGAAGAAAATGCCAAGGATCAAAACCTCAATACTAAGGGAGGGATACAGAGGTTAATGCTGTGCAGCACTGTCGTGTTTTTGTAGACAAAGCACCTGAGCTTCTGTCACTGACTCAGACAAGTTGCCTGGGGGAAATTGTTCTGCTCCTGGAGCCTTTGTTTCCAGCTTTGGAACTGACAGTTCGGTAGCTCGGCTCGCCTACTTCTCTGGAATGCTGTAAGGGCTAAAAGGTTGACAACCTGCTGAGTGTCTGTCTCTTACCTGCCCTTCTGGTAGTATTCAGGACAGTCAGTGGGGCAATAGGGAGCTTTTGCAGCACTCACGGGTGCCCAAGGATCCCCCTTTCAGGAGAGCTAAGTATTCCACGCGTCCTGGCTCTTTAACGTTCATGAGTCACTTTAGGAATACTTTATCTTCTTGCATCAGTCCTAATTGCTCAGAAAATAGCAAAGGGGCACCCGTGGTAGCTGCAACCCAAATGACTTTGCGGGCCCTCCTGCTGTGCCCTCCAAGTCTGTTTTCAAGATTTATCTCCACTCAGAATTAACTAGAAGGAGGGGGAGGAGGGGAAGAAAATGCTAAATAGCTGTATCATGTTACAAATTAAGTTCAGCTTCCACAATGGCGAAACACACTGGGTGCATATTAACCAGGCATTGTGTCGCAGAGTCTTTTCTGAGGGTGGTTTTTGGCTTTGTCTCTCCAAGTGTTTCCAGATCCAGCGTCCTTGCAGCCTTTTCTGGAGAGATCCAAGTTTGGCTGAGACAAGTTGACTGAGTACATTCTCCTACTTGTTAATGCAAAAGGTCCCTCTGTTCCAAGCGCCGGGGAAGCCAAATGGGACTAATGAGGCTGGAAGATAATATAGGGGGGGGGGTTTGAGGTACATGTTCTCCCCAAAATACACTCTGGGGCAATGGGTTAGCATGTTGATGAGAGAGAACGTTAAGACCCA
Organism: Acinonyx jubatus; assembly: GCF_027475565.1. Lineage (NCBI taxonomy): Eukaryota > Metazoa > Chordata > Mammalia > Carnivora > Felidae > Acinonyx > Acinonyx jubatus. Next base: position 158,514,746 of record NC_069382.1, read on the forward strand.
GTTACCAGCGATTGAGCAATTCTTCCCGAACGTCACCTTTCATGCTGCTGCCAGAGCAGGGCCATGAATTCCCAGCGAGTGGGCATCGTCGCACTGGCTTTCCATTGCACAGTGGGGCTGTGGCAAGAAGGGGCAGCAACGCGTGAGGCACATCTATCTTGTAGACACAAGCCTGTGAGAAAAAGGGGCACATCATCCTCTATTCCAGGAGGAAGGTGAGCATCAGGACTGTAAAAGCTCTGCCCGTATTAAGACTGTGTTCCAGGGCTCCATGTAACTCTGTGACTGACATGCAGTGGCCGGAGTCCCGTGTCATTGACCGAATGACGCCTGACTCGTCTAAAGGACAAGAGATGCTGCTTCCTACGCGGGTCTGTAACCGCGGTGCACGCACTCTCCCATTCCATGGTTTCACGGACCGTAGGGACATTTCTTCATCTCTTCCGTCGTTCATTCAACAGGTGTAATTACGGAGTGTGCCTACCATATGCTCAGCCCTGTTCGAAGCCCCGGGGAGGCAGCTGTAAACAAAGCAAATTAAAAAGGAAACAAAAAGCAACTCCCTCTTAATGAAGTCTCCATGCTAGTGGATGTTGGTAGATTTGCCTCTCCGGCCCCCCTCCTTTGGTGCCAGCACTGGGCAGGCGGGGGGTGCTCCTTTTGGGAGCCATTCTCAGGCTTTGTGATGGAGACGAGGTTTATGAAACGCTGGTGGCTGAGGCACATGTGAACTTGGGGCACTGCAGCCCCTTGGTCACAACCGTTAGAGCTGTTGGTGAAAAAGCCCGCTGCTTCACTTGGTGCGGTGGGGGGATGACTAGCTGGCGAGATGTGAGTCTAGCACTGTTGCTGGCCGTCGCTGTCACCACGCAGGGACACGTGCCTGGGAATGAAGCGGACACAGAGGAAAGCCAAGCTGAGAGATGGAGAGAGAGAGAAACTGAGAGAACCAGCATGTTTTCTACGCCCATGAGCCAACAGTTTCCATTTCCTATTAGACCAGTTTGAGTTGGGTTTCTGTTATTTGTTTTTTTTTTCTTTTTTAGTGTTTATTTATTTGAGGGGGGAGGGGCAGAGAAAAAGGGAGACACAGAATCCGAAGCAGGCTCCAGGCTCTGAGCTGTCAGCGCGGAGCCCGACGCGGGGCTTGAACTCATGAACTGCAAGATCATGACCTGAGCCAAAGTCGAATGCCCAACCGACTGAGCCACCCAGATGCCCCAGGTTTCTGTTATTTGGAACCAAGAGATGGCTGACAAATAGGATCCGGGGTGCTAGGTGAAGTCATGAGATAGGAGTTGGTTTTCTGTCGCTTTCTCTCTTCCTCATCAGTGCACACTCTACCCCAGAAAAACCCAGCACACTGATGCTAAGGCCTAATCCTGGGACATCCCTGAGAGGTATTCCATTCCTTTAACCCATTGGACTGAACGTGTGATTTTCCCCTGTTCTGTGACACTCCCCTGCTCCACTCACGGTGAGACCACACAGTGTGGAGGGAGCGGTCAGCGTTCCGAGGCCGATAGAGCAGGCTCTGAAACCTGTCTTTGCAATGTACCAGCTGTGTGGCCTTGAGTCTCGCTTTCAACATCCGCCACATGGGAATCCCAGCCCCATCCTCGTAGCATCGTACATAGGAGGAGCCGCACGACAAACGGGTCTCCTCTTCTTTCCATTCTATCATTTCTCTCCCCTCACGACACTTAGCATGTTGGACATGTTGCGACAAACTGATCAAGCCACTGAGAGTACACGAGTGGAAAAAACAAACAAACCTGGGGGTCCCTAAGCAAGGGAAGGTAGCCCTGTACGAGGAGGTTCTATCCGGCTCAGGTCCCCGCCAAACTTGTCGGCCTTTTTCTCCCCTCCAGCCCTGAAAATTAACGCAGGAAATGTGAGTAGCGATAACAAGTAAAGTGTGTTTCTTTCCAGGGATATTTACATTTTTAACTGGAACACTCTCTTTAATGGATGACTCTTAATTACAGGCGTTAAAGGGTGGTGGGGGGGGCTCAGAGAGAGACGGTTTACAGGCAGGGAGGGGCTGGCCAACCACACCAACCACACCAGCCCCCACTGTCGTGCTCAGTGGGTGAAGCCAGCACCGGGGGGGGGGACTGTCACTGTGCTCTGATCTCACCACGCTCCTCTCTGAGATAAGCCCGTGCGGTGTGGGCTCAAGGGTCTGAACCCCCTTCCCCACTGCAGTCATCCTGTGAGAAGCAAAGGCCCGTCCCGCTGCAGAAGTTCCAATCGCCTTCTCCCGGCTTCCCTGGCTGCTTGGCGGGCTAATGGGCTGTGTTCTGTCCATTAGACGCAGTGACTGGGACCCTGACACAAAAAGCAAGGACGGTGGAGGATGCTTCCGGGCGGTAGACCTGTCCACAACCTGTACGCAGGGGCAGCGGGGCCAGGGGGCTAATGGGGATGCCCAATGCCCTGCACCCCCAGGGTTAGGGGCGTAAGTGAGGTCCCTCAACAACAGGTGCAGAAGGCTTTTTGCTGGCTGCTTTCTGAATGCATGACCTCTTTGCCGGGTGCTCCCAATTTCTCAGCGACTCTGTGAATTAAGAACTATTATTTTGGTAAATTAATTTCTACATAAACCCGCTGGGGTAGATTTCTGTTGCTCGCAAATCCCAATCCTCATAAGCGCTAGTCCGTAAACGACTTCCAAATCTCCATCCCAGTCCCGACCTCTCCTATTTTCTAAACTTCTTGTCTTGTCTCGAGCCAAGAATCCCCAGTGATACCTGCTACTGCCAAATTTACTCAAGGTCACGAATTTCTTCCTGAATGTCAACTCAGTTTTGCGTCAATGGTGTCTCTGGTGTCCTGGTCCCTCAGTAGTAATTAGTGTCCTATGAGTGTAATCCTTGACTCCTTTTTTTTTTTTTTTTTAACATCCTATACCCATTCTGTCCCTCAATAAGCCCCTCTAGTCAACAAATATTGATGGCATGCCTGTTAAACCCCAGGTTCTGGGAGAGTGGCCGTGAGCCTGACAGATACTGTCCGGCCTTCCAGGCGCCTGATCTACCTTTATACACAGATTCTACCTTTTTATATAGTTCCGCATTGCCTTGGGCTATTTTTTTTTTTTTTCATCATCCCTTTTGGTGCATCTTCTACTGAGGTATTTTGAATCACCTCACGTCTGTGGTCAGACACCCACGGCGGTTCATTACAGTGTTGCAAATCCAATTAGGACCTTGGATAATATGGCCTCGTAGGCCCCTGGCAAGCGCCTTTCTTGCCTCTCCGTTGTCTCTTACTGAGCACGACACTCGATTTGTGCTCTCTCTTCTAAGACACCCTCTCAGCTCCAACCCCGGGTCCCCCTGAAACATAACAGGCCGTTCCCCACCTGGAATGCTTCTCTAACCCAAGTCAGACAGCAGAGTGCTCCTGGGAGGTATTCTCACAGCAGTGCCATCAGGCTCCAGATGTTCTAGATACCCCAGCATCCCCTAAGGCACACGTATGATTTCCCTATATAGTTTGTGTTGTTTGCGTGCTTGACATAGTCAGGCGTTTTGAGTTTATACGTTAGTGCGTGTGTGTACATCAGGTGTTTGTTTAATCTTTGAGACTGTAAATTCCTCGAAGGCACAGACTATGTCTCTTATTTCTAAGTCTCCTGGCGTGTAGTTAGAATGACAATGATAATATCGGTATTCGGATGTTGCTTTACTGCTTACAAAGTGCTGTCACAAATATCACAAATGGCTCTCACCACAACATTTTGAGACGGTAATAAAAGAAACATGGAAGTTAAGACTTTAGGCTCTGGATCAGGCAGACCTAATGAAATCGTGACTCTACAACTTACTGTGGGCCTGTGCCTCAGTTTATTAATCTGTGAACAGGACATAAGGGTGCCTATAGGATTGCTATAAGAATTAAAATAAGTCCAAGTAAGAAAAGTGCCTGGCACATAACACAGGCCCGGTTAGGAGTATTGTTATTGTTTGTTCAAGTAACCACCTTCATTTTACAGATGAGGAAAATGAGGCTGAGAGAGGTTAAGTAATTTGCTTCTGAACTTGAAGTTGCCAAAAGACAGACCAGGCTATAGAATAGGCTCTAAAACGCCAAAGGCAGCACAGTCCCCAGTGATCTGTTAGGACCCCTGGCAATTCAAAACATCATATTGATTTATGTGTATAATAAATCGCTGGGAGAGCTGGATGAACATTGCTCAAGTGTGTCACGATCTCACGATTCATGGGTTCAAGCCCCGCGTTGGGCTCTGTGCTGACAGCTCGGAGCCTGGAGCCTACTTCGGATTCTGTGTCTCCCTCTCTCTCTGCCTCTGCCCTGCTCATGCTCTCTCTCTCTCTCTCTCTCTCTCTCAAAAATAAACAAATATTGGGGCGCCTGGGTGGCTCAGTCGGTTGAGCGTCCGACTTCAGCTCAGGTCATGATCTCACGGTTCGTGAGTTCGAGCCCCGCGTCAGGCTCAGGGCTGATGGCTCAGAGCCTGGAGCCTGCTTCTGATTCTGTGTCTCCCTCTCTCTCTCTGCCCCTCCCCCATTCATGCTCTGTCTCTCTCTGTCTCAAAAATAAATAAATATTTAAAAAAATAAATAAATAAAAAAATAAACAAATATTGAAAAAAAAAAAAAGCTATAGCACCCCTTCCCAAGAGATCAGAAATGCTGAATAAACACTTCAGGTGCTGGCTGCCAGCCCAATGCCGGCACAACTGGAGGGAAGCTGCTGGAACACAGGACTCCTCTCTTGGGTCCTAAATTAGACACTATTTTTTGTCCCATTCTTCTTCACTGGTGAGGAAAAAGGAGGGCAAAGTCCCCAGTGCAACATTTCCCAAGGAACCCATCCCATCCATAATCCATGCGGTCGTTGCTTTTGTGTTGTCGTGATATATGGAAAGGAACGAAACGACCACTAGCAGAGAAAAACAACGCCTTTTTTGAAAGCAAATGAATTGTCCACGAGGACATTCCAATTGAGAGGCCCATTCTGTGGGGTTGTGAAGAGAGCACAGGGCATGCCCCAGCGCTGAGCTGCGTGACCCTGGGACCGCCTACCCAGCCTCGGGGGCTCACGTTCTTTACCCGAGCAATGGGGCTAATAAGCCCCATCACAGGATTATGGTGAGGATTACATGAGATTATACACATAAAGCACTTGGCATTATACCCAGCTGGTAACAGAGTCCAAGGTGGCTTTTTAAAATTCTGGGCTCTGCTCAGGGTCAGTCCTGGCTCAGTCCACCCAGCGATTACCATGAACCTCAGCAACCCTGGGGTAGGGACATGAAAGAGTGCTCGGTGGCCGACAGCTCCCTACGACCTTAGGGGCCGCCTAGTCTGAGCACTTTACTGGTTTCGGAACACCCAAACCCCGAGGGATGTAGCTTACTGTGTTTTACTTTCCTTTTAAATTTTGACATACAGTCTTTCTACAATAAAGCGTGCAAATCTTAAGTGTGCAGCTCAATGGATTTTTACCCTGTGTACACCCTTATTGTCACCATCCCGATCATTATAGAACATTCTCATTACCCTCGAAGGTTTTCTCCCTGCCCGTTGCAGAGATAACCTGCCTCCAGACGTAACCACTCTTCTGGCTTCTATGACCTCAGATTTGGTTTGTTTATGGTCAGGGAATTTGTTTTTAAAAGAGGCAAATGAAAAGCACTCGTGCTTTTAAATCACCTGCCACCACCACCAAGAACAACCTTGTTTTAACCTAAGGTTCTTCTGAGATTGGAAAAAGAAGTGGGAAGGGAAAAACCCAGGCTGGGGAGGAACATCGGGTTAGGAGAGGCGGAGCTTTGGGAAAGGGCAGTGGTAACGTGAGGGAAAGTCCGAGAGCCAGAAGGAAAACAATTCATGTAACAGAGGAGGTATTTACAGACTGGAAAGTGACTAAATGCCTCTGAGGAGCCCTGGATACTCTGACGCTCCATCCACTGACTGCCTGCAGACGCTCCAAGACCCTTTAAAAAAAATTTTTTTTTAATGTTTACTTATTTTTGAGACAGAGAGAGACAGAGCATGAATGGGGGAGGGGCAGAGAGAGAGGGAGACACAGAATCGGAAGCAGGCTCCAGGCTCTGAGCCATTAGCCCAGAGCCTGACGCGGGGCTCGAACTCACGAACCGTGAGATCGTGACCTGAGCTGAAGTCGGACGCTCAACCGACTGAGCCACCCAGGCGCCCCTCAAAGACCCTTTAAACTGACATCCGAGGGGATGGATTAAAGAAAGCCTTCTAGATGCGCCTGGGTGACTCAGTTAAGCATCCAACTCTTGGTTTCCACTCAGGTCATGATCTCATGGTTTGTGGGTTCGAGCCCCATATCCAGCTCTGCACTGACAGTGTGGAGCCTGCTTGGGATTCTCTCTCCCCACCCCCCCATCTCTCTCTGTCACTCCTCTGCTGTGCCCTCTCTCTCTCTCAAAGTAAATAAACTTGAAAGAAAGAAAGAAAGCCAGCCTTCTAGGTAGAAAGTCAGTCTGCCAATTGCCTGCACAGATAGGCACCTGAAAACAAGGTCTGAAAACAAGCCTCAGGGGTGGAGGGGGTTGGCTCCTGGGAGGGTTGAAGTGTCCAAACTTCTCAAAGAGGGGAAAGAGGAGGGAGAAAGAAGGCTGTCCCAGACAGTGCGAGTATGGCTGGTCATGTTCAAACAGCTCCATGCAATATTTAGGCTTCCAGATAATCTTCTCTTGTTAAACTGTGAGGGGATTACATTAACTGGTCATGATTCCTCTGTTGACACTCGGATTATCTGTGCTGATAGAAGGGGAGGAAGGCCAGCCTGTTAGCCTAGGTGGCAGGGGGAGAATGTGGTCAGGGACCGCACTGGGCTGGGCTGGGACAATGGAGGGTCAGGGTCATCCGAGCCAGCTCAGGGAGCCATTGTGAGACCTATCGGGAAACAGAGCTCCCTCCGCTACTCGTTTTTCTTCTCAACCCAGCCCCCGCCGAGAAGGAGCTCTGAGCAGTCAAACTACGGATTACCCTGGGCCAAACTTCAGGACCTCTGGCCACCGGGGAGGGATCTAAGCAGTGGCCAAACACAATTAGATTCAAGTTATAAAATGGAATTAGCCTGAATATAGGGGAAGCTACAAAGTCAGTAGTTTGACTGATGGCTCTTTTGTATTTTCACTTCCTTCCCCCTGACTGCATCTGCAAAGCTGCGGGAACACTGCAGCACGCTGTGCAAAGTCTCTTGTGTCTATATATCTTTAATGCAGGAGATTTGAAGCATGCCCCGCAATATGCTCATCTGTTTATAAATTGTATACACGGACGCCTCTGCCGGTGTATTCTGTGCAGGAAAAACAACAAAACGAACATTTGGAGAAATGAGGTGAAAGATGAAATAAACAATACCGTTAAACTGATTTTACTCTCCACAGTGCAAAAATATTTTGCTTTAATCACAAAGAATTAATATGTCTTAGCAGGAGTCGCGGTTTAGTAAATCTTTAACCTGTTATGCTAAAACAGCTTGATGAGCCAGTTCTGGCCGGTTTTGAGCGAAAGCTTAAGAGAGTTTAAATCTTGGTTTTCAAGACTGTCAGAGCTGACAAAGTTCCTTCACCGAGGGACATAGAGACAAAAGAAGAGATGAACCCCTGGCTGGAATCAGTAAATCACACTAGTTTATTTTTTTAGTCTCATTTGTAAATTATGCAGACTGTGTTGAAATTTGGCCAGGAAATTTCTTTTTTTTTTTTTTTAATGTTTATTTATTTATTTTTGAGAGAGAGAGAGAGAGACAGAGAGAGAGAGAGAGAGAGAGAGGGAGATTGAGAGCACGAGCAGGGAGGGGCAGAGAGAAAGGAAGAGAGAGAATCCCAAGCAGGCTAGATCACTGTCAGCGCAGAGCCTGATGTCAGGCTCGATCTCACAAACTGCTAGATCATGACCTGAGCCAAAAACAGGAGTTGGAGGCTTAACCAACTGAGCCACCCACGTGCCTCCGGCCAGGAAATTGCCGTCTTCCCTGATGTTTGTATCAGTTGTTCTTACAAGGTGATCTTGAACTACTCTTCTACTGTTGGTACTTTTAACAAATGAATTCAGAACCCACTAGAACTCTTTGTTTGGAAGTTCTTTACAAAGGTTAGAAAATTACATTTTCAACTTTTTAAAGAGTGCTGACCTGTGGCACATTTATACTATTTGCCCCAACAGATGAAAAATTCGAACCATTTTCAAAATGCTGTTTTCATGCGTAAGTTTCCTTAGAAAGGCTTTCTGGTTAAAATGTCACCTTTACCTTGAGGGGACAGGTGAAGTACGCCTGTTGGTTCGAAAAGTCTGCTTTGTACCATTTGTCGCCATAGTAAAGGTCTGCAAACACAGAACGGTCCTTTCTCGTAAGAGACGAATGTGGAACATACCCTTAAGTTTGACAACTCTATTCAGAGCTTTTCCGTAACCAATCAGGGGTTCAAAATACTTTCATGATCACTCTCCGTGTCCATAGAAAGTATTGCTGATTCTACTAAGATACCATAGCAACCAGGCATGTGTGAATGGCAGTATCTCTCAATATCTGAAAAGGATGGGAGGTGAGGGCACCGTGGCCAATGCTCCACCATGGAGAACTGGTCTCTATTTCCAGGGCGTCTCCCACGCTGTGTGACAAGTAACCCTCCGACATTCAGGCAGAGGGTACCAGTGATAATCCACATAATACGTTTTTGTTTTGTGTTGGGATGAAAAATAAATGTCTACAGAAGCTTAAAATGTCCCAGTGGCTCACTCCCCACTCTGGAAACGTGTTGCTCTTAAGTTGCCTTAACTCTGAATCCGTGTAGTTCATCATTCTAGTTGTGAGACTTTGGGGACGTTTTATAACCTTTGCTCTGCATAGGTTTCCTCTCCACGCTTGGGATAACGGCAATACTGACCTCATAGGATTGCTATGAGGATCACATGAGATCATACATGAAATCTCTTAGCGTGGTGCCTGGTGTGATGACAAGTGGCTATGATAATGCTTGCACTTCAGGTTCCATTAATCACGAAGCCACTTTAACCAGATTTTGCCTGAGTCAGCCTGAGAGAATCTATCATTCCTCCCCACCTCATTCCTTCCTCTATCCCAGGTCTGACTTTGGACTTGGCAAATATACCTCATTGGATCTCATACATGGGATCCGATTCAGCAATAGTAGTAGCTTGGAGCACTGGGTCCAAAAGGACTGTGATGTCGAGTCTAAGTTCAACAGGGGGTGGGGAGGGAGGGGTAGTGCTGTGATTGATTACTAATGTCTGCCATGGGCACAGGAGGAGATGGTAGGGAGCGTCCCAGATACTACTGATCTTGATCTCCCTTCTGGGTACCTTCGGGACCCAGAGAGTGCCTTGATCATCCTTACATGACCAGTCCCTGGCATAGTGTCTGCAATATACCAAGAAGTCAAACAAGGTTTGTTGAATAAAATGAACATACAAATAAAGGGTTCTACCTTGTCTGTTACTACCATTGCTTCCATTAGCTTGAAGGAAATTATTGTTTTCTAAAAGAGGTTTGATCATAGAGAGCTGCCCAGGGGTTTTCGGAGCAGGTATGACCAGGTACCTCAGGTTGAAGAAGGGGCTATGGAAGGTGAGCTGTGGAGAAAGGTGAGCCTGAGGAGAGCAAAGGAGCAGGAGGTGGGGAAAGACCACGTAAAGCTTATGGGGCACAAACTGAAGTCTGGCAAACTGTAAGTCACATTATAACCAAAGTGACTGTCCTAAATTCTGTGAATGGAATAAAGGAGCGTTATGTATGCTTTTATGCCAGTACTTTAAAAAATTGTTGGATAACAGATACAAAAACATTTCCATGCATGTAAGGGGCTTAAGAATCACAGGGGTAGGGGCACCTGGGTGGTTCAGTCGGTTAAGCATCCAACTCTTGATTTCAGCTCAGGTCATGATCTCACAGTTCAAGCCCCACATCAGGTTCTTTGTTGCCAGCACGGAGCCTGCTTGAGATTCTCTCTCTCTCCCTCCCTCTCTGCTTCCATTTTTCTAGTCCATTTCACCACCTCACTGCCAATGTGCCATGGAGATGATCTTGTCTTTTCAAACTATAGAACTATAGTAAAGTGACATGATAGTTGACTCTTGAACAATGTAAGGGTCAGGGTTACCGACCCCTTACACAGTCAAAAATCCGTGTATAGCTTTTGACTCCCCCAAAACTTAACTACTAACAGCTTGCTGTGGATCAGAAGCCTTACTGATATCATAACCAGTCAATTAACACATATTTTGTATGTTATATGTATTATATCCTGTATTCTTATAATAAAGTAATCTACAGAAAAGAAAATGTTATTAAGGCAATCATAAGAAGAGAAAATACGTTTACACTATTGTACTCCATTTATCAAAAAACATCTGGATATAAGCAGACTCACGCAGTTCAAACTCAGGTTGTTCAAGAGTCAACTATAATTGAATTTTAGATGTTTAAAACATTGGTCATACCCTCTTAAGTTAAGCCAAGTCTCTTTGGGTATTATAAAACTTGAACTGAGAATGACTATAAGCTGTGTGCATCCATATAAAGCAAATGTGTCGTTATACATGTACATTATAATTAATGTAAAATTATAATTTAATGTCTGCCATTTACTGTGGAGTAATGTTCATCATTCACTGTAAACAGGCAACAGAAAACACCCACTCGAGTTGTTAGGCATGCCTTTGATTTCCTGACTCTTTTATGCCTGGCTCCGTAAATTAAATCGCCGAGCGTACTCATCTAGAGGAGATTTTCTTGTTATTTGTTTCCTAATGAACATTAGTCAAGCCTTGACTAATGTTGGATATGAAGTTACACATTAGCCACGTATTAAACATTGTCTACTGTGTATATAGAATGTAACTGTACAAGGTGAGCTTCTTTTGGCATTTGAGAGAGCCCAGTAAATAGCATTTCTCTTCCAGGATCAAGTTCAGAGCCAACTGAAATATCAGACAAAAGAATAAGGCAGCCAAGAAACTAAATCACCTTTTTCTCCCACGGATGGAGTGGATATTACAGAATGCGGCTTATAGATGCAACCAGACTCCAGAATTAGGCAAATCAGCCGACACAGTCATAGACAGGTGTAGATGACCACGGACACAGCCCTTCTAGGAACGTAAAACACGGCTGAGCACGGAAGCACGTGCACACCTGCGGAAGAGAAGGCGAGCTGGGCCCCAAGTCCCGGCATCACCTTCCGGAGTCCCCAGTCAGGTGAATCCCTCCTCACACCTTTTTTCCAGTGTGGCCCTGTAGCCTTGAAGTCATGCAGGGGGACGGTGCCAGATTCAAGAGAAGGATGATGGAAGGTCATCAAAACACTGAATAAGGTCAAATCATGCAGGAAATATGATATTACTCATTTGAGTAGATTTGAATGTAGGCTCCCTGACGGCCAAAAATTTTTTTCTGTTTGTTCTCTACTATATTCTCAGTGCTTGGGAAGATTGCTTGGCATATACAAGGTGTCCAATGAGTATCAGTCAAGTGAACAAAGAGGGAGGAGAAAGTGAGCAGGCAGAGAGAGGAAGCAAGAATATTACCCATGTGACACTCCCTCCTCGTGAAGAAAAATGGCCTTCCCCACACATCTAGAAGATATTTTTAAAGTCATAACATCTGTCCTGGGAGAAATCATTTTGGTTTTTTTTTTTTTGTTTTTTCATTTTGATTTGGCAAACTTGCCATCACATGATACCGCCAAGTTGTTTGTGGTTATGAAAAAAGAGTGATATTATTTACTGATCTTTCTTGAACATAATGTTAAGCACCAGGCACTGTCCCACATGTTTGACGAGTATCAGCCTCCCTGAATTTCGTAGCAATCATGTGAAATATGGAGCATTACTGGCCCAGTTTAGGGATGTACAAAAGGACAGCGCCAAGTGTAACAAAAAGTCAGATCCAGACTCTTGAGTCCCTGAGCTCGTCCTGTTAACCACTACCCTTTATTTCGCTCTTGAATCACACCTTTGTCGCTCTCACTCATGTGTGAGCACAACCTGTCCTTTGCAGAGTTATCTTCATCTCTGTGGGATTTAGTTTCCACATCTGTAAAAAGGTGGTAACACTGCTTACTCAATGCAGTGGGGCTAAATAAAATAATGACTGTTGGGGCACCCGGGTCACTCAGTCGGTTAAGCGTTTGACCCTTAATTTCGGCTCAGGTCATGATCTCATGGTTCGGAGGTTCAAGACCCTCATTGGGCTCTGTGCTGGCAGTGTAGAACCTGCTTGTGATTCTCTCTCTCTCTCTCTCTCTCTCTCTCTCTCTCTCTCTCTCTGCCCCTCCCCTGCTTATGTTCTCTCTCTCTCTCTCTCCCTCTCAAAATAAATAAACATTAAAAAAAAATAACGACTCTCAAGCACTTAGCACAATGCCCGGGACATAGTGAATGATTTATAAATAGCTGTCACTGTGTCCGTCATTAATATTGACCTTGCCTCTCTTGCAAAGCCTTTGTGTCAGGCCTCATATACGTCCATCTAATGGCCACCCTTGGGTCAGGTGCCCACCCAGATCCCGTGAGCTCCAGCAGGAATGATGGGCTCCCATGTCCGTTTTCTGTCTGACAGTACTACAGACTTGGTGGGTACTGAGCTCTGCTTCTTCTCGAACACATAGTCTGGACTTTCTTCCCATGGCCAACTCTGACCGTTGGTGGGTCTCACTTTCCATTTTATAAGGGAGGCCAACACCTGCCCCGCCTCAATCGTCGGGGAGGTCAGAAAAGTGCACACCGTGTTTTCTGTGAAGGAGAAGGGCCTGTGACAAGCCATACGGCTGTGTGTGGGGGTGCAGAATGCACCTGTATGGAATAAGCTCCTTTTGAGTTCCAGGAGAGTCCACAACCTGCACTCCTCTTCCCTGACCAAGTTGTCAACCAGCCGTGATAAAAGGCAAAAGAGCAAAGCAGCCCGGACCCCAAAACGTCGCCCCTGTTTACTGAGAAAGCCGATATGGAAGAATGTGGCTTACGTGCAGGCTTCCGGAGATACTGAATTCCAAAAATAGGTAAACCAACCTACCCGGTCAAAGACGGTACTGGAACAGTGAGTCCCTGCAGGGGTCAAGAGTATCCAACTTAAAGGAGGGGAGGTTTGTAAGGGCATAGGTCTTGTGCCCCAACTAATGTGAGCTACTCTTGTTATCACTAAGGGATTTGGCTAAATCCAAATGAGGGAGCGTGGCGTTGAGAGGAACATCATACGATCTGCCACTGTTTTCTAGCCTGAGGAGTAATGTCCCCACGTCTGACGTGGAGGACCTTGAATGCCTTGAACCTAAATTTTCATTGATCCTGGAGGAAATCAAAGAAAAGTCAGGTTGTTGGGGCGCTCGGGGGGCTCAGGTCACGATCTCGCAGTTCACGATGTTCCAGCCCCGCGTCGAGCTCTGTGCTGACTGCTCGGAGCCTGGAACCTGCTTTGGATTCTGTGTCTCCTTCTCTCTCTACCCCGCCCCTGCTCACACTCTGTCTCTGTCTCAAAATTTAAATAAACGTTAAAAATTTTTTTTTTAATTAAAAAAAAAAAAAAGAAAGAAAAATCAGGTTATTATGGTGAAGAAAGCCCAGACCCCTCCCCACGCACTTTCCCCCTAAATCTCTATGAGAAGCAAAAGCTCCAGAAATGCATAGGAAACTTTTTGGGACATGTGATTCCAAAAAACCCACTCATCATCAGGAGTCATTAGGGTGAGTTTCAGGCTTTTTTTTTCTAGCAAGCTTTTGAGGTAGAATTTCTGGTTTTTTCCTTCCTTCCTTCCTTCCTTCCTTCCTTCCTTCCTTCCTTCCTTCCTTCCTTCCTTCCCTTCTTCTTTAGCTAAAGAGCTGTGAGCAGAAGTAGACGGCCTGGTGCCAGAAAGGCGCCAAAGTGAATTAACGCTGATTCCCCTGAGGGAAAATGTAAAACTGCTAACAACTTGTTTGCAAAGGTAGGAGAGGTGGAAAGTGTAAGCCTAATGTTCCCCACAAGCTGCGGCTTGCTTTTCAGAGAGGAGAGTGTTCTCAAGAGTTCCAAAATACACCGTGCACCTGCCATCTGCCTGCTGGCCAAGTTCATCCGCCCTCCCTCTGAATTGCAGCGCCTTTAGAAAAAAGCCTCAAGACTGTGTCTCATCTCCTGCGTGGGGTGGTTGGGACTTGTTAGCTGTTGAGCATTTTCTCTTGCTGCTGTGGGCACCACATGGCCTGATAGGGCAGAATCTGCCTGGAGGAGATGTCACAGGCAGGTGGGTAGCAGGACGGGAATACGGGATGCTAGGACCCCTGACGACCCTATTCACAGAATTGCTTTCTACCCAGAGTCATTTTATATACTCAATTCACCTCACAGCTCTGAGGTCTATCAAAACTGATCTTGTTTCCTTACTCGTTTATTTTATTGTCTGTCTTTCCCACAAGAACAGGAAGTCTCATGAGGACGGGGTCTCCTCATCTGTTACATCCACCTCTGCAATGTCTATGTTGAGGACAGAGCCTGGTTGATAGTAATCAGGAAATAAATGTTTGCTGAAGGAAGGAAGGAAGGAGGCAAAGAAGGAAGGAGGGAAGGAAGGAAGGAGGGAGGGGAGGAAGGAGGGAAGGAAGGAAGGAGGGAAGGAAGGAGGGAGCGAAGGAAGGAGAGAGGGAAGGAAGGAAGGAAGGAGGGAAGGAAGAAAGGAAGGAGGGAGGGAAGGAAGGAAGGAAGGAGGGAAGAGAGGGAAGGAAGGAAGGAAGGAAGGAAGGGAGGGAGGGAGGGAGGGAAGGAAGGAAGGAAGGAGGGAGGAAAGGAAGGAATCCTGTCCTACATGCTCATTTTACAGAAGAGAAGACAAAACAACGCAGTGATTTGCCTGTAGGCGCACAGGTGGTGGATGAACGTGGCCTAGCACCCAGTTCCTCAGACTCTGAGCACCTTCTCGTTCCCCAAGGCCTTCGGGCCTTTCAATCAAACATCACCTTGTCAGGAGGCCTGCCCTGGCCACCGAGGGCAACACCATACCCCCTCCACCCAGCCAACATTTCACATCCCCTTCCCAGCTCCGTTCCATGCTCCCCCCCTCCCATGAGCACTTACCATGACTCCATAGATCTTATCTTGCCCATTGTCTGTCCCTCCCTGGAGGATGTAGGCTGCAGTGAGGACAGCCACTTTTGTCTGCGTGTCCCCTGCTGTGGCCCCAGCACCAAGCATCATTCCAGACAGACAGTAAATAATAAATATTGGCTGCTGAAGAAAAAATGAGCAGGACTATGGTCCTCAGCCTTCAAGGACACAGCAGGATACGGTCTCCGTAGGACGGATGTGATTTGAGTGAGTGGCAAGTAGATGAAATTCTGAAACTCACCTTGCATTCTAGGTACCTTGGCCTTTGGACAGGTTTGCCTGGGTCTCCAATCTCCCATCTCTGCAATGGGATTACATAAAGATTAAATGATGCCATTTCTCTAGACCCCTCAGCATGTGTCTGGCATACAGTTGGTGCTCAATAAATGGGTTTTCCCTTGCTCTTAATCTGCCTCTGTGAGGACCCACAACAGAGTCCTAGACCTAAGAATCCAGGGAAAACACAGGCAGCCCCTTGAAGTGAGTGCTGAGAGGTGGAGATCAGGAGCGAAGGGGAGCACACAGGGGGACCTGTGACATAGCACCTTCCGACTACCCTTCACGGTTTGCCTGGGCCCTGGCGTGCGTTGCACTTGACTCTGAGGACCAAAGGTGGTCTGTTAATTATGGTGAAAGGAAAAGCACTGGTGGGCTGGGATTTCCCCGCTGTTCTGGAAGCATCTGCAACTGTGCTATAGGGCAGGAGGCGGGTCTTATGAGAAAGAGGGTGTGAGGCCGAGGGCACCTCCCCACACTCATTCCCAGGACAGCCTGCCTCCTGTCTTCCTATTTCGTGGCCTAGGCTGTCACGTGACCAGCGAGATGCCAACTGAAATGGCAGGTCGGGAGCTTCCCGGGCCATGTGTGCTGTTTTCTGTCCAGGGCTCTGCCCACTGGCACCGACTTGTGGCCCGTTTGATTCCTCTGTGGGTACAGCTGAGTCACAGGAAGAGAGAAGCCACCTGTGGAGACATAGCAGCGGGTGTAGGACATCCCCAGACCCCTCCCCACCCTCCCCACCCTCCCCCTCAAGGCTTTCCTGTGAGAGGCAATGTTTGCACCGTGGTTAGGGCACTGGTTTCTCTTCCCACCTCTGTCACTTGCTGGTTGGGGTGGGTCACTTCTTGAAGCTCACTTTTCTCATCTATAAAATGGGAACACTATACTAACTATAACAGTAACAGCTACTTCGTGGGATTGTTGGGATTTAAAGAACATTTTTTTAGCGTTTTTATTTTATTTTTTGAGAGACAGAGCGTGAGCAGGGGAGGGGCAGAGAGGGAGGGAGACACAGAATCCGAAGCAGGCTCCAGGCTCCAAGCGGTCAGCACAGAGCTCGACGCGGGGCTCGAACCCACAAACCGCGAGACCATGACCTGAGCTGAATTGAGCCACCCAGGCACCCCAGATTGTTAGGGATTTTAAATGGGATGATCCATGGAAAGTGTCTGGCACATAGCAAGTGCTCAATACTTAGTAGCTATTGCTATTGCTATTGGTGCTGGGGGCACAGCAGGGGACATGCAGACAAAAGTGGCTGTCCTCACTGCAGCCTACATCCTCCAGGGAGGGACAGACAATGGGCAAGATAAGATCTATGGAGTCATGGTAAGTGCTCATGGGAGGGGGGGAACATGGAACGGAGCTGGGAAGGGGATGTGAAATGTTGGCTGGGTGGAGGGGGTATGGTGTTGCCCTCGGTGGCCAGGGCAGGCCTCCTGACAAGGTGATGTTTGATTGAAAGGCCCGAAGGCCTTGGGGAACGAGAAGGTGCTCAGAGTCTGAGGAACTGGGTGCTAGGCCACGTTCATCCACCACCTGTGCGCCTACAGGCAAATCACTGCGTTGTTTTGTCTTCTCTTCTGTAAAATGAGCATGTAGGACAGGATTCCTTCCTTCCTTCCTTCCTTCCTTCCTTCCTTCCTTCCTTCCTTCCTTCCCTCCCTCCCAACATCCCTTCCCTCCTTCCTTCGCTCCCTCCTTCCTTCCCTCCTTCCTTCTTTGACTCCTTCTTTCCTTCCTTCCTTCCCTCCCTCCTTCTTTTCTTCTTTCCTTCCTTCCTCCTTCCTTCCTTCTTTCCTTCCTTCCTTCCCTCCCTCCTTCTTTTCTTCTTTCCTTCCTTCTTCCTTCCTTCCTTCCTTCCTTCCTTCCTTTCTTCCTTCCTTCCTTCCCTCCCTCCCCTCCTTCCTTCCTCCCCTCCTTCCTTCCTTCCCTCCTTCCTTCCTTCCTTCCTTGCCTCCTTCCTTCCTTCTTTCCTTCCCTCCCTCCTTCCCTTCTTCTCTCCTTTCTTCCTTCCTCCTCCCTTTATTCTTCCCTTCTTCCTTCCTTCCTTCCTTCCTTCCTTCCTTCCTTCCTTCCTTCCTTCCACAAACATTTATTTCCTGATTACTATGAGCCAGGCTTTGTCCTCAACATAGACATTGAAGAGGTGAATGTGACAGATGAGGACCCTGTCCTCCTGGGATCTCAGATTCCTGTGGAGAAGACAGACAATAAATAAGTGAGTAAATAAGATCATCTTTGACAGACCTAAGAACTGTGAAGTGAATCAAATACATACGTGACTACTGGTGGAAGGAAATTCTTTATGTGGAATAGTCAGGGATTCTAATGTTCTGCATCCCGGGCCCTAGGCCCACCTGACTGTGAGGCCTTTTCCTGTGGACCATAAAGGACCAGGAGCATAAAGGAGCCACACCAAAAAGACCACATATGGTCCACATATGTGGCTCTGCATAAAGGAGCCACACCAAGCTAGGCCTGGGCCAGCCTCAAACTGGGAAACCACCAGCACCAAGGACCGATGGGTACCATGAAGGCATGATTGGAAGCAGGGTCTTCCTTCCTTCTTGGGGTCTTGGGGACCTCTCTGGTCCTTTCACACCTCAGTGGCATTTATAGCCTGCAAAGCCAGAAGAGGTGGAAGTTCACTATTATGAAATATCATCTCACACCAGCCATCAGACGATTGCCTTCTCCCAGCCTTGCCTTTCCAGTTTCTTTCCAGGCATTTGCTCCTCGTCATGTTTTCTCGACTCCCTGCCATCAGAAAGCCACACTTCTGATTATTCTCCTCTTGACAGTTACAGTATTCCCTCCCTGCTGAATCTCCTTCCTTTGCTTTCGCTGCCCGGTGTCCTAACCTTGTTGTCTTAGATTGGTTTGTGTTCTTCTCTTTCCCAGCCGCCGTGTCTTCCACGGCAGACCTGGCTGCTACTTCATTAGCAAGCTCTTTACATCACTTTCAGGTCATTAATAAAGGTAGTAAATGAGAAGAGGCCAGGCACCAGCCCCTCGCACCCCTGCAGACACTTCCCTGGCGGGCAATCGCTATTTACTGTGTTGTTCTGTTTATCGTCTTTTAACCCATTGTCGTGTGTTATTCTCTAAACTGCCTTTAACAGATTTTTCAAGGGGATTTCCCAGGAAGATTTTTTTACTCTGAGGCTTAATAATGCCAGTGTCTAGGGAAACTCACTTTGTTGGTGGGATCGTGTCCAGGGCTAGACAAGCTGAAACTCTCACAGATGCTTCGTGACCCTGTGGATGCCACTGCCTTGAGCCTGCCTTTAAGCAGGCGCCTTCCTTCCTCCTGCTAACTCTGGACCTCATGAGAACCTGCTGTTTCTGTTCTTCAAGTCCCCTTGATTAAGATCTTTATGATATCTAAAGTCTAATTATTATTGAAAAAAAAGCAGACAAACGAATAACAAACTCTCCTTCCGTTCCTCTAATAAATTTGTTCAATTTAGCGATGTTCTTCTGTTTATTTTGTCCAACACAAAATACTTCCTGAGGGCCTACACAATGTGTCAGGCATTGTTTAGACACAGAGGTACAAAGAAAATGAGGTTCTTCTGCTTCTGGTAGGATGTGTAAGCACCTAGCAAACCAGTTGTTTCATAGATAACAAGTATACACTCTGCATCAAAATTTTTTTTAATTTTTTAAAAATATTTTTTAATGTTTATTTATTTTGGAGAGAGAGAGAGAGAGAGACAGAGTGAAAGCAAGGTAGGGGCAGAGAGAGAGGGAGACACAGAATCTGAAGCAGGCTTCGCACTCTGAGCTGTCAGCACAGAGCCTGACGCGGGGCTCAAACTCACAAACCATGAGATCATGGCCTGAGCCGAAGTCGGACGCTTAACCGACTGAGCCACCCAGGTGCCCCAACTCTGGATAAAATATTTGAAAAAATAATAAATTCAAAACCAACACCAACTCCTTGAAGGAACTGGAGAGTGAGCAAAAGCAGGAAGATTCTGGAAAAAGACTGATAGTTGGAAGGAGAAACAGACTTGGGGTGCCATGAGGGATGGGGTGACTAAAATCCTATAAAAAAACTCACTGGTGAGTAAAGGAGGATCACAGAAAGGAAAGAATCAGAGAGAGAGAGAACCCATATTCTGTGCGTAAACTCGAGTCTCTATCTGCCTTTTGAACAATACACATGTCAGGTAGATTGTCAGGAGACCAGCGGAGGATGAACAAACTGCACCGAGATTTGAGCTGCTGCCCAAAAGACAGAGTTTGCATTTTGAATCCATGTAAGTAAATTACCTGCTAGAACAAATAAAGTAAACACTCTCTAGAGGAATGTAACTTGATCCAGAGTCGTGTCCAGGATACGATGCAACAAAATTACTCAACATAAGAAGAAACAAGAAAATGCAACCCATTCTGAAGAGAAAGGAGCAGTCGTGAAGCCTGACCCCAGAGGGACTCAAAGATAATAAAGTATCTTAAATAAATGATTAGAATACAATACCAACTGTGGCTTAAGTATGGTCATAACGTGATGTACTCAGCATAGAGGTGGCACACAAGGCAGAAGAATCTGAAAAAAAACCATTTGATGGGTCTTAAAACTCAAAATGATTTTGAAAATTTCTTGTGATCCAAGGAATAAAACATCCAGTTTGTGGTTTTACTGCATCTAGATTTTCTGCAGACTCCAGTGGAAGACCTTTGGAGAGGCCTTGTTACTGCTTTCACTGTTGGAAACACTTGACATTTCCTTTTGCGATGGAATGGGTCTATATGAGCAATTCAAACAAAAAACGGTACTTATAAAGTGAAATAAATACAATTTTAAAATTTAAAAAAAGGGCTGGGAGGGCCACCTGGGTGGCTCAGTCAGTTAAGCATTCATCTTTGGCTCAGGTCATGATCTCATGGTTCGTGAGTTCAAGCCCCGCATCAGGCTCTGTGCTGGTAGCTCAGAGCCTGGAGCCTGCTTCCGATTCTGTGTCTCCCTCTCTCTCTGCCCCTGCCCCACTTGTGCTCTCTCTGTCTCTCAAAAATGAATAAACATTAAAAAAAATTTTAAAGGGATAGGAAAGGCTCCTCATAGATGTTAACGTTTGAGCTGAAGTCTTAGGAATCAAAGAATGAATATAAGGGGGGGGGGAGAACACAAACTGTGGAAAAGTAGATGTAGGAAGTGAGGGGGTATTTTAGAGGAAATAGCAGTGTGTTGGGAAAATCACAAGTTGAGTTGAAGTTCTGCTCTACATTAACTGGTGATTTTAAAACATAAATGGATATTCTCTCACCAATCTTTTGATTTTAGCCCTAGCCTATTTCTTGGAGTATGGTGTTCTGATGAGTGTTACATGTTGAAATTCTTATATAAATGAGTCCATGTGCATTGTGCACTTTTCCAGTTTTAATTTCATAAGTGATGTGAGAACTTAAAAACACTCACAAAGCCACCCTAAACAGAAACTATACTTTTGTCATATCTTCCCACTCAATCTTCGTTTACAGTTGCCTTGTTCACACCCAAACCAATAGCATCTTGGGGCAACTCACCTTCATGAGTCTTTCCAAAGCATTCAACCTACTTTTCATGGAAACATCGTTTTCCCTATGATACAGTGCCTCTGTGTCTAATATTTATGTCTAAATTAAATTACATAATGGCAATGACAAGTACGGGACTTTTGGCAAACGTGCAATTTGACTTGTGGGAGTAAGAAGTGCATGGGCTCACGAGCGAGCCACCCAGCATCTCAAGTGCTCAGTGCACTGTCAGTATCACTCAGTATGTTCACAAAGGGAACGGAGAGCTTTGGTCAATTGCACAAAGAGCAAATGTCCTAATTTTGTATAACTGCTGCGTAGCCCCAAACGCCTCGCCAACATTGTCTAACCCAGAACAACGATTCTAACGTTATTAAGTTCCAGCTAGCAGAAACAGAAGCGTCAGTAGGGGAGATATACTAAAGTACTCAGATCTAACAGAACACCACAACCTCACCACATAGATTGATCCTTATCTAAAATTCTGTCAAGAACTGGTCATTTCTAGGTCATCTCAGTCATCAGGGACTTCCTCCTACAGAGCCATCTCCATCAACTGTAGTTTTGATCCCTGATTTCCTGTGCTCAGAAACTGACACTGGGTTGCTGTTGTAAATATAAGATGAGTTCATGAAATGTAGCAAACGTCTACTGACCTGAGTTAAACATTTCCTAAAAACCAATTTGGAAAAGTTATTTAAATTCAGTTGAAACGTTTCACTAAAAATTTGGGTTGGCAAGCGCATGTCAACCGTCCTCTGCCGTTACCTAAATTAAGAGGCACAGTTGAAAAACAAAAAACGAAAAGCAAAAAACAAAACTCTTGGTATGTATTTTTTTGAGTGTGGCCTAATTTAGAAGTCAGAGGCATTCATTAGTTAAGACAGAGAGTAAAAATGGGAAAAAAAAATATCATTTTCAGAATAGTTCAAATAAAGAAAGTAAGTGAAATAAGAACATTTATAGCAAAACTCCATTCCAAAAGATGGCTAAGGTAAAAGGATTTACTTGTATGCATAATTTTGGCTGACCAGTTTAAGTTGATTTGGGTAACCAAGTAAACAATGCATAAGAACTAGTGAAGAATTGAATTGCCTGGGGGGCTCAGTGGGTTAAGCCTCTGACTCTTGGTTTCACTTCAGATTGCGATCTCAAGATCTCAAGTTTGGGTGCGTGGGATCGAGCTCCACATCAGGCTCTGTGCTCACGGTGCAGAGTCTGCTTGGGATTCTCTCTCTCCTCTCTGCCCCTCCCCCACTTGCACCGTCTCTGTCTCTCTCAAAAATAAATAAATAAACTTAAAAAAAAAAAGAACTAATGGAGAATTAGTAAACTCTAAGTGGACGAAACTTGTAAATTACCTACATAGATTTGATACAATATTGTGCTCTTCTGAGCTTTTCTACTGTCATAATTTACATTGTAGATCTAAATAATGATTAATGTGTGCTCTCCCTCTTCTAGCTTCCGGGTTCAGGTGGTCAACAAATAGTTACTATCACCTACCCAATGCCATCTGCTCGATGATCATATGTTTATGAAGATGACTGTTATTTGACATGTAAATTCCCTTTGGGACCATTAGATTTAAAGAATACATTTTTAAATTTAAGTTGGATTTAAAGAACCATTTAAAGAATACAAAGAGTTTTACAATAGTCTGAGTGTGTCACACTTCTTGAGGAAATAAATATATTGTTTGATCGCATATGGGGGCTAATTCTCACCCACACATAGGCAGGGCTTCTGTTGTAATGGAACTGCCTTGTCAGAATCCACCTGCTAGCGGCCATATCATGCAGAGGGCACAACCAACACCTCTATTTGGGCTCTTTATTTGAGAGCAAGGAGGGACCAAGTCATGTGTATCTTCTCACAATTATGAAGATATCATGTCAAAATACAGGTCACTATTTTTACAGTATTACGTTACCCAATTATATTATCCAACATTTGGACTATCGTTTTTGCATTGCCTGTTTAAAGTTCTCCGTTTGTTAGTGACCATCAGCCCGTATCTTACTAAACTTACCAACATTCAACACACACGACCATTCCTTCCTTCTTGAAAGATTCTCGTCCTTTCTTTTCTTTCATCCCATGCTCTCTTGTTTTTGTTTCTTTGTTCGTTTAAGCATGTTATGAAGGTGTACTTAACATATTATAAAAATCACCCATTTCAAGTATCCAATTCAATGCTTTTTAGTAACTTGACCAAGGGGTGTAACAATCACCATCAATCAGTTTTAGAACATTTTCATCCCCCCGCCAATGAGATCCCTCAGACCCACTTACAGGGAGTCCCTCTCTCACCCCCTGACCCATCTTTCTTGGCCCTACCTCCCCGACTACTCCCTCACTCTTTTTCAGGCTCATTCTCCTCTAGTGAGTTACTAAATATTCCAATATCCCAGGTATACTGTGTGGGCCCTCTTCTCTTCTCACCCTGTGCGCTTCCCTTGGAAAACCTCATTCTGACCATGGCTTCAGTTACCACCCAGAAGCAGATAGCTCTAGACCTCCCCATATGCTCCAAATCTGAACATCCAAAGGATCTACTAGATACCTCCATTATAGAGGTTGAAAGGGTATTTTAACTCCACATATCCAAAGCCAAACTCATGGCTTCTGTCCTAGTTCTGGTTCTTAATCTTAGTAAGCAGAACAATGACCAATTTAATCTCCAAAGCCAAAAATCTCAGCATCATCCTGGACAAGACCCCATCCCTCACCATCCCTACATTTACTTAATGCATCACCAGGTTCTCTTCAATTCCGTATCCTAAACATCTTTTTTTTTTAATGTTTTTTTTTTTAACGTTTATTTATTTTTGAGACAGAGAGAGACAGAGTATGAACGGGGGAGGGGCAGAGAGAGAGGGAGACACAGAACCAGAAGCAGGCTCCAGGCTCCGAGCCATCAGCCCAGAGTCCGACGCGGGGCTCGAACTCACTGACCACGAGATCGTGACCTGAGCTGAAGTCGGACGCTTAACCGACTGCGCCACCCAGGCACCCCCTAAACATCTCTTAAATACAGCTCTTTATTCTCATCACTTCTGCCGTTAGCCTTGTCTAGGATTCCATTATCCCTCACGTGGATAATGCAGTAACGGCCCTTAACTTATGTCCTTCTCTTCTCTCTTCCCCTTCAACTGGCTCCATATTGTAGCCAAAGTGAATTTTTTCAAGTGCAAATCTGATCCAATGGCTTTCGGTTCCTCTTCGACTAATACAAACGTATTGATACAATTCATCGCACACACTACCCCTTCTCATTGTTGTCCAGCCATTCAGTTCATCTTTAACCTTCCTAAAAAGGCACATATTCCTACACATCGCAAAGCTATGGCACACTTGTTCTCTCCGCTTAAACCTCCTCTATCACTCACTTCCATTCCCCACGCTGAGCTATTATCCATCTTCCAGATCTTGGCTCAATGCACACTTTGTCAGTGTCCCTCCCCACCCTCCGTGTAGATCAAGTTATGTTTTCTTAGTATTCTCTTCTTCCCCTTTGTAAAATGTACTGTAGTCTGTAATTATACACTTATTCATGGCTATTTCCTAGATATCTGTCTTTTCTCCAGGACTGGAAATGCCACAAAGACAATAGGCACATCTGTTTTTATTCACCTAAGGGCGAACAGGGCATACAGGAGGTGCTCAATAAATACCGCAAAATGAAAAACTAAATGAATAAAAACTGAACGGAACCAGTAAAACCAAGCAGAATACTAGGCTAGGATCTGACAATTGCTTACACTGCTTACTCCGCCCCTCCCTCTCTGCCCCCTCCCTGCCCCAGATCTTCAAAACGGCTGTGTTTTACACATAATGTGCTTTTACCCAGAGAGAAGAGCTCCATTTAAATTCAGAGGCTATTTCGTGACTCAGGCATGTCAGGGAGTCAAACCCTTATTCCTTTTCTGTGAACATGATGACTTCAGCTGTGACACGTCTTTATTTCTAAAATGGTATAACCTCGCTCACTTCCTGGAAGTAAAATTAAGAATTAGCCTTCCACATCCAGCAGTGCGCTGGTAAACATTTAACAATTGGCTCTCTAGGGGAGAAAAGCCCTGACTGGTAGCATCTGACAATTCCAGTCCACTAAATACTTTGACCACAGTTGATTCGAAGCCACCAACTCGATCTCCCCAAAAACGTAACTGAAAACAAAGACACGCAAACTGCTCCTAAGAGGCCAGGTGGCTGCAGAGCACCTCTAGATCTGGGGGATACCAGTCTCCCAAGTTTTTTCTTTTCCTTCCTTCACTAAGAATATGGGCTGCTCTTGCCTCTGCCCCACTTTCTGCAATTTCATGATAATTTTCCTATTTTTAATACTCTCAACTGGTAGGGATTGCTATTTCTAATAGGAGACCTTGGGAGAAGTTTTTCGTATCTACTCTCAAGGCTAAACTTCCATCATGAACTCTACTCTGCCAAAAGAATTGGGCAGAAGGGTTCAATCTGTGTCGGCAGTGTCACCCAGATTTGCACCAGACCATAAATCCCATCGAAAAGAAGCGCAGGCTCGGGAATCTGATCATGGGATCATGGGTACATGTCAGTCACAATGACTGTTTACTAACAGCCCCACATGCCTTTGCGGATACTTCAGGAACAGTTTTCAAAGCAGTGTTTACGCAGAGCATTAGCGAAAGGGCAAAAGACTCAAGGGAAAGACCTCACCAGAGCACAGACCTCTCCAAGCATTAAACTGTCAACAAAATTAAACCTTTGCTCCACCCTAGGGCCCGGCTTCTCAGCCAACGTTAGACGCCCACGTGTGCTGGCTAAGATAGAGTCAACAACAAAAGCACACGTCACATCTCCTACAAAACGACATGACCACTGCCTCCCAGGCGTGGCAACCCAAGCCTGCTGGAAATCCTCACAGTAAAACACATCCCCGAGTCCATTTCCTGTGGTGTGGCTGAAGGCAGGGTACAGAACGTTGCTTCTGAAAGCAAAGAAGAAAAAGCCAGCAAGGGCTCCCACTGTTTGTTAAATGCCTAATGATTAACAGGAGCCCCACCCTCAGCCTTTGGGCTGCCACCCAGGGTAGTCCGTTTAGTAAACAGTCACCCACCAATATCTTAAGCAGGTGGAACAGATGGTTCCAGGGTTCAGGCCAACTGCGTTTCTCTCTATTCCACCCAGTTTTTGGGTAACGAAGGCCACGAAAGGCAAGAGAAATATAAACAAAACCACGCCCTCACTCAGAAAGGCACAGGGGCTCCACTCTCTAGGTGATGAAATCTGACAAAAGTGTAAGACGGGAGGGAGGAGGAGAGCCCAAGTGGGGCGGATGTGAGGCCCTTGGAAACCGCATGTGGCTGACGACCGAGGAGGGGAAAATGAAATCTCAACAGGTTTTTCTGCGTGGAGCCCATAAAGGAACCAATACCATCAAAGGGCATCATGAGCTCAGCCAGGGGCTCAGAGATCTGTGGGCAGAAACCACGGATTCTGCAGTAGAAACACCTGGTGATTAAGTTGTACCTGGAAGCGTCGGCCTGCCCCACCCAGAGCCTCTCCATCACAACCCGGATCCCGAACATCGGAAGCGAGAGAAATGTTAGAGGCTGAGCCGCCAACATCACTGGCCAGATAGGATTATGAGGCTCACCTGCTGAAGGCACAAACAGGCGACCCGCTCACCAATCTGAGCCTGCTGCCGATCACCTGTTACTCTCTCTTTGCGTTTGAAAAACCGACTTGTCTAGTTCATAGAGATATCGCTAAGATAAACATGTCTTCTGGGCCAGAGGGGATTGTAAATTCATGCTTTCTGGCCCTGATGTATTCCAAAGAAATGCCAGATAAAGTTTTAAGAGAGAAAAATAAAACAGACACAACCCTCATTTCAAATCAAAGCTGAAGTGCTCTCCCCCAGCACGCACACTTGAAAAAAATACACACACACACACACACACACACACACATATATATTATGCCCAGAATTCGTGATCCCCAAAGACCATCAGGGAGCTAAGTCCCATGCAAAAGCAAAGAGCCTTTATTCGAGCTAGCTCAAGCTCAATCCCCTACCTGCACCGACGCAGCGGTGGCCTCAGCTGATTGGCTGGGGAAGGGTTGTGGCCTCTGCCAATTGGCTGGGGAAGGGTCGGAATCCTGTTAGGCAGGTCGCGGGCGTGTTTTGATCGGGAAGTTACTCAAGGGGAGGAGGCGTGGTCTGAGTTTTCTGTCAGTTTCCCGGAAAGGGGGCATGTCAGGGACATAGTCACTCAAGGTGGAGGACACAGAACAAGATGGAGTCGGCCGGCGTAGGTCCGCCCTTTCAATATTTTTATATATATATATACATATATATATGTATATATATATATATACATATATACATATATATATACATATATATCAATATATGTATATATATATATACATATATACATATATATATACATATATATCAATATATGTATATATATATATATATATACACATATATATATATATGTATATATATGAAGCTAATATAAAGCTTCCTACCTGGGGCAAAGGGAGAGGGCAGACCCAGCCACCTGCTGCTGCCTGCAGAGTGGGTGACTAGATAGAGGTCATCCTCAACACTCACCAAAGGACAGGGGCCCTGAGTTTAAACAGTAGGCAGAGTTCTGGTTTAAGAATGCAAGTGGTCTAACGAAATCCACAGAATACGGGATGCAAGTGGTCTCTAACATCCACAAAATACGGGAAGGAACGGTATTAGAGAGAGAAACGAAACAGAACAAAACCTTCCTGCTCAAGACGTACCCGCAAGTCAAAGTTCTAAAACACAGAAGGAGACTCACCTAAGGAAGTTTGCCAACATCATGAAAATCAGGACATTAGAGGTGCCTGGGTGGCTCAGTCGGTTAAGCATCCGACTCTTTTTTTTTTTTTTTAAGCGAATTGATTTCTTTTTTTAAAAAATGTTTACTTACTTTTGAGAGAGAGAGAGAGAGAGACAGATCGTGAGCAGGGGAGGGCCAGAGAGAGGGAGACACAGAATCGGAAGCAGGCTCCAGGCTCCAAGCTGTCAGCACAGAGCCTGATGTGGGGCTCGAACCCACAAACTGTGAGAACATGACCTGAGCTGAAGTCTAACTCCTAACCAACTGAGCCACCCAGGCACCCCTAGCATCTGGCTCTTGATTTGGGCTCAGGTCATGATCTCACAGTTCATGAGCTTGAGGTCCAAGTCAGGCTCTGCACTTTACAGCATGGAGACTGGTTGGGATTCTCTCTCCTCCTCTCCCTGCCCCTCCCTGGCTTGTGCATGCGCACACACACACACACACACACACACACACACACTCCCTCTCTCTCTCTCAAAATAAATAAATAGACATTAAAATTTTTTTTAAAAAATCAAGAGATTAATTCACTCCTGAGAATTAAACTATCATTTCACTGGCACCTGTGACTATGGGCCTATCTAAAAATGGGGCGCCTGGGTGGCGCAGTCGGTTAAGCATCCGACTTCAGCCAGGTCACGATCTCGCGGTCCATGAGTTCGAGCCCCGCGTCAGGCTCTGGGCTGATGGCTCAGAGCCTGGAGCCTGTTTCCGATTCTGTGTCTCCCTCTCTCTCTGCCCCCCCCCCCCCCCGTTCATGCTCTCTCTCTGTCCCAAAAATAAATAAACGTTGAAAAAAAAATAAAAAATAAATAAATAAAAGTGACCATGTAAGTATATTTAAGGGCTTCTAAGAAATAGGGAAAGATTGACATTCATTAAAAAGACTGAACGGTCATGAGACAAACAGGAAGAAATAATCATCATCATCATCATCATCAACACAACAATAATAAAAAAATATGCAGAATACTAAGATTTACAAAATCCATTAGAAATTTCCCAAATGACTTCTGGTCTCAGCTCCAACATGTAAAGAGCTTAGAAGTCATCACTTTTGTCCTTGCAATAAGAAAAGCTGAATAAACTAACAATCAGTGACTTTTCCTGAACCCATCAGAGAACGAGACAGGTGGATTCGGAGTCACGGCCAAGTTCTGAAGCAGATGATGCTGGTGCCATGACCTGGTAGGAATACTTCCATGGTGGTTTTGGTGAACTGCCGGAGGCTGAGTGTGGGCTAGCTAGCAGAAAAGTGAGAAATTCCTGGGAATCCAGTCTTAGGATGACCCCACACTTTCCTGGGTTTTTCCTCCAGGGAACCCTACCAGGTTCTTACAGTCCTGATGGGAGAAAGGTACCCTGATAACTCTTATCAGAAGAAGGAAAGGGTAATCCTTATGAAATAGACCCAGAGCTTTCTCCATAACAAAGGCTTACTTTCCAGGGGAAGAAATGTGCCAGGACATTTCTTCCATTCCACCCCTCTAGTCTTCTTATCTCACATAGGGTGGGGAAAGAAGCAGGGCCACCATGGTGAAGGTCTCAGCCTAGGGACAGAGACCCACTGAAGGACAGATTGATTAAGTAAAATTGTAGAACACCTTCCCTCTCCATGGCCTTCCCACCACACCCACAGGGCTCCAGTGTAGTAACTGGGTTACAGCTGAAAGAGCTACAAGACAAAGACGCTCTGAGGAGGAGTTCTTAGGGAAACCAAAGTAAAGAGGAAAGCACAAAAACAAAAAAGCAAGGACACTAGAATAATTTGGAACCTCTGGAATCCGTAGCTACAGAAGATATTAAACATAGCTCAGCTCCTAGATAGATCAATATAAAACATCACACCAAATGCCTACTCACCTGGGTTCCTACCACTAGATGTATTACTGTACATCACGTCCCTCCAGTGA
The DNA here is from genome assembly GCF_027475565.1 of Acinonyx jubatus. Lineage (NCBI taxonomy): Eukaryota > Metazoa > Chordata > Mammalia > Carnivora > Felidae > Acinonyx > Acinonyx jubatus. The sequence continues at coordinate 158,544,441 of NC_069382.1, forward strand.
CCAAAAAATTGAAAGACGTGGTTAAAGGTAAGAAGACACACGGTGTGAAGAGACAAAGCGCCCAGGACCAGACTCAGATGTGATGCTGAGCACGGAATTATCAGACAGAGAACTTATAATCGGTATGATTAACATGTTGAATGCTCTAACAGAAAAAGAAAACTTGGAGGAACAGAGCAGTGGTATAAGCAGACAGCTGAGAACTTGAAGAAAGAACCAAAAGGAAATTAAAACCACTACATCAGAAATGAAGAATGCCTTTGATGGGTTCTTCAGTGGTTTGGAGAAGGCTGAGAAAAGAATTAGTGAGCCTGGAAATAGGTGAATAGAAACTTCTCAAATGGAAAAGCAAAGAGAAAAAGAGAATTAAAACAAACAAGCACACAAACAAAAACAGTCCAACACTTGGGGACGACTTCAAAAGTGTTACAGATGCATCATTGGAATATCCAGGAAAAGGGAGGAGAAATACTTGAAGTAATAATGGATAAGAACTTTCTGAAAATAATGACAGACTTCAAACTACAGGTCTAAGAAACTCAGAGAACACCAAGCAGGATAAATACCAAAGACAACACTTAGTTAGGCATAGCATATTTAAATGACAGAAGACCAAAGACAAAGAGAAAATCTTGAAGGAAGTCAGAGGAAAAGAACACCTTACATATAAAGGAACAAGGATAGGAATTACAGCAAACTTCTCCTCAGAACCATGTAAGGGAAGAAAACAGAGTGAAATATTTAAAGCATTGAAGAAAACAAACCTGTAGTTAATAACAAACCTCATTAACCTGTAGTTTTATACCCAGTGATATTCTCCTTTAAAAGTGAAGGGGAAATCTAGACTCTCTCAGACAAAAATTGAGGGAATTCATCACTAGCAGACCTGCCCTGAGAGGAATGTTAAAAGTTCTTTGGAGAGAAGGAAAAATCTATGAGTCAAAGAGTCACATCTACAGGAAGAAATGAAGACTATCACAGAAGGACTAAATGAAGATAAAGTAAAACGTTTGATTTTTCTTATTCTTAAGTAATCTGAAAGATGACTTTATTTGAAGGCATAGTAAGTATGCATCAGATGATTATAGCATACAGATAAGTGAAATTAATTACAACAATATCACAAGGGATGGGAGGGAGGAATTGGGAGTATGCTAATATAAGGTATGTCCACTACACTGAAGGCAGTGTAATGTATTTTCAAGATGGACTTACATTAGTTTAAAAATTATACTGCAAACTGTAGGGCAACCACAAATTTTTTGAAACACAATTGCTCTGCTGAGAAAGGAGATAAAGTTGAATCATATAAACCGCTCAGTTGAAATCAGAGAAGGCAGAAAGAAAAAGAGGAGACGAAAACAACCAATGCAACAGATTGAAAGGAGTCACAAACGTGGTTGGCATTACTCCAACTATATCAATAATCACTTCAAATTTGAATTCTCTAAATACCATAATTAAAAGAGGGGCGCCTGGGTGTCTCAGTCTGTTAAGCGACTGGCTCCTGATTTTTGGCTCAGGTCATGATCTCACAGTCGGTGAGTTTGAGCCCCACATCAGGCTGTGCACTGGCAGTCAGACCCTGCTTGGGATTCTCTGTCTCCCTCTCTCTCTCTGTCCCTCCCCTGCTCCAGCTCTTTCTCTCTCTCTCCCAAAACAAATAAATAATGTTACAACAAATTTTTAAATAAAAAACAGAGATTGTCCAAGTGGAAACGAAGATTCAACTATATATTGTCTACAAGAAATGCCAGGCGACACAAATGCAATGAAAAATTGAATGGATGGAATAAACTCAAGCTTGTTCACAGAGAGGGTATTCGGAAGATAAAATTCAAGAACAGCATGCAAGGCAGAGATTTAAAAATGATTCAACGTGCAGTTGAGATACACGAAGTTCTGAATGGGAGGCTTCCACATATTTTGAACGGGAGTTTCGGAAGAGGCTGGGGATGCGTGGAGACACAATATTCCAGGCAGAAATGGCTGAGAAATTGGCTCAGGACTGAAAAAGGATTTGAGACCCAGGAACAGCAAGGGCAAAACAGAAAAGATGAAAACAAATCCACAGTATGTACCCTGAGGAGAAACTGCAAAATATAGACAGGCCGTCTTAAAGCTGCCGGAAAGAGAAGACAGATTATTCTTCTCAGTAAGGACAATGGATATCAGGAAGCCGGGAGATAAGTTTCCACGTGTGAGGGATTATATCTGCAAACTCAAATTAGGTTCAGCTACAAGTAGTAAAGAAACCCCAGGGGCGCCTGGGTGGCTCAGTCGGTTAAGCGGCCGACTTCGGCTCAGGTCACGATCTCGCGGTCTGTGCGTTCGAGCCCCGCGTCGGGCTCTGGGCTGATGGCTCCCTGCTTCCGATTCTGTGTCTCCCTCTCTCTCTGCCCCTCCCCCGTTCATGCTCTGTCTCTCCCTGTCTCAAAAATAAATAAAACGTTAAAAAAAAAAATTTAAAAAAAAAGAAACCCCAAATCGCAACTTCCACGATGATAAAGTCTATCTCTGTCTTCTGTCGAAGTCCAGAAGATAATATTCAGAACTACCATGGGGACACTCCTCCCTGCTCCTTAGGGATCCAAGCTCCTTCCATCTTTCAGACCTGCGGCCCCAGGATGTGTCCCTCACCTCACAGACCAAGAAGGCACTTCAATCGTCAGACCCATATCTCAAGAAGCTGGATGGAGGAGTTGGGTAAAGAGAAACAAAAGGCATAGTCGAGCTGTCTGTTGAGGAGGGCTCCAGAAGTAGATTTACAACACTTTCATCTATGTTCCATATCTAGAAGTTAGTGACATGGCCATACTTAGAAAGGATGGAAAATGCAGTCTTTGTTTTGTTGTGCCCAATTACAAATTCTCTTTCTATAGCAGGAGACAATAGGTACTGGGGACAAGTAGCCATTCCTGCCACACTATGTATGAAAGAAGTTTGAGGGTTTTTTTTTTTTAAGTTTATTTATTTATCTTGAGAGAGAGTGAGAGAGCAAGCAGGGGAGGGGCAGAGAGAGAGAGGGAGAGAGAGAGAATCCCAAGCAGGCTCTGCATCACCAGCGCAGAGCCCAATGCAGGGCTCGAATTCACCATGAGATCATGACCTGAGCCGAAATCAAGAGTCCATGCTTAACCAACTGAGCCACCTGGGCACTCCAAGGTGTTTTGTTTTGTTTTAATTTTTTTTTAATGTTTATTTATTTTTGAGAGCTAGAGCATGAGCATGGGAGAGGCAGAGAGAGAGAAAGACACAGAATCCGAAGCAAGCTCCAGGCTCTGAGCTGTCAGCACAGAGCCTGACACGGGGCTCCAATCCACGAACCGTGAGATCATGACCTGAGCCAAAGTTGGATGCTTAACCGACTGAGCCACCCAGGTGCCCCCAGAGGTTTTTGTTTTTAAAAAAAGACACTTTAATTCCAAGAATCACAACTATAGCCTTATTTAAAATAGCAAAAGTTAACAAAAATGCAACTGAGATCTAGTAAGATTTAGGAACCTATGGGTAACTTAGTTTCCATAATAGTGTTGCTCTCACCTTGTCAGAGCAGGGTTTTTTAACTTGAGGGTTCACGGATGGGTTTCAGGGGATCTGTCTCCCTTCTGCCATTATATGCAGACTTGGGGGGTTTGCGCAGTTTCCTAGAAGATACTTCAGAGTCTTTGATAGGTTCTCAGAAGTGTCTAAAATTCCCAGAGGAGCTAAAATTAACTTTCAAACGTGAGTTTAGGTCAAATCTTAAGAATTCTGTTTCAGTGTTTACATACGTTTGAAGATTGAGAGCAAATTAGTTCAACCAAATCCTGAAATATGAAAGCTGCACATAATTAAATGATATAGCAGGTGTTTGAAATGGGAAACATTGCACCCTTCATCCCATACAGAAACCCCTCTATTTCTAGTTACCTTGTTACATCTTGCCCACTAAGTAAAACACGTCCCCTTTAAGGCAAGACTTTGTGTCTTATACATCTTTGTATCATATCAAACACAACTTGTTGCCCATAGTAATAAGCATCCTACTGATTGCTAGATATCTGTTTAAGTATCCCCTAGTAACTGCCTATCTGACTTGGCCCTATCCATTTCCCATTGCCTAGAGGACCGTCCATTTGGTGATACAAAGCTATTATTGTCCTTTTGATTTTTAACTTTATTTTCTGCATCCTAATATTTCTCTGAAATAAGGTTGCATAGATATAGCATCCTCCTCTTGATAGAAAGGATAAAGAGCTTGAGTTTGGATATGTTAATTACCCAATTTTGGATAACAAGCCTGCAGCACAGGTTGATAGAAGCCTGATTTCTTAATTTTTTTTTATTTTTATTTTAATGTTTATTTATTTTTGAGAGACAGACAGAGCACAAGCAGGGGAGGGGCAGAGGGAGAGGGAGACACAGAATCAGGCTCCAGGCTCTGAGCTGTCAACGCAGAGCCCGATGCGGGGCTCGAACCCAAGAACAGTGAGATCATGACCTGAGCCGAAGTCAGACTTTCAACTGACTGAGCCACCCAGGCACCCCAGAGAAGCCTAATTTCTTAATTCCCTCTCCTGGTCCTACCACATAATCACACACTTTTTGTAGGGGATGAAAGGCAAGACTTACCATTCTTGCTATTGAGATACCACACCTAGTCTCTATGCCCAAGCAAGCTTCCCCAAACCCCTTTCTACCATTGTGTTCTAGGCTGAGGAATTTATCAATAATATACAATCACAGAGAACCTCAGACTTTCCAGGGCTCACCAAGCATCCTTTCTGCAATCAATTAGGGTAGACACAATGACTCCCATCAACTTTTTTTTTCTTTTTTACAAATAAGGCACTAACAACAATAGTTGCTAACATTTATTGTGCTGTTTTTATTATTGTTGCTTTTATTTTTTTTTAATTTTTTTTTAATTTTTTTTTTCAACATTTATTTATTTTGGGGACAGAGAGAGACAGAGCATGAACGGGGGAGGGGCAGAGAGAGAGGGAGACACAGAATCGGAAGCAGGCTCCAGGCTCTGAGCCATCAGCCCAGAGCCTGACGCGGGGCTTGAACTCACGGACCGCGAGATCGTGACCTGGCTGAAGTCGTACGCTTAACCGACTGCGCCACCCAGGCGCCCCTATTGTTGCTTTTAAAAAGCACCTAATATGTGTCAGGACTGACCTAAGTGTTTTACATGAATCGAATCCTCCATGTGGCCCAAGGAATTTGGTGTTATAATATTTTTATCCTCATTTGTAGATGGGAAAACCAAAGTGTGGACAGATAAAGTTACTTGTCCAACGTCCCACAACTTGTACCTGAAGGGGACAGATTTCAACTCTAGGCAATCTGGCTCCAGCTTCTTGAATTCTCAATCACTGCCTCTCAATGCACCCGAGACAGACACCAAAAAGCCAAGCACCTTGGCTAAGTTTGTAAGATTTTCAGTAGAGTGTAGCGGCTCAAAGCACACACTGTGGAGTCAGGAAAAGCCGTGTATTGATTTCAGGTCCACTGGTACTAACTCAGGTAAATTACTTAAACCTGATTCAATGAATATTTAAACCCTCTGAGCTAGTTCTCGTCTGCGAAGTACCCATCCTAGTACGTCTCTCGTGGGATTGCTATGTGGATTAAGTGTGAATTGCTTTACACATTGCCTGGCACAAAGCATGTGCTTGAAACACAAATGCGTAAGTAGAGAAACACAGGATATAAATGGAAGACCCGAGACTCCATCCAAATATCTGACCCCTATCCAATCACATTTTGTCATCAAAGAAAGTGTAGCTAGAGAGAGTTTTGAGTCAAAAGACCTAAGCAATGAGAGGGGACAGGAAGCAGGAAAAAGTTGGATTCTAGAATCCAGCTTCGGGGGCGCCTGGGTGGCTCAGTCGGTTAAGCGTCCGACTTCAGCTCAGGTCACGATCTCGCGGTCTGTGAGTTCGAGCCCCGCGTCGGGCTCTGGGCTGATGGCTCGGAGCCTGGAGCCTGCTTCCGATTCTGTGTCTCCCCCTCTCTCTGCCCCTCCCCCGTTCATGCTCTGTCTCTCTATGTCTCAAAAATAAATAAACGTTAAAAAAATTTTTTTTTAGAATCCAGCTTTGGCGCCTAGGACTTACGGTGTAATACTCTTACATGGTGCATAAGAACAGGCTGAGCTGTAAGCAGCCTTCCAAATGCAGCCATTGAAAATGTTCGGGTGTAGTTTTGAAGTGGCATAAACTGTTCTGGGAAGAAACCTGAGCATAGGGTGATGAAAATGACCCACACAGATGACTCCTTACTCCCTATGAAGGAGAGGAAGAAGGAAAGCTTAAATTGCATGTCGTCTAACAACCAGGGAGGGAGGAAGGGGGGGGGGGGGAGAATCTTTCGGTATCATGACTGTTGTCTAATTCACCCGGAAGACAAAGTTCAAACCCAGATGAAGAATATTTAGGAGTGGAAAATGAAGTGGAACTCGGCCCATTAGATCTCATTAATGACATTTTGGTTTTTTTTGTTTTTTTTAATTTTTTTTTCAATGTTTATTTATTTTTGGGACAGAGAGAGACAGAGCATGAACGGGGGAGGGGCAGAGAGAGAGGGAGGCACAGAATCGGAAACAGGCTCCAGGCTCTGAGCCATCAGCCCAGAGCCCGACGCGGGGCTCGAACTCACAGACCGCGAGATCGTGACCTGGCTGAAGTCGGACGCTTAACCGACTGCGCCACCCAGGCGGCCCTCATTAATGACATTTTGGACAAAGTTAAGGAGACTCGGGTGTCAAAAATAGTATTGCATAGTAATAAATTTATTGGTTATAGAATGCCTCATAGTTGAGAGAAGTTATTCCAGATAAGGCCTGGTAGTTTCAAAGATATTTTGGATTAAAAAAAAGGTGTTAAAAATCTGCAAGAAGTGAGAGAGTACAATAAATACAAAATCACTCTGGAGGTCTTTTTTCACTGTATCAAGGAAAGAAAATAAGTCTGCTAGTGGGAAATTCTGTTGGGTACTTTTAAATTGCCATTTTGGCTTCTTCCCTGGAGCCCAAAAAAGTTCATGCATTCACCCACTAGGTTTGAATTGTAAAAGGTTCACTGGAGAACAGCATGGAGTAATTAATATGGCAGAAACTCATCAAGTTGTCTCCAGAAGGTCAAATGCATGATGCCCAGAATACAATTAAAAGGTTAAACTGGCCTGTCAACTTTTACATTATTAGCTGCTTGTAGGGGTCAATACCTTTCAAGGATATGGGCCCAAGAGTGAAATTTCCAAGGGGCTGGCAGAATTGTGAAACCTTTTGTATTTGCTCTAATGACCCGAGGCAAACACATTTTAAAATCTCTTAAAAGTGTTAAAAATATATAACATCTTTAAACCGACGGTCACGAATGGACTAAGGTGCATTCTCTAGTCAATAAGAAGTGAGACAAGCAAATACATCTGCTCAGTTGAAATCTTTAGTTCCATTCTGGCCCAAAGTGCAAGAAACAAAATTTTCTGACCTCTGTGCTCCCAATCATATAAGACCTTTGGGGGAAAAAGTCATTTCCACAGTAAAGCAATCTGTGAGATGAGGGAGGGGTGAAAGAGAAATGGAGCACCTGAGACTTTGTTATGCTACCCTAAGTTCTGGACATTTTTTAATTAAATTAATAGGTGTATAATTAATCATTCAATCAACATTTTTTAAAGAAAAAAGTGTCTAAAGTGCATAGATGGGTATATATATGTGTGTTAGGATACACAGTCAGGAAGAATTTGAAACACAGCTGGAAGAGAGAGTGGGGTACCTGGGTGGTTCAGTCGGTTGAGTGTCCGACTTAGGCTCAGGTCATGATCTCACAGCTTGTGGGTTCGAGCTCCGTGTCAGTCTCTGTGCTGACAACTCAGAGCCTGGAGTCTGCTTTGGATCCTGTGTCTCCTTTTCTCTCTGCCCCTCCACTGCTCATTCTCTCTCTCTCTCTCTCTCTCTCTCTCTCTCTCTCTCTCAAAACTAAATAAAAACATTGAAAGAAAGAAAGAAAGAAAGAAAGAAAGAAAGAAAGAAAGAAAGAAAGAAAAACTAGCTTGAGTATGTAAGTTTTTGGTGGGGGGTAGATAGAAAGAGAAAGAATGAAGAGCCTTTTGTCACACTCTGTTCTCACAACCAAAGGGCTCTGTGACCAATCATGACCATTCCTATCCCTCATTAAGACCAGATGGTTCTAGTAGAAATAGATATGCATATGTGTCTGCATATATGATTAAGTTTACAGACACATACATACTATTTATTGAACACTGATTATGTGCTAGATACTATTTCAAGCATTTTAAATACATGATCTCATTTGATCCATAAAGCAACCCTTAGGAGAAGCAGGCAATGTCCCCATTTCACTGAGTGGGAAACTGAGGCGTCTATAGGTTCTCAAACTTGCTCAAGGTGATCAAGCTAATAGCTAGACTCTAAAGCCTTTGCTTCTTTTTTTTTAATTTTTTTTTTAACGTTTATTTATTTTTGAGACAGAGAGAGACAGAGCATGAACGAGGGAGGGTCAGAGAGAGGGAGACACAGAATCGGAAACAGGCTCCAGGCTCTGAGCTGTCAGCACAGAGCCCGACGCGGGGCTCGAACTCACGGACCGCGAGATCATGACCTGAGCCGAAGTTGGACGCTTAACCGACTGAGCCACCCAGGTGCCCCTCCAAAGCCTTTGCTTCTAACACCATATCATGTTCTTGTCCAAACAAAATTCCTGGCCTTCTTTCTGTCTCTGCTAAGAGAGGCTCTTACCACCTGATTGGAAACGAGATTCACTCCCATCTCTTTATATCCTGACTTCTGGCGTCCGTGACATTTCAAAAATGCCCCAGGATGTCTCTTCAGATTTTCCCCATCTCTCCTCTTTCTGGTTGGCCTTTTGCCTCAACTCCTAAAAGAAACCAGACAAAACAACGTAGGACAAAACAAAACCAGGCTTTAGTTATTCCATCAACATATGGGGCTCTCAATGCAATGGTGCCTCCAGAGATTTTATGCCAATAACTTGAAACCCCCATGATCCTCTTTCTTAAACCTACATTCCTATTTAATTTTGACTATGACCATCATCCAGGCAGGAGTAGATTTCCACTGATTCTCCTTTGCCAATAATTAGAGGGTCAGTTTTGAGCTTCATATTCCTGAGGCCCTTGGATGCGTCCAGTTCTGACTCGTAAAACACAAGGAGGAATCTACGCACTGATTTCTACCATATGCATAAAATTGGCCACCAAAGTTCATGCATGCAGAGGGTTGTATGTTTGTGGGTTTTTTTTGCCCCTTAATGACTTCTTTATGAAACTACTCATGTCATAGCAAAAGGGTACGCAGATGTTATTGTACCTCAGAAACGTAATGTGAATGATGAGCTGGGCATCTTCCCACTGCCCCCTCTCCCTGCACTGGGTTCCTGGAGGGCTGTCCCTTGTGGTCTGTATCTGCAGGCTGCCTTGCCCTCTGATTGGGTTTGGTCAATAGGCAGGAGGAGACTTGCAGCTGTAGTGTTTATTTCCATCTCCCTCTGTGTGGGTTCACCGGGGGTTTCCGTGTCCCTCTAGGAAACCACAGCTCTTATCCTGTGCATCTCCCCACATAGCTCTCTTTCTGGTTCCTTAACTGTTCTCTTTAAGGTGATGGCTCCCCAATGGTGCTAGCTTGGGGTACTGCACCGTCTCTCACTCTCCCTTAACCTGCCGCCATCTTTGTAAATGGTCTCATATTAAACTCCCTAAAGATCCATTGGATGTGGCCCATCTTCCTGTTTCTTGAACTCTGAGGAATACAGATGGGCATTCAGGTGACTCAAGATTTTCCCTGTGTGAAGATGATTGCCTGCTTAATCAGGCAACATTGTTAGAGATTGAGGACCACCAGTGCACTACATTGCCTGTGGTCTCATCACAACCAAGTTTTCCCCTCCTGCAGGAAGAAATATTCCAGGAAGTGTATAAGGTTGTCATGTAGAGGAAATGATGCCTAAGTGTCTTCAGAGTGAGGTTGATGTGGGGGGCAGACTGGCCCACAAAAGTCACCGAAGCCCTCAGTACGGCTGTTTAAATTTTTTTTTTTGTTAACGTTTTATTTATGTTTGAGACAGAGAGAGACAGAGCATGAACGGGGCAGGGGCAGAGAGAGAGGGAGACACAGAATCAGGAACAGGCTCCAGGCTCTGAGCCATCAGCCCAGAGCCCGACGCGGGGCTCGAACTCACGGACCACGAGAGCATGACCTGAGCTGAAGTCGGACACTTTAACCGTCTGAGCCACCCAGGCGCCCCAGTACAGCTGTTTAAAAAACAAAATGAAACAAATGGAAATGTAACCTTGACACCGGAGACGTAAATACAATTGTCTCATCGAAAGCTTTGGAGAAATCTAGAACACTCTTCTGGAGACCATCCAGAGCCAAATTGTTTTCTAGATCATTTGCATAAACCTTAAATATAGGAGCACCTTCCAATATGCATTATCAACATCTCTAAAGATGAGATTGAACCATTTCAAAACCTTCATCTTAGGTGGGAGGCCAAACAAACCACGTATGTACCTTCAAGGAGCAAAGCCACGGCTGTTTGGGGGAAGAACCAGGGCCTGGAGTAGCCGTTTGCTCCACTCAGTGAGACAGGCCCACCGAGCCTTCTGCCCTTTCCTGTGACCCAGGAGGACAAGGAGTAGAAAGAAGTAAAGCAACAGGTTTGGTTTTCTTGATTTTTTATTTTATTTTATTTTATTTTATTTTATTTTATTTTATTTTTTATTTTTGTGAAGAGGAAGAAAAGGATACAAGACTGGAAGATAGGAAAAGCTGGTCTAAAAAACAAGGAACGAATTCCTAACCATCTTGAACATGGCTTTCTGGCAAGTCCTTTAGCATTCATGTGCCTCCGTTCCCTCTTCTGCAGAGCAGAGGCCTGAACAAGTCTGCCTCCTGCCTGAGCGAATGATAGGGTGAGCTCCGAACCGTTTTTGTCCCAGGCCGCAGAGTGAGCTCCCAACAGGCCTGCGTCCCGGGCCGCAGAGCGAGTTCCCAACAGGCCTGCGTCCCGGGCCGCAGAGCGAGTTCCCAACAGGCCTGCGTCCTGGGCCGCAGAGCGAGTTCCCAACAGGCCTGCGTCCCAGGCCGCAGAGCATGGCTACTGTCGGGCCAGACGCGGCCAGGCTGCGATGGCGCCGCTCCTGGACTCACACCTTGCAAAGTCCGCCCTTTGGCAAGTAGTCTGAAAATGGAGATCCTCTCAGAACCTCTCCTCGGAGAGTTGCCATGAGGAGCAAAGGAGTGACTAGCGGGAATGTTCAGACCATCCCCTGACACGTGGGACGTGCTAAATGGTAGCTGGTCTCACTAACGCTCAGGTGTGCAGGGGGCGGCGGTCCCCGGGTGGGAATCGCTCATGTTCCTCCTACCAGGTGTCCCTGTTTGCATCCGGGTGTGAGAACGGCGGAGAGCCTGGCCGCCCCAGGAGTCACGCTCGTGCAGCACAGCACCGAGCTGTTTGGGGGGCCCGTTTAACACCAGCTGTGTCACAAGACAGTTTTTTGAGAGTGAGACTGCACGCTATTGTTTTTTTTCCCTCTCGTTATCTGAAACGAACAGTTTGCAATATGTGATAATGCTGCCAGCATCTGTTTCTGAACGTTTCCACTCACGAGAACCAAAAGAAAAAAAAAAAAAAAAAAACTCCCATCAAGAAAAGACTTTTCTCTCTGTTGGACTGGAGTCTTTCTCAAACAGCTTCTACTGGGAGATTAATTATAGAAGCCACAGTATTTCCTGAAAATGGTAAAACATTTTAAAGGAATACTAAGACACTGCTTGATAAATGGCTTCACTCTCTATTGCCTAACGATTCAAAAGAAAAATGCATGTTTGAAATAGAACAGGATGTAATGGAAATCTAAGTAGATGGGCTATAAAATGGATTTTATTAACTATTTACAGTGGCTATGTAAATTGTTTTCATCTGTGCTGGAGAAAGTTCTCTGTCAGGGTTTGTGGACCTTTCCTGGTGCTTCTCTCTTTGATTTGTAGTAGAGAGGTGAGGGGACCCAAATGTGAGGGTTGTTTAGCTGGATCTTCAGATAAGCTTCACCAGGTACTATCTTAGCACTCGACTGTGTTGTTCAGAGAAAACACCCTCCAGCAAAGCAAGGAAAGAACCAAGAAAGACAAGAGTGTTTGCATCCTGGAGAATGTCTCCTGTCACCATCGTCTCTGGAAGTTTGCCTTGCTTCTATTAGAGTAAGAGGGCTACAATTCCGTGGCGTGGTCATCTCTTAGGGCAAAATGGATAATGTACCCTACAACTTGGCTTATCCAGATATAACCTCTCTCTTGGCCCGTTTGTGAAAAGTCCCTCCCGGAAAAAAGAAAAGAGAAAAAAGAAAACATTCCATGTGTTTGGAATGAATTTCAACTTATTTATTAAAAAAAATTTTTTTTTAATGTTTTTTTAAAATTTATTTTTGAAGGACAGAGAGACCGAGCATGAGCAGGGGAGGAGCAGAGAGAGAGGGAGACATAGAATTTGAAGCAGGCTCCAGGCTCTGAGCTGTGAGCTGTGAGCACAGAACCCGATGCGGGGCTCCAACCCACGAACCGTGAGATCATGACCTGAGCCGAAGTCGAACGCTTAACCAACTGAGCCACCCAGGCGCCCCGAATTTCAACTTTTTTAAAAGGTGGCCTGATCTTGCCTTAAAATGTGCAATCACTTTGACAGTCGTTGTGGGATCTGTTGGGTAGTTCGTGAATCATCAAGACTCCTGGCTTCTCTGCTCTTGGCCAGTCTTCTAATCCATTCACTGAGCATGGTGAGAGCCAGGCAGTGGTGCTGTGTTACCCTGTAAGCAGACTGGTTGCCTACAACATGAAGATACTCAGAAAACATCTTTTTGAAAAGAATTTGAGGGGGGCCTGGGTGGCGCAGTAGGTTAAGCATCCAACTCTTAGCTTCGGCTCAGGTCACGATCTCCCAGTTTGTGAGTTCCAGCCCCACGTCAGGCTCTGTGCTGACAGCTCAGAGCCTGCTTGAGATTCTCTCTCTCCCTCTCTCTCTCTCTGCCCCTCCTATGCTCTGTCTCTCTCTCTCTCAAAATAAATAAACTTAAAAAAAAAAAGACTCTGAAACTTGATATTTCAAAAGAAGCACTAAGACTTCCCCAGTGGGGAGCATATCAGAACATTGTTCTGCTTCTTTACAGTTAATTATGGTTTAGTACCGTTTTTATTTTTAATTATATACGGGGGTGGCAGCACCATAATCTTCTTAGTGCTGAGGTCTTCTAAAATCTTAATCCGGTCCTGATATGGCTCCAGGCTTAGATGTTCATGAAGGGTCTCACGTGCACCTGCTACCCGCTGCTTTCCTGTGGTGAGCTCCAGAAGACCAGGCACCATGAGTCTTGCTGTCCTCCAGTCCTCAGTACCTAGCCCAGTACTGGGCACGTAGCAGGTACAACAGAGACCTTTGTCACTGTAGTCACTGGTTCCGCTTTTAACAGTTGCAATGAGTGTCGCTATTAAGGCAGCCCCGCTTCCTGATAAAGCCAATGAATGCATTGCTCCCCCCCCCCCCCCCACCCCGTAGCCGGTGGAGGAGACAGACACACTTGAAGCAATTAGTAAATGTGAAGTGCTGTGCCCGGGGCTTGACATAAGTTAACTCTCTCTTTAATCCTTGTATCAAATCCTGAAGTCGGTATTAGCTCCATATTACACCTGAGGAACCTGAAGCGTGGAGGCGAAGCGGCTTGACAAAAGTCAATGAAATAGGCTTTTCAGGCAAATGAAATAGGAAAGCATCAGAGCACGGTTGGCCTGAACCCCTAACGAGGGCTTTTTTCATTCCATGTGTTGCCAGACTGCTCGAGTTCAATAGACTGATCACTGGTGTACAAAACTAAGATAGATGCACATCAAAAATAGCCCAGCAGGTCAGTATCTATCCAGTCATGCTCAGCATTAAAAAAAAAAAAAAATTGAGGACCTATATGTAAGATTATGGTGGGAGCGGGGTAGGAAGAATTCCCTGCAAGGGTTAGGACTCCAGGGGATAATTCCTGGGTCTGAATAAATCTCAGAAACTTCTTAGGACCCAGGCCCTTCCTTGGGGCTTTGAGAAGAGCTGGATTTGGGACAGAGCCAAGCCCAAAGCTGGGAGCAGTGTGATAGGTTTTGGATCTTGTCTCACCTGTTCCAAGCTGGGAGGTGGGGTGGGGGAAGTGGGGGGCGGGGGGGAGTAGACAACGTCTGAGGCTCAGTTCAAGACTATTTTCAGGAAATCTTGGACTTTCCACAATTAATCAAATGGAGGCGATGCCCAGAGAAGCTGGAGAAAAAACTCCATAGGTCCTGGGCAGGAAAGGCAGCTAGATGGTGAAATAATCTCTCACCTTCCAGGTGACACGAAACCAACCTACTCTTCTTCCTAACAATGGAAAGAAAACGGTCTGAACTGGAGGGGGGAAAGGTATTAAGCTGCATGAATGAAGGCACCTTAAATGGAGGGCAGAGACCCGGTATCCTGTGTATTGTTTTGAAATAGGAGTCAAAATTACCTGTCGGTTTGGTGTGGGGCAAGACTAAAGGGAAAAGGAGGTGGACAGACAGCCTTTCAAAGTTCTTCCAGCCAGAAGTTTCTGTAATTGGATGGCTCCTTTGGATCGTTCTCCATTCCGTCTTATTCTTTTTAGTCTAGTTTTTCACTGGCTCCATTTACGAGGGAAAAGAGAAAAGTTACTCCCTGGTTGCATAAGGCCAGGTCCAGGTCGTACAGAATAATGAAATGGGAAAGCTCACAGACCCCTACGTTCGACAATGAAAGAAGAAATTCAGACCTCTGCTTATGACATGAAATGAGAAAATGTGCGTTTCACACTGTTCCCTGGCACCGGGGCTTTTGAAGACCAAGGAGAGACAGGAGGATAGGTTATCACAAGCAATCCCACATATCTGGCTTACCTATCTAACCCATTCTTTGTTTTCCATGATATTTGGAAATTGTAAAATTTAACATCAGTGTTAAGGGTGTGAATAGAGTATTAGGTGTGATTAGTCATGAAAAGGAGGTGCTTTGTGAGCGCACTGAAATGAAATTGAAGAATGTAGGCATGATGTAGTAATGAGTTGTGTCAACAGAGGGGAGAAAGAATGAGATTAAAAAAAAAAAAAAAGATAGTCCACTGTGGCAGGGGGCTAATTATCTTGACATCTCATCTTCCAGGAGGCTAACAGTTCGTTCACTCGCTAAAAGTCATCTCGGAGTGACTCGCGGAGATATTTTTAAACACGCCATTTCATAATGCAGCTATGTCTGCTTCTGATAGTTGAACTCTTAAGGACCAACTGTTAAAGCAAAATATGAAATACTCTGTGCGACTCCGTGCCTTAGACACCGGGAGGTTATTAGCAATAATAAGCCCTTTACCACCATTCAAATGAGTTCCTGAAACTTGCTGCTAGTACTTTGAGTGACTGCAGTTACTCTACGTGAATGGCCCATACTTCATTTTGTGTCACTATTTTTGTCTGATTAGACATAATGGTTTTGGAAAGTGGTCTAGGTAGAGGGGTTGAGGGATACTGGCGGAATAAAAATAAAGAGCAAGACGTAGGTAAGCTTCTGGTTCCAGCACTCCTCTCACTGGCTTTGTTATCGCAGTCATTTAGATAAATGAATAGAGTTACATCGTTTTGGGCAATTTACATGAATTTAGCTCCTTAATCTCTGCAACAACCCCATGAAATAAGTTCTGCCGTTATCAGTCCTGTTTTACAGATAACGAAACTGAGGATCAGAGAGGCTAAGTAACTTCCCCAAGGTCATGTAGGAGGTGAAGCAGGGAAGTCAAATTTGTACCCAGCCTTTTCTGTCTGCAGAGTCCCTGCTCTCCTGTTCCTTAGTATGTGACATCTCTGAGCTGGTCAGTGATTACCACGTGTGGACAAGGTACTGGACACGGAGCCATGACTGGCTATAGTGTGGACCAAACAGATGTGGCCCCTGTCTTCAGGGGGTTGACACTCCAGAAGTAAAGACAGACACCAAACAAATAATTTAAAATTCTTAAATAATTTCGAGTGTGCAAAGATCTCTGAAGAAGCAAGGAGCTTTGGGTTTTTTCCTCAAAAAAAAAAAATGAGGAAACTCAAGTCTCCCTTCTAGCTCAATCATTCTACTTGCTTCAGAAATTTACAACCCCGATTAGAATGCAAGCCCAAGGTACAAATCATTCGACCTACAAAAATTTTGTTCAGCCCATAAAGCATGTGCTGATGAATAAAAGCCTCGTGTTCTTCAATTACAACCACTTTCCTTCTTTCTTTGAGGCCTAAAAGAGGGCCCTATCAGGTTTGTTCTAATCCATAACATTTATAGAATGCCTTAGAATTGACCAACATCCCATGGAGACTCATTCCACTGAGTCTTTCCAACAGTCTTGAGAGGTGGATGCTGGTCCCCTCGTTTTGTAAGTAATATATTTACTGAACACTCTGTTATGTGCCAGACCCTGAGCTCAGCACTTCACATACTTTATTCAGTCAATTCTCGTAACAACTCTATGAAGGCATACCATGATCTACATTGAGGAAGTCCAAGCTTAGGGAAGTGTTTTGTCTAAAGTCCAACAGCTGGGAGGTGAAGGAACAGGGATTATCTGCACCATGGCCCAAGCCCATGACACCTTGATGGGAGCTATGACTTTTGCCAGGCCACGTAGCTAGTGAAGGGCCATGTTAGCACTTGAACTTGAGTCCTTTGTTCTCTCCTCCATAACTAGAAAACTCCTATACCTAGGTCTGCTTCTGGTGTTTGGGCACATAGGCTAGAGGAAAGGTATTTTGGAGGTAACTCAAGTGTAGATAAATTGAGGAATGTGTTCTACTTCATTTTAAAGTGACATATGGCTATTATCAACCTTTTTTTTTTTCTTCTGGGAACAAAGAAGGTTTGCATTTATAAGGCAGAATCCTTAGCAAAAGCATTTCCCATGTATGATTGGAGGCGATCCCCGTTGCAGCCTTATCTAGTTTTGACATGTTTATTACTGTGATAGTGAAAGTCAAGAAATGCAGAAATATGGAATGCAGACACACCAAAATTAACTTCTAATATGGTCAGCTAAAAGAAACCAACCTCCAAGCCAGTGATCAAATGGTGACATTGCCCAAGAAAGTAGACTTTGAAAGCTTTTAATCTGTAGATCTCTCATTCGATTTTTCTGTGACTCAGTCATGCTTCCCCGAAGTTCTTATGAGTGAAAGTCTTTGTGGTCTTTTGATAACATTGATAAAATTGGTAGATGGATAATGTTATTTCCATCAAATACAGTTTAATCTAGAAGTGCTATCTGATGCCATTCATGAGAGATGACCGCTCACACGTTAAAATTCAACGGTAAATGGGGAAAGCTGGCTAATTCTGAACAATGTTAATTTTTTAAAAGACTGGGATGTAAGTTATTAAGAAAAAAACAACTGCTGGGTATAAAAAGTTCTCTATTCTCCGACACAAGAATCTAGGCAAAAGAGAGAGAGTGTGTGTAAAAGAAGACAGGATGGCTTCGGCACAAATAGAAGAATTAAAGATTCAGATTAAAGATCAAGGATAAAACTCCAGCCCAGGTTTGTGACCAGCAATTTATTTCCCTGTCACTAGATGGGGCTCAGTAGTTGAGGTTACTTCCCTTCCAGAGCTGCATTTTGTGTCCGACAACATAAAGAATTCAACTGGGCCTTTGGGTTCAGCATTTTAAAAGATAAGTTATTGGAAGGTGTTCAATGGGAATCCTAATAAGATTGACTTTTTTGTTGACCACAATGGTCTGATTGAGCAAAGCTAGCTCTGTCCCAATTTAACATGAAATAGGTCACTATTAGAAAAGACAGCTTTATTGTGTTTGTATTTGGGATTAACGGATAAAATAAATAGTTCTTTTCTTCCCACAGGGGTTGATGAGCCAGCTTTATTCTAAATGACTGAAGACTTCTGTTCTTTTCAGCAAACACAGTCCTCCAATTAGGAGCTGCAAATAAGATTATATGCCCTGAATAAGTCTGAAAAGGTCCTTTTATAATTAGAAAGTTTGTGTGTGGGAAGTAGAAGCAGCATTAAGGGTTTCACTGTGGCTTTATTAAGAGAGTGACATGAAGATTTCCCCAATCCTCATTTGAGTGCTCTGAAATGATAAAAACAAAAATTATAGAAAACAGTAAGCACATTCCATTTCTGCCTTTTTTTTTTTTTTCCTGGAAGCCTTCATACTTAAGCTGTAGAAGTAAGGCAGTGCTTTTTAGTTCACCAGGCATATTTTGGAAACAGTGCCATTTAATGGCACAAAGATTGTTAAAATACAAGTGCAAATAAATTCAATTAAGGGATGAAGTTAAAATAGCCCTGCTAAGACAGGGCATTCTGTATATATTTGTTTCTGTGTATTTTCACTCAAACACTTTTATGATTGTTGCTCTTTCACTACTATGGCAGGATATTTTGTTAAACGCCGTTGAGTTTGACATTAAACTTCCTGGCCTGTGGACACACAGTAGTAATTGTTCCCGTCTAACCTTCCAGATCAACCAGATTTTAGTATGTAAATGGATATTTCCTGGATGAATAAATGCCCTCCCCACAGTGCTCTCAAGGACCCAGTTGACCGCCCTCACAGCCTCACATAAAGATGCAGCCCTGCAAAGCCACCTGGGGTAGGAGTGTGGGGAGGGGGGCGTGGCTTCTTCTGAACTCAGAAGGGGAAGGAAAAGCTGGCAAGGGACAGGAAGAGCTGAGGGTCTCTAGGTATGAGGGAAAAACAGCAGCTCCAGATAGCGGACAGAAACCAGCCCCACTCTCCAGCTCAGCCTCTTCCACATATGTATTTTGGGTACTTAAAATATGCCCGATGCTGTCCACAGCAGTGGACAGAACAAAGATCCCTGCCCTCATGAAGCTGACATTCCAGCCACGTTTTAACTGCGTGATCCTCTCCTACCTTTCTCTGCCACACTTTTATCTATAAAATGGGTATAATACCTACCACCCAGGGTGAGTAGTTTAGAAACAATATAGCTAGAGGCACTGATAGCAAAGAGGCCCTCAATAAATATTACATAAATGAATGCATGTGCCTACTGAATCAGAGACAAACTCTCTAGACCTGGCTTCCTAAACTTGTATTTATCTTTTTTTAAGCCATTGAAGTTTTTTTTAATGTTTATTTATTTTTGAGAGAGAGAACGAGCATGAGCAGGGGAGGGGCAGAGAGAGAGAGAGAGGAGAGAGAGAGAGAGAGAGAGAGAGAGAGAATCGCAAGTAGGCTCCATGCTGTCAGCACAGAGCCCGATGTGGGGCTCGAATTCACAAACAATGAGATCATGACCTGAGCCAAAATCAAGAGTCAGACCCTTAACCAACTGAGTCACTCAGGTGCCCCCGGTTTCCTAAACTTTTAAACCCACGTAAAAGAATGCAATTGCAGATACCATCTCCTAAATTTAAAATTTTGTAGACACATAATACACACACACACACACACACACACACCTCCTTTAGAATCACTGAATATCTCAGGACTAAAAAAGATTTGGTTGAGCTTTATTTTTTCTAGTTTAAAGTATGAAAAACATTATGATTCAGAAATAAAATTTGATAACTATATTGAAGGTGTTTTTCAAACTACACTTTCCCTACTTCATTCCTATTCAGTCCAGAAAGTAAGATACACCTCTCCCTCTAGGGGTCACCATGTCAAATAGACAATAAATGCGGTTAACTGCTAACCCGTTTGACTAACAGAATTTTCACGTCCAAGTGCAACCACATGTCATAGCAAGGTGTAATTTAGACTGGCAGTTCTCTGGAATGTACCCTGAAGTCATCTGGAGGAGCTTTATAAAAGCACCTAATGCCTATGATTTCTTGCCTTTGACACCAAAACGCAGGCAACAATACTAAAATAAGTAAGTGGGGCAACGTGTCAAAGTCTTCTGCAAAGCAAAGGAAACAATCACAAAATGAAAAGGAAACCTACAGAATAAGAGAAAATATTTTCAAATCATATATCTGATAAGAGGTTAATTACCAAAGTATATAGGGAACTCCTATAACTCAATGGCAAAAAACCCCAAACAAACAAACAAAAAACAAAACCAACAACAATGAAAACAAACAATCAAATAGCTCACAAAAAAACTTGAATAGACATTTCCCTAAGGAAGACATACAAATGGACAACAGGTATATTAAAAGGTACTCAATATCACTAATCATCAGGGAAAGGCAAATCAGAACCACAATGAGGTAGCAACTCACAACTGTTAGAATAGTCATTATAAAATTAAAAAAAAAATTTTTGAGGCCAGAAATAACAAATATTGGCAAGGATGGGGAGAAGTCGAAACCTTGTGCACTGTTAGTGGGCGTGTAAAATGGTGTAGCCATTGTGGAAAACAGATAGATGTTCCCCCAAAATTAAAAATAGAACTACCATATGATCCAACAATCCCACTTCTGGGTATTCACTGAAATTAGGATCTGGCAGAGATAGTTGTACTCCAGTGTTCATTACAGCATTGTTTGCGATAGCCAAGATATGGAAGCAACATAAATGTTCATCAGCAGATGAATAAATACAGAAGATATGGTATCTACATACAATGGAATATATTTCCGCCTTAAAAAAGAAGGAAGTCCTGTGTTGTGCTACCACATGAATGAAACTGAAGGACATCATGCTAAGTAAAGAAGCCAGTCACAGAGGGACAAATACTACATGATTCTACTTATATGAAGTATCTACAGTAGTCAAACTCAGAAGCAGAAGGTCTAATGGTGGTTCCCAGGGGCTGGGGGAGGGGAAAAGAGGAGTTGCTGTTCAGTTAGTATAGAGTTTCTGTCATGCAAGGTGAAAAAATTCCATAAATTTCTGCTGTACAACGATGTGTGTATATAGTTAGCAACACTATACTGCACACTTAAAATACACTAAGAGGGTAGACTTTATATTGTGTTTTTTTAATCATAATGTTTAAAAAAATTTTTTTAACATTTATTGATTTTTTAAAAAGAGAGAGAGAGAGAGCATGAACAGGGGAAGGTCAGAGAAAGAGGGAGACACAGCATCTGAAACAGGCTCCAGGCTCTGAGCTGTCAGCACAGAGCCCGATGTGGGGCTCGAATCCACGACCGCGAGATCATGACCTGAGCCGAAGTCGGATGCTTAACCGACTGAGCCACCCAGGTGCCCCTTAATCATAATGTTTTAAAGAATGCCTGGACCCATCCTAACTAATTAAATCAGAATCTCTGGTGGGGGGCAGGGAGGTGGACATCTCTTTGTTGTTTTTAATGATGTGTTGTTTTTCCTCTTTCAGCTGCACACATTAGAGAGTTTTATACTATAGGAAAATCCCAATAAAGCTACATTATCTTGTTTTTAAGTATCTATTCCCTCACCCGTGTCTGTTCCCTAATAATAACGAGAATACTTAGTACCTGCTTTGATCAGTGACTATCATCCTTCAAACGACCTGCCCTAGAAACTTGGGTGTCAACCCCTTCATTAGGTCATCAGAGACTGTTCATTCTACATCTTAAAGATCTTTCCATCCACCCCCTCTTCTCATTCACTCTCTCTCCCCTATGGCATCTTTAGAATGCCCTTTTCTTTTCAGAAATCAAAAATTAATTATATTACTCTCAGTTAGCAAGAATTTCGGCAACCTTGCCCTCCAGAACCAAATTTAAAGCAAAGCCAATAGACCCCTTTAGCTAATTCTATTCACTAAATAGAAGGGCAGGGGCGGGCAGGGTCAAATGAAAAGAAGGAAGCTTTCCGTGGTATATTTCACATCCCTATCATTATCATTTCTTTCTGTGTACTAAGCAAATTGGGGTTGGAGTTTTGGGTAGGCCTTGCTTGTCTAAGTGTCACTCTTGATCTGGATATGGCACTGTGTGTTACGCCCACATCTCTACCATCTCAGCCTGTGGCTCCGGCCGCATCTCTATGCGCACACAGGGCTCCAGCATTTCCAACCCACTCACGGCTCCTCAACCGTGCCGTCTCTCTCTCTGGCCTTTGAACACTTGCACAGGTCGTTCACGCTTTCTGAACACCTTCCCCATCCCCTGCCCTTCTCCACCTGACTAACTCCTCTTCAGACTTCAAGATCAGCTTACAGGTTACCTTAGCTTAGGGCTGGGGACAGGAATGATCACAATAGGGGATAATATAGTAGGGGCAGGCAGTGCCCCGGGGGCTTTTGAGCCTGCGCAATTTCACTTCGAACGCTGCCATTTGAAGCCCACCTGGCTAGCTTAGCAGACTTTGTAAGGACTCACTCATTGTCCCATCTTTGCGGCTTACCCAAAAGGGAATGCTCTAGAGGACATGGCACAAAGCCACAGAATTCTAATTGCAGTTTAGAATGACAAATGTGAGTAAGCCAGAGTTTGAAAAATTTGCAAAACTGAGAAATCACTCTAAATTTGGCAATGATGCCAGGCATGGTTATGAGTAGGTCCACACAAACGTATACAAGTTATACAAATACACAAAGCTTTTAAACCCATCCCCAACCGCTAAAACGAAAGCCAGTATGCTCTTTTTGTCTACTACCCACTAAAATGGAAGGGCAACTGGTCAACCAAGAAGAGATAAGCTTTATATAGCATATTTTATGCTCCTACGATTAATATTACTTTCTGAATATTAACCAAATTGGGGTTTGGGGTTTGAGGGGGTCTTGCTCTTCTAAATGTTGCAATTGATTTAGATACGGCTATTGATTTGCTTTTGAGCCTATTCTCCATTTGACAACCAGGGGAAATTATCTTCTTTGGATCTGACCTGCCAGATTTGATTCCCAGGAAACAATGAACATCCATTAGAGGGTCCATATATATTAATGAGCAAGAGGGTGTTGAACTGCATACACTGTAATTATATTCCACAATTGCTTCTACATTTAAAACAAATTCTGATATTATTTGCATGCATCATTGAAAACCGATTATTTATACATGTTGCAATTTTGACTCATAAAAAATGAACACTGGTTTTATACTTTTTGAGGAGGGATAAATGCAATGAATAGAATATAATGGGTTCTCTGAAATTATCAGTTACCAAAAATATTTCTTTTTAATCCAAGAAGGCCTGTTAAATAGGAATGTTTGCATTATTTAGTTTATTTACTTGCTTGTAGTTATTCTTGTTAAAATTTACAAGTCCAATTATTTGACTGTGACATTGGAATTATGTCCAAATAATTAGAGAAACATTTGCCCATTGGTAATTAAAGTTTCTGAGGTGAAAAGAATTTAAAAGATTATGTAAGAGATAATAAATAATATTATCTTCTGTTGAGCATCCCCTCAGTTGTTTGGAAGGGGAATGGTACTCTTTTTTTTTTAAGGTTTTATTTTATTTAATGTTTATTTATTTATTTTTGAGAGAGAGAGCACAAGCAGGGGAGGGGCAGAGAGAGAGGGAGAGGGAGAATCCCAAGCAGGCTCTGCACTGTCACCTCAGAGCCCGACACGGGACTCGATCCCACAAACCCTGAGATCATGACCTGAGACAAAATCAAGAGTCAGACCTTTAACAAACTGAGCCACCCAGGCGCCCAACTCTTAATTTCTACTTAAGACTTGGAAGGGAGATTCATGAACACCAACTACATGCCAGACCCCATCCTGGGGAACTGAAAACATAATAACAAAGAAGAAAAACCCCTCCCTCAAGAAACGGATATTTTAAAAGGCCACAGTATCTGGAAGATTAAAATATCACATCTGGGAAGTTATCACAATATCCTCTCCATTAATGCTGAGGGAGGCCGAGGCACTCCCAGAACCTTGCATTAAGTATAGGGAAGGAGCGTGAATATTTCCGAGGCTACAAAAATGTCTGCAGGCACATAAAGTTCTGGAATATGTATATGAGGGAAGAGATTAAGTTTGCTGATTTAACAGATACAGCGAAGCTTGCTCGTGTCATCTGAGCCTTCACAAATGGGAGACATCTTAGTGCGGAGGTTACTGGCTCTGGAACGAGGCGGTCCATCGTCTTGGCTGTTTACTAGCTTAGGACTTCAGGCAACTGGCAGAACAGTCTCTTGCCTCAGTTTACGGGTGTGTAAACTGAAAGGAACGCCTGTATCCCCCCCGGAGGACCGTGGCAAAGGCTAGGTGAATGAATGCTCATCGCAGCGCTAGGCCCACGGAAGGGCTTGGTAAATGTGATCTACTCCCAGAAGGATCTCATTTGCTTCTCTCTCAACCAAATCCCTCTGTGTCTCGAGAGTGCTACTCTAAATCCATTTCCAATGGGTCATCTTAAGATTAACTCAAGACATTCCCTGGGGCTGACCTGACAAGGAGTGGGCATAGGGGACAAAAACAACGTCCTCACTCTCTGCCATCAGGTTTGAAATGACCTCATTAGTGCCTCATTTTCTCCCCCCACACTCCAGGCTTTCGGAGCTTTGAAGAATTCCATCTCAAAATGCGGATTCCTGGGGGAGAGGCCTCTTCCCGTCCCAAGGAGAACAAAGGTGCCAAGTGTATGTCTCCGAGCTTCGCAGCTGCATTTGTAAACACCGCTTTTGGAAGGAAAGAATTCCTGGCTCGGTGCCGCCTTTTCCCCTGATGCCCTGAGAACTGTTGCAGATCCTTCCCCAAAGCTACATCTGCGAGAGGCCAAACTGGCAGGAACAATTCTCAACGCACAGGCTTCCGGCTGCCAGGCAGATGAAGAGCTCAGGGGAGCAGAGAGACCAGCGACCGGCCCCTCCCTCTATCCCCAGGAACTGCAAGGAAGCAGCCGTGGAAGCCTGAGGTTTAGACAAGCCACACGAATTTGTTGCGTCTGTCTTAGGGTGTCGAGACGAGGAGAATGCAGCGTTTCGAAACGGAATACAGACTCAGGTAGCACCTCTCTTCCACTACTGATCTCCTGCCTGACGTTGGTGTGCCGGGGAAAGTTGCTCTCGACAGGACCTTTCTTGGCAGGAAGTGGAGAAGGTGAAGTTCAGGCTGACTGGACTCGCGCTGTCCAGGAGGAAGGGGGTACGAGGCACAAATGTGAACACGTGACTTTAAACTTTCTAGTAACTGCATCGAAGAAAAGGGGAAAAGGAGAAATTATTTTTTTTTAATGTTTATCTATTTATGAGAGAGAGAGAGAGAGAGAGAGAGAGAGAAAGGGTACACACCTGTGCTAGTGGGGGAGGGACAGAGAGAAGGAGACAGAAGACCGGAAGCACAGAGCCTGATGTGGGGTTCAAAGTCATTAACTGCCAGATCATGACCTGAGCCGAAGTCGGGGGCTCAACCGACGGAGACACCCAGGCTGCCCTAGAGCTTAATTTTAATAAGGGATTTAATTTAACCCGGTAGATCCAGAACATCACCAGTTCACGAGATGATTGATAAGTTATTAACAAGATCTCCAACATGCTTGTTTCCATGATAAATTTTCAAACCCAGTGGGTGTTATTTATACCCACTGGCGCTCACAATTTGGACTAGCCGCATTTCAAGTGCCCGAGAGCTGCAAGCGCTTAGCGGCTACCCTTTTGGACAGAGCAGGACGAGACCCTTATTTGAAAGGTAAGATAAAGCAAAAGACTCCCAGAATGCCAGACCAACCAACTGTCTGCCATTCGAGTGCACTGGGACCCTCCGAGACTCATCTTTATGAGTTAGAGACTGTTCAGCACCCAACTAGGAATCGTCGCTTGCTCTCTTTTCTGGCAGCAGGAACCAGCAGTCACTGTAGCCCAAATCCCTGTTCCTCGTATCACCATCTTTTTGGTTGATTTCTTTACATTTCCCAAGTGTCCAAGGAGGTAAAGAAGGCTCCTCCGGGCATTCACAGCTGCCATTGACATTTGTAGTTCTTCGTAACCACAGGTCAGGTTGGGTGAGGGTCAAGAACCTAAAGTCCCAGATGGACTTTGAAACAATGCAGCAAATGTGGAGAATGGATTACTTCACACACTGTTAAGGGAAGGGGGTGGGGAGTGGTAGAGCCTTCGCCCACCCCCCGGGGGTTTCCTTCCCTTCCAAACGTTCCCACCCAGTCCTCGGGAATTTAGAATCCGTGACACAAACCTCTCTGATCAATCTGCTACCCACAGAATCACCTCTCTAATGCCATCTCCTGAGGACGCTGGCTTTCTCTACAGCTCCCAGAGCCCTTTCTCCTCGTCCATACCTCAGAAGATCCTCCTGAGCTCAGCCCAGAGGTCTCCATGTTAAGGAAATCTTTTACTCACCTGCAACTAACTACAATAGTTGTTCGTGAAATAAGTGCATTTGGAAGGAAATGCAGGGAAATATTCTAAAATGAAACTAAAATATTCTTTTAGCTCCTTACAGTTGTCTCTCATCCATGGTCCTCCTCCTATTGTATAATTATTATCGATCTGAGTGATTGTGAAATTAACATCTATTCCCCCATATGTCTCATGTGGGCAGAAATGGATCTGTTTTGCCAGCTTTTAGTGGAGAAATTATGGAGTATTACCCCATTCCCCAGCGATCCAACAACCCTGCGGGGTCATTAAGAATTTAATACTGCCCCAAGAGTAGGAAGACAGTCCCAGCCCTCAACCAAATCTTCATTCACTGTTTTGCTTCTCCTTGTTGCCTGTAGTCTGCAAACACAGACAGCTCTTCTTTGACCCCAGTTTACAAACCCCGCCTGAAGGTGTCCCACCCAGTCCACATAGCAGCCTTTGCACTGCATCCCCTTTTCCTCATCAGTGCCCAGGCCCCCCACCACTAAATGCCTGCCTCCCAGGGCCTCACCTGATATTTCGGAGACCATTAGAATGTTTCCTCTGTCCTGTGGATAGGCCAAGAGCTCCCCGTGTTTCCATGGCTATATTTTTGAAGGGAAAGACGCCATACCCTGAAATCCCTACCTTTTATTATGAACAACAACCACAAAATCACATCAGAGTGCTTAAGGGAAAATGTTGGCAAATCAAAAAGACAGACCATAAAGAAGCTTGATGTCAAGGCGACTGCAAACTCACATATTTCATAAGTCAGCTTGGGGCTCATTTTCCACTCTTTCTGCCCTTAGCTATGACTTGTTTCAAGTTCCTGCCAAATGACTTAAGAATTTAGAAAGCTTCATGCCGGCTTCCTATATTCCACGAATGACAGTAAACTAAAGGTTCTCCAGAGACATACTGGTGGATGGAATATGTTGTGTAAGAGCGATTCAGTCCAGTGCCAGCAAGGAGCTCTTGTTTGGAAAAACTTAGTGCCTGACACAGTGGCTCTGGATGGTCCCTCTGGCTTTAAATAGCATCACGAGTCACTGAAAATAATTCTCTCAGCAGTGTAAAGGGTCTCTGATTGCATGTAGGTCCATGTCTGTGAATGCCAGACAAAGGGGAAGGAAACATTTTGTTTTCTAGGCTAGGCCCTGTGTTAACGTGATGATGGGTGGGACCAGTTCTTGGAGAGAAGAGCTGGAAATTCTTCTTTGTGATTTGCAGAGAGACGAAAAAAAGTAAAGAAAAGGAATCCTTGCATAAAGCATCAATAACAGCCAAATCTTATAAAGCATCTTCACGTTGGTCCTCTGACAGACAGGATAAGAATGTTTTGGCCATTGCACTGATGGGAAGACTGAGTCTAAAACCTGCGGGGAGACTAAGAATAGCCAAATCTGAACTTGAATACACATTTCCTACTTCATCCGCTTTTCAGTAATATCTACTCCCTCAATTAGAAAAAAATTTTTTTATTGTTTATTTATTTTAAGAGAGAGAGACAGAGCATGAGCAGGGAAGGGGCAGAAAGAGAGGGAGACAAAGAATCCGAAGCAGGCTCCAGGTTCCAAGCTGTCAGCACAGAGCCCCACACAGGGCTCGAACTCTAGAACGGTGAGATCATGACCTGAGCCAAAGTTGGATGCTTAACCGACTGAGCCACCCAGGTACCCTGTACTCTCTCAATTTTATTTTTAAATTTAAGGCCATAATTTACCATCTTATAATGATATTTAGAAAGGACCTATACTACAAACACAAAGTGCTGTATTTTTCTTGCCTTTCTTGCCTTTTATTTTTAAACACAAAGTGACTGGAAAATCCTTTTAACCTCCCAGTATGTTTCAGAAAGTTTGCTGAAGGGTGTAGCAATCATGCGTATTTCTGCAGAATATGACACCGTTCTTACAAATGTAGAGACAATGACATAGAACAGGAAAACATAATTACTTGTGACCAGGGAATCTTTCATTGACTGGAGATTTCTCTCAGCAAGTTGTCCCAGAGAGCAGACACCAAAGGAGAGAGAGAACGTGTACAAAGAAAATACCTTCCTCCACAGAGCAAAAAAAGGACAGCATTAAAAGAAAGAACTGAGCGCGCACACACACACACACACACACACACACTTTCTTCTTTTCCTCCAGGCCTTAATAAAAACCCAAAAAACAGCTTCGGCAAACAGCAGACCATTCCAGGGGAAGAGCAGACACCCAGAGCACTCTGACTCAGTCAATCAAACCCTGGACCCAAGAGCACAATTGAGCCATTTTCTTTTTATTCCAACAATTCATAAAATTGGAAGGAATAAGAGAAAACCCATCCGTAATCCTACCAGCCCAACAGGACTAGTTCCATGTTTGCAAATTCTCTTCAGTTTTCCTTAATATGCTTATTTTTTCTGAAGTCCCTGTGATGTAGTCATATTCCTTGAATTCTATCAACTGGGAAGAAATGTTTGAATCCAAACACCATCGCACCCTTGGTGGCCATTTTATATTTACTTTGGGACTTATTTCAGAAGCTCATCTCCCGGGCAAAAGTTTTTGGCTTTACAACTTGTACTCAAGTTAAAGAGAATCTATTAATATTGTCCTTGACTCCCACACACAGCCCCCCTGTTTGGTCAAAATGCAAATTTATGTGACAACATATATTTCATAATAATTTCCTTCTCTCATCTGAAATTACTTTAACAAATAAGGCCCATCATTTGTATTTAACTAATTGAAATTTATTATCATTACTTCAGGGCAAAGCATCATCCAGGCGACATTAATAGATGCGGTGTGGTGCATGATTGACAGTTTGTACCATTGGATCATGCTGTCTGGTATTTAAATAATGCCAGGGTTCAAGTGATTAAATTCCACTACAGAATTGGTCATTTTAAACAAAGTAATTTCATTTACAGCATCTGATTTGCATAATCACTCAGCCTCTCTAGGGTAGTATTATTGCGGGAGAGATTAAGAGATTGATCCTGCATTCCTAGGCATAACGTTTCAGAGCTGAATTTTACACTTTGATCTCACAGGTGGATTTTTAAACAATATTTGTCAATTGGAATTTTTGCCACCTAAGAAATGTATCTATTCCACTGGTATTTCCCATCAGAGTCACAGTCATGGACAGGAGGAAAGAAGGTATTTGAATTTGTCCTTGAAATAAGAAAGAGGTATAGCAACCCTACTTCAAAATACAACCAAAATCCAATTTGGCTCTTGCTGGCAAGCTAAATTCTCTGTTATCAAGGTGCAGGTCACATCTGGGAATTTTCTTGAGAAATCAAGAGAGAATTACTTTTCTAATGACTCTGAGCATAATCTTTCTCAATAAATAGCAAAGGAGGTAGGTGGACAACTCATATATTCTGAACATGTTTGGAAGGTAGACTAATTTTCACAGCTGAAAACTCTGGAAAGCAGCAATGTAATGGGTTTAGTCCTCTGTCTTAAAAAAGAAAGTATTGGAAACTTTGTGCTTTGTTATGGGCTTTGCTTTCCTAAGAAATCTGCATGTGTTATCTCTCAGCGGCTGCTTTTATCTTTCAGGATTATTTTTGAGGTCTGTCACACTCCTAGAGCTTCTTAAATGTTTGAACCTTTTATTTCATATGTCAAGTTCAAATTTCATAGCCTCCTTCGCATCCACCCACTCGTCCATCCCTGGTTCCATCCATCCATTTATCCATCCCCCTGCCCTCTCAGTTGTCCTCTTAATTCATAGCATTTCAAGAGCTTCAACCATAATGTCATGTAAGACACAGATCCCGGACCCGAGAAACTCAGACTCGATCCTTAAATGACGTTTCTATAGCAGGCATTACATATTGCCAGAGAGGCAGATTCTCCCAGGGTAAGTCACTTGCTGTGTGTAAGGTGAGAGGTACCTAATTTTAAATAAATTTAGAAATTAAGTAGAGAAAAAGGGAGGACTAGGTTATAAAGAAGGGAGTGGAAAAGAGTTAGAAAGACCAACTGATCTGGCAACTACATACTTATTGCACACTGTTCATTTACCATTGTAGAATAGTCATTGAAATAGAAGTGAATGAACTGCATTATTATTTAATTAATAATGATAAAACCCTGGTTCCGACTGGCCCGAGATTCAATCCTGTCCTAGTGTGTAGGTTTGTTAGCTCCTACTGGAGAAAAAATTCAAAGCCTAGAGAATATAAGGAGGATAAAAGGGGTTGGGGGTGGTATGGAGGTAAAATTTATCATGTATGGTCCATGTATGAAATATGTGAACTTGGAAATAGTATCATTTTTAGAGGTGCTTAATTGAACTTCCAATGACCATCTTGGTCATAATACTCCCATGCATGAGAAAAAACCTTATACTTATTTTGGGCCAAACCCAGTAGGTAGATCCAAGGAAATCAAGCTTACAAAGAAAATTGAGAGCAGCCTGGGGGACACAGGCTTACTCTTAAGGCTTTCCTTAGACTTTTGGAGTTTTTGGTTTTGGTTTTTTATTTTTTTTAATTTATTTTTAATTTTAATTTTTTAATGCTTATTCATTTTTGAGAGAGAGAGAGAGAGAGAAAGAGAGTGCAAGTGGGGGAGGGGCAGGAGAGAGGAAGACACAGAATCCGAAGCAAGTTCCAGGCTCTGAGCTGTCAGCACAGAACCCAACGTGGAGTCTGAACTCACAAACCACAAGTTCATGACCTAAGCTGAAGTCAGATGCTTATCCACTAAGCCACCCAAGCACCCCAATTTTTAAAAAAATTATTTTTAACGTTTATTTATTTTTGAGAAAGAGACAGACAGACAAAGCATGAGTGGGGGAGGGGCAGAGAAAGAGGGAGACACAGAATCCCAAGCAGGCTCCAGGCTCTGCCCCGATGGGGGGCTTAAACCCATGAACTGTGAGGTCGTGACCTGAGCCGAAGTCGAACACTTAACTGACTGAGCCACCCAGGCGCCCTCTTTTTGTTTTTGTTTTTGTTTTTAAATGGGAATAGCTATTTGGAAAAAACACATAATGGTAAGTATTATAAACAGGTTCTTTTGTTCTTAGAATCCGGCTGGGAAGTAATAAAAGTGTCAGGATGCCTGAGGAAACGTGAAATGTTTCTTGAAATTCTACCTGACCATATAGATTTTATGTTTTCCTATAAATAATTGTTGAAATTATTTTGCAAAGCCAGAGCAGAGGATAGGGACTGCCCTTATGAATTATTCTAAGAGGGTGGTAACAGGACATGGTTTTTCTTTCTCTTTTTTTTTTTCTTTTTCTTTTTTTTTTTTTTTTTTTTGAGACAGAGAGAGACAGAGCATGAACGGGGGAGGGGCAGAGAGAGAGGGAGACACAGAATCGGAAGCAGGCTCCAGGCTCTGAGCCATCAGCCCACAGCCCGACGCAGGGCTCGAACTCATGGACCACGAGATCGTGACCTGAGCTGAAGTCGGACGCTTAACCGACTGAGCTACCCAGGCGCCTCTCTTTCTCTTTTTAAAATGTTTATCTTGAGAGAGAGAGTGCACACACAAAAGCAGGCGAGTGGGGGAGGGATAGAAAGAGAGAGAGAGAGAGAGAGAATCCCAAGCAGACCCCTCCCTGTTAGTGCAGAGCCTGATGCGGGGTTCGACCCCAGGAACCAGGAGATCATGACCTGAGCCGAAATCAAGTCAGACGTTTAATCCACTCGGCCACCCAGGCAGTGGTTTCACTGGAGTTTGTTACTTGGAGAAAGAGTCAGACTTCTAAGTTACATTTCACCACAAAGTACCTTAACTCAGTTCTTCCACAGGCTGGTCACACAATAACGTGGACATGATAAAGAATCTCAAGGGGCCACATCCAGGTCTGGGGTTGTGCTTCCCCCATCTTTAACGTTTTTTATTTTCTTCTCTCTGCTCTCCTTCTCTGGGTCTTTCGCTATTGTTGTTATTGATGATATCGTAAACAGCTGCAGATGTCAGTCCGTGTCAGTAAATTCAATATATTCATAGTTGGCACATCTACAGCATTGACAGAATAGGAAACATTTCTTTTTCATAATATGACATGTCACATTTCATCTGTGTTCAGACTGGGTTGCATCATGCCACCGACCTGCTGCAAAAAAAAACAGGAAATCAGGAGACGCAGTTCTTACTGTTTCCCCTCTGGTTCTGTTAGGAAACTTCACCATAAATATGCATTACCTATTTTTCAAGCTCTATGCGATATTTAATTAGTTAGTTAAAATCACCTCTGAGATGTTTTTCAGCAACGCTCGTTGAGATCTCTCGATAAAAGGTCACCCACCTGAGGTCCAGTGCTGCTCTCATTCAGATTTAGAACAATCGAAGGGAAACACATAAAAGCGGAAATATTCAGGAGAAGGAAGATTTTGTTTACGTAACTTAAATTTATCCCAAACTAACAAAGACCAAAGCAAGTACTGAAATTTTGTGGAATAATTGTCTCTGCAAAATGGAACCGCATTTTACTTTCCATCCACTGTTAACAAGCAGAAAATGGCTCATGACGACTAGAGCGGAGGAGACTGTTATCATCCGCTCAATCTCTGGGCAGCCTTCAGGAGGCTGTAACTGTCTAGTGTCTTCAACTCACTCATAAATCCCAAGGCTGTGGTTGAGGATAGCTTCCCTGGGAATGCAGTCAGTCTCTCCTGGGCAGAAGAAAGCCGTGGCAGGAAGCTTCAACAGAACCAGATGAAACAACAATGGATCGGAGTCTGTCCCAGGGACATACAAGTAGCCACCAGGACCAGAAAGATGAGGCTCAGGAAATCAGTATTAGCACAGCCCTGACGCGAAACTAGTAGAAATGAGAGTATAAGACGTTGGCAGGTGCGTGGTATATACAGGGCAGACGTGTGCAACTTTCCAGCTATTTCCCCATGCCCAACCTCGTGGCCTGCCTGAGTTCCTTTTCAAATAACAAAGCAATATTACCGGAGTGTTATTCTCCTTACATTTTGGCTTCTCTCTGGCATTCATCACTGTTGACCGTATTCTTCTTAAAACTCCTTTCCACATCACTGAGACCTTTGAGGGGGCAAGGGTATGTGTGTCTAATATTAGTAATAATAGCAATAAATACTGCCAATTAGAAAACATCTTGCATGCACTTGGT
This sequence comes from Acinonyx jubatus, assembly GCF_027475565.1. Taxonomy (NCBI): domain Eukaryota; kingdom Metazoa; phylum Chordata; class Mammalia; order Carnivora; family Felidae; genus Acinonyx; species Acinonyx jubatus. The sequence goes on from NC_069382.1 coordinate 158,577,832, forward strand.
ACTTTGCATAAGCCTCTTATGACTACCCTTTGATACCTCATTGGTATGATTATTCCCAGGGAAGTCAAACAGAGAGATGAAGGGATTTAGTTCACATTTCTGACACCACATTTCTAGTGTCCCTGATCCTGTTACTTCCTAACAATTAAAGCATGAAAGCAAGCTACCTACAGAATGTCTACCAAGCGATAGCACTGGGGCAGTTCAAGGAAGTGGGGCACGTTAGAAAGAGTAATTTCAGAAACACACAGATCCTTGATCCCGAGACATGAAAGATGCTCGGTAATTGATAATTGCCACCGCTCCCCCCCATTCCCATAATCATCATTATCAGACTTGAGCTTTTTTCTCCGGGAATTCTTACTCACTCCAGTATATTACACTTCTTGTAACTGCCCATAGTGTCCATAGTAGAGTAGATACTCTTTCAACGTCCCTGAAATACTTGCTGATGGATTAACCGACTGTCATTTGTCTTTCCAGATATAGTAATATCGAAAAAAGGACAAATCAATAAAGTAACAAATCGGCATTCTGTTCTACAAATCGGGCCAGAAGCATTTTGGCTATCAGGCCAGTCTCCTGAGTTTCAGCACCTCAGCCTGGCACAGAAGAAAAGCCTTCAGGCTGCCCTGCAACCACCACTTCCAGCTACAAGTTCAGGAAACAGAGCCACACGACATCTGGAACCAGGGAAATCAGGACAATCTACAAGAAGCAAGAAAACCCCAAGAAGGTAAGTGTAATGCCAGCTAAATGCTTTGCCGGGGAGAAAGGAACGTGGCCTTGTGTGTTTTCATCTTTTGACCGTGTTAACGGAAGGCATGGAGTAAAATTGTGTTTATCTGAATATCACTACAGCAGAGCTAAAGGAAATCAGCTAACATCGGAAGTTAGCATAAAGGTCTTAAAACCTTCATCTTCTGAAGCCAGTCGTAACACTGCCACTCAGATGAAAATGAAAAAGAAAAAGCAAAAAAAAAAAAAAAAAAAAAGAAGCACTTCCAAATGCTAAAAGAGATTTCTATCTTCCCATCATTTCAACAGCAACCACTATAAACTATGTTCTAAAACAAACACAGAGCACTAAAAATTCCACTGTTTAAGCTCAAAGTCAAACATCTGTCTTGCTGTCTGCTAGTTTCACCTTGGTTCCCGAGGGTCTCAACTCAAACTGCAGAAATTTGGGGTTTCTCCCTCTTGCACGCATTTTCAAGCGTTAGTTCTGAGGTTTTTAATCATCTTCATTAATCATTCAGCCTAAATAGACACAGGAAGAAGGAGCATTTATGGAGTGGAATCAGCCTCCTGATTCCAAAGGATGTAGAGAGAGAGCATAGGACAGTAGTAAAAAAGCTGGACGGACAGTCCTGGGTGTGAGCCCTGTCTCTGCACCTTACTTTCCAAGCGACCTTGATATGTTACTTAACCTTACTGAGTCTGTTTCCTTTTTATGAAAAACAGTAACAATAATACCTGGCGTTGTTGTGAAGATCTGAAATAGGAACTTATAAAGTTACTGCCTAGTAGTTAATGAGTAGTTAATAGAAACCATTATACCATTATTGTCCTCCTTCACATGGATGGGGGAAAATTAATAATGACTACTATTCATCGAGCACCTATTAAAGATCTTGTATGTACTGGCATCTAATTCTTTTGTTTTTTTTAAATTTTTTTAAATGTTTTATTTATTTTTGAGAGCCAGAGAGACAGAGCATGAGCAGGGGAGGGGCAGAGAGAGAGGGAGACACAGAATCCGAAGCAGGCTCCAGGCCCTGAGCTGTCGGCAGAGAGCCCAACGCGGGGCTCGAACCCACAGACTGCGAGATCATGACCTCAGCCGAAGTCAGACGCTTAACTGACTGAGCCACCCAGGCGCCCCTAATTCTTGAAACCATGTTGTAAGAGCAGTATTATTGCCCCCATTTTACAGATGAGCCACACAACTACCATGCAGTGGAGGTAAGGTTCAAATTCAAGATTGTTTCCCTATAAAGCCTAGATCCTTTCCACCATCCCCCACTACTTCCTCAAAACCAGGAAAAAAAATTCAACTAGTCACCTGCACACTGGTAATTTTCGATAGGGAATTTCCTCTTCAAGAAGTTTTTCCTAGTTGCCAACCTCTTAAAAGGCAGATTTTTGCCACATTATCATGACTGAAGCATCATAACCATGCTTCAACATCTCAGTAATGAGACCCAAGGGCCTTCGACTTGACTTCATCATTCTGTATACCTGGTCTTGGATGGAACGTGGTCGTGAAATCTTCTGACTTTGAGAAATGGTCACCTGTTGGTTCTAGCAAAAAGTTGGACTCCTGAGTATCTCAGTCCATCTGGGCTGCTGTTACAAAACACCATAGATTGGGTGGCTTAAACAACAAACATTTATTTCTCACGGTTCTGGAGACTAAGATCAAAATTCAGAAGTCCAAGATCAGGTGCCAGCAGATTGGTATCTGGTAAGAGCCTACTTCCTGGTTTGTAGATGGCCTGTTCTCATGGTGTCCTCACAGGGCAGAAAGTGGGAGGGAGCTCTTTGGGGTCTCTTTTATAAGAGCACTAATCTCATTAGTGAGGGCTCCACCCTCAAGACCTAATAACCTCTCAAGGGCCCTGCCTCCAAATACCATCACTTTGGAGGTTAGGATTCAACTGTACGAATTTTAAATGGTCACATCGAGTCCTTAGCACGAAGTCCGTATTTGTAAGCATGAAATCAGCTCTTGTTCATTATTCCCTTCTAGTCATCTGCTTCCCACTGGTTTGGTTTCTGGTGTGAGATCTGAGGATCATGTATATGACAGGAGTGATGGAAAGCACGCCATAGGTTCTCATCAGCCACACCACCCACCCATAGCCCCTGCAGGCAGCTTGATATTCTGCCCTTGTACTTTACTCTGTGAAGAAGCCAGGTGGTTGGGAAAAGACTCACCGGGGATAATAATGTATGTTACTCCAGGTGCATCCCCAGGTTCAACAATTCTGAAATTATCTTTGTATATTAGGTTAGAAAGGTGAGCAAATCACTTAACCTTTGTGAGCCAATTTATTGCCGGTGTAGAATAAAGAACTGGGATTATGTTGGGTTCTTTCTAGTTCTACAACACTGTAATTATATTAGTTGGCATGATCACCCAACCCATTGGTTTTCCCAAAAGTAGAAGACAGTCTTAGAATACATGATGATGAATTATATCTATCTTCAGGAGATATTAACACAGATTATTTTTAAAGCCTTTATGAAGTGTTTTAGGTTGAATAGATGACAGTCACTTAGAGTAAGAAGAACCTAACCCTAAATAAAAATTGAATGATGCATACCTGTAACTTTCTGTGATCGTACTGTGTATCACTAAATAGTGAGCTCTCTTGCCATAAGCATTCAACTTATTTCATAAAAATCATAAATTCGTAACACACAAACACATGTGATAACTAACATATGAAAGAAAAAAAACCACTTAAGTACACCAGGAGGTCAAAACTATTTTTTTTCATGTTTTTATTTTATTTTTGGAGAGAGAGAGAGGAAGCCAGGGAGGGGCAGAGAGAGGAGACAGAGAATCTGAAGGAAAATCCACGCTGTCGGCGCAGAGCCCAATGCGGGGCTCAAACTCACGAACTCGTGAGCTCCTGACCTGAGAGGAAGTCAGACATTTAACTGACTGAGCCACCCAGGTGCCCCTGGGCAAAACTACTTATGAGGCAATTTAATTTCTTTGTAATTTACATGATCTCAAGGTTAATGAAAAAGACTCTTAATAAAACAAATTTTATTTTAAATGCATTCAGAAATGTTTTGTGTTTTCTAACTAAAATAGATTATCTTAAACTTACCTATTAACCATTTCTCAAAAGAGGACTTATGTAAACATTCATTAACATAGAGTTGCAGGCACATTTTGTGAGCCAGACGATTGGAGTCAGCACACTGAATCTACTATTTTGATGGCATCCGAAGGATTTTCATTAAAAGCTGAAATTCTTTGAACCCGAGTATTTAAGCTTCAAACCAAGTTGTAAGCACTAGAGGAAATGTAAGTCCAATTTTGATTTGTCAACCTAAGATCCTTAGCTGAAAAAGTATTTACGTTCTAAAAATGTTTATTAGATTCGAGTAAGTATCTTGGTGTGCACGCATACAAACAAAATCCTGTGGATTCTGCCAAACCAACTGACCACTCGTTCCGAGGCACTTAAAAACTAGGATTGTTTCTATATTCATTTGATGGATATTTTTATGGGATACCTACCTGTGTGCCAAATGCAAACGCAACCAACTCAAAATAAAGCATCAGAAGACACAAAGGATGACCAACCTATCAAGAGCGAAAGGGTGAGCCCTGGGTAAAGCCCCATTGAGCTACTGAAATTAAGTCAGCAAAGACCAGAAATACTGAACCCTTCTCTGGCATCAGAGATGACCACATCACACTATTGCAGAATAGATTCTTCTCGATGCCAGGGATTGGGTCTTACTTGTCTATAACTTGCCTGTACCCAGTATACTACCCAGCACATAGAAGTTGCTCAAGATAAATTTGTCTTCTTTCAGTGCATTGCAGGATAAGCATATTTGAGACGTATGTGAAATTGCTGCTCAGTAACTCTATTAGCAATAGGATACAGGGTATTTGGTTTTTTTTTTTTAATTTTTTTTTCTCAATGTTTTTTATTTATTTTTGAGACAGGGAGAGACAGAGCATGAACAGGGGAGGGTCAGAGAGAGGGAGACACAGAATCCGAAACAGGCTCCAGGCTCTGAGCTGTCAGCACAGAGCCCAATGCGGGGCTCGAACTCACGGACTGTGAGATCATGACCTGAGCTGAAGTCGGCCGCTCAACCGACTGAGCCACCCAGGCGCCCCTTTGGGGTTGTTTTTAATTCAAAATTATTAGGTGTGTCTAACTAACTGATGAAGTTTGTCGGTGCCCAGGGGTGGCTTTTTAAATTACTTTTATTTTTATTATTTGTATTTTTTTAAATTTTTTCAAGTGTACTTATTTCTTTTGAGAGAGACAGAGACAGCGCGAGTCGGGGAGGGGCAGAGAGAGGGAGAGAGAGAGAATCCTAAGCTGGTTCTGCACTGTCAGCACGGAGCTGGCCAGACACGGGGCTCGGACTCATGAAACCGCAAGATCATGACCTGAGCCGAAACCAAGAATCGGATGCCTAACTGACTGAGCAACCCAGGCGCCCCACCAAGGGGTGGCTTTCAAGGACTTTGCCCTATGTTCCATTTTCTCCTTCTCAATATACATACACACAATTCTTTAACCTGGATGATGGATATTTTCTTAACCTATTGATATAGGCTCTGTGAAAGAAACTCCTTTGTCACTCCCTGTTCCCTCACTGATGACTGGGGTAAGCACTCATTCTTAGGGGCAGTATTTTTTGTTAAATAACTGATAGTTCCTGGAAACCGAATGTTCAGTGAGTAAATGGCACCGGATCTTGCTGCGATAGATAACCAACAGGACAAACTAGACTCGTCAAGAGAATCACAGGTTTCCTGTTACAAAGACAAACTCATCTTTAATGATCAGATGAAAATGCAAATTTAGGGAAAACAAATCGGGTTATTTGGAGGACAATATGCACTTGGAAGATATTCATGTCATTGTGGTTTCCTGAGGAAGAGCCTCTATTTTGCTTGTAAGCAAAATGTCAATTCTAATTATTCAAACTGACATCCCACAGGACCTTTTATGAAAATGGAGTAGGTCCAGAAGAATGGGCAGGCACCAGGGTTTTTATTTTGGAAAATGGGAGAGGCCGGCAACCTGTGCGTAGTTCTGATCGAAGAGATCTTGAGTGGCTAATCCCTACTCTCTTGGTAACAGGACCTAGTTGAGTAACCTTGGGCAGAAAACTTCTGCCTTCTCATCTTCTATTAAAGCAGTTAAATAAACCCTTTCTTGAGTAAAAGCCCTTTTGTGGCACCCAGTACAACGTAAACCATGAAGATGCAAAGTGTTTCTTGAAATTGCCACATGAGATGGTCTTTGAAAACCTGGTGCGTATTTTATTGTAATGATGATTATTATATTGAGCATTATTAATGACTGAAATTCCCTAACAGGTGATATCAATTTTCTATTATCACAATGTTCCATAACAACTGCAAAGCCCCTATTGCATTAATATATATACACACTCGTGAGTAGGCATGTTGGCCCCAATTTGGGCTGGTTTTTGTCTAAGCAGTTCTTCTGGTCTTCTCAGTTGTGGCAGTAGGCTGGCTGTCACCAGGCCTAGGATGGCCTCGGCTGGGAGACTGGGAGAATTCCACCCTTCTCCACGTGATTCTTTTCCTCCAACAGACTATGTTGGACATGGACATGTTCCTGAGGCAATAGAAAGGGTAAGAGCCAGAGCAAGCCTTGGCCACCTGTCTGCTTGCATCTCATTGGCCAAATCAAGTCACATGACTGCGTGCAGGGTCAGCACGGACATGCATAACAAGAATGTAGACTCATAACAAGAATGTGTAAAGAATTGGGGCCAATAAAGCAACCAGTCTACCACCTAGGACACGCTGTTCTTGTTTATCTGGGAATATTCATCTGTGTGACTTTATTTTGGTAGAATTAAAAACGAATTTTGCCTGGGGCGCCTGGGTGGCTCAGTCGGTTAAGTGTCCGACTTCAGCTCAGGTCATGATCTCGCGGTTCTTGTGTTCAAGCCCCGCGTCAGGCTCTGTGCTGATGGCTCAGGGCCTGGAGCCTGTTTCCGATTCTGTGTCTCCCTCTCTCTCTGACCCTCCCCCGTTCGTGCTCTGTCTCTCTCTGTCTCAAAAATAAATAAATGTTAAAAAAAAAATTAAAAAAAAAAAAAAAAACAACGAATTTTGCCTGTATCCAAACCCTTCAAAGCAGTGTTTCTCAAGCTTTTTTGACTGCAACCCACGATAAGAAATACATTGTGCACTCATGACTCCTTTCATACAAAAGCTTCGCAAAATGCTGCTTCTTACGGTGAACATTTCTTTCCATTATGCTATTTAATTTTTCAAGTTGCTCATTGTCCACTAAATTAATTTCAGAATTCCTTCATGAGTCAAAAGCAACAGTTTGAAAACTACTGATTTATAGGGCTTAGCCTTCTCTGATCCCTTTCTTGTCTGGGAGGGAAGAACCCACAAAAGTCCAGATGGGCCAGAGAAGCCAAGTAGAGTATCTGAATGGGGGACGTTACAGCACAACTACCTATGATCCGTAGAACTTAGAAGTGTGGGCACCAGGGCCCTGGGACCGTGCTTCACCTGGCCACCCCCAGAGCCAGGTGGCCTCTAGAATTTTGAGGCTGAAGAATGGCAGGAGCAAAGAGAGGAGAGCGTGAATAGACATTGAGACACTTGGCTGAGTTCTTTAATATAGCAACATTTTTACCAGGAGACTGAAGTTAGAGAAGATACATTGGCCAGGGTCCTACAATACTTGGTAGAATATGGATTTAAAGGTCTCAAGTGCCTCATATCCCATCGAAGCCCCCGTTTCCATGGCATAGAAGGAAGAGAGGTGTAAGAGTCAAATTATTCACACTAACAGTAATTCATACTAGTTTGTAACAGAAACATACATGTAATAAGGACCTACTAAGAGTAAGACATCATTCCATGGTATGTTTAGAAAGATATCTAAGAAGGTACCCTAGATGAAACAATGATTCTCATTTTTAAAACATCAGAGCAGAGTAGTTAGGAAAAGTGCAATTTAAAATGTTGCATCTTTTACTATATAAGTGGGGAAAGGAGGACCCGGGTGGATTTTGGAGTCTGTTTAGTCCGGTACGTTTGGAAGATGTTTAAAAAATTTTTTTTTAATCTTTCTTTTTGAGAGGGGCGGGGAAGGAACAGAGAGAGAGGGAGACACAGAATCCGAAGCAGGCTCCAGGCTCTGAGCGGTCAGCACAGAGCCCGACACAGGGCTTGAACTAACGAACCGCAAGTTCCTGACCCGAGCAGAAGTCAGATGCTTAACCGACTGAGCCATCCAGGTGCCCCAATTTGGAAGACGTTTTAAATTTTTTTTTTCAACGTTTATTTATTTTTGGGACAGAGAGAGACAGAGCATGAACGGGGGAGGGGCAGAGAGAGAGGGAGACACAGAATCGGAAACAGGCTCCAGGCTCCGAGCCATCAGCCCAGAGCCTGACGCGGGGCTCGAACTCCCGGACCGCGAGATCGTGACCTGGCTGAAGTCGGACGCTTCACCGACTGCGCCACCCAGGCGCCCCAGGAAGATGTTTTAAAGAATGCTCCATCTCTGCAGACTGTTGGCCCCTTAGAGAGCAGATATTCTCCATACAACCTGAGACTGCCTGGTACCTCTTTAACATCATGTATCTTTGGAGAAGTTTCTGCGTGGTTCTTGTCTAAGTCTTTCTCTGCAGGGCTTCGGACAAAAAATGGATGAGGTTCAATGCACTCCAAAGTAAAAGGGAATGGTAAAGCTCTGTGGACGGTGTTAATAGGAGACTGAAAAATCAGATACTGAAAAATACACCTAATGTCAAGCTGGCATTGCGGTGTCTTGGAGGGGGAGGGCAGTGGTAAAGTAAGGCTCTATCTCCCTGGGATTTATCTGGGGGGAAAAAAATCCTCCTTCCAATGACCATAGGAGACCGTACTCATTCTAGATAAGCAAATGGAGACTGGAAGATGGGGCTTGGCCTGGGAAGAAGAGAATGGAAAATTCCTCTCTCTAGGACTCTGTGAATTTCAGCCTGGACTCCAAACCCCATCCACGAGCACAAGCTCCTGAGCGTTGGAAAGTATACCAGCCATCGCCGCCTGGCAACAGGGTTAAGAGAGATGCAGAGAGGTAGGCAAACCAGAAGTCCTGAGGATGGGTCTGGCCCTGGGCGGTAGGTATAAGTCCATCTCTATGTTATAAAACCCCGTCCCATAACTTTCACGCTTTAGGGAACTGAAGGCAAAGGCCAATCCAATTATTTGGGATAAAGTAAGGGAAGGAAGAACAGTGTCTTGTACCAAGACCAAAAACATAGTGACAATGGTGGTCACCGGTGAAAGACAGCCTTGCTCTGCAGAATGAGGAACTCATGAGGGTTATTGGCAGCAGAAGTGGGACGGTCAGATGAGGAAGACAGAGCAGAAGAGCGCAGGGTGTAAACGATCCGAACCTACGAGTGCCTCACACAGCCTCCTGAATGGGAAGGTCTCAGGAATCAGTAGGAGATACGTTGAAGGAGATCAAATACTAGTGGGCAATCTGGGGGCGAGGGGTGGGAGAGAGACTTAAAACATAATTTGGAGGCCCCTTTCTGGAAATGCGGTGGTATCCTAAGGAGTCCCAGGATGAGACACTTTAAAATCCAGATGAAGTTTTCATAGTATCGTTTTTTTTTTTTATTTTTTTTAATGTTTTTATTTATTTTTGAGACAGAGAGAGACAGAGCATGAACAGGGGAGTGGCAGAGAGAGAGGGAGACACAGAATCGGAAGCAGGTTCCAGGCTCTGAGCCATCAGCCCAGAGCCCGACGCGGGCTCGAACTCCCGGACCGCGAGATTATGACCTGAGCCGAAGTCGGACGCTTAACCGACTGAGCCACCCAGGCGCCCCGTTCATAGTATCGTTTTAAAAGCTTAGCTCAGTTTTTAAAAATGAAAGAAATGCTCCGAGGATAAAAAGGCATGGATCCAAAGCAGTAGTTGGGCATTAAAGCTAAAACTTGCCTTCAGGGAATCTGCCAATACAGGGTTGTAAGGACCTTTCTGTTTTAACAGGACATTATGTGCATGTACTGGGGACAGGAGACAATGCCAGTGGTTTATGCAAGCTAGGAAGGCGAATCGAGACCCTTGCATAGAACAGGTCCTACAAGTCACCAACCTCAGTGAGGACAAACTGGAAATATGAAATTAATATCACAGCAAGGGGCATCTGGGTGGCTCAGTCGCTTCAGCTCAGGTCATGGTCTCAGTTTGTGAGTTCAAGCCCCGCGTCAGGGTCTATGCTGACAGCTCGGAGCCTGGAGCCTGCTTCAGATTCTATGTCTCCCTCTTTCTCTGCCCCTCCTGCATTCATGCTCTGTCTCTCTCTGTCTCAGAAATAAATAAACATTAAAAAAAAAAATTTTTTTTTAAATCACAGCAAGAACACAGTAAGAACTCTCACCCCTGTCAGCTTTGACTCTGGAAAATAAAGGCTCCTCTGAGAATTATTAATCACATAGGTTTAGTGTCAAAATTCATACTACCTGGGTGGCCCGAACCATCCAAACTGAGAATGATTATGGGTTAGTAATGACCCAAAGTGCCTGGAAGACACCATCACTAACCTCTGGGGCAATGAACCTTAATCCAAGTCTCAGAGAATTCCCACAGACCAACTCCAATGACCATAAGCTCACAGTAAAAAGGAAACAAAAAAATCGCAAACACAAAAACCACCATAAGCAAGAGTCAGCAGAAATAACAAATAATAGTATCTGCTCTCCAGGAATACATATTGGAAAAGTTTGATGTGAAATTTAAATTAAAGTAATGTGTTCATAGAAATCAAAGGAAATATTAAAAGTATGACCAAGGAATCATAAGTATTTTTTTATTATTAAAAAAAATTTTTTTTAATATCTATTTAGTTTTTGAGAGAGACAGACAGAGCACGAGCGGTGGAAGGGCAGAGAGAGGGGGAGACACAGAATCAGAAACAGGCTCCAGGCTCTGAGCTGTCAGCACAGAGCCCGACGCGGGGCTCGAACTCACAAACTGAGAGATCATGACCTGAGCTGAAGTTGGACGCTCAACTGACTGAGCCACCCAAGCGCCCCTTTTTTATTACTTTTTTTTAATGTTTATTGACTTTTGAGAGAGAGCGACAGAGTGTGAGCGGGGCAGGGGCAGAGAGAGAGGGAGACAGAGAATCGGAAGCAGGCTCCAGGCTCCGAGCTGTCAGCCCACAGCCCGACTCCGGGCTCCAACTGTGAACTGCAAGATGGTGACCTGAGCTGAAGTTGGATGCTTAACTGATTGAGCCACCCAGGCATCCCAAAGTATATTTTAAAAGACTAGGAGTATTTGATATTGAGGAATAGCAGTGGGTGTTAAGGGGGTAAAAAAATGGTATTGTCGGAGAATCCTCGTCTATTATAAATACATATTGAATTATTACAGGTAAAATGATATGTCATGGGTTTGCTTCAGAATTATCTGAAGGGGGAGAGGAAGTAGGTAGAGATATAGAGGAAATAAGATTAGCCATGAATTGCTCAGCATTGAAGCGAGTTAATGGGAACATAAGAATATTCTATTCTTTTTACTTTGATATATCTGAAGCTTTTTAAATGAGAAAAGTTTTCTTTTAATGAACGGACAAGTATGAAGAGAAGCCAGATAAAACTTCTAAAAAAAAAGGACACTAAATAAAATTAGAGACTCGCTGGACATATCATATGACACCTTAGATAGAGGTGACAAGACAATTAGTGAACCCAAGGAAAGATCTGAAGTAATTGCCCAGAACGCAGACAGAGAGGCTCTTTGCTAGACTATATAGCAGTTTGAGATCCCTCCAAGGTAGACACAGAGGCTAAAAGTACACCTAATAAGATGTCAGAGGAAGATAATAAAGAAAATTGGGAAAATGTAATATTAAAGACACGTTAGCCAAGAATTCTCCAGCATTGATGAAAGACACAAGCACTCAGATTCAGGAAGCCTAACAAGTCACAAGCAAAGAAACCCAAGGCTGGATGCATCACTGTGAAACTACAGATCACAGTAATAAAGAAAAGAGCCTTTAGGACAAAAAAGATGTATTATATGAAAAGGAAGGTTTAGACTGAGCTTTGACTGCTCAATAGCAGCGCTGGAAAGCAGAAAACAGAAATGTTTTCAAAAAAAAAAAATGAAATGGGACTATTTTCTCTTATCCTACACAAAAAGTGGATTCCAGTTGGATCAGGCATGGAAATGCAAACCTAAAAATTTAAATCTTTTCAAAGAAAATAATAGGGACTACCTGAAGGGTCTGGAAGTAGGGAAGGCTTTCTTAAAGAAAGGCAATAAAAAACACAAACTATAAAGGAAATTTTTTAATATTTGGTAAACTTCAGAGCTCTTTATTCAAATGGCCATAAAGAAGGTTTAAATGTAAACTAGAAATAGGACCAATACGGGGCGCCTGGGTGGCTCAGTCGGTTAAGTGTCCGACTCCAGCTCAGGTCACGATCTCGCGGTCCGCGAGTTTGAGCCCCGCGTGGGGCTCTGGGCTGATGGCTCAGAGCCTGGAGCCTGCTTCTGATTCTGTGCCTCCCTCTCTTTCTGCCCCTCCCCCATTCATGCTCTGTCTCTCTCTGTCTCAAAAATAAATAAACGTTAAAAAAATTAAAAAAAAAAAAAAGAAATAGGACCAATACTTGCCATCATACAGCCAACAAGGGATTGGTATCCAGGATGTAAATATTTTAAAATTTCTCAAATTTAATAAGAAAATGATAAGCAACCCAATAGAAAAGTAGACAGAAGTGATACAAAGATAATTCGCAGGAGAAGAAACTTAAGTAGCAAATAATCATATACTAAAAAGGCCCATTACAGGTGGCTGAAAAAAACCAGCCACGGAAGCACTCAATCTAATTCCATTAATATAAATTTTAAAATATGCAAAACTAAATACACATTGTTCGGAAATGTATTTTTTCCAGGTAATAACTGAAAAGAAAGTAAGAGAATCAGAAACACAAAAATCAGAAGCGCCTGGGTGGATCAGTCAGTTAAGCCTTCAGACCTTGATTTTGGCTCAGGTCATGATCTCACGGTTTGTGGAATCAAGTCTCACGTCAGGCTCTGCTCTGACAGCACGAAGCCTGCTTGCGATTCTCTCTCTCCCTCTCTCTCTCTGCCTCTCTCCCGCTCTCTCTCTCTCTCAAAATAAATAAATAAACATTAAAAGAAAAATTCAGGACAGCGGTTACCTCCGGGGAAAGGGTGAGGGATGTGATGAGAGAGAAATCCAGAGGAGAATTCGAAGATACTGAACTATTCTCCATCTTCAATTGGGTGATGAGTGCAAGGGCACTTGTTCTATGGATATTTGTTTTATGCTTGAAAGAGAGAGAGAGCTTTAACACATAATATGAGCTAACATATAACGTGCATCCATATGCAAATGTATTCTGCATACATGTTATATGTTAGCTCATATTATGTGTTAGATGTCTCTCTAAATATAATATATATATAATAGCATAGATTAAAAACTGTTATATATAGATTCAATATACATGTATTATTTGTTATATCCTGTTGTGGTAGATTGGTTGCAAAACGGATCCAATGTTTTATCCTTCTGCCCTTCTCAGAGGAAGAAATGAGAGGGCAGCTCTCCCTCTTGTCACGGACCATGTTAAGAGACGCTCTTAGAACGAGGAAATTCCATGCAGTTTTCTGAACAGGACTGCTGACTTCCAGGGCCCAGTTGCTTGCTTCCATGTAAATTATTTTTGTTAGTCATGAGGTTTGATAAAAATTGATGTGTTTTCCATGCTTCCCTTTTCCTGTAAAGGCCAAGGATCTTAAAATAACCTGACTGAGCTCCAAGCTGAAACCTAAACATGACAAAACATATAAATCCTCAGGCTGTATCTGATAGAGAGCTAATTACACTCCTCGGGGTTTCCCTCCCCCAGAAACAGTGAGCTCTCTCTACCTGCCTCACTCAACAGCAACTGGGGAGGAGGGCGGGGGAGGCGGTGGGGGTACCGAATCGTGATGACAAATTCTACGAAACTTGATATGTTTCCAGAAGCAATCCTTTTGTTTCCCCCTAGGTAGGGAGCTAATGTACCTGAGGTATAGTATTTCAAGTGCCACCTTAAAAATGAACTTAACTTTAGAAGTGTTAGATTTACAAAAAAACAAAAAAATTGTAAGAATAATACAGAGGATTCCCATACGTTTGCTCCCACCCTCCCCACACATGGCGTACCCTACTATTTACATCTTACATCTCTTGGTACGTCTGTCAAAATTAATGAACTAATATTAATATATTAACTAATTAATGTTTCACTCAGATTTCCCCTAATGTCCTTTTTCTATTCTGCATATTATCAAGTCATCATGTCTCCTGGGGGTCCTCTTGGTTGTGACAGTTTCTCAAACGTTCCCCCCCCCCGCCCCCGCTTTTTTTTTTTTTTTACGTACTTCAAAGTTTTGAGGAGTACTGGTTAGATATTTTGTAGGATGTCCCTCAACACCCCCCCCCCCGTCCAAAACAAAAAACAACACTGATGTTTTACTTATGATTAGATTCGGGTTACGTTTTTTGGAAGAAAAACCACAGAAGTAAAATGCCATTCTCACTAAGTGTCATTTTTTTTAAATTTCATTTTCCTCTTTAAGGTGAGCGTGAACATATAGGAGTGAAAATGTACAGAAAAGTAAATTGCAAGGGAATACATCAAAATATTAGCAGAAGTCATCTAGGGGCACCTGGGTGGCTCAGTTGGTTGAGTGCCGACTTCGGCTCAGGTCATGATCTCACAGTTGGTGAGTTCAAGCCCTGCGTTGGGCTCTGTGCTGACAGCTTGGAGCCTGGAGCCTTCTTCGGATTCTGTGTCTCCCTCTCTCTCTGCCCCTCCCCTGCTTGCACTCTGTCTCTCTCTGTCTCTCAAAAATGAATAAACGTTGAAAAACAAAAAGTCATCTCAGAATGCCAAAGTTATTGGATACTTGTATCTTCTTTTTTAAGTTTATTTATTTATTTTGAGAGAGAGAGAGAGAATATGTGCATGTGCAGGGGAAGGGCAAAGAGAGAAGGAGAGAGAGAATCCCAAGCAAGTCTGTGCTGTCATCACAAAGCCCAATGCAGGACTGGGTCTCACAAACCATGAGATGCCCTGAGCCCAAGTCAAGAGTTGGATGCTTAACCGACTGAGCCACCCAGGAGCCCCAAGGATATTTGTATTGTCCACCTTTTGCTTATCTGTGCTTTCTGAATGTTCTGCAATGGACATGTGATTTTAAATTAGGAGGGAAAAAAGAGATGTCTGTTTATGGAGCTGTCTCCACCTGTCTGAAGGAGTACTTAGCTTTCTGACATGTGCAAGTTCTTCCCAGGGCTGGTAAAAATAAGGAAGTATTTATAGGTCTCACATGTCATAGGGACGTGGCCTTTCCTGAGCAGAGAACCTCCACTCCATGTTACAGCTATTTCTTGGTCAATCCTGACACCTGAAAGAAAGCCAGGGAGGAAGGAAAGGAAGGAAAAGAGTGAGGGATTACGCTAAAAACCCATTCTTACTCCAAGCACAGTGGCTCCAACAGAGAGCAGTTGTCTCTCTGTGTCTCTCTCTTCTGTCTTCCTGGCTCTGTCTCTCTCTCTCTCTCTCTCTTCCTCCGGTTTCATTCATTCGTTTGTTTATCCTCTCAACTAGTATTTACTCAGTGCCCTGAAAATTGAGAAATATCTCAAAAGACATCCCTATCTTTAAGTCACTTACTTTCTAGTGGGGTAGGGGCATCTGGCATCTGGGTGGTGATAAATGCCATGAAGAAAAATAAAACAGGGATAGATCTGGAAAGAGCAAAGGGGATTTGCTATTTTAGAGAGGGTAGTCAGGGAAGGCTTCTCTGATGAGATGACCTTGAGCAGGGATCAGTGTTCTAGGCAGAGGAATCGGTAAGGGCAAGGACCCTGAGATAGGATTTGAGGTCTTGGAGGTATGCTGGGGGTCTGGAAGTGGCCAGCCTTGTAGACCTATGTGTACAGGGTTTTATTCTGTTAGATGGGGAAACTTTGACAGTTTTCAGTTGAACAGGTGATATGATCTGAACTAAGTAGAGTAAAACCTTGGTTTGTGGGCATAATTCGTTCCGGAGACATGCTTATAATCCACAGCACTCGCATATGGAAGCGAATTTTAAGAGCCATTGGCTCAGTCGTGATCACGTGACACTCGGTGAGGTCACCTACGACTCGTATTGCAAGACATGGCTCCTTTCTCAAGTTAACACTTACATGTTTGCTCATCTTGAGGAGCCCTCGCAGAACAAGTTACTCGGAATCCAAGGTTTTACTGTATTTAAAACTATCACTTCTGTTTGGAGATTTGATGGCGGGTGGGAGGCCTGGAGTGGGGCATGGCAAGGCAGGGAAACTTGTCTGGAGACAACTGCATTAGTTACGGCATGACAAGATGATGAATTAGAACAAGGTGTAGCAGTGGAGGTGTTAGCAAGTAGGTAGATCCCAGACATAATGTGAAGGAAGAGACAATGAGATATGCTAATTAACATCCAGGTTTCACACACGCTTATATAACTACTGTGTACCCAAAAATATTACTTCAGCCAGGTTTCCAGGCTTTGAATTCTCATATGTATATATACTCTCTGAGGAGAGAATGGAAAAAGGACATTTTTTTCGCTTATTTTTATTTTCAATTCTCTTCTCTTTCCCATTCCCATTCCCCCAAAACTATCCACTCTAACGTATTTGTGTCTTTTTTTTTTTAATTTTGTTTACTTTCAGAGAGAGAGAGAGAGCAAGTGAGCAGGGGAGGGGCAGAGAGAAGGAGAGAGAGAATCTCAGACAGGCTCTGCGCTGTTCGTGAGGAGCCCCATGTAGGGCTCGAACTCATGAACTGTGAGATCATGATCTGAGCCGAAATCAAGAGTCAGACGCTTAACTGACTGAGCTACCCAGGCGCCCAAACATATTTGTGAGTTTAAACATGCTTATATCCTTGCCAAATTCATAGTGTTATTTTCTATATTGCATTTCTAATTTGCCAAGAGGTATTGACTTGAAGATCTCATTTTTATTTATTCTTTTTCTCAACATTATGTTTTTAGGACCTATTCGTATCGCTGTTTGTACAACTAGTCATAGCTTGTGCTTCCTGTGTAGAATTCTGCAGTATCTAGATAACCCTACTGATGAATATCTAGGTTACCTGCAAATTTGTGCTATTACATCACTTGTAGGAATATTCTTATGGAGATTACATTATGGACCTCTTTATGGGTATCTCTAGAATAAGACAATTCTAGTGTCTATTCACATGATTTTACTGTTTTTCAGTTTTAGGAGTTCCTCATGTTCTGGATACTAATCCCTGTAAGTTTCTAACACTGTGTTAATTTTCAGTCTGTCATCCATACGTTAACTTTCTCAATAGTCTGCTTTCTTTGAACTAAAATCTTTCACTTTAACGTGGTCCCATGATCCACCACCTTTTAAAAATCCTTGAAGTGTACACAGTTGAGAAGAATCTCACGAGAGGAGTTAGCCACAAGGTAGGAATGTGACACCCAAAAGAGCATGTTTAACACTGGCAGATTGCACTTCTGTTCAACGGGGCATCATGTGAGAAACATCAGTGTTGAAAATTTCATCCGCTTATGGAGCTATGTCCTACCCCTACTCATTTTCCTCCCCCTGCCCCACCCCGTACCTTCTCCCTGGGGAGCCCAGACGCTCCACTCTTTTTTGAGCACTGTATCTGAGAGGACTCCTGCTGCATTCAGCAGGCTCTAGCCAAGACCTCTTTATAAATCCCAGACTCACAGTTTCAACTACCTATTCCAGGATGCGGTAGAAATGTATGAGCTTCACCTACCTGTCATTTTCTCCCTCTTCCTCAAAGAGAATAGGATCATAATAGCAAACACATATCACTAATTACATGACACATTTTCTCTGTGCTTTACAAATAGGAATTCTTTTAACCTGTATAAACAACCCTTGAAGTAGACAAATTACTATTACCATTTTACGGAAGACAAAACTGAGGCTCAGAGAAGTTAAGTGACTTGCCCAAGATGATACAACTAGTAAGTGGTAGATCCAGGACATATGTTTGGGAGTGAAATTGACCCCATCACACTCCCAGCCCATACTGTGGGCATATGACCCCAGTCCCGGCACATGACTGGTTCAAGGATGGCCGTGTGATCCAAATTGAACCAAGTCCTTCGTGTCTGGAGAAATGTTCTATGTCTGCTAATGATTCTAAGGTAGTGTGCATGAATTCCAAGGACCATCATGATCTTCACATGAAAGAATCTGACAAGGGGTGCCTGGGTGGCTCGATTGGTTAAGCAAGTGACTCTTGATTTTGGCTCAGTTCATAATCTCCCCAGTTCCTGAGTTCGAGCCCTGCATTGGGGATGTCAGTGCAGATCCTGCTTGGGATTCTGTCTCCCTCTCTCTGCCCCTCCCATGCGTGTCTCTCTCTCTCTCTCTCTCTCTCTCTCTCTCTAAAATAAATAAACATTAAAAGAAGAAGAATCTGACAAGAAAAAGAGAGATTAATACCTGATGACACCATTTCAGTACCTTCTTCCAACCACAACAGAAGCCAGCAGGAACCTTGACTGTGGTTGTGGGAGTTAATTATTTCCTCTTTTTCTTAATCTAGTTTGAACTGGGTTTCCATTACATGTAATTTCCAAAGTTCTGATTATAATAAATGGTCTGTGAGCACCTTTGTCAGATCCCTGGCTGTTATCATCATTTCGAACGACTCTTTCTAGGGTGCCTGGGTGGCTCAGTCAGTTGAGCAACCGACTTTGGCTCAGGTCATGATCTCGTGGTTTGTGAGTTCGAGCCCCGCGTCGGGCTCTGTGCTGACAGCTCAGAGCCTGGAGCCTGCTTCAGATTCTGTGTCTCCCTCTCTCTCTGCCCCTCCCCTGCTCATGCTCTGTCTCTCTCTGTCTCAAAAATAAATAAAACATTTAAAAAAATTTTAGAAAGACTCTCTCTAATGGCGGAAATTCCCACATTAAGAATTCAGCCTTGTCAATGTGCTTGTCAATGACAATTTCCCCCGTTGTCATGCATGTGACTTCAGAACCCCAAATTCCAGTCTCCTGAGCAACTAGGATGCAAACGCGTGACCCAGGCTCTGACAAGCCACACGTGCGTGGAGTTTCCATCTGTGCTGGTGCAGGAGGCGCTCTGTGCGTCCAGCTTTTGGGAGATGCAGGAGATAGAAAGACAAGTTCTTGGTGTAAAAGCAACATCGGTGCTGGAGGAGTAAGAAATGCAGTAAAATCCAGTTCTTTTCGCTTCCTGTTTGGCATCTGCACCAACAGCTGATATGGTTTGGGGTGTCGCTCGCGAAAGGTAGCCTTGACTCTGTTTCTCCAGGTCTCCTAACAATTCTGGGTGGTAATCAACATCCTTTCATAAATCGCATTTCCACTTAAACTAGGCAAAATGACTTTGTTCTTTGCAAGAGCCCTGGCTAAGAACTAGAATCAAGAGCTCTGGCTTAATATAGCCAGTCATAAAATACGAGTTCGAAGGAACAGAAGCCAACTCTCTATTTGCCATTTTATCCCCAGCATATAACACAGCGCCTGACACATAACGGGTGATTAATAAATCATAAAATACAACTACCATCATATCACTATTCCAGTCATGGTTCTGTGAAGGAGGAAAAAAAACAAGAGAAATTGCATACAATCCCATCACCAGAGATAATGGCTCTTAAATCTTCAGTGACTATTTCTGAATTTTTTTCTCTATACATATAAATATAGACATATTGATACATAAATAGATTTGTAAAGCAAAATTTGATTATAAGATACACATTGTTTTTAATCTGCTCTTCATTTTCTTCCTTTATTACTTTTTAAAAACTCAATATATCATAGGTATTACTGCATGTCAATGAGTTTTACCTACATCATCATTCTTACTGGCTAATGGCTATGGGTATTCCATTCTTTGTACAAACCATAATAAAGCAATTCCCATCTTTGGAATTTTAAGTTAGTTCTAGCATATATGTATTACATATGTAATACATTTTATGTATGTATTCAATTATTATACTTGCAGGTATATATATGACATATGATCATGTAAGATTCAAAGTTCTTAAAGAACTATCTTTTGCCACATGGGGCACCTGGGTGGCTCAGTCAGTTGGGCGTCCGACTTCATCTCAGTTTGTGAGCCCCGCATCGGGCTCTGTACTGATGGCTCAGAGCCTGGAGCCTGCTTCAGGTTCTGTGTCTCCCTCTCTCCCTGTCCCTTCCCTGCTCACACTCTGTCTCTCGCTGTCTCAAAAATAAATAAACTTAAAATTAAAAAAAAAGAACTATCTTTCACCACATATCTCTGCTCAAGATTGGAACTTTCCCTCACTCTCAATTTCTCCACAGGAACTGCCCTGATCCCTCCACCTTTTACTCTAAATCCCTGGAATCATATCAGCAAAAATTAGAAGCATATCAAATTATCCCCATTAAATTTGAAAGGGTGTGGGGATTTGTTTATTTGCTTGCTTATGTGTTTGCTTGTCTATGTATTCATTTCTTTTGAGAGATTTGTGAAAAACAAAATTCATTACATTTGAAACCTAGATTTTGCACTATGTTTTCAGAGTCAGACAAGAAGTTTTCTCAGGTGAGTTTTTAAAAAGCCACCTTACATGTGCATGTGCTGACATATTCTAGGTAATTAAGTATAATGAACCATGCGCTGTGAGAAAGCCCTGAATCAAAAAAGAAACAGATCTGGCAAAGAAGAAGAAATATCTGCAGATTTGCTGAGGACTGGGTTTGATATGTGAGGCCTGCCAATTTCCCTGTTTTGTGAATAACACAAAATCCCATTGGGCACTGAAGATTTCCCTCAAGGCTAGGTGGGAAGAGATCATGCCCCCCAGTGATTAGCAAACATGTATTTCCAATTTGGGGCACCTATGGTTAATCGTCTTTTTTGTCTCAGGGATAGCTTTTCTGGCTTCTCCCCAGAAATGTATCATCCTCTCAAAGATACCTCAGTATAAATAATAGAAAAATTGTAAAAATGAACAAATGTACTTCTCTGCATTCGAGTGGTTGCCATGGCAATGAGTGAACCACCAGTGTAAATTTCCTATGCGCCAGTCACTGGCTGAAGGACCCAACTCTGCATCTCTTAACCAGAGGCTGCCTCTGCAGACGAGCTCACGAAGCCCTGTTTTCATAAAGTTAGAGGACACTCAAACCTACAAGAGAAGAGCTGTCCACCTTCGAAATCACAGATCTCTCAGCTTCTCTCTCCAAAATCCCACTCCAACTGCACACTCAACCGTTTTCCTAATGGAATCATCAAAGAAGTGATTCATACCAGCCCTAAGTGTTCATTAGAAATATTGGGACTAATGAACTAATTTATTTGAAACATGCACTTAAAAAAATCACTCTTCTTTCTGTTTCCAGGTTAGCAAACTCTTTTCCCTCTAAGCGACACAGGAAGCTCTCCATGCCATTGCCATCATCCGTTCTAGATCTGGGGGCCAGTTTCATATTCTATCTTTATGTTCTTGTATCTTTCTCTTTCTTCGCCTTCTTCCAATTCCTCTTCCTAAGGATTTACTGCCATGTCAGCAGTTAATGTCCAGCATATATTAAGGAAAGCATTGTTATCAGGATTTGTAACTGAGATACGGCTTGAAAAAGCTGATGGTGGCAAGAGCTTGGTGGTAGAGAGAAGGGGAAGGTCAAT
Source organism: Acinonyx jubatus (assembly GCF_027475565.1). Classification (NCBI taxonomy): domain Eukaryota; kingdom Metazoa; phylum Chordata; class Mammalia; order Carnivora; family Felidae; genus Acinonyx; species Acinonyx jubatus. Next base: position 158,599,327 of record NC_069382.1, read on the forward strand.
GCCAAACATACTGCATGTCTAGTTACGTTTGATAACTGTGGAGGGGATACTAGGACCTCAGAGTCTCCCCACTTGGGCTTTGATCTCTGGCCAACTCAGAACCCTTCTTCCCCAACTCTATTTTATCCCTAAGGCTTTTAATTTTGGGGCTCCAGGGTAGCCCAGTCAGTTGAGCATCTGAATCTTGATTTCAGCTCAGGTCATGATCCCAGGGTCATGGGATCAAGCCTTGCATCAGGCTCTGTGATGAGCATGGAGTCTGCTTAAGATTCTCTCTCTCTCTCTCTCTCTCTCTCTCTCTCTCTCTCTCTCTCAAAATAAAATTAACATTAAAAATAAATAAATAAAATAAAATAAAATAAAATATTTTCTCTCTCCCCCTCAGCCTCTCTCCCCTGCTCGCACACACTCTTTCCCTCCAAAGTTAAAAAAGGAAGAAAGAAAAAAAAAATATTTTTAAGGCTTTTAATGGTAAACTTCCTCATGTCTGGAAGACTCTTGACTGGTTCTGGAAAAGCACTCAGTCTTTGCATTGTCCATTTGCCAACACCAAGGGAGGGAGGGAGCTCATTCCTCAAGACTTTGAGAAACCTGGGCCCCTTTAATCTAACGATGGCCCCCAAAAGGGCACATGCACACACAGAAGCACAATTTCACTAAAATTCTGGTACAGTTTCAGAGGGTTCATGGACCCTCACTGGAACCCAGGGTAATAATAGCAAAACAAAATGTATTAGTCAGGAGGAAGGGGTACGACCCCAGATCTTGGCATCTAGTTTTCTGTCCTAACACTATTTCATCCACGAGCGCTGATTAAACACTTCTTTGATGCTAATTTCTGGCTAGATGCTTTGAAATGGAAAACAAGAGAAGAAGAAGATACACAGTCCTCATTCTGGAATATTTTGTAGACTAAAGAAGGAGAGGGGGAAGGCAAATATCCGAACAAGTAAATAGGAAATAATACAGAAACATACAGGCATAGAGGCACATGAGCACACGCGCACGCACTACAGGAAGGAAGAGACCGTGTGGGCTGGGGTTAGTCACCAAAGCCCTCTTAGAAGAAGCAATTCCTGGATTAAAATCCAGGTTACAGGTTGTACCACGGCACAACGGGAAGAAAATGAGAAACTCTCAAAGAAGCCGGACTCTCTGAGGTTAATGGAGTGCTGAATACACTGGCTTCCTTACTAATGCTATTGTTAATTTTTTCCACATCCGGAACTGGCAAGGAGAACAGATGAACAGTTTATAGGAAATGAGGAACTTTTCTATTTGCCTAAAAGTGGCGTGGTTCTGCATATTCTCTCATTGTTTTTTAAAACAGTTGTGGAAAGCCAACGATGCCAAGAAGCTATTTCCTTGTCACCCGGGGCAGAATTACTGAAGCCGGAGCACGGCTCTGTTATGGGAAGAGTTCATGGAAGTATTTCTTAGGCAAGGAGAAAAATAACAAAAGGGTTTTTTCCAACTTAAAATATTTATATGAACAGGCATACTGCGCTGTATCCATCAACTGTTAGGCAAGGCTGCAAAGCCAGGCAACCTTCCTTGGGGCGGAGACTCCGCTGAGCCGCTGAGCTAGGGAAAGCCGAGTTTATACAAGAATGCATCACCAGCCTGGGACTATCCATGCACGACGGTCCTGAGGATGAGGTTCTTCTACGTGCAGTCTGTTCCATTGGCTTTCCCAAACAATAGGAGAGGATGTATATACTTCAGATCGCATGTTCTGGTTTCTCTCATTTCTCTTAAGGATTTTAATATAACGGAGCTGACCAAATGGTTTAGACAAACCTAATCATGGCTGGAAAAAGCAATCATTGCCTTGGAGTCTCACTCCGAGTTTGCATACCTAAAGTTCAGAAAATGACATTTAAGAACATGAGGTTTTCATAGCCACCGAGGCACGAACGCACCCAATTTAAACTTCTCTGACGTGACAACGTGCTCCCAAATTGTGCGGATTCGAGCGCTCTGAACAGCCACGGGAATAACCTAAAATAATCACATGAAAGCAATGTAGGGAAGTGAACAATGTGATTAGAATGTGAACATTTCTATTTTTTCCTTAAATTGGTGACAATGTTGCTGAGCAAGGGCATTATTAATTGGGGGGGGGGGGAAGTCACTCCTAAGTATTGGATGAATCTGCCGCTTGGTTTTACATTTAATGAAGATGGTTTGGAATCATCTGCTAATTATTTGAGAAAACGAAGTGGAAATGGTCAGCAGACCCTTGTGTGGGTCATCGGGGGGGTTGGAGGCCGTGATCCAGCTTCTATCCCTACTGCCCACAGGCTGACTGACGATGTCCCAGCTGCCGGATCAAGGAGCCCGTTGCTTCGAGCCAAAGCCTCCGTAGCAGTCGGCACGGCTTTCTTGGAGCTGCGTGTCAGAGGCCACACGGCAGAACACCCTTTGCTGTCTCTTCCCTTCTTATGTGGCTTTTACCCTTTCTCCAGCCCTTGGCTCTTTGTCCTGTATCTCTCCCCTCTCAAGTGTGAGTCTCCAGCCAACTTTCTATTCGTAACCCTTCCTCTTCTTGTTTTGGGTGCTTCCCCAGGCTGACCTTAACCATTCCGTGATTTCTGTCACCTCCCAGAGGCCCGAACCCTGCTCCGGGTCCAGCTTGCTCTCTCTCGAGCATCAGGCCCACGTTTCCATTTTGCACAAGAGACGTTTTCGCGTGAAAGCCCCAGAGGCCACTCAAAATCAGCACATCTAAAACAAAATCATTGTCCTCACCCTCAAGCTTCCTACTCTCCCTGGTTAGGGTCACTCCCATCTACGCACTCACTCAACAAACATTGGTTGAGCACTTCCCGTGTGCCAGGCACTGCTCTAGGTGCTGGGTATACATCGCTGGATAAAACCAAGCCCGCGGCTCTGGTGGGACCTCCATTCTAGGGGAGCATCCCAAGCCCCACAGGCCAGAAGCCTGGGACTCTGCCTCCGACTTGCCCTCCCCACTGTCAAGGTCCCAATGAAGGTTATTTTCACCTCTGCCTCAGGTCTTACAGGAGGCCCATAACTACTTCCTGTCTCTTCCTCTTCAGCCCACCCTCCACGTTACTATGAAATAACGATTACACTTTAGAAAGAGTAATCTCTTGAAATAGCCCTGCAGCTCAGGGCTTTGGTGGCTTTTCATTGCCAAGAGGGTAAATCCAAAGTGAGCCTAGCTTCCTTCCTGTCCTTGTTCATGTCCCACTCACTCGGCACCCTGCATACTCCTCCCCAAACGCCCCAAGTCTTTCCCCGCCCCTGGGTCTCCTTCAGAGCAAGGGCAACGTCCCCACCACCACTTCCTAGCGCAGAAATAAGCACAGCAATAGTTCCCGTGTATTAAGTGCTCATTTAATTGCCAGACTATGGGGCGCCTCGGTGGCGCAGTCGGTTAAGCGTCCGACTTCAGCCAGGTCACGATCTCGCGGTCCGTGAGTTCGAGCCCCGCGTCGGGCTCTGGGCTGATGGCTCAGAGCCTGGAGCCTGCTTCCGATTCTGTGTCTCCCTCTCTCTCTGCCCCTCCCCCGTTCATGCTCTGTCTCTCTCTGTCCCAAAAATAAATAAACGTTGAAAAAAAAAAAATAAATAATTGCCAGACTGTGTTAAGCCCTTCACACTTAAATTCATGCAACAATCCCATGAGGTAGGTACTACAGTTATTAATTCTGCTTTGCAGAAGAGGAAACCGGTGCTCAAAGACATTAAGCAAGCTGCCCAAGTTACGCAGCTGTGAACTATTCCGAAGCCCCTGCTCTCTGCCTTGGCCGACCTCCCTGCATCCCTGGGACCCGGTGCATTTTAAGAGTCTCACTGAATTCTGATTAAATGATTGAATTTGGCTCTCTTATCTGCATCTTTTGTTGGAAACTGCCAATAACATCTTAGGAGGCGGATAAGGTAGAGATAAATTCCAATCAAAATTAGTCGAAGTAACAGAGATACCTTAGCGCACTCTCTTCAGATCTCAGAATCTGTTCTTTCAAGGTTGGCATAAGGGTTTTTTTTTCTTTTTCTTTTTTAATGTTTACTTATTTACTTTGAGAGAGAGAATCCCAGGCAGGCTCCACACTCAGCATGGAGCCCAATGTGGGGTTCAATCCCACAACCGCAAGATCATGACCTGAGCTGAAATCCAGAGTCAGACACTTAACTGAGCCACCCGGGCGCCCCGAGGTTGGCGTAAAGTTTTCTTCTCTTCTCTCCTCCCTTGTCTTCTTAGTTTCAGAGCATGCCTTGGAAGACTGTGATGGTCAGAAATCAGACAGGTTGGAAATAAAAGGATGGATGGCCCCCTTTGATGCCCAAGAGAAAAGAAAAGGCCCCTGCCTCATGGCCCAGCTAGTTTTCTTCCTTTGTCTTGGCTTCTCCTTCTCCCTTCATTCTTATCTGGCTAGGATGGCAATAACTAGGGGCAAAAGTGACAAGGAAAAAATATGAGCTCCCCTGTCTTTCTTTGTTCTGGAAACCCGGTTCCCACTGATAACTCAGAACCTCCCACCACCCCCCTACCCTCCACCACCGCCCCCCACCACGCCCCTGGGAAAGTGGTCAGGTTAAGAGAAAAGGGCTGGCAGCTCCAGGTCATAGATTTTCCCTGGTAATCTCAAATCCAAATATTTTGTCCTGTTTCCACTCACTGTAACCCAGCGCTTTGTCCAAACATGGCGTTTCCCATGGCCCCGTGAGCAAGTCAGAAGGCAGACTTACCCTCTACCGTTGCCCCGTTTGAGCATCGATGGCAGCACATGATGGAAATGCTCAGAAGGGAAGGGCTTCGCGTTCACGACCCCAGCGGACGTGGACCACCTGAGTCCGCGCGTAGGGGACAGGGATGAGGGGTCACGGGCCAAGGAGCAGTGCCAGTGACACAGTCATGGATACTGTGGTGATGGTTCCCTGTGCTAGAGCAAGGGTAGGGATGAAAGGACAAGCATCTGCTTCTCCCTGCTGCTCCGAGTAATGTCCACAAACTAAGACGGAGCTTAAGAGAAGCGTCTCTCTCACTGTCCCATGCGACGTAGGGTGTGTATGGCTCTCTCGTCCAGGAAGACCGTCTCCTCTGCTCCTACAGGCTGGAGAGGAGGCGGTAGCCAGCCTGGAGGCATGGCTTCATCCCTGCCCGCTGTCGGGAAGGAGCGGGAGGTATGGTCAGCCCTGGCCTGTGACCAGGGCTCGGCAGGTGAGCCAGCAGGTGGGGGAACTGGTGTGAGGTCTGGTCTGCGGCACACATGAGATACTCCAGAAACCAAAGTGTGTACAAATGACCCTCCCTGTGACTCTGAGGGGCGGGCCTGGAGCACTGTCATGCCTCCTTCCTGCCCCTGCTGTCTTCTAGAGCGGCTGGTCCAGCTCTTCTGTGATGATAGACAGGCCCCCGTGGGCGCAAAGGGGTTCAGTCCAGGCTCATCGGCCCCCAGAGCTGACGGTCTTAACCCAAACCCTACACACAGACACCTTCTCTACTTCAGGAAGAGCAAGCAGGTGCAGGAGAGGAAGCAAGTGTCACTGAGTGGCCGGAGAGGGGATGACAGGGGACTGGAATAGAAAGGTGTGTGTGCCACTGGCCCACGAGGCAGGCAGGTGCTCGAAAGGGAAGAAAAGCCCCTTTTGTGGTTTGTTTGGTTTTTTTTTTTTTGTCTTTTTTTTTTGGTAACTTACAAATAATCTCATTTCATCCTGACTTTGTTATCCCCATTTTGCAGATGAAGGAATCGAGGCCTTTTGAAGTTGAGCTTTGAGGGGCGCCTGGGCGGCTCAGTCGGTTAAGCGGCCAACTTCGGCTCGGGTGGTGATCTCGCGGTCCGTGAGTTCGAGCCCCGCGTCGGGCTCTGTGCTGACAGCTCGGAGCCTGGAGCCTGTTTCGGATTCTGTGTCTCCCTCTCTCTGACCCTCCCCTGTTCATGCTCTGTCTCTCCCTGTCTCAAAAATAAATAAAAAAGGTTAAAAATAAAATAAAATAAAATGAAGTTGAGCTTTGATATCTGACGGGTCATGGTGACCATCTACGCCCCAATTTCTTCCTCTGCCACTAGAGGGGCCACCAGTAGCTTCTCGACTTCCTGTCCCACAAGGCCGAGACTTTGGCAGGGACCACGTCTACCACACTCGTTTGCACGATCCTGCAAGTAATATCAGTGAGGTCATGCCACCTGCCTCTGCCAGTGACCAAGGGCCCCCAGGCAGGTTTTCCCAGGCAGGTTTTCCCAGAACCTCTTCTCGAAGGGGACCCCTTCGGAGGTCAAGAGAAACTTCCATGAGGGAAGTCACCAACTTACTTGGTGTGAATCTACCAACTTACAAGACCTCTTCTAGGTCCAGGAACGCTGAGCAGCTTTTTTTTTTTTTTTAATTTTTTTTTTATTTTTAACGTTTTTATTTATTTTTGGGACAGAGAGAGCTCGAGCAGGGGAGGGGCAGAGAGAGAGGGAGACACAGAATCCGAAGCGGGCTCCAGGCTCCGAGCTGTCAGTACAGAGCCCGACGCGGGGCTCGAACTCATGGACTGTGAGATCACGACCTGAGCCGAAGGCGGAGGCTCAACCGACTGAGCCACCCGGGCGCCCCCCCAGAGCAGCTTTAACAAAGGAAAGAAGCAGAAAGAGAAAGAGAGAAAGCCAGGTGATTGTGGCAACAGAAACATCCCGGGCAACTGCATGTGATTGTGAGGAAATGATGCAGGCGTGTGTGGAGAAAATAAATTTCCAGGCTAGCGGTACTTGGATCCCACGAGATGTGTTTGGACTAGGGTGGCTGGTGAGGGAAGAGAGCACTAACAGAACCATTAACCTTCAGCTACGCTTTTCTCATTGTTCTTCAGTTTCCAAAGAGTTATACACAAGTATATGGTTTCTGATGCTCCTCACCTTTACTAAGTGAGTAGTAAGTCACCTTTACTAGCTGACTTCAGCTACCCTGACATTTATGGAAACCTGCCTCATATGAGGGTTGCCTTAGGCCCTGTGAGAATCACTCGGCGTTCCATTTTTTTTTTCACCTCAATCTTTTATGGACATCGTGATGCTGATTTTTAATATAGATCTTTTTATGATGAGTTTGAGGGTAGCAGAATGACTTTTATGAGGACAAACCTGGTTGCTATGTATGCAAGTCATTGGGGCTTTTAAGATGTAGAAATCTGATTGCTTGCCTGGTGTGGGGACTTTTTTTTTTAATTGCACATCCAAGTTTGTTTATGAAATTCTCCGGCACCAGATAATATTGCTGTGTGATAAGAACAGAGAGTGTTTATGTGACCTTGTGGTGGTGATGATTGGGGTTTGAGGGTGTCTTCTTTCAAATACTCGCTTGGTATAGAACATGCACTGACTCCATGTAAAGAGAATGTAACGTAGGGACATACAGAGGAGGCTTAACAGCTCCAGAAGCACCGTGGACCAGGAAGTGGGTACCATACCCTCCTCTTTTGGGAAACCTGGAGATCCCATGCTCACCACACCACAGGGCAGGCCAGACTCCTCCACCATGGAGGTAGGGATACAGAAGGGCAGGTGCACTATTCAAATGGGCAAACCCAAGAGGATCAATCAGACAAAGAGTCATAATGGAAGCTGTAGGCAGAGTCTCCAGGGGCCACGCTGCTGGAATTCTCAGCCAAGGAAGATAAGTCTTGGAGAAGGCACATTCCCAAGTTCTGGCCTTTCTCTCCATAAATGTCAGCTGCCACTAATCAGGTGCTCCCACTGTTTCTTAGACGGTGTTCAATGCTCCACATTCATACAGCAATCTAGATGGGGGGAAACTGAGGCTCATAGAGGGGAAGTAGCTGCCTAAGGTCACACAGCGTTTGTGCTTCTAACAATTAACGCTTTATGGATCTGGTCTCACGATACCAAGTAGCAACCTGGTTGGGTATGTTTGCAACCAAAGCCGCCATCTTTCTTCCCAATTTGTGACTTCCTTATGGTCCATGGCAACACCCATTCCCTTCGTCATTATCTCAATTCAAGCCCTTACCAAATTTTTCATTTTTAGAGTTGCCTCCCTGCCACCAGTTCTCAGTCTCCCTGCCACCAGTCTCTGTCCCCACATCCATCTTCCTTGTCACAGTTTGCTTGATCTTCTTGATATGTTGCGTAACCAGGTCATGTTCCTACATCACAGTCTTCACGGACACTAAGAGTATGTGATCGAAGGAACATGAGGCTGAACGCCAGGCAGTCGTGAGTGTGACCGCCCAGCTCTGCCTCCTATTACCGGGCGACCTCCAAGCCTCAGTCTCCTCATGTACGCGCCTGCTAGCCTCTGAGAGTAGGCGTGAAGACAAAATACACTAAAACATGTCGCATCCTTTCAAAGAGCCCTCACTGCCCTGTGGGGGAATCTGACCCTGGAAACTGCAATATGTTTCCCACCTGCCTCCCTTTCTGCCTGTGGCGCCACCACATAAAGCCCTTCTGCTGGCTAGAGTCCACCTGGACCTTTCAACATCCTCCCTGACCACCTCTGCACATGCCATTTCCCGTGCTATCCCTTCCAACGAACACACACCTACCCATCCCCAGGGTGAGGAAGTCTGCCCCCTCCATTTGTGCTCCCGGACCTCTCACAGCAGGGGGCTTTCTCTCTCTCTCTCTCTCTCTCTCTCTCTCTCTCTCTCTCAGATGCTATAGAACAGGTCTGGATTACTCATTTAGGCACTAATCTCTACGAGATTTCGACTGTGATACCTCCTTGCATCTCTGTCTTATGTCTCTAAATGTATATTGAGCACTTCGAGGGCAGGGCCAAGGCTTCCACATCTTTCTCTGTCTCCCCACATTGCCTTCCCTGTCTTCTTGTAACAAATTAGTGCCCAGTAACTGTGACTGAGGCTGGAGCATGGGTGGGAATGGGAGCATGGAATGGGAGTGGGTTCCAGGACATCCCACTCCCCTCCGTGCTGTGCTCGGTCTGCCTGTGGCTCCCTGGTCCCCAAGCTCTCCGCCAGGGCAGGACCGTGTCGGCTACTGGCTTAGCCCATCAGGCAGACAGATCGATGTTTAAATAAGTGATGGGGTTGATGATGACGGCCTGCACCAGAACTTTAAAAATGATGAGCTATTACTACCCCGGTTCTCATCTCCCAAATAACATCTTTACAGTCCCTGCCAGGCCCCTGGTAATGAATTTCTTCAGTGTCCAAAGCAGTGCTGTGGGCATGAACCAGTCCACTCGTCCTCTGGGCTCGGTGACATGCTGCTGGAAACTCAGAAGTGGTATCTGCTTCATTCTGCCCTCTGCCGTCCCTGATCTCTCCTGCCAGACTGTAGGTCCCCCAAGGACCAAGGTCACAGTGGTCATCGCTCACGGATCACCCGACCTCCTATGGGTGCTAACGCAGTGCTTTGCACAGAGCCGGTATCCCGTGGTTGTCACCCTAGTCAAGTACAGCCTTCCTAGAATTGCCCTGGAATTCTCCCCGTCCTCGAACTGCACCGCCAGCTCTCTCTCGCCATGGGGAGGGCAGGGGACCCGTGCACTCAGTGCGTGGAGGGCAAGGCGGCAAGGGCCACTTCCAGGCCGAAGCACCTATTTGCTGGTCTGAAACCACCTACGGCTCTATTCTCCCTCTGGCCAGAGGCAACAGCATCGTTTCGGATAATGACCGCCCCATTCCCAGGGACACTGGGTGGCTTCAGAGGGCAGAGTCCCCTTGCCAAGCCTCAGGGGGCACATATCACGAACAAGAAATAAACCTTGGGTGTTTCAAGCCGCTGAGGTTTAGAGATTGTTATTACAGTAAACCTGACCAGCCTCTACCAATATCCCCCAAAAGTGTTTATTGATGGGAAGAAGAAAGGAATTTAGGGTAGAACGAAGTCGATTTGTTTTGTAAAGCCTTTTGTAATAGTTAAGGAAGAAATTCACATTAAGGAGGATATTTGCTGCAAAGCTCGCCCTTTTCCAGAGTCGGCATGAAAATACCATACCGTGGAGTCAAGTGATTAGATGAAGCAGCAACGAGACTCATCTGAAAAAGTAAATACGTAATGACAGATAAGAATTGTTGTCATTTGTTGAATGCTTACTATGTACCAGGCACCGGACTAAAAGTTTTGCAAAATTATCTCATTTAACCTTCACTGTGACTTGATGAGGCAGTCATTTGTGCAACCAGCTTGCATTGTACAGGCCATAAAGCTAAGAGAGGGAGAGACGCGCTAACTCGCTCCAAGGCACACAGGTCGTCAATGACAGGACCCTGCCCCGAGTACGCAACGGACAGGATTTCCAGTCCTACGAAAACTGCCCAGAATTTCCCTGAGACTGTATCTGGAGAACATGAGGTTGAGCATTGAGACTGACGCGAGGTGGAAAAACTCAACTGAATACTTCAGCTCTAAGTGTAATGTCAATCTCTGTATCCAGGTGGACAATCCACAGGGAACCCCGCCTTCGTGTCATTCAAATGGCTCTGATTTCTGTATTCCGTGAGCTTCTCGGGCAGAAAGGATCCTAAGCTAAGACCTTAGGGACAGAGAACTGTTCATCAAGGAAAAGGATGAGGCAAAGGTGAGGAGCAGGGATGGGGTGGGAGCTCCAGCAGCAAGATGCAGACAGGAACTAGCCAGAGAGCGCACGCACGTGTTTATAGGCAAATTTGTGCGGGGTGGGGGGGGGGGGGTCGGGGGGAGTGGGGAGGCGACACCTGAGTGAGACATTTGAGCGAGAACCCGATGCGGAGTCTGGACCTGTTTTCTCAGCGGTACACTGAGCCATTAGAATATCGGTAACATTTGTTGAGTGTATACTCTATGCCAGGCATTATTCTAAGTGCCTCCCGTGTAGCACTGAATTCTCCCGCAGTGGGAGCCCCTCCTAGAGGGAACCGGACGTCAAGGATGGGTAGCAGGAAGCCAAGCCCGCAACATGGATGGCATTCCAGTAGAGGAACTACATAAGCAAAAGGCATGTGGTGTTAAAATACACGAGAGTCCCGAGCGGTTCAGTGTAATTCAAATGCAAGTGAGCAGTCAGCAAGGAGCCCAGGAAAGCACCATGAGATCAGCTGGTGAGGGACGTGCATGCTAAGAAATTCATGTGTTTTTTCCTGTGAGCCCCCAGAGCCATCAGATTTTAAGCAGTATGGTGACATGATCAGATCTGACTTCCTCGGAGGAAATACATGTGGAAATAAAGATATTTGAAATGACTATTTCTATTCAACTCTTTTTTTTTTTTTAATCTCCTTGGGGGACCAAAAGGGACTGATAAGCGTTGTCAGGAGATCTGAATGAGATGGGCCCAGCCCGATTACAGGATTTCTGGCCGTTTCTGATAGTTGCTTAATCTTACAGCGAATCTGAACAGCCTTTGTCTTTGTCATTCACCTATTTTCTAGTCCCCACTTTGGTGGCTGATTCTGTGCCTCCATTTAATCTTTTGAAAGATTTATGGCCCCGGCATTTCTGCATGTGATGAGCTCATCTGATGTCGGTTACCATACACAGAGGCTGGTGGAGAGATAGTTGGTTACAGTTGGGGACGTGTGACATGTCTGATCGAGATGTACTCTGTGAGGGAAATATTTCTCTGGGGAAGTAACTTGGCATTTCAGCTTTCGAGGGCCCACTGGGGAGAACAGAGGATGAGATGCCAATTTGCTAATGGGAATCTACAACCTTGAGCCCCCTTTCTGCAGAGAGCTTGAATGCACGTTGGCAGGGACTATTCTGCATCTAGTTCCATCTTGGAGGCTTTGGTGGAAATACAGTCTCTAAATATTGAAGGCAAAGCTGGAGACACAAAAATCACTTGCTTTTATTCGCCCCAAACCACATACACTCAAACAGATGAAATATGTATGAAGGGAGGACCATCTGTAGCACGCAGAGAGGGAGCCCCATCGAAGCATCTGGGGCCTCGTACCTGCCTGGGTGACTCGCGACACAGATGGAGAGAGAGAGCGGCAACAATACCTTTGATTTGGGCTTTTTGTGTTTCACATGCAATTCCTTTCCAGACAGTCTTGAAAGTGCACTTTAAAAATGCATGTGCCCATGTTTCAGTCTTGGGGCCTCTTTGTTGGCGGGATTCTCTGAGACCGCCTCTCTCGGACAGGGGACATACAAAGCAGGAAGCCTGGAGCAGCTGGGGAGTGCTGAGGAGGGATAGGCCAAGGTCCTGAGGTAGGTTGACTACAGCAGGAGGCTGCAGAATTATCTAGAGAAGGGCCATCTTTACCCGGTTTGCACAAGGCACCACTGGCCTAGCAGTCGGGGGCGTGGGGGGCTCCCCACTGTGGGGGGCACTCACGTCTCCTGTTACCGTTTCTGCCAGTCTGGGATCAGAAGGTGAAGGTAAGAGCTGGCTGTGGGGGATACCCGGTGTGCGGGTCGGGGGGGGCACAGAGGCAGACAGGTGAGACTCCCCCACACGGCCAGTGTACTTCGCGAGTCTGGCTATGTCCTTCGAAACAGCCGCCCATGCTTCAACCAGTGCTCCTCGTCCAACACGCAGAAGTCCGTCTTCTGTGTTGGTCCACGGCACCCACAAACCCCTCGTGATCCTCCCAACATCCTCAGCCAGGCTCCCATGCCATCCCTCAGCAGCCACCATTGGCCCCAGGAAGGTGGCGATGCTATGGCCCTACACAGCCTGCCTACGGTCACCAGAAGGGACCTCTCAGGGCTCGCCTCCCTGTCTCAGGCATACCTCAGAGCTTTCCAGTTTCCCGCCCCTCCCAACCCTAAACTGGGGTGTGCCATTCAGGGAGCAGCTGCACGGTGTCTGGGCCAGTGAGCAGCGGGGACACTGGGTTTGAGGGGGAGTGACAGAAGAAGAAAGAAAGAGAAACAGCTCACCCCCTAACAGCTCTGCCTGAGACCTGCCTGCTTGGCCCTGCCCTCCGGCCGCTGGGACCAGGCACCTCTCTGCAAAGTCCTGGGTGACGACGGATAAAGAGAAAGGAGTTGGATGGAAATGGAGGAAACGTGAGCTAAGATCCTGAGACCAGGTCACCACCCCGATTCTGCCACCTGCCAACAAATCTATGCCGCCATTGCCCACAGAACCAAGTCCAGATTTCCAAGTGCAATGTACACGGCCCTGCGTGACCTAGCTCCTATCCTCTCCAAACTCATCTCCTTTGTGCTCCACTCCCCTCCGTCACCCTCCTGCCATTCCACACACCCCTACGCTCCCCCCCACACCACCCCCGCACCCTCGGCTCCAGCGATATCAGACAACTTACAATTTTTCAAACATCAAATGCTCTTTCTGGCCCCAGTGCCTTTGCACATACTGTTTCTTCTGCCCGCTGTGTCCCCCCACCCATCTACTCCACAAACCCCTTTTGCACATCAGGTAGGTACCAGGCACAGAGAACAAGAACCCACAGTTCCTGCCCTCATGAGCTTAAGAGAGTGCTCTCTCTCTCTCTCTTTCTCCATCTACTTGGTGAACTTCAACCCATTCTTCAGAATTTTATCACCACTGCTTCCTCTGAGACACACTCTGCTTCTGTCTGAGCAAGAGCCATCTCCTACGTCTGTTCTATTACCCCTTCTGTTACCCCTAGAGTGTTGCCCTCCTCACAGAATGAAGTTCTTTGCTTCCCAGAAGTCTGGATGCCAAGACTCTTCAGCATAGAGTGCCATGGAAAATCCCTGTCTGTTTCGGTCTCAGTGGATAGAATGAGGCTCAAATCTTATTTGGGGGCCAGTGTTTCTGCCCTTGCAAATATTACATGCACACGGATATACATTTAGAGATACTTACGTGATTTAGGTATTTCTTATTGGGACCTATTGGGTTGTTTTTGGTTTTGGTCTGTCTTTCTTTCTTTCTTTCTTTCTTTCTTTCTTTCTTTCTTTCTTTCTGGCATATGTTAGATGTTAACATATGATTTTGCTTCATAAAAGGCATATAATAACACAATGTAATCATATTGAAGAAGGTGCAACTTACATTTGTCCTTCACAATGAGGCCTTCCCAGAGAGACTGCACCATGGAGTTAACTCTGTCTTAGTCAGCTTGGGCTGCCAACACAAAATACCATAGACTGAGTGGCTTAAACAACAGACATTTGTTCCTCACAGTTCTGGAGCCTGAGAAGTCTGAAATCAAGATGGCGGCACATTCGGTCTCCAGCAAAAGCCAGCCTCCTTGTACATGGAGGCCTTGGGCCATGTAGACGCCCATCTTTTCTGTGTCCTCACATGGCAGAGTGAGAGCAAGCTTTCTGAAATATGCTCTTAGATAGGACACTATCTGATAGGACACTAAGCCTATCAGAGCAGGAATCCACCCTCGCGTCCTCTCTTCACCTTAATTCTTACTTTCTTAGCCTCCACACTGGAGGTCATAGCTTCAACATATGAATTTTGGGGGGGGACACAATTCAGTCCACAGCACCCTCCCTCCTTTGTATTCCTTTGAAGCCCCAGCCCTCCCAGTAAACTGATTCCACCCTACTCAGTTCCCAAATACACCCTACTCTCAGGTGTATTTTTAGGGAGCTCTTAAAAAACTCCTCAAATCTTGGAAAATACAAAATGTAGCCACAAAGAAAATCAAAAGTCACTGACTAGTCCCATAACCCAGAGATAACATTTTGACGTGCATCTCTCCAAATGATCTCCATAACTATCTACTTGTCTCTCTCCATTTTTTTTCTCTTCGTCTGTATTTTTAATAGAAACTATGTCATCCTGTAGAGGCAATCTTGTAGCTGCAGAGGGCTCGAATACTGATTACAGTCCAGCCGCGGTTCTCAGAAGATTGATCATGAAGCAAGTGCCACACTCAAGGATCTCATAAACCAAAAATTGTTCTGAAAATTAGAATCTCAAAGAATTTTAGAGACTCACTTTTTATCATGACACCTGTCACCAGAGGGTTGATGTGGATGAATGATGGCGCACACACACACGCGCGCGCGCGCACACACACACACACACACACACACACACACACAAAACCATGCTTCCATCCATCGCTTTGGCATAAAGATCAAGCACTTATCATGGCCTGGAAGGTCCTGCACATGCACGTGCTGGCTCCTTCCAGCCTCATCACACCTCTCTGCACCCCATCTTTCAGTGTTTCATACACAGCACGCTTCCTCCTCCCTTACGGTCTTGCCTAGGCTGGACCCTCTGTCTAAAATGCTCACTAACTCTGCACGCCTTTCCTTGGTGAGCTCCTACCTCTCTCTCACATCACAGCCTGGAGGGGTTTTGCTCAGAAACCCTCCCTGAATCCCAGATGAGCTCAAATTTCCCTGTTTTACATTCGTGTAACACTTGGTGCCTCCCTTCTCTGCACTTATCTGGGTTGTGATGTAATATTTATGCCTGTCGTCCCAGAAGGGAGGGCTCTATCCTCTTTACTGTGCCCCCCAGCACCTAGCCCCTGTGCCTGACACATGGTAGGCACTCAGTATCTGATAAAGAAATGACTGAAAAAGAATGTGTGCTTGAGTTTTTTTTTTAACATTTATTCAGCTTTGAAAGATGGAGAGAGAGCGTGAGTGGGGGAGGGGCAGAGAGAGAGAGAGGGAGACACAGAATCGGAAGCAGGCTCCAGGCTCCGAGCTGTCAGCACAGAGCTCAACGCGGGGCTCGAACTCACGGACCGCGAGATCATGACCTGAGCCGAAGTCAGACACTTAACCGACTGAACCACCCAGGTGCCCCTGCTTGATTTTTTTTTTAATTCATATTTTCTGATGAGATAAGCACAACTGAGGCCCTAAGTTTATTTTCCCTCTGAGATCACACAGCCAATTAGACAGAAGAGGGGGTGAGACCAGGGCCTGGGGGCACCTCCAGCTGGCTGAGGCTTCCTCCCGTAACCAGTGACTATGGGTGAGCTGAGTGGCAGATTGCCCAACTCGAACTTTTTCAGCAAGGTCAGGAAATGGGGGTTTATTTTTCTGGGGAAACGTGGAAACTGCAGAATCGTGAACAGGATAAGAAGTTATGACTTACGTTTGAAGGAAATTGCTTTTCACTATAGAAAATTACTGCATGCTTTTCATCTCTGAACACAATTCCGTCTCCAGTTATGAAATCATATTCTTTGCCATATATCATTTTTTTCCTTTGCTTCTGTCTATGGTATGTATCAAATAAGAGCTATTTTGCTTTTTGAAAAACGGAAGAAGGGAAATAAAAAGAGGAAGATGAAGTGACCAGGCAGATTATTTTCTAGGGTTCACCATTTGTTCCTTTATAAAAAGCATAATTGAGGGGCGCCTGGGTGGCTCAGTCAGTTGGGCGTCCGACTTTGGCTCAGGTCATGATCTCACGGTCTGTGAGTTCGAGCCCCTAATCAGGCTCTGTGCTGACAGCTCAGAGCCTGGAGCCTGCTTCGGATTCTGTGTCTCCCTCTCTCTCTGCCCATCTCCTGCTTGTGCTCTGTCTCTCTCTCTGTCTCAAAAATAAATAAAAACATTAAAAAAAAAGCACAGGGGCGCCTGGGTGGCGCAGTCGGTTAAGCGTCCGACTTCAGCCAGGTCACAATCTCGCGGTCCGTGAGTTCGAGCCCCGCGTCAGGCTCTGGGCTGATGGCTCAGAGCCTGGAGCCTGTTTCCGATTCTGTGTCTCCCTCTCTCTCTGCCCCTCCCCCGTTCATGCTCTGTCTCTCTCTGTCCCAAAAATAAATAAACGTTGAAAAAAAAAATTTAAAAAAAAAAAAAGCACAATTGAGTTGTTTGGTTTTTTTTTTTTGCTTTTGTTTTTGTTTTTGTTTTTGTTTTTTTCATGTAACAATTACCGATATTGATTCTGGTTGTATTGAACAGAAATAAAGGAAGAGAGAAAGGAAGTAGTCGGGGGTAAACAAGTCCTAGAAAACGCAACTGCTGGGAAGATCAGTACCTGGTTTGTCAACAGCCTGAGTGAAAAGAGGTCCAGACAGTAATGACAGCTGGTGGGGAGGGGGGGATGTCGATGACAGGCACAGTGGGTGTAAATCTTGGTTCACACCCTCAAGTACACAAGAAACATAATGGTCTTTATTATCTCTCGTAACTTTTCATGATAAACCTCATCTCTTTGTGAGGTTAGCACCCCTCCCTGACTGTGTTTGTGCCACTGTCCTAAATCTCCAGGGTGTCGGGACATCTGGAGGTGCGCGTAGAAGATGTCTCAGCCCACACAGACTGGTCACTGAGGTCCTGCACAGCCTATAGCCTTTCCAACTGGATGCCCATTGTGGAGGACTCTCTCTCTCTTGGACCTTACTGGCATCTTTATCAGGAAGCCAGGCAGTAGGGAAAAAGTCCAATGACATGGGTTGAACTGTGTCTCCCCAAAAAGATGCGTGGAAATCTCACCCCCCAAGTACCTCAGAATGTTGCCTTGTTTGGAAATACAATCTTATTTGGAAATACAGAGGTAACCAAGTTAAAATGAGGTCATTAGGATGGGCCCTAATCCAATATGACTGGTATTCTTATAAAGAGGAGAAATTAGATTTTTTTACGCTTATTGATTTATTTTGAGAAAGAGAGAGGGTGTGCAAGTGGCAAAGGGGCAGAGAGAAAGAGAGAGAGAGAGAGAGAGAGAGAGAGCATCTCAATCAGGCTCCACACTGTCAGTGCAGAGCTGGATGTGGGGCTCAAACCCACAAACCGCGAGATCATGATCCGAGCTGAAATCAAGAGTCAGATGCTTAACCGACTGAGCTACTCAGGTGCCCCAAAAAGGAGACCTTTGGACACAAAGACAGACACACAGGGAGAAGACAGCCATGTGACCAGCAGGATGCATCTATAAGCTAAGGAACACAAAACACTTCCAGAAAACACTAGAAGCTAGAAGAGGCAGGAGAAGATTCTCCACTAGAGTCATCAAAGAGAGCATGGTCCTGTTGACACCTTGATCTTGGCCTTCTAGCCTACACAACTGTGAGACAATAAATGTCTGTTTGGAGCCATTCAGCTTTTATTTATTTATTTATTTTTTAATTTTTTTTTTTAACGTTTATTTATTTTTGAGACAGAGAGAGACAGAGCATGAACAGGGGAGGGTCAGAGAGAGGGAGACACAGAATCTGAAACAGGCTCCAGGCTCTGAGCTGTCAGCACAGAGCCCGACGCGGGGCTCGAACTCACAGACCGCGAGATCATGACCTGAGCTGAAGTCGGCGGCCCAACCGACTGAGCCACCCAGGCGCCCTGCCACTCAGCTTGTAGAACTGTGTCAGAGTCACTCTAGGAAACTAACACATCCCGTGGCCCCCCTTCTCCTAGCCAAGACATTTTGTGTCTACAGGACAACCCATTTCCCTCAAGGGTTTAGGCTTTGGAGAACAAGGACAGAAAGAACTCCTGGCCATCTGTTCTCCTCCTGGAACACACATGACCCCCGAGGCAGTCAGTACAGGGCCTGCTACCTGCTTCAGTAAGGAGATACAAAAAACGAGCACAGTAGGGTGAGAAAAAAACAAACCCATGGATTAGTATCTCAAAATATTACCCAAGCCACACAGTAGAAGTAACCTCAGAGGGCATCAAAGTCCTCAGTGGCCCTAACACGTGCATTCTAGAGTTTCAGCTGGGGGAGCTATGGGGTCATTTGGATCAGAGTCGGCGTAAATGAGGCACTCATGCCTCTACTTCATGACCCAGCCCCTCTGGAGGCTTTGCTGAGCCATCACTGCACTCTTTTCCCTGGAGCCCGGTCTTGGCTGTCAAATCCTCAGTGGGGAGGGAGTTCTGGGCACCTACGATTGGACAATCCAAGGTGGTAACTAAAGTGAATAATGTGGTAAACAAGAACGCAGCCAGTCACTGGTCCCCCGGCTCCGAGCCTGTGCCAGGCAGCTGGGCTGTGCTGGGGAAGATCAAGCAACTTCGTGGATTTGAAGACTTCACAAATTTACAGTCTTTGGTCTCAACCAGGCCTTCCATGCACGTATGTCTCTTCCGTCATCTGTGTCTCTTCGGTCAACTTCTTAGCCCACGCCCGTCAAGAATTCCGAGCTCTGCCTCTCTCAAGCCCTCCGCCCCACATTTGCCCCCTCCATGCAACCGTTTCACCAGGTACTTACCAAAGAGCAGAAATATCACCCATTTCTGCTCTTCTCCCAACAAAGCTACCTGTATCCTCGTCCAACATTTCCTTCTTCCTTCTGCCTCAGTGGACTTGGAATTCCTCCCCTTGTACCAGCCTCATCGTTCTGGATCCTCTGCCATCACTCCCCCACCTCTATGAGCTTGAGCTCCTAGAATATTGGAGCCGCAAGGCCCTGTCTGTGGTGTTCCCTAAGTTCCTAGCCCTTAGTAGGTTCTCAATAAATATTTAGAAATGAGTGTGCCAACCATTCATTCTCCTTCTCTTACATCCTCAGTTTCTCTATCAACTTTATCCCCTTCGCGCAAGTATACGCTAAAACCCTTTCTGTTGTAGGAGAAAAACAACAAACGACTTTCTTTCAACTGATGAATATCTGTCCAGCCCCCATCTCTTCCCTGCCCTTGACAGCCCAATCTCTCGGAGGAGCTTTACATATTCCCTTTTGTACATATTCACTGGCTCACCCGGAGATTTATTCCTCAACTCAAGACAAGATGGCCCCCCACTGTCTCACTCCTCTGTGCTCCTTGAAAGGGGTCTCTCTCCCTCTCTCTCCAAATTCACCAGTGGTTCTGTGACAGCCAATGGAAATTCTTCCATCCTTACCCCGTTTGCCCTCTTGTTGCCCGTGACACTTCCGAACAACACCTCCTCATGGGCACCTTTGTTTCTTGTTTTTCTTTCCCTGGCCACTCGTTGTCTGTCTCATCTAAGGTTCTTTCCCTTTCCTGTTCTCCTCCCTCTGGACAGTGTCATCTGTACCCACATTTACTCTCCAGCCTAAATTTCTTTCCACCACTAGGGCCCCCGATTTCATATTGGATTTCTTCAACAAAAATCCCCAAAGCCCAACTAAACTTACACGTGCAGAACTGAGCCCATCCTATTTACATCTCAGACCTGCTCTCCACCTGCTTCTGCTGTCCCTGCAATAGGCAAGACCGTTCATTTAGTCCCCTAAGCCAAGACACCTGAAGTCACCCTCAGTTTCTCCCTCCCTCTCACCTTTGAGCACTAACCCATCACTAAAATGTGTTAACTCTGCCTCCTAAAAAGTGCCTATGAATCAGACCATCTCCCCATGGCCAGACCCTTAGTTCAGGTATCGCTGCTTCTCCTGCAGAATCCTGCACAGGAATTCTATTTTAATTCCTTCCAATCCACATCCTTCTGTGGTCTGTTTTTTTGTGGGTTTTTTTTTCAAAAGTCCAAATATGATCACCTAATTCCCTGGCTTAAATTATTTCAATACTCTCCTCTCCTGAGAGCACTCACACTATGGCATAAAAGACCACTGGTCTGGCTCTGTCCCTCCTCAAGCCCAGCCTCCAGCCATTCTTAGGGTTCTGTGCCTCTGCACTTGCAGAATGGTTTCCCTCCTCCCTTTACTCGCTGACTCCTACTGTTTATCAAACTGTATTAATCAGGACTCCTTTGGTTGTACATGATAAAAAACCAAACTCAAAATGGCTCAGGATAAAACAGAAATTTATCATAAGGATACTGTGTGTCGTCATGAATTCCATGAACAGGAATGTGCCTGGACTTCAGATTATATTAGTTTTCTAGAGCAGCCATACCAAAGTACCACAGATGTGGTGGATTACACACAGAAATTTGTTTTCTCCCAGTTCTAGAGACTAGAGGTATGTGAGATCAAATACCGGCAGCACTGGCTTCTTATGAGGGCTTTGCTCCGTGGCTGATAGACATCGTCTTCTAGTCTTCTTGTGTTCTTCCCTCTATTGGCATCTGTGTCCTAACCTCTTCTTATAAAGACACAGTCATATTGGATTAGGGCCCACCTAATGACCCCATTTTACTTTCATTACCTCTTTAAAGGCCCTATCTCCAAAGACAGTCACATTCTGAGATACTGGGGATTAGGACTTCAACATAAGAATTGGGGATGAGGAGCATGTTCACCCCATCCTGACCCTCCATCTCTGAGCCATGCTTCTCCATTCAATTTTATCCATTTGCAGACTAGCAGACAACATGGCAGCCAACAGCCCTGACTTTTCCATCTTATGGCTTCAGTCATCAAAAAAACGATCCCAACTTTCTCATCCCTAGTCCAGAAAGTTCTGGAGAAGAGACCCCTTGGCCCATGTGAGGTGAGAGCTGTCACGGTGGCATCTCCATACTCTGAGTTTCCAGGGAAAAACAATGGAGCAGCTCCCATTCCCACTCGCCAATTTTGCCCAAAATACATGTGGGGAGCAAAACCCAAATTCTGCATTTTATAATTGTCTTACCAAGTCCCCTTTTTGTGCCAATTTCCGTTCTTCCTTTCAGCAAAACTGATGAAGAGAACATTCATTTCTTAGGTAGGCCATCTTGCAGAATGTAGGTTCCCTTAGGCGATGTTATTTTAATTATGACTGAACTGAGGAGATTGGAATCTGGAAAGAAGGACACTATACCTCCAGGTGCCCACTCCAAATAATCGTTCCTCACCTGTAAAACTAGCAGAAAGTAGGTTCTCTCCCCCAACACACATACATGCTGCCTGTACCCCAACCCAGTTCAGTCTTCGAGTGGGTGGAACATTCTAGTCAGCCCCTGCAAAGATGTCCTTTGTAACAAATGCCACATCTCCCACTGTATGCTGTTTCTGTCCTGCTATGTGACAGGTGATTTTCTAAAGGAAAAAAAAAAAAATCTGGACCCAGTACATACAAAGGATCCACCAGCACTGGGTTGTTGCTCTGGATGGAATTGTGTCCCCCAGAGCTCTTATGTTGAAGCTCTACCCCTTAAAGTGATAGTACTAAAGTTGAGGTTTGGGGGAGGTAATTAGATTTAGATGAGGTCATGAAGGTGAGGACCTCGTGCTGGCATTAGTGGCCTTATTTAGAGGAAGAGCCACGAGTGCTCATGTTCTCTCCTGCCATCTCCAAGCCAGGAAGAGAGTTCTCACCAGACAGTGACCATGCTGCCACTTGGATTGTAACTTCCGGCTCTGAAACTGTAAGAGAAGACATTTCTGTTGTTTAAGCCTTTCAATCTGTGGTGTTTTGTGATGGCAGCCCCAGCAGACTAAAATAGTTTTTTTTTTTCCCCCTTTATTTTCCCCTCTCTTCCTTGCAAAGTATTAAATAATTCTTCAGATGTGGGAGAAAACAAATGTAACACTGAACTGACCTCAATTTTGACTGTAATTATTCTTATTTTAACTGGTTCCGTTCTGGATATTGAAAAAAGAAGAAGACAATAAGAAAAAGAAGCCAGTTCTCAGAGGAAACATATCAACTTTCTACAGAATTCACTTTCATTTTGCTCCTTTCCTTAAAACAGGAGTCAGCCAACCTTTGGGTGAGTCATCTGTGATCAGAGTATTACGGTTGAGAGGCAGCAAAGCACAGAGTTTGGCTCTTGAACTAGACTGCCTGGGTTCAAACCCTGGCCTGGCCCCTTAGGCAAGTAACTGTCACTGTGCCTCGGTTTCCTCATCTGTACAGGAGATAATATTAGTGGTATTTTAGAACATGGCAGCTTCTGTAGGCACCCCACGGATGACGTGAGGAATACCCTATCTCAGGAGAAGGGAAAGGTGGTAGACAGGTTGTCCTTAGTTATCAATAAAGCCTCAATGCACATATCACCTACTCCAGGCAGCCTTCTGGAGTGCAAGGAGTCTTGATAACCAGACCATAAAGCTCCACAAGGGCAGTTCTCCAAAGACATAGACAAACTGTCTGTTTGTATTCTGTTAGTTGAAACATATTTAAATCTTGCTACTCACAGTGTGTTTTGATCGACTGGCAACATCAACATGGCCTGAAAGCTTATCAGAAGTGCCAAGTCTGTGACACATTGGCATCAGAATCTGCCTTTTAACGATTCTCCAGGTCATTCGTTTGTATGTTAGAGTCTGAGAAGCACTGGTTAGATGTTGCCTCTTAAGCTGATAAGAACCACTTGAACCACCACTCTCGAAAGGGATGGACGTAGGGAAACTGAAGATGGCTTCTCAGCTCATGGAGCTGGTGAGGGCTCCTTAGTCACACAGTCACTGGTCACTGTGTCAGCAGAAGGAAACCAAGGGAGGCCAGGGGACCTGCTCCAAGAACATCTCTTCCATACAGGTTTTTATAACATCCTAATAAAAGTCAACTGTAAGACACTGAGTCTTGAACATCATGGTAAGTATTAAATTGTGACATATGTAAAACATGAAAATTGAACTTGACTATTTGCATGCGGTTCAACCAACCAATGGACAGTTAGGGTCCATTCTATCTCCTCTGGACTCAATGTGCAGAAATTACAACCTGTTTATACCTCCATCCTACTATTTACTATAATGTTCTCTTATCCTTTTTTACTTATTCTTTTCCCCCAAGCCCACTGACAGTGACTCCCATTTCGGTATCTCTGACACCTAACGAAGTACCAGAGACACTGAAATGTACACAGTAGGCATTCACGTAAATATCTGTTGAAACGAAAATGAATGGCCTTCCATACTGTTACCTATAGAATTACAATATAAGGAAACTATACTACACTCTGTTAGAGGTGTTACTAACCCTAGAATTTATTTTTTGTTGAATTACAAAGAAATTAATCTAGACGTTGTTTATGTTTAAATCAGCTCTCTTAGCAATCTGAGGATTATATTGAGAGAAAACATATCAGGGGGGACAAAAAAAAGAGATGCAAAATGGGACAGGGATGGCCAAAGAATTTCTGGATGGAAAGTTTGGGGAGGGGAATATGATAGAAAAAGAAGGAAAGGTAGGGAGGAGTGGTCCCTCACCAGCTGCTAAATACAGTGAGACAGCAGGGAATGCACCTGTTCTTGGATCATCCAAATCATCCTGGGGTCAGGAACAGGAATGGGCCATAGGGAACACTTCAGCAGTTCACAGCTCTCCTGTGATACATGTTATGATGTTCTGCACCCAATTTTCAACATGGCGGGCGGGGACGGGCAGTAGGTTTCCCAAACGACCAAGCAATTCTCCAGCATCAGCTGGGTATCTACAATTCAACTCAATTCTGACACTATCTATGTGGAGACATTGAAAGGGCGGGCCTACGCCAGCCGACTCCATCTTGTTCTGTGTCCTTCACCTTGACCACACCTCCTCCCCTTGAGTAACCCCCCCCCTCACCTGCCTAACAGGACTCGACCCTTCCCCAGGACCCTTCCCCAGCCAATCGGCTGAGGCCACAGCCATTACCTCACCAACTGCCCCTAGGCCCCAATAAAACCTTTGTCCTTTTGAAACTCGATCTCTTTCCCTGGTATCTCACCGCTGCGTCGGTGCAGGTAGGGGATTGAGCTCGAGCTAGCTCGAATAAAGGCTCTTTGCTTTTGCATCGGACTCGGCTCCCTAGTGGTCTTTGGGGATCACGAATTCTGGGCATAACAACATCATAAGACCTCACTGGTTAAAGGTTCAGTCCCACAAGACTGTCCCCTACATATACTTCAGACACCAACAAGTCCAGGTTTTCACCTGTGCTTCTGACCCATAGGATCAGAGCTTCCAAAGACTCCCTCCTAAGATTTGACTAACTTGCTACAATGGTTCACAGAACTCAGGGAAACATTTTATTTACTAGATGACCAGTCTCTTATAAAAGGGTATAACTCAGGAACAGCCAGATAGAAGAGATGCAGAAGGCAAGGTACAGGAAAAAGACCCAGAGTTTCTGTGCCCTCAGAGGACGCAATTTTCCCAGAATCTCCATGCATTCACCAACCCGGAAGCTCTCCAAACCCCATCCTTTGGGATTTTTATGGAGGCTTCATTACATAGACATGGTTGATTAAATCATCAACCATTGACTATTGAACTCAATCTTCAGCCCCTCTCCCTTCCCAGAGGTCAGGGGGATGGGACAGAAAATTCCAAGGCTCTAATCCCAGGTTGTTTCTCCTGGCAACCAGCTCCCACCCTTAAGTGCTTTCTAAAAGTTGTCTCATTAACATAACAAAAGGGACCTTTATCATTCTCTTCACAAGAAATTCCAAGGGTTTTAGGAGCTCTGCCAGAAAGAGGAACCCAAGACCAACCAAATATATATTTCTTTTTTTTTTAATGTTTACTTATTTTTGAGAGAGAGTGAGAGTGGGAGAGAGACAGCATGAGCAAGCAGGGAAGGGGCAGAGAGAGAGAGAGATGGAGACACAGAATCTGAACAGGTTCCAGGATCAGAGCTGTCAGCACATTGCCCGATGTGGGGCTCGAACTCACGAACTGTGAGACCATGACCTGAGCCAAAGTCAGACACTTAACTCCCTGAGCCACCCAGTCGCCCCATATATTTCTTATTATAAATCACAGTGTCATACATGTCTTACAAGTACATGTTCTGCAGTGAGTCTGGGATTTCTTGTAGTCATTGGGTTTGTCTCTAGTGCCACCAAGAACCCACTGGACGCTATGCTGGCACATCCTTGGGAATGTCTCCCTTACCCTAATCTCCATGGCCCTCTCCTTTTAGTGAATCAGAGCCAAGCATGTGAAGGTCAGTGGTGCAGTATACACCTATTATTTTTCTATAGAAAAGAGAACTAAAACATAGACGTCTACACAATCAGACAGATGGAGATCACTGATCAGAAACTATGTTGGAGGATACGGCCCCAACGTCTGGCCTAATGGGCCAGCTCATTCTACTTCCTCGAACTCAACTAACCCACCATAGATCATGCTGGACCACACTGTATCCCCTGCATGGACAGGGGCTGCCCTGTTACACTGAGTTTGTGGCAGAGCACCCATTCCAGAAAGTGTCTTCTCTGCGGGCAGGCAGTGCCCAAGAGAGAGAATCTGGAGAAAGCTGAGGATGCTCCCAAGTTTACTACCCACACAAGACAGAAAGGAGCTATGAATGTCACTCCAGTGGAAGTTTCCCCTACAGACACTGGGAGGAAGAATGCAGTGTTCTGTAGGAAGCCTTGTTTCCACGAGGCCTCCCCTGACACCACCCATCACTCTTCCTTTATGGATCCTCCTGAGTCCACAGATGGAAGTATCGACTTAGCCACCAGAAAGTTCACCAATGAATCTAGCCAACACATTAATCAAGATCAAGTGGTACATTCAACTAAGGCTGAAAATGCACCTTCTTCTATTTCTCATGCCAAAAAACATCTTCCGATAGAGATCATCTGAGGCTCTGAAATTAGATGGACTAAGAACATAAACATACTCCAATAATAAAAATGCCTCTGTGTTGTCAAATTCTTGCGGTGGGGGGGTGGGAATGTAGGTCCACGGATTAAATCCTCTTGCAAATTAAAGTCCAGAGGACTCAAACTTCTAAAGCGAAACACGTTGCCCTTGTGAGTCTAAAATCCAAAGTTTTCAAGTTTTTAAATCAGAGAGTTCTTGATGCAAAAAAAAGGGGGGGTGGGGGGTGGGGTGGGGAGAGTGGAATTGGATTTCACAGGGGAATTCTTCCTGTAGCATCCGCTGTCCTCCTATCATTGGGATGGATATATTTTCTTCAAGCCTCAAAGTCTCTCATGAATGTCATCTTTTTAGAGAGTCCAACAATTTAATATAACACATATAATTATTATAGTGCTAGCTTCATACCCACAAATTTGAGAAACAAAAAGCACAGTCAGCTATTCCAGAAAAAATTAGGTTCCTAGAATTAGGGTGTGAGGTTGCCAAGGACCATAGCAGAAGCTTGTTATCTGGGGAGAAAACAGAAAATGCAGAATGAGTCTTCCCAGATGCCCAGAGCTGGAACGTAGGTCCAGCTGGGAAACTCCTCCATGCAGGCTTTGATTGTGACGCAATTTATATGCCATATCTAGGGTGAAAATGTCTCCACTCTGAGTAGGGACTTCCTCAGAAACGCGATTAACCTTCTCAGACATCAGATTTTATGCGAGGTCTTTCCGCTCCTTGAAGCATAGGCAAACTTTTGAGCGTCCATTGCTCTTTGAGTCCTGTGTGTCTGACATCTCAGTCATGAACAGAGCGGAAGCTGTTAGGGACACTGGCCCCCAGATCCTCTTCGAACTGCGAATAGAGAGTACTGAGCCACAGCGGTGCTTTGACCGTCTCAAAGGCAATCAGGAGGTCCGTGCGTAGAACTTGCCTCTTGGGGAACTACCCCCTCCCTTGCCTTCACATCTGGTGAAGAACCACTCTTGACAGGTCCCTGAAGTGAACATGGCGTTGCTGAGTCCAGAGCCTATGTCCTGGGGCAGCCAGTGAGGACTCAAACCTCTGCCATGTGCTTCTCAAAATGCAGTTTTCCTCAGGTTTGGATGGTTCCAGGCTGCAAAGACTGGTGCTCTCTGGTCTGTCTTTACTTTCAGCAGGGAGACATACACCAGTGTTCCATTTCTTCTGCTATTCCCCTGCGCCTCTCAGAGAAGTAAGCGCTTTTTTAAAAAAATATTTGTTTATTTTGAAAGAGAGAGAGCCAGCTCGAGTGGGGGAGGGGCAGAGACAGAGGGAGACACAGAATCTCCATGCTGTCAGCGCAGAGCCCGACATGGGGCTCAATCTCAAGAACCCCGACATCGTGACCTGAGCCAAAACCAAAAGTTGGATGCTTAATGGACTGAGTCACCCAGGTGCCCCTCATAGAAGTGAGTTTCTAACAGTTGAATCTCCTTCTAGAGCCGATCCCCTTTCCTCTCTCCTGCAAAGACCTAACACATTTGCTGGAATCAAATGCCCTTCTTCCCTTCCTTCTCTTTCCCATGGCAACTGTTATTTTTGCCAACATATTCCTCACACTTGTTCTTCCATAGTAGGAGACATAAAGTCAATGAATTGTAAGACTAACAAACCTAAGCATTGTTCAAAGTCTTGTTCGATGTCACTCTCTGAGTAGGGTAATCCCCTAGGAGATATTCTCCCATCAAACTAACATCTAACCCAGGCCTGCGGTAGATGGCATCTTTGCTTGGTCTTCCTTTTTTTTACTTTTTTTTTTTAATTTTTTAAATGTTTATTTATCCTTGAGAGAGAGAGAGAGAGAGAGAGAGAGAGAGCAGGGGAGGGGCAGAGAGAAAGATGGAGACAGAGAATCTGAAGCAGGTTCCAGGCTCCAAGCTGTCAACACAGAGCCCCACACAGGGCTCGAACTCACAAACCGCAGGATCATGACCTGAGCCGAAGTCGGATGCTTAACCAACTGAGCCACCCAGGCGCCCCACTCGGTCTTCCTTTAATGTCATAATTCTATAAATTTACTGATCAGGAATGCCCAGATAATGGGCAAAACCTATAAGCTTCCTTACCTTAATCATTAATGTACCCCAATATGACGGGGTTTTATGCTGATTTTTTCTACTCAGTCCTTGTCAAATCTATCCCCATAGTATGGAATGACTTTGACAGTTAACTCAGTCTCCAAGGGGGGGCTCCCTAATGGGTCTCATTGTGGACTCTATCAGTGTCTCTAAGGGCTACTTCTCCCAGCTTTTCTGGATCTTAGCCCCTCCTGGAGAAGCCATTCTGGTCACTTCTCTGGCCTCTCTTCATCTGTTAGATTTCACTGATGCGCAATCCATTATTTTCAGATCTTATGACAACTAAAACATCTCCCCTTCCCTAACTCGCTTCAGTCATTACCTGTATGCACCTCCTCTTTCCGTTTCTATACCTCAGGCTTCTCTATCTTCCTCTGAAAATATGTCAACCTTTCTAAGGAAAACTTTCTCTTCCTCCAGCTTGATCAGCCTACTGTCCTGTATCTCATGTTCATTCTTCCTGGATTCCTGTCCTGGTGAGAATGAAGCATCTTTTTCATGCTACTCTAGTTTTTCCTTGATGTCCAGAGCAATCTAATTTTTAGAGACAGAAAGTTCCAGGCAGTATATGGCCCAGAAAGTATACGGGCCCTTGTAATAGTTCTCTTGGACGAAGAGTACGTAAGAATGTTATATAATTGCTTCTCTGCCTTGTCTCAAGAGCATGACACATTCCCTTTATAAGGGTTCTTCTTGGGGAGGGGGGGAGTCTCTGTTTATCATCTTATGTGGATGAAGCCATCTACAGCCATGGTCAGGGCTTATATAATCGGTGAATCCAGAGTCAATATGAAACCATGTATTAGGAATCAACAGACAAGTCAGGTAACTGTGCGTAATTTCTCCAATTCCCTCTTGGGGCCCTGCAGGCAGGGAGCAGATTTGGGGGTGTCTTATGTCACACTGTCTCCTAGGTCTGACACTAACAATTTAAACTATAATCTCATAAGCAGCATGCATGGAACAGACTTTTTCGTTTCTTTTCTTTTTTTTCCAGGTTGAAGTCTCTGCCGGCAGACG
Source organism: Acinonyx jubatus (assembly GCF_027475565.1). Classification (NCBI taxonomy): domain Eukaryota; kingdom Metazoa; phylum Chordata; class Mammalia; order Carnivora; family Felidae; genus Acinonyx; species Acinonyx jubatus. Next base: position 158,628,629 of record NC_069382.1, read on the forward strand.
CAGCTGAGAAACACAATAAAGGCAGCAAATATTGTCCTGCCCGCTCATGCCTCCAACGATCTAATCTCTGACACAGCCTTGCCTGCAAAGCAGTGCCCATGCCAAGCAGGACCTGTGGAGTTTCAGGTGGCAGCGCTCGGCAGGCATACTGGGACTGACAAAGCGTGTGTTCACTGAGACCCGTGCCACAACAAAACCAGCCGCCCCCTGTGAGTAATTTCCATTGGAGCAACATCCCACCCAGAGAGATACCCCACGGGCCCCACTCTTACTGAGCCTATGGCTTATCCAAAAGCAAGACGACTTCAGAAGCCCCACTTTCCCCGTGCTATTTGGCTCTTCAAATGGTCATCCTTGTCAATACAAATATTAGCATGTTAGGGCGCCCAAGAAATAACGCCCACCTTCCCATTCCACGTTCAGATACACCACCCTTATCACCAGCAGAGCTGTTGGAACGTACGGCCCGAGTCTATAGTCAGGCGGGCCTGCTGTTGACTCGCCTTTGAGTTCAACAGTTACTCATCTGGATAAGCGTTGTCCCTTGCTCTACCCCAGGATAAGAGCAAACAGAGCTGTGACCCAGACCTGGATTCCTGCCACCAATAGTTCTGGGACATGTCACCTCCATGGACCTCAAGTTCCCTGAGACATCTTTAAGAACCAATGGTTCTGTGGCTGCCGAGGGAATAGACCTTTTCTGTTTTGCTAAACTAGCTTTTGGTCTCAACGTCTCGCCAAGCAGGTCCTAAAGCTCTGAAGGGTCCCATGCAATTGACCTCCATTCACAAGGCTTCACGTGTTTCACCTCTAACTCCCGCTGCGGGCCATCTCATCCTAAGTTAGCCTCACTCACCTTTGTTGGCTCCTCCGGGCCTTCTCCTTCCACCCACCACTGGTGCCTGCACACATCTCTGCCATACAGATTCCACATTTTCCTTGTCTATTCACCCGTCTTCGGGCACTTAGGTTGTTCCCGTGTCTTGGCTATTGTGAATAATGCTACAACGAACATGGGCTTGGACCCCTTAAACTGAAGTCCCAGGACTTTTAATTCCTGCTGGTCCACTGTGGGAGCCCCTAACTTTTCCCTAGCCCCTCCCAAGCCATGTAAACATCACAGCGCATCCCCAAGCCTCAGGACAGAAAAGGAATGAACCAGAACAAGTTTATCACACCTGCCATTCACGGAAAGGCATTTCCTTAAGGCATTTCTCTTTAATCCGTGAGTCTGCCTAAAACTACTTTGTCCCTTTTATGATTGTTCACTCTGGGGACCAAACCGGCCAGCTTCTCCAGGGGGACAGTTAAACTTTAAAGATCCTTTCATTTGCATATCATTGGAACCCTGGGGGAAGCCATTATTATTTAACACATATCAGGAGCCTTTGAGTCCATGTTGCTTCCCACAGATTTCATTCTCACTAGTTACATGCTTCGTATATCCCCTGCTGGCATTTCTGTATGGTATCTCTGCTATGTGAATGTTGATAAATGCTATATAAAAGTCTATTAAATTAATCTAATGGCTACCATGCTGACCCCCTAATGACATGGCAGATAAGAGGGTCTTTCAAGTTGAAGGGCTTCCAGGAAAGTTCAGAATTGCTCCCCTCCATGGACAGTGGCTTACATAACTAAGCTGTAGCTATTAAAGGGGTTTCCTCACAACCTCGAACTTCCGTGCCCAAATTAGAGGCTGCATGTGGGGAACAACTTTACCGGGGCTCTGAGAGACAAACTTGCAGAGCATTCAGATTTACTACTTGCACTTTCTCTCCCACAGTTTCCCATCTCTGCTTCCTGTGCCCCTCTCTCCTGTTGCCATTTTCTTTCTCAGATTCTACATATAAGTGAAATCATACAGTTCTTGCCTTTCTTTGCCTGACTCATTTCACCTGGCATAATGCCCTCAAGGCTCATCCATATTGTGGAAAACGGCAGAATTTGCTTCTTTCTATGGCTGAATAGTATTCCATACACCCACATAGACCACATCTTCTTTATCCATTCATCCATCAATGAACACGCAGGTTGTTTCCATGTCTCGGTTATTGTGAATAATGTTCCAATGAACACGGCGATGCAGGTGTCTCTTCCAGATAGCGACTTCATTTCCTTTGGATATACATCCAGAAGTGGGGTTGCTGGATGATATGATAGTTCTATTTTTAATTTTTTTGAGGAAACTCCATATTATTTTTCATTGTGGCTGCACCTATTTACATTCCCAACCTAATGCATCAGGGTTCCCTCTTCTCCATGGTCTGGCCAACACTCATCATCTCTTATCTTTTTTATTATAGCTATTTCAACAGGTGTTAGGTGATACTTCATTGTAGTCTTGATTTGTATTCCCCTGATAATTAGTGATGTTGAACATCTTTTCATGGGCCTGTTGCCCGTGTATACATCTTCTTTAGAAAAAAGGTCTATCAGGTCCTTTTCCCATATTGACATTGGATTATTTGTTTTTTGCTATTAAGTTGTAGGAGTTCTTGATATATTTTGGATATCAACCCTTCATCGGATAGATGGTTTGCAAATATTTTATCTCATTCCACAGGTTGTCTTTAATTTTATTGTTTCTTTTGCCATGCAGAAGGCTTTTAGCTTGACGGAGTGCTACTTGCTGAGTTTTGCTTTTGTTGCTTGTGTTTTTGGTTTCATAACCAAAGAATCATTGCCAAGACCAATATCAAGGAGATTTATCCCCTATTTTTTTCTAGAAGTTTTATGGTTTTTAGTTCTTGCATTTAAGTCTTTAATCCATTTTTGAGTTACTTTTGGTGAGTGATATAACATAGGGGTCTAATTTCTTTTTCTTTTGTACGTAGATACCCAGTTTTCCCAACGCCATGAATTGAAGACACTACCTTTCCCTATTGAAGATTCTTGGCTTCCTTGTCAAATATTTGTTGATTACATACACACGGGTTGATTTCTGGGTTCTAAATTTTGCCGAATGGGTCTATGTGTCTATTTTCATGCCAGTGCCATACTGTTTTGATTACTACAGCTTTGTAACGTAGTTTGAAATCAGAAAGTGTATTGTCTCCAGCTTTGTTTTTCTTTCTCAGGATTGCTTTGGTTCTTTGGGACCTTCTGTGACTCCACATGAATGTCATGATTGCTTTTTCTATTTCTGTGAAAAATGCCATTGGAATTTTGATAAGAATTGGATTGAATGTATAGATTGCTTTGGGTAGTATGGACATTTTAATGGTATTGATTCTTTGATCCATGAACATGAGGTTATCTTTCCATTTATTTGTGTCTTATTCATTTTTATCAAAGTCTAATAGTTTTCAGTGTATATATCTTTTACTTCCTTGGTTAAATTTATTTCTAAGTATTTAATTGTTCTTGAAGCTGCTGTAAATGGAATTGTCTTATTTCCTTTTCCAATATTTTGTTGTTAGTGATGAAAATGCAACTGACTTTTGTATGTTTTATATCCTGCAACTTTATTGAATTTGTTGAATAGCTCTAATAGGTTTGTGTGTGTGTGTGTGTGTGTGTGTGTGTGTGTGTGTGTAATATTTAGGGTTTTCTCTCTATAAGAAAATATCATCTGCAAACAGAGACAATTTTACTTCTTCCTTTCTGATTTGGATGGCTTTTATTGCTTTTTCTTGCCTAATTGCTTTGGTTGGAATTTCCAGTACTCCACTGAGTAGGAGGTGAGAGTGGGCACACTTGTCTTGTTCTGGATCTTAAAGGAAAGGCTTTCAACCTTTTGCCATTGCGTATGATGTTAGCTATGAGTTTATCACATGTGACCTTTATTATATACATTTTATACCCAATATTTTAAGAGTTTTATTGAGATATAATTGACATATAACATTATATTCATTTCAAGTATACAAAATAATGATTTTGATATATGTATATATTGTGAAATGATCACCACAATGAGTCTAGTTAACATCCATCACAACACATAATTAAAATTTGCTTTTCTTAGGATGAGAACTTTTATGATCTGCCCTCTTTGCAACTTTCAGATATACAATATAGTGTTAACTGTAGTCACCATTCAAGTTTTTAACATGAAGTGAATTTTTCAAAAACTTTTTTCTCCATCTATTGAGATGACCGTATGATTTTTGTCCTTCATTGGATTAATGTGTTGTAACACATGTAATGATTTGTGAATGTTGAACGATCTTTGCATCAGGTATGTTAGAACTTCTGTGTTGGGCTTCTGGCCTTCCACAAAGCCTCTCTCTCGTAGGTATTTGTTAAAATCAGGGTTCTTTGGAAGCAAAACAGTATAAAATTCTTATTTTACTATGAGGATTACTCCTTATATTTTATTTATCCATTCATCAACTGATAGACATTTGAGTTGTTACCTCTTTTGACTATTACGGATAGTGTAGTTATAAACATTTGTGTACAACTTTTTGTGTGAACATGCGTTATCATTTCTCTTGAGTCTCCACTTAGGGATGGAATTTCTCAGTGATATTGTAACTCTATGCTTAACCTTTTGAGGAAAAGCCAGCTTCGAAAGTGGCTGCACCATTTCACATTCTCATCAGCACTGCATGAGGTTTCCAATTTCTCCATATAATCATGAACACTTGTTATTATCTCTTTTTTATTCGAGCCATCCTAGCAATTGTGAAGTGGCATCTCATTGTAGTTTTGATTTGCATATCCCTGATGGCTAATGATATGGGGCATCTTTTCATGTGTTTATTAATCATTTGCCTCCTTTCTTTGAAGAAATATCTCTTCAGATCTTTTGACCATTTTTCAACTGGGTTATTTGTCTTTTAGTTGACCTCTTTTATCCATCCACTTCTCCCCATCTCCCTAAGTCACCAACATATTTCACCTAGAACACTACATAAGCATCTTAATTGGCCTTCCTGTGTCCATTCTTGCTCCCCTCCAATATGCTTTTTATTATTATTATTTTAAGTAGATCACACCCAGCACAGAGCCCAATACAGGGCTTGAAGTCATGACCCTGAGATCAAGACCTGAGCTGAGATCAGGAGTCGGACGCTTAACTGACTGAATCGCCCAGGTACCCCTCTAATATGCTTTTTGTACAGCAGCCAGAATAATATTTTTAAACTGAAAATCTGGTTTCATCACTTCTTTTGTTTTTACCTATCTGACTGTATTTGACAAACAATGTTACTTTAGTTTCAGGTGTACAACACGGTGATTGAACAAGATTATACATTATGCTCTGCTCACCACAAGTTCCATCACTTCTTTATTTAATATCTTCCAATAGTTTCCCATTGCTTTTAGGACAGAGCCCAAATTCCTCCATGTAGCCCACAAGGCCCAGGATAACTTCTACATCTCTATTTGAAATTCTCCATCCCTCACTCTATGCTTTCCCACCCCAGGCTCCTTTCAGAGTCTCAGAGCTCCAAATTCCTTTTCACCTCTGAGCTTCTGCGTGTTCTACATGTTCTAGCTCCCACAGATTTTTGTTGAGTACCCGATATGTGGCAGGAATTGGGCTGAATATTGACTGTGCTACAGGGATCAAGACCAAGACAACTCCTGATCTCTTAGGGCAGATGGTCAGATAGAGAGAAGGACTAGTAAATACAATTAAATAAATGGCTACATAACGCCTGTTGCAAAGGGGGCCAGGAAGGAAGAGTGCTATACGCTGTTTCCTCTACTTAAAAAATATTCTTCTCCAACTATTCAGCTACCATGTCACCTCTTCAGAGAATCCTTCCACGATTCCTAGCTTAGGTGAAATTCTCTATAATTGTGCCCTGTAACTTCCCTTCAGAGCTTACATCAAAAATTTAAATTATTTTGTGTTTTTACAATGATCTGCTTAACATTGATCTCCTCCAGTGTATCATAAGTCTTTTTCCCTATTGTGTCCCTATTGCTTGCATCTTAAGTTCTTAAGCATTTATCAGTTGACGGAATAGGTGAATGCAAGGATAGAATGCATGAATGATGACTAGAAAGCTGCAGCATGACATCGGTTGTCTAGACTTCCCACGTCTTTCATTGTCATTGCTCAAGTACTGTGCAATGCCTGCTTTTACTTAGTCACGGGAACCCAGTTCTTTTCTTTTTATTCCCTCATTCCATAAACGTGTGCCCAAGGCAGACTAATTGACTAGTTTCCTTCAGAGATGACCCACTGGAAGCACCACACTCCGTCACTGGCATGTAAAGAACAAGGACAGCACTGGAATCCTGAGGTAGGGCATATATATATATATATCTATGGTGCTCAGTTAGAACCTATTGGATATATAACATGTATCATGTGTGGAAGCTCATAAGTGAAAAGGAATTTAGAGCTCTGAGAATCTGAAAGAAGAGTTGGTGTGGGAAAGCACAGAGTGAGTGAGAAGTGGAGACGTTCAAACAGAGAGGTAGAAGTTAGACGGTTAATCATAATTAGAGCTAGAAGTATGTTTCAGGGATAATACTGAACACGATCCAGGCTTCCTTCTGCTTTGTGGCCAACTATTTTATTTCCTCTATTTTATTTCCCAGCTGTGCAGGGTCTAATCAGAACCTTCTCTTGGCAACTATATATACAAAAAACTACATATACAAAAAAGCCAAAATCCTTCCTCACTATTTTCTAAGCACAAATCCTAAGCTGAGACTAATAGTGACCCAGGCACTCCTACCTCCCTCCAGATCCCCCCATCTTCACGCTCTAAGGCCCTTTCACACCAGCTCTTCCCTGGCCTTCGCCATCCTCGCTCTTTGGAAACTACCACATTACGCCTTTTGCCAGAACCTCCCTTTCTCTTTCCCTCCCCGACTAACCCCCAGTTCTCTTACTCCCATTTTTCTGTCTATGTCTTTCCTCAATCCACATCCCCAGGATACCAAAGTCACGCATATTTCATTTAGCTTTCTTGATAAATCCCACTGGGCTACTTTTGATAAATATTTTGATGAATATTCAACATTTAAAAAATGAGGTTTAGCAAAAATGAGTACCTGCCACATGGATATATTTGAGGAAGAGATCCATACGTCCATGCTCATTGGGCCCTGACCACACAACTGCTCTTCTCACAACCTGTCACTGTCATTTCAACCTTTTTAATTCCTGGAGGGCAGAGGCATGTCTTTAATCTTTACTCTTTGGTACCAACCACAGAGCCCGCATGCAGTAGGTACTCAGAGCATGTTTCATAGAAGGAAGGAGAGAAGGAGGACGGAGATGGAGAGGAGAGAAGTAAGGGAGGGTCTTAGGTTATACAGAATTCTATATCTGAAGCTGTGCAATATGTCTAGAGCTAAACTGTTCAAGGTGGTAGTCACTATCCACATGTGGCTGTTAAAATTAAAATTAATTTAAGGGGAGCCTGGGTGGCTCAGTCGGTTGAGCGCTGACTTCAGCTCAGGTCATGATCTCGCGGTTCGTGGGTTCGAGCCCCGCGTCAGGCTCTGTGCTGACAGCTCAGAGCCTGGAGCCTGCTTCCGATTCTGTGCCTCCCTCTCTCTCTGCCCCTCCCCAGCTTGTGCTCTGTCTCTCTCTCTCTCTCAAAAATAAATAAACATTAAAAAATTAAGATTAAAATTAATTTAAATTTAAAATTCAGTTCATCAGCATTAGTCATATTTCAAGTGCTCAAAAGCCACATATGGCTAGTGCCACCAGATTGGACAAAGCAATTATAGAACATTTCCATCACTGCAGAAAGTTCTATTGGACAGATTCTAGAAGCCTCCTAAATGTCCATAAACATTTAGTGTTGGGGAAATAGGGAAATGTTCCATGGTGATTTTGCTAAGGATGTGAAGAAAGTGAAGACTCCAGTTGGTAGACCTTGAATATGCTGCAGGCGATTCTACTTGTGTTTCTTTAAGATCAGTTGCAAAAAACAATAACAGAGAGATGCTTAGTTTATCTGAATTTACGAAGGTAGCATCTTATGAGTTCATGCACCTATAGCATAAATTTGAGAAAAATGCAACCCCCCAAAAACACCAAAAAACCACAACCCTTTATGATTAATTATTTCTATTATTCTTAACCCTAACTTCTGCTTAGACATCATCAACCTGACACCGGGATTGCATTCATCAGACAAGTGGGCAAGCCCTATAACGCCAAGGGAACATCATCCTCACTGTTACCCACCAAGGCAGACTTTATGAAACTGCAATTTTTCAACTGTACCAATTTAGTTAATAATATGGAAACTCTTCAGGAAAGTCTCTTTTCAGGCTATTTTTAAAGAAGCACTTTAGCAATAATGTTCACACGTTATGTATTTCTTATACTTATTAAAGTGTGTTCCAGTAGGACTTCTGCTTAAAGAATTTTTACTAACTTACTCCTTGTCATTGTATTTACTTAAAAGAAATAAAGTAAAAACAAAATTCTTCAGCTCAGCATTTTCATTAATTTAAAGTCAGGGCTTTTCCTCTCCCTCCCTCCTGACCCTTCTCCCCTGCCACCTCCATTCTGAATTAGAGAGATTTTACTGTCTTCCCAGACATTGAGGGATCTGCTCATTCAGTTGGAAAACAGGGCGCCGTTTTCTTTTAGGCAATTTCTTCAACAGCGAAGTAAGAGCTTCTGCCAAAAGTTTAAGGAGAGAGGAGTAGGGAAGACAACCCACCAAACTGAAAGAAAGCAACGCATCCCCTACAGAATGGCAAGAAAATCTGTGACAAAGAAACCAAGAGAACAGTCTTAGCAACATATTCCAAACTTCCTGCAGTTGTTTATATGTTCAGACAGATGAGAGATTTCTATATATAGCTGTGCTGTAGCAAAATACTTTTCAGCTCCAGCTATAGCCAAAGAACTGTAGGTAAAGCACAAGGGAATTTTTGCAACCAGAGAATTTTTTTTTTCTTCTCAGTTTGGTAAATCAAATATGCAAGGTATTCGGGTGACAGGCTCTTCCCTGAACCACGCCTTCCTCTCTGGTGGGGTGAAATCAAACACCGAATAATTGAAGCAATGAACGATAGTAAATAATTCAATATTGACTCAAGGCTGTGGAGATCAGAGGCTTAGCTCTAGCCCAGATCTAGCCCACTGCTTCGGTTCTAAAGGTCTAGAGATATCCTGGTGTCCTCTCCTAACAGAAAAATCCAAAGTGTTGAGTAACCATCTACCCTCACTGAGGTAAGATACTCTTGACCTTAAGCCTCAAACCTGAGAATGCATGACTTCCGTCTCAAGGTCTTTAGACCTCTTGGCAATACTTCCTTTCTGTATGGTCACTGTAACACCATTTAATACCTCGGTGATCTCAACTCCTTCCTGCCTCTTCCAAGATTACATAAGCAATCAGTACTACATATACTAGAGTCCAGACCTCTCCTGTGAGTTCCAGGCAGCCCTGCCCTTCGACTTGTTTCACCAGTAGACTTTCCCATGTCAGTCAATGGCAGATCCCCTCTTCCAGTTGTTCGGGTCAGAAACCTTGGCGTCAGCCTTGACTCCTCTCTCTCTCATTGGCCACACGTAAAGTCCACAAATTCTGCATCCGACCACTTCTCACATCTCCACTGCTCTCAACCTGGTTCTTCTGTGAGTTGCAACCACATTTGTCAATTTCACCTCCCAGTGAACCTTTGGCGATATCCACAGGCACTTTGGATTGTCACAACGGAGAGGGCACTACCAGCATCTAGTGGGTAGAGACCAGGGATCCTGCCAATCATCCTACAATGCACAGGACAGCCCCCCACAACAAAGAATTACCACCCCTATGTATGGATTGTTGAATCACTATATCGTACACCTGAAACTAACAACACTGTATGTTACCTAACTGGAATTAAAATAAAAACTTAGGGGCGCCTGGGTGGCTTGGTCGGTTAAGCGTCCGACTTCGGCTCAGGTCATGATCTCATGGTCCATGAGTTCGAGCCCCGCGTCGGGCTCTGTGCTGACAGCTCAGAGCCTGGAGCCTGTTTCAGATTCTGTGTCTTCCTCTCTCTCTGCCCCTCCCCTGTTCATGCTCTGTCTCTCTCTGTTTCAAAATTAAATAAACGTTAAAAAAATTTTTTTAAATAAATAAATAAAATAAAAACTTAAAAAAAAAAAAAAGATTTAACATCCCTAAAATATCAGTGTTGTGCCGGAGAAGCCTTGCCCTAGACCATACCACTATCTCTCTTGCCCAGATGATTTCAGCAGCCTCTTAACTGTTCTATCTGATTCTGTTCTGGCCTCCTCCCCCATAGCTATTCCCCACATAGCAGCCAGAGTTATCCTGTTGAAATAAGTCAGATCACGTCGCCTCTCCGCCGAAAACACTCACTCTACTCTCCGTCTTGCTCACAAAAATCCAAGTCTCCCTAACGAGGGAAAGTTTTTGTGGCCCCTGCTACATCTCTGACCTCCTCTCCTCCTCCCACCTTCCTCCCTGCACCCCAGGCACCCTAGCCTCTGGGTTTAGTCCTCGACACCTCCAGGTAGATTCCTGTCTGGAGGCCCTGCTCTCCCTGCCGCTGCCGCTGCCTAGAACCCTTGTGTTGCTTCATAAACTCAGGTGCTTTCTGGGTGAAACCTGAAACTGGCCCGGGGCGCGGAGGGCAAGGAGAGGCCCACGCAAGAGGCAGCCAGTCCAGGTTGGGGGCAGCTAAAGATGGGGGGAACTCACTTGACAGGCTTATCTTGGGCGCCGCAGGAGCAGCTCTACACGTCCGCTCACCAGAATCTTAAAGGTTTCCACGGAGGCCTTAAGAGGTTCAGGCTCATCTATCGTGCAGGTGTTTTCAACTCCTGGCTCTCTCAAAGCTCTGTCCTTGCTATAGCTCCCACCTGGGAATGGTGGGCAGGGCAGATGTGTGAGGACGGGGAGGGGTGGGGAGCCTCCCCCTCGCTGCCCACTGCCGGCCAGCGGTCACGGCCGCACCCTGACCTCCTCCAGCTCTCTCCGCTTCTCTGAGTGGCCAACCCCCCGGGGCGGCCCTCAGCTTTCAGCTCAAGTGTGACATCCTCAGCCAAGCCAACACTGGTCCACTCTGCTCAAGGTCACAATCACAATCTGCTGTCCTGCACTCCCCATGTCCCTTTCCGGTTTTATTTTTCCCACTGCACTTCTCGCCTTCAAATTCAGTGTGTATTTATTTGGTTAATTGCCTGCCTCCCTCCATTAGAAGGGAAGCTCCATGAGAGCAAGGGTTTTTGTTTATTCTGTTCCCTCTCTATTTCCAGGGCTAAACCAGTACCTGGAATGCAGAGAGCTTTCCATAAATATTTGTGGAATGAAAGAAGAAAGAAAGAAAGAAAGAAAGAGAAAGAGAGAGAAGGAAAGAAAGAAAGAAAGAAAGAAAGAAAGAAAGAAAGAAAGAAAGAAAGAAAGAAGAAAGGAAGAAAGGAAGGAAGAAAGAAAAAGAAAGAGAGAAAAAGGAGGGAGGGAGGGAGGGAGGAAGGGAAAGAAAGAATACCTGCTCACTAAAGATAAATTAGAATATACAAATAGGCAAAAAAAAAAAAAAGAAGAAGAAGAAAATTAAAATCATCTGTGATCCCACCATCCTGAATTAACTACCACGAACACCGCGTTATGTATCTTTCAGATGTCCCTCTGTCTCTTTTGAGCATGTGTGTATTTTAAGCCAAAAAACAGACTGTGAGAATCAGAGCTTGAATCCCAGCTTTGCATGTGACCTTGAACAAGCATCTCAGTCAATTCAGGCTGTTACCACAGAAAACCACAGACTGGGTGGCTTCAACAACAGGCATTTCTTTCTCATGGTTCTAGACGCTGGGCAGTCCCAGATCAACGCTCCAGCAGATTCAGTGTCTGCTGAGAGCCCCCTTCCTGGGTCATAGATGTCTTCCTGCTCTGTCCTCACGTGGCAGAAGGGACAGGGCAGCTCTCTGGGATCTCTTATAAGGGCACTACTCTTTTGTATAGGGGCTCTGCCCTCATAATCTAGCCACTCTCCAAAGGCCCCACCCCCAAATAGGTTCCAACATCTGAATTTTAGGAGACACAAACATTCAGTCCATAGCAGCAAGCGATTTCACTTGTTCAAGCCTCAGTTTTCTCATCTTGGAGATGAAGAGCATACCTCCAGCTTCACTGAAGTATTGTAAGGATTATTTAGGATAATGCAGGAAAAGCAGCTGGCACAATGCCTAGCACACAGGAAGCACTCCATAAATGGGGGCTTTTATTGTCAGACTGTGTGTGCTGTTTTGCGTCTTGTTTGTTTTTTTTTCACTTAGTATTTCTGACCATACTTGTATATCCGTGAGTATAACCCTCTGACATTTTCAGTGGCTCCACAGTATTTCATCATATGGCTACACCATAACTTATTTAACCAATCCCCTATTGATGAATAACTAGGTTGATCCTGATTTTTTTTTTCCCTCTGTCAGTGTGGATAAACACCCTAGTTAGAGTCTTTCCCCAGGTACTTACTTATGTCCTTGAGGTAGAAATACTGGGGCAAATAGTGAAGGCTTTTGCTATCCACTTCATTTATTTTGATTTATTCAATGTTTTTAAATTTAAATCCAAATTAGTTAATATATAGGGTAATGATAATTTCAGGAGTAGAATTTAGTGATTCATCACTCATGTATCACACCCAGTGCTCATCCCAACAAGTGTCCTCCTTAATGCCCCTCACCCCTTTAGCCCTTCCCCCTACCCAACACCCCACCAGCAACCCTCAGTTTGTTCTCTTATTTAAGTCTCTTATGGTTTGTCTCCCTCTCTGTTTTTATATTATTTTTTCTTCCCTTCCCTTATGTTCATCTGTTTTGTATCTTAAAGTCCACATAGGAGTGAAGTCGTATGATATTTGTCTTTCTCTGACTGACTTATTTCGCTTAGCATAATACACTCTAGTTCCATCCACGTTGTTGCAAATGGCAAGATTTCATTCGATTTTATTGGCCAAGTAATATTCCATTGTCTACGTATACCACATCTCCTTTATTCATCTGTTGATGGACATTTGGGCTCTTTCCATACTTTGGCTATTGTTGATAGTGCTGCTATAAACATGGGGGTGCATGTGCCCCTTTGAAACAGTATTCCTGTATCCTTTGGATAAATACCTAGTAGTGCAATTGCTGGGTCGTAGGCTAGTTCTATTTTTAATTTTTTGAGGAACCTCCATACTGTTTTCCAGAGTGGCTGTACCAGTTTGCATTCCCACCAGCAGTGCATAAAGGTGCCTCTTTCTCTGCATCCTCGCCAACATCTGTTGTTGCCTGGGTTGTAATGTGAGCCATTCTGACAGGTGTGAGGTGGTTCTCATTGTGGTTTTGATTTGATTTTCCCTGACGATGAATGATGTTGAGCATTTTTTCATGTATCGGTTGGCCATCTGGATGTCTTCTTTGGAGAAGTGTCTATTCATGTCTTTTGCCCATTTCTTCACTGGATTATTTATTTTTTGGGTGTTGAGTTTGAGAAGTTCTTTATAGATTTTGGATACTAACCCTTTATCTGATATGTCATTTGCAAATATCTTCTGCCATTCTGTCGATTGCCTTTTAGTTTCGCTGATTGTTTCCTTTGCTGTGCAGAAGTTTTTATCTTGATGAAGTCCTAATAGTTCAGTTTTGCTTTTGTTTCCCTTGACTCTGGAGACATGTCAAGTAAGAAGTTGCTGTGGCTGAGGTCAAAGAGGTTTTTGCCTGCTTTCTTCTCGAGGATTTTGATGGCTTCCTGTCTTACATTGACGTCTTTCATCCATTTTGAGTTTATTTTTGTGTATGGTGTAAGAAAGTGGTCCAGGTTCATTCTTCTGCATGTTGCTGTCATTTTCCCAACACCACTTGCTAAAGAGACTGTCTTTATTCCACGATATTCTTTCCTGCTTTGTCAAAGATTAGTTGGCCATACATTGGTGGCTCTATTTCCAGGTTTTCTATTCTGTTCCATTGATCTGAGTGTCTGTTTTTGTGCCAGTACCATACTGTCTTGATGATTACAGCTTTGTAATACAGCTTGAAGTCCGGGATTGTGATGCTTCCAGCTTTGGTGGTTTTTTTTTTTGTTTGTTTTGTTTTTTTTCAGGATTGTTTTGGCTATTCAGAGTCTTTTCTGGTTCTTTACGAATTTTAGGATTGTTTGCTCTAGCTCTGTGAAGAATTCTGGTGTTATTTTGATAGGGATTGCACTTAATATGTAGATTTCCGTGGGTAGTATCAGCATTTTAACAATATTTGTTCTTCCTACCCAGGAGCATGGAGTCTTATTCCATATTTTTGTGTCTTCTTGAATTTCTTCCATGAGGTTTCTATAGTTTTCAGTGTATAGATTTTTCACCTCTTTGGTTAGCTTTATTCCTAGGTATTTTATGGGTTTTAGTGAAATTGTAAATGGGATCAACTCCTTGATTTCTCTTTCTGCTGCTTCATTATTGGTATATAGAAACGCAACTGATTTCTGTGCATTGATTTTATATCCTGTGACTTTGCTGAATTCATCAATCAGTTCTAGCAGTTTGTTTGGTAGAGTCTTTTGTGTTTTCCACATGGAGTATCATGTTGTCTGCAAAGAGTGAAAGTTTCACTTTCTCCTGGCCAATTTGGATGTCTTTTATTTCTTTATGTTGTCTGATTGCTGAGGCTAGGACTTCCAACACTATGTTGAACAACAGTGGTGAGAGACATCTTTGTCGTGTTCCTGACCTTAGGGGGAAAGCTGTCAGTTTTTCCTCATTAAGGATGATATTAGCTGTGGGTCTTTCATATATGGCCTTTATGATCTTGAGGTATGTTCCTTCTCTCCTTACTTTCTTGAAGGTTTTTATCAAGAAAGGATGCTGTATTTTGTCAAATGCTTTTTCAGCATCTATTGAGAGGCTCATGTGGTTCTTATCCTTTCTTTTATTAATGTGATTTATCACATTGATTGATTTGCAGAGTTTGAACCAACCCTGCATCCCAGGAATAAATCCCACTTGATTGTGGTGAATAATTCTTTTAATATATTGTGGGATCCGGTGTGCTGATCCATGTTCATCAGGGAAATTGGTCTGTATTTGTATCCATGTTCATCGGGGAAATTGATGATGTTCATCAGGGAAATTTGCATCCATGTTCATCAGGGAAATTGGTCTGTAGTTCTCCTTTTTAGTGGGGTCTTTGTCTGGTTTTGGAATCAAGGTAATGTTAGCTGCTATCCAATTTAGAGAACATTTTTATGGTGGCTCCAATGGAAAACTGTTAACAAATTATATGAACTTTAAAGGTTTCGCATTCAAGAAACTAAATACCCACCTTGAGGAAATCATCTCATGAAAGAGGTCAACGGCGACCAAGACTGGGAGGTTCACCATAATAGAAGAGGCTAGTTTAAGTAAGTGGCAACAATCCTCATAAATGAGGCAGTGCTGATGCACTTAGGGGTCCAATATGTACTATCAGGCTTGTTGGACTCTCCCCCTCCAACTCAACCCGGCCACACTCCTAGAGCCCTGGTCCCCAAACCTGGGTCATTTGGTTGTTGGAGTCAGTCCTCTGACCTACCTCAGCCATCTTGCTCAAGGGGCTGGAAAAGTCAGATGATCAGAGCAACTAAGGGAAAGAAAGAGATCCCCTCTCACCCTGCTCCATCTTGGATTACTTGGGACCACGTGTGAGGCTGGGATGTCCTGGGAATGGACTAGTAGAGGGGCAGGGACGCCTACTCTCCCTTCATTCACTGCTCTTGGCACCGGCACACTTAAGACACTCAAAAAGGTGTGTTCGCTGCCAGAATGGCTCTTTAGCTGTCTTCATTATTAATGTAAAATGGAACATTTACATTTGCAGGATATCCACCTCTCCACCATTTGCACCCCACGTAAGATCATCACATTTGTTCCTTCAAAATGACAATGGAAGTACTAGTGTGCATTCAGGGAGCCATCGGAAATTAGGGAGATCCCCCTACACGTTACCACCTCAGGCAAGTTGTAAGAAACACCCAATAATAACTTAAAAAATGCTGGATAGCTCTCCCAACTGTTGCATTTTAAAATAACTTGGAAGAGGGGCGCCTGGGTGGCTCAGTCGGTTGAGCGTCCGACTTCGGCTCAGGTCATGATTTCGCGGTTGGAGGGTTCGAGCCCCGCGTCGGGCTCTGTGCGGACAGCTCGGAGCCCGGAGCCTGCTTCGGATTCTGTGTCTCCCTCTCTCTCTGCCCCTCCCCCCGCTTGAGCTGTGTCTCTCTCTGTCTCTCAAAAAAATAAATGTAAAATAACTTGGAAGAAAAGAAAAAGGATCCTATATAAGCTGCTAAGGAGTTATTGGCATCTTCCTTGGAGGTATTCCCTGGGCCAGTTAACACCCAAAATAAACACAGTGAGTTGAAGTAGATATGTGGTAGCTATTCAGTCAATAATTTAATTATAAGTAATGAGAAGAGACTAACCTGCTCATCAACAGGACTTTGAATAAGCAAATGAAGGTATCTGCATTGATGGCCCACCCCCTCAGACTCAGGCAGCCTCAACTTAATATGGTCTGATATTTCTGCTTCGCATTCTCCTTCTCTCCACTCCCCCACCCCCACCCCGCGATCAAGAAATGGAACAAAGGCAAGAAGGGTGCGGTATTCCTGCCCAAGGCCATGGTAGAGTGATCCTTTTCAGGATTTGCCTCTGGTGGAGCCTACCAGCAATCCAAGGCTGCCCAGCCTCCCCTGGGGAGACCAGTTCTGAGCCTGCTTTCAGGGAAGCTGTCTGGGCCTGTGGAGATTTGGGTGTGACTAATCCCACGTCACCCGTTTCTCTTCTCACAATCCCCACCTTGCTGTGTGCATTTCCACCCACTTCTCCTTCCCTTGTCCAAAACATTATTTGCCCATGCTTGAACTACATACTTAATAATGTTCCTTTTGTTTTCCTCAACTAGGTGGGGTGAGGAATCAGGTTGCTGTTACTATTATTCCTACCAATGATAACAACAGCTCTCACTAAGTGCCAGGTCCTATTCTAAATATTCATTTAATCCTCACCAACCCCATGAATTGGAACTACATGGTGGGTTTTGATGAGGCCCAGTAACTTCCATCGTTGTTTCCCACTGGAGCGAAGAACTAATTGGAAGACAGACATGGGTATTTGGAAAATAGAGATCAAAATGTTCTTACTGTATATAGTCAATGAGGGAGAACATGGCTTAGGGTTTAGGCTTCCTAATTCTGCACCCCAGAATCGGACTCACCTCCTAGTCCCACATAGCACCAGGTCAGCACAGAATTGCCCCCAGAAGCCTGGCCCCATAAAGCTTAGAGCAGAGCTGAATATGGTCTTTCCGTGAGCAGCCAGATATGGAGGTCAGGGAAGAGGTAATAGGGAACAGAAAGAGGCCAGGGTCACCTGCTTCATGGAAACTTGAACCCAGAGCAAAAAAAGATCTCAACATTATTATTAGCCCTAGGGTCATGTAGCTGATACACTAGAATGCACTTTTCCTGGGCTGCCTGGGTGGCTCAGGTGGTTAAGCTTCCATCTTTGGTTCAGGTCTTGATCTCTTGGTTCACGAATTTGAGCCCCACGTCAGGTTCTGTGCTGACGACTCAGAGCTTGTGGATTCTGTGTCTCCCTCTCTCTCTGCCCCTCCCCTGCTCACGCTCTCTCTCCCTGTCTCTCAAAAATAAAATAAAACATTTTTTAAAATTAAAAAAAAAAAAAAAGAATGCGCTTTTCCCAACTGAACTCCATCCATCCTGAGCCATGAGAGGAGTCTGCACCTTGAGTTGAGTGGAAGGAAAATGAGGGTGGAGTACACCAGTCTTCCCCACCTGGCTCTCAGTAGCCCTGGGGGACATACTTCTGTACCTGTCCCTGTCTGGGCAATCCCACAAACACTAAGGACCTACCGTGAGTCTAGAACTGTGTTGCTGGATCAGTAATATTTGAGTAAATTTATGAATGAATGAATGAGTGAATGAATGAATGAATGAACAAATGAATGAATTGTACAGAACTCACCATTTTTATCCCTTTGATTTTCTCTCATGTGTTTTCAACACACTTGTGCCAAAATTTGTTATAATCCAGACAATCTGGGTCCCAGAGTACATTGGAAATTCCAGGGCCTGCTCAAATGGAAATGAGAGAAAATCAGCTGAGCCAGCAAAGGGCAAACCTTTTCAGAGAAGGTCTAGCAGCTCAGCCCCAAGGCCAGGGGGCATGGTGAACTCCAGACCAGTGCAGTTCTGGGACTCAAGGTCTAAGCCAAGCATGTGGGGCAGGGAGTGGGCCTCTTGGCAAAAATTTGAGTGTGTTATGACTGTTGTAGGTCAGAAAGGATCAGGAAGCTGGGTCCAGCCCCAGGAAATAGGGGTTGGAAGAAGGTGAGAAGGTCAGGGTCCCAGCTTAGTGGAGATCTGGGGTACCCTCTGCACCAGAGGAATTTGGAATGCAACCAGGAAGTGAGGATGAACTGAAAACCAGACAAGTGGACAAACCAGACGTTCTTCAAGGGCAGGAAGGCAGGCAAGCTGAAGACCATTGAGTGGAAAGAGAGGTCCATTCCATCCCCCACCCTCTAAATGTCCAGTTCCCCTGTGCAAATGGGGAAGAGAGGGAATCCCAACATACCACAGTCCTGGACATTGTCCTGAACATTGGCTCAGGACAGAGGTAGACACGGAGCCCATGTGCTCTTAATGATGGCAGTAGGGGGTGGGTAGTGCCACAGCTATTTTCTAAGGGTTGGATGACAAATTAATTTATTATCCAAAGCAGAACTCTTTTGAAGAGGAAGTGTCATCAATAATTACTAAAACTAGTAACTAAAAAACTGACTTTTCCTGTAACCTTCCAAAAGTATTTCACAAGCCTGCTTTAAAGAAGCAGACTGATCTAGAAGTAGGTGTTTATAAATGGGAAACAACGATTTCATGTTCCCTTCCTCTCCGATACAGGAGACTGGATTCCGGGACCCCCACCACATCCCCTCCCACCCCCACCAGCACCACCTGCATTCACCTACAGCTGGGAAGACAGCTTCAGCTTGTGACAACTCAGGTGCCTGTCACTCTTTGCTGCTCCTCCTGGGGACTTTCTCACTCCACGGGGCTTGTTCTGATGCCAGAACAACCAGCCGCGTGGGCAAATTAACTCCCCTGGGAGACAACCTTCAACCAACAGGAAACAGGAGTCAGTGGATTCGCCCCCACCTCCCTGTAGTGCGGTGGATGGCCCTGTGATGGCTCCCTGTGCTTTCTCAGGACCCTCAGTGTGACTGGGTCCCCTGCCCACAGCAGCAACTCATTGGCTTTTCTCTCTTCACTCCTACTTTCTCTACACCCTCGCTTTGCTTCCTGGGATCATCTCCCAAATAAAATACCTGTGCCCAAGTCTTGTCTCAGGGTCTGCCTTGAGAGGAATCCAAGCTAAGACACTGGCTAGCAAAGGAAAAACCTCATTCAAACCTACATTAACTGTGCTTTTTTGTTTGTGTTGGACCCTAGGGATAAAAAGGTAAATAAACCAAAGTCTCTGCTCTTGAGAGGAAAAGGAGGTGGTCAAAGCAATCATATACACCGGAACCAAATCAGCAGTGCTGGGTCTCCCAGATACTATAGATACAGATACAGATACAGATACGGATAGGGTCAGATACAGATACAGATACAGATACTGATACAGATACTGATACTGATACAAATACAGAGAGAAGGACATTGATTTCTTATGAGGAATTGGTTTACACAATTATGGAGACCGAGAAGTTCCATGATCTGCCATCTGCGAGAAAGAGCCCCAAGAAAGCCAGTGGTATAATTCCAGTCTAAGTCAGAAGGCCTGACAACCGGGACAGACCATGGTGTAAATCCCAGCCCAAGGGCAGGACACTAATCTGGCTTCTGAATGAGTTTGCCCCGTGGAAGCCATAGCAAGGGATTGGAGGACAAAAAGAAAAAGAGGTTAAGGTATTTACTTACTTGTCCGCAGTTCAGACAGCAGCTGTGTTCTTTCTCTACCTAAAGTCACAGCTCTGTCCAGACAACAGTTTTTGTATTCCTGCTTTCATCAACCTCTGGCATCACGATTCACTCCTCCTGCCCTTTTAGGCCTGGGATGATAATGGTGTCCTGTTGTTACCAGTCCTTCAACCCTGTCCATACCGCTCCTCAGTTAAATCCTTTGGGAGTACCTGTTGGCTCCCTGCTGGGACCCTGATTGATATGGGGGCAGTTGTTTTATCCAAATGAGGACTGACACAAAGCAGAGGCAGAAGGAGTGCAGGAAAACATAGAGATACAAGAGCTCTCAGCTTATCAGCCAGGGCTCAGATCTTATCTGAAGGCTCAACTGGAGAAGCATCCACTTCCAAGCTCACATGGTCATTGGTTATCAGAATTCAGTTGCACTGAGGGCCTCAATTCCTTGCCAGCTACTAGTCAGTGGCTGCCCTCAGCATCTCTCCATCTGGGCCTCCCCACCATAGCAGCTTGCTTTGTCTAAGTCAGTAAGAAGGAGAAAGCCTTCTAGCAAGACAGAAGTCACAATCATATGGACCCGAATCATAGCAGTGACATTCCATCACCTTTGCTATATCCCATGGGTTAGAAGCAAATCACAAGTCCTGCCCACACTCACAGGAGGGGATTATACCAGAGAGGGAACATCAGGAGGTGAGGATCATTGGGGGTCATTTTACAGTCTGCTTGCTATGGGAGGAAGAAGGAGGAGTCATTCCTCAGACTTTTACTTATAAATGGTGCCATTGATCAAAAGAAGGCATTGAAGAACAAGAGAATCAAGTTTGAGGGGAAAAGAGTGGTGTAGTAAATCTTAGGGTCAGTGGGAATCCGAACAGAAGGTTGTCTCCCAAGAAGTTTAGAATTGACTTCAGTCCAACTGTGTAAAGAGAGAGTTAGGTCTGGGGGACAAAGGATCAGGTTAGGCCACTGGGGACTCTGAAGGAAGTTTTCCCAGTCCTGTTCATTTTTTTTAGAAAAATCAAGTGATAAAATAGACCTGTGACCAAATTCTCTGTTGCAGGGAAGAAAACACACTTGTATTTTCAAGGGCGGGACGTGCATGTTTTAAAGGATGCATTTCCACGTTTACTGAAAGAGAGAAAGAACCAGACCAATTGTCTCAAGCTCTGAATTTGTTCCTTGAAGAAAAAAGACAGGCTTCTTCGGAGAGAAAAATGATACTTACATGGACCTCTGGAGTGCCTATGAGTGCATGCTTTGGATTCAGAGATAAAGTAGCTAAAGGCCTGAGCATGGTGTGGGATGATACCAGGATCACTGGGGCAGGAAACCTGGAAACTACTGGCCCATTCCCTACTACCATACTTCTTAGCTCTGTGACACGCAGCCTGTCACTCAGCCTCCCTGAGCCTCAGGGGCCAAGCCTTTTCCATGGGGAGACCATCTGTCTTTACTGTCCTCAGCTGTCCTGAGGACCAAATGAGAGCATTTATCCCATGGAAGTTTTGGGGCGCCTGGGTGGCTCAGTCGGTTGAGCATCCAACTTCGGCCCAGGTCATGATCTCACGTCCGTGAGTTCGAGCCCCGCGTCGGGCTCTGTGCTGACAGCTCGGAGCCTGGAGCCTGTTTCGGATTCTGTGTCTCCCTCTCTCTCTGACCCTCCCGCATTCATGCTCTGTCTCTCTCTGTCTCAAAAATAAATAAACATTAAAAAAAAAAATTTTAGAAGGCACCTACTACATGCAAAACACCACAGTGACTACAAAAATAAATAAGACTTAGGTCCTAACCATACTTAGCCTACAGACCTGTTGATATTTGTGAATCTGCTCCATGAACTAGAGAGATAATAGAGGTGAAAATCTGCCCCAAAACACTGTTCCGTTGTGCCAATGTCATTACTAGGTTGAGGTACAAAGCAGGAGTAGGTACAAAGTCCATTCAACTGTCCCCAAGAATTCTCTTTTCTATGACAGAGTCTAACAGTTTCTGATATGATCATACTTTTTACCAATACTTACCCATTCATATAACAAACACGCCTTGATGTAATTTTTAAAATCGATCTCATTTAATAACAGAGAACCACACGTCAGCTTTGTGTCCTTGAATAATACCCATAAGCTCTTTGTATCTCAGTTTCTTCATCTGTAAACTGGTAATAATAACAAGAAGAAAATATTAATCCCCCTCAAATGAGAGGGCCAAAAGAGAGAAAGGGTATACAATTGTTCTTTCAACTCAACTCAACAATAAAAATGTGAGCTAATTTTACTAGCCTCTGTGTCTAAAGATCCTAGGGGTAAAGCTATGACCATGCAGCTGCAGTTGACATTGGCAGAGAACTTAATAATCAGTGTTAAGAGGGATTCTCTCCCCCAAATCCTGTGGCATTCTGCTTCTTCTGGCTCTTGTTAGCGGAAATGGAAACCAAAGCGTGGACGCTGAGGGAAGTGCAATTTAAGTCACAAGCCCTGACATCCCAGTGGAGACGCTGTGACTGTGACCACCCAGCTTCCAGCATGACCGTGGGCCACACCAGCTGCCCAGGTTCTGCACTGACCCTAAGGATCACCACAGGTCACAAAACCTCCAGGAGCTGAGGTAAAACCTTGATTCTGAGTTTCAAAACAAACCCCCTCAGTTGGCTTCTGAAACAACGAGAACTGCTCAGAATGGTACGGATCCGTTAAAAATACAATGTGGGCATGAAGCTGCTTAGGTTTGGTTTTGTTGGGTGACATCTATTTTTTTAAATGGGAGGGAGAAAGATCCATGCTCCCCATTTATTTAAAACCCACTATCTGCAGGTAAAAAGGCACCTTTCAGCAGCTGCTTCACTCCAGCGGGTGCGAGCTCCCCCCAAGCCAGTCAGCTGTACTCTCGCCTTCACACCAGCGGTGTTGAGGAGATTACCGTCCCCTCACACCCACTCTCTCCTTCTTCTTCTAGCAGTAGACCCCCACTTACCAAGTATCAGCATAGCCTGTGGCCATGGAGGTAGAAATAAAATCTTCCCAGCACCCTCGCAGCCATATATAATAATAATAATTATTATATATTATATAATTATTATATAATTTATTTTTATTATATAATATTCCAAATTATTATTATTATATAAGAAAGACACAAGCTCCTAGCGTACGTAAGCTTCTGTATTTGGGGGTATTTTTGTTATATCAGCTAAGCCACACCTGTGCATTTGTGAAAATATGCCTGAAATGTAGTACGACTCCACCAGCAAAGAAATTGTTTTGACTTTATCAGCTTTTATAGCTCTCAGACCTGTGGCCAGGACATTGCGCTTCAAAGATCATCTTTGATGATCTCAAAGATCGTGAGCTTCCTTTTCTCAGTCCTCACGGCTTACAGGCGAGTATTAATCTCTTGGACCACAGAGTACATGGAAAAGATCTTTCGTGATAGGAGATGTGGAGAAAGGCTGAGGACGGAGGAAATGGTGGAACATTAATTAAGCTCTTACTATGTACCAAAGACTCCATGCTTTATGTCCTGCCAACGATGGGAAGTAAATATAGTGCCCCCATTCCCACTCCCCCCACCTTGTGTTAGATGAGGAAATGAGCTCAGAAAGGTTTGATCTGCCCAAAGTCACCATACGTCAGAGCCCAAATTTGAAACCCAGTCTACTGGTGTCGAAGCTGCTTCTCAAGAATGAAGAATCAGTAAGATTAAAAGTAGACTGCCACAGGGGCGCCTGGGTGGCTCAGTCGGTTGAGCGTTCGGCTTCGGCTCAGGTCACGATCTCACACTCCGTGAGTTCGAGCCCCGCATCGGGCTCTGTGCTGACAGCTCGGAGCCTCGAGCCTGCTTCAGATTCTGTGTTTCCCTCTCTCTCTCTGCCCCTCCCCCACTCATGCTCTGTCTCTCTCTGTCAAAAATAAATAAACATTTTAAAAAAAGTAGATTGTCACCTTACAACAGTTGTGAACCTTAAAATTATGAGCACTTTACACTTACCTTAAAGCTGATAAGACCAAGAGAAGCATGATTCTGAGAAGGTAAAAGGTCCCTGTATTTTTTTTTTTTTTTTTCATGTAAAATGTTGGCAAATGCTGCCCTTGCCTCCACAACCCTCTGCTTCAGGATGGGGAACGGTGTTCCTGGAGTGCCTGCCCATAATGCCATTCTGTTCACCCACACATCTCCTCCTAACTCCTAGGAATCTCCATCCCCCCGACAGGCAGAGTCTGGTTTTCTAGTGGGACACAGTTGACTTGGAGGGACCAAAATCTGGAACCAGACCCATTCACCGAGGCAAGTTCCAGGAGGCCCAACCACCTGCCAGGGTTGGGATTCTGGATAAAGTTCTTACTATCCTCAAGCTTGTATTTAAGAGAGGAGAGACAGAGACTAAACACGTCCATATACGGGGTGAAGACGTTCAACTGGGTAAAGGAATAGAGGGGCAGAGGCAGCCGTCTTCCATCAGGAGGTCAGGGAACGTTTCTCCAAAGAGGACATTTGAGGACCGCTCATTTTCTGAGTGAAACAAGAGAACAAGTGTGTCACACAAAGTAGGGGAGGAGTGTTTGAGGATGAGGACTCGGGAGCTCAAAGGCACCTGAAGAAAAGGTGTGCCGTTCTTGAAGTAGCAGGAAGACCGGTGAGAGCAGGGATTGAAAGACGGATTCCCTACTCCTGTCTCCCCTCCTCACAATGCCCGTGGTCCCCACAGGGACTGAACTGGCAGCAGTCTCCATCCCAGAATGGAATTCAGGTCCCCATTCCTTGGTGGCAGCCAGGAGAGACCAGATCACAGAGATGGTTACAGAAACAGAGCCTAAGGCCGGGATGCCAACAGCAACGGACCGGGTCTCAGGGACCCAGGAGCAGGCCAGTTAGTAGACCTGGAACATGAGATCAGAGTCAAGAAATGGGCAGATGTCTGGATGTGGAATCTCCAGGAAAGGGGTAGAAGGCTGTCTATGATCCCCACCTTCCTCACCCACACCCTAACTGTGGACTATGCCTTTGTCTTGTGTCTTCTCTGCCTTTTGTATACTCCATTCTTGGAAGGTCTGCTGCCCAGCCCAACACCCTATGACTTCACATTCTTTGACTTTGCTCTTCTGTATTTCTGGAATTCCCTTCCCCTGAATGCCCTTAGGGGAACCATTCCTTCACCTACTTCAAGCTCTGCACGGATGTCACCTTCTCCGTGAAGCCCACCCTGACCACCCTCTTCCAAACCGCAAACACCAGGTCTGGGGACAAGCTCCCTTGCTAAGGAAGAGAACCCTGGGAAAGGTACCCGGTCCAGCCAAGGACAGAAAGCAAATGTCACAGCACTTCAGGAGTGAGTCAGGCAGGGAGGGTTCCAGATTGCCGACCCATCCTGGCACACAGGATTCCCCTCTTGAGTGCCTTGAGAGATGTGGAGGACCAAAATTAAAACTCCATCACTCGTAGATAAACCACTGGTAACTTGATCTTTGCCCATGATTTTTTGTTTACTTTTTAGAGGGGAATATAGATAACACGCGTGCAAGTTTCAAAATTCAAAACACACAAAAGGGTATTTCATCAAACATCCCTCCTGCTCCTCTTGCCATTCAAGTCCCTGTGCCTTCCACTGAAACCCACAGACCATCATCAGTGCCTGGTGTATCCTTCCAGCGGTATTTTCTAGATAGCCTACCCAGCATGTTCCTATTTCCCACCTTCGACCCAAACGGTAGCCTACCGTTCGTATGTTCCTTGCGTTTTTCACTCAAATGTCTTAAAGATCACTTCATTACGCCTCTTCACTCCTTTTCACAGCTGCTTAGTAATCTCTTTGGGGGTACTGTGGAGTTTTTTGTTTTGTTTTTTTCAGCAGTTCCCTCTGGATGAACACGTGGCTATTTCCAATACGTGCTCGTTACAAACAGCGTTATAGGGAGTGACTTTGGCACAGATCATTTCCCTCTGGGCCAACTCCAGCAGGTCAGATTGCTGGGTCAAGGGTACTAGCATTCCCAGTGTTTACAGCACCAAACCGCCCGTGCTGGGGAAGCCCCTCTGCTGGCGTGTCGGGGGGGTTAATCTTGGCCCTCTCCTGCCAAGGAGCACACGCGGCTCCCATGCGACTATCTCAGCACAAATTCCACTTCGGCGCTCAGCGTCCGGTGCACAGTGAAACCCAGGACGTGTTTGTTGGGTGGGTGGGAGGGAGGATGAACGGAGGAGTAGATGGAGAACGGAGAGACGGCATACAAACAAACCCATGATGAAATTCAAGACGGATCCAAGTACAGCCTCCTTCCGGGAGCTCTGTGTCAAAGTCTACACTGACTCCCCCACTTTCGGTTGCCAGGGCCACAGAGGCTAAGGCTTCGTTGTTCACACGTGCCCCTTTCGTGTCCTCAGATTAGGGGCAGGTTCCTAAAGGGCCCCAGGGGATGGAGGTGGAGAGCACAGCAAAGGGACTCCCAGCTCCCCCGCTTACTCTCTGTAGGACCCTGGGCGCATTATGAAATTGACCTGGCACCAGTTGCCTTGAATACCCGCTGGAGATGATCGCCTGCTACCCACCTGCCCCGTAGGTGGTACTGGGAGAATTGGGCACGCTAATGGGAGGAATGAGTTTAGCATATGCCTGGCCGATAGCAAGCCCTCAGCAAATATTCACTGTTCCTTGTGATTGTGCTTCTACTGTATCTCCTCCGGGGCCTAGAGTAATGTTGGGCACGTGAGAGGCAGTCCCATAATATTTCCCTGCTAATTCTGTACACTTTAATTAACACTCAAGTTTTGGTTGGAAGATGCCATTCTTCCGGCACGCACGTTGCCTTGGATTCCTGCCGAACATCTTAGGCTTTATTTGCCTAGCTCAGGTCAAGGCAGGTTTTGAGCAAGTATACGTTAACTTATTCCATGAATATTTAATTTTATCTACTAAGAGCCCAGATTACAGCAGTGAACAGGACAGCAAAATCTTTGCCCTCGAATTTTAGTGGAGAGACAGCCCATGGAGCTGAAGTAAAAGAGGCAGCCAGCCACTCTGGGGGATCCACTGCGTGAAATGACTTTGTTTGGGAAGTTGCACGGGCAAAATTATCCCATGTCCCTGGCTGTTTGCTCTGCTCTCCAGTTCATTTATTTTAGCCATGAAGCTTTACCTAAATGCTCTGAATTTCCTCTTTCCTGAATATCCCTTTAATCAGATACACCCTCTTCCTCACCTCCTTGATCTTGCTCCTCAAATATAGTTGCTAATGATGTGTGCATGTGCCAGACTTGAACAAATGTTGAGCTGCTAACTGCTCTGTGTCTGTTAATTTCATACTCAGCTCGAGCAGGGATCCTTGAGTTACAACAGATGCTGCTTCCCCGGGGCTTTAGAGCCCATCGATCAGCTTGGTGGATGAGGAAGGAAAGGGAAGTTTCCTCCATGACTGCCATTTGAATATAATTTATTGTGTCCTGAAAGAAAAGTGGAAAAAAGAAAAGGTACTGACAGGCTATAACACAAATGAATGGTGACGAATGACACTCAGATTTCAGTTTCAAAGGAACATGCTTTTAAGCCAATAAATGATTGCAATGGTGACATGAAATTCTCCAAAGCTGTGCCAAATGGGCCCCTTCTAAATGGTCAAGGTGTTGGAGTCCTCTGGGGAGTCCAGATTGATAATTATAATAAAGAAAATAATAAGATAATCGCATAGCCTTTAAGAGCAAGGACACCTTAAACAGGCTATGTGAATTTGGATCGCAGTTCCCCGCTTGGGCAAGCCAGCTAACAAATCCTCCTGTGTAAGTGAGGATGATAGTGACACCTGAATGGCCGGGTTGTTGCCAAGTTTAAATGAGTTAATATAGAGAAAGCGATTAGAACGGTGCCTGGCACTTACAAAGCTCCAGATTGATGTTTGTTTGCTCCATTTATTGTGATTAATAGTGAATTTTACTGCCAGGTGCCAGCCTAAGTCTTCATTGTACTTTCCCCTCCTCCCCACCTCATGACATCATGATTACCCTTACTCTTCATTAAAAAAAATTTTTTTTTAATGTTTAGTTATTTTTTGAGAGAGAGAGAAAGAGAGACAGACAGAGTGTGAGTGGGGAGGGGCAGAGAGAGAGGGAGACACAGAATTTGAAAGCTCCAGGCTCTGAGCTGTCAGCACAGAGTGCAATATGGGGCTGGAACCCACGAATCGTGGGATCATGACCTGAGCCGAAGTTGAATGCTTAAATGACTGAGCCACCCAGGCACCCCTTGCCCTTACTCTTTAGAGGAAGGAATGGCCCTGTACTTGTCTTCCAAATCCACTAGAATTTCTGACTTTGCTCTTACCCTTATTTATGAGTATCTTCTGTTTATTTATTTGCATTTGCAATCTTTTATAGAAAATTAAACACTGGAGGGACACCTAGGGGGCTCAGTCGGTTAAACGTCCGACTTCAGCATTAGGTCATGATCTCATGATTCGTGGGTTGGAACCCTTTGTGGGGCTCTTTGCTGACAGCTCAGACCGTGGAGCCTGCTTCGGATTCTCTCTCTCTCTCTCTCTCTCTCTCTCTCTGCCCCTCCCCTACTCATGCTCTGTCTCCCTCTCAAAAATAAATAAACATCAAAAATTTTTTTAAAAAGAAAAAATAATTTAAAACACTGGAAAAGAATATCCCAAAAGTATTCATAGGATTTTGAGGGACTACTTTTCTACCTATTTTTTCTGTATTTTGCAATTTTCTAAAAATAATTGTGTGTATTTTTGTAATGGAACATATAAAATGAATGTTTAAAACTGAAGGAAGAGAAGATTAAGTCCATTCTTCCTCTTCCTTGAATAACTTAATCACCCTCCTCATCAGGGTGTATTAAGAAGAAATCAATTGCACTACTGGGTATTTATCCAAGGGATAAAGGTATGCTCTTTCGAAGGGACACATGCACCCCCCTGTTTATAGCAGCACTATCAACAATAGCTAACAATAGCCAAAGTATGGAAAGAGCCCAAATGTCCACCGATGGATGAATGGATAAAGAAGATAAAGAATGGATAAATACAATGGAGTATTACTCGGCAATCAAAAAGAATGACCTCTTGCCATTTGCAACTACGTGGATGGAACTGGAGGGTATTATGCTAAGCGAAATTAGTCAGAGAAAGACAAATATCATATGACTTCACTCATATGAGGACTTTAAGATACAAAACAGCTGAACATAAGGGAAGAGAAGCAAAAATCATATAAAAACAAGGAGGGGGACAAAGCAGAAGAGACTCATAAATATGGAGAACACACAGAGGGTTGCTGGAGGGGTTGTGGGAGGGGGGAATGGGCTAAATGGGCAAGGGGCACTAAGAAATCTACTCCTGAAATCATTGTTGCACTATATGCTAACTAATTGGGATGCAAATTAAAAAAAAAAAAATTAAAAAAAAAAAAAGAAGAAGAAATCAGGAACTCAGTACCACAGAGGGGACAAGACTGGCTATGTCATTCTTGCTGTGTGCTGAAGGGTTGTTGCTTTCCCTGGGAACTCGCCTGACCTGTGAGCTGCCTGAGCCCGTGCAACAGCATAATTTCATAGGAGGAATTTCTTACACCCGCTGCTGTGTTGAGAAACACCGCGTGGGAATAAAGGCACATTTATATCCTAAATCATTTAATATTGGAATGAAAATAAATAACAACAGCCTCAGAATCACCCCTACGAAAAGGTGAATCGCTTGAATTTCAGGCACTTTGTTAGTTCTTTGTGCATTGGGCACTTATATTATCAGGAGCCTCGGGGCCAGCATCTGAGGTTAATTAGATGCTACCTTGCGGCCATCCAGACCATTTCTCCTGTAACAATACCACTCAAACCTTTATCTTTTCTAGTTTCCTGCTCGCTTGAAAATCTACCGAGAACAGATTGTAGGCTTGATAGATTGGACAAAAAGAGAGAAAATAAAATAAAGGCAGTCTTACCTCACATTCACCTCATTGAAGAAAGCAGGACACAAGCCCTCGGGTAGATCGTCTGAGCGCAAGCATTCAACGGAGAGTCGAAGTCCTTTTCAGTCAATCTACAGTCTTCACAAATCTTTAGCCTTTTGTGGAAGAAGGGTGATGGCAATGGCAATAGGGCATGTTCTTCCACTCCAATTCTGCAACTTAATGTTACAGCAGAAACCCAAGGGGAGAAATGAGAATTGTCTGAAAGGTCAAAATGTGATAGAACTTTTTATCGGTTACATATTACCCAACTAAGGCTGTACAATAAATCGCCCACAGCTTAGTGGCTGAAAAAAGCAACAGCCTGGGATGACTTCTCCGCTGGGTGGTTCTGCTCAGCTGGGCGAGATCGGCTCACCTTGATGGGGCTCACCCATGCCTCTGTGGGCAGCTGTGGTTGGCCGGGGCTGAGCCTCCATTGGGCTCCCTTGGCCCTGATCCACTTGGTCTCTTAAATTCCATCAGGCTAGCCCAGGCTGGAGTGGATGTGCGCACACGCTCTGAGTCCTAAGCTCAGAACCGACATTCCATCACCTTCCACTGCATTCCATGCGCCAAAGCATAATAGAAGCCCACCGACATTCCAGGGAATGGCGGCAAAGTCATGTGGCAAGGATGTGGGTCCAAGGAGGGAAGAAAATTTGGCCCCACATTTGCAATCAATCTACCATACACAATCGTGAAACATGATGGTCCGTGAAATTAGAGACGGCAATTGTGAAATACATTTCATTGTTGAAATTTGTTCTGAGACAGTATAAACCATAAGATCTTCATCAACATCAAAGCCAAAAGTACTCAAAATTTTAATCAAGGACTGCCTGAGAAGACATCAGCCATAACCAGCCAGTTTGTGTTCCAACCACCCCCCACCCACCCCCCCACGAGGGTTTTCCTCTCTGTAAGGTCTGACCTCAGGGTTTTTCTACTACAGTCTAGTTTTAACAGAAGGTAGAAACATAACTTGGGCAATTTTTCTGTACCCCAGAACACCCTCTTTTAAATGCGATCCTAGGGGCACCTCGGGGCTCAGTCAGTTAGGCATTCAACTCTTGATTTTGGTTCAGGTTATTGACGAGGGAGCATAAGGCAAGCTGACAGGCCACAAACACCCACCCCCCCAAACCAGGTGGGACACGTGTGATATTCCTCAGGCACTCCTGGCTGCCCAGAACAAAGAAAGGGGGAAAACAAATGGTTAACTGATAGACAGCAGAGTCCAGCAGGACCTAAGTCTCCATCGCCCCTCCATAGTGATGCGGGAAACAGAGGCAGAAGGAAATGGCAGATAGAACTAAATTTCCTTACAACCTGTAGCCTGTTGGCAAATATTTGAGGCTGGCAGAGTAAAGTGTTTCTCCAGGAACTCCTTACTGTCTTAATGTTAACGCTTTGCTAGAGGGAAAAACAATCCTAGCTTGACAATAGCTAGGCCTCCAGAATCCTGTGGTTCTTCTTTAGCATATAAAAATCTCACTAGAAACTTCCCCTGGACTTTACCTCCCCCAACCCCATAGTATAGACCCAGTTTCTCCTCATGGTCCTGTCCCTGTGCTTCAACAAAATCACCTTTTTGCCCCAAACACATCTTCAAAAATTATTTCTTGATCATCGGCTCTGGACTCCATGAACCCCACTATCACCCCCCCAAAACCTCATCAGTTATGATCTCGTGGTTCATGAGTTCGAGCCCCACGTTGGGCTCCATGCTGACAGTGTGGGATTCTCTCTCTCTCCCTCTCTCTACTCCTCACCCACTCTCTCTCCCTCTCAAAATAAATAAACTTAAATAAATAAATAAATAAATAAATGCAACACTAGAAATTTATACTCAAAACTGCATACATACTATGATTGCAACCATGAAAAGCTATGTACGTGGAAGAACAAAGATGCACCAAGAATACACAAAAGGGGTGGGGCGCCTGGGTGGCTCAGTTGGTTGAGCATCCGACTTCGGCTCAGGTCATGGTATCACAGTTCGGGAGTTCGAGCCCCACATCAGGCTCTGTGCTGACAGCTCAGAGCCTGGACCCTGCTTCGGATTCTGTGTCTCCCTCTCTCTCTGCCCCTTCCCCGCTCGTACTCTGTCTCTCAGAAATGAATAAACGCTAAAAAAAATTTTTTTTTAAACAAACAAAAAAAAAGAATACACAAAAGGGAAAATTGTTACATTCAGATGATGAGATAGACGGTGGTGTTTTTCTTATTTTTCAAAACGTTCTTTAATGCTGGGGTTATACAGTCTTACAGTAAAAACGGAGAGGTTGTAAATAAGTTGAAAGCAAAGATTAATGAGCATTTATCTTCAATCGTGTCCACATGGTACAACAACAACCACCCAGTCCTTGTCTTTCCATTTTATAATCTTCGAGGCTCACAATGAAATATTCAAATGCCAAGAAACACAAAAGCACTTCAGGATTGTACTTGCAGAAGAGTTATGCGACTCCACTATCATTACTTAATTCATACAAAGTGTCTTAAATAAGTGGTGTTATCGTCATCTTGTGATTTTTTTTTTATTTATAGATTTCGATGAATGTGTCTAATGATGACAAGCCGGCAGGGCCCATGTGCTGAAGCATATCTAACAATGAGATCACGGTAATTTGAGAAAAAAAATAACAAAAGAATAATCAGGGCCATATATTCTCTGGGTGGTTTTGAATACAAATGCAAAAATTGTGGTAAATGTCACAATTAATGTATCTGAAGCCAACCAGAGAAACCTGGCCCAGTAGGAAACATTTTCACTTAGAGCGCCAAGTAATAAAGTTAACTTAACGTAACAGCAAAGGAAACATGCTCCCTGTTTTGTTTTCTAGAGTTGGGCACAAAGCTTTTAATCTTAATTAGACGCTTGATAAAAGGAGGCAGCTCTGTTGGAAGCAGAAAAGTAGTTTTTGCTCTCAGGACTTAGCTCGTAAGAGGTGGTCGGATGATCGGCCTGTTCTTAGATTCCGCCCCTGCCTCAGACTTCCCTACACAGACCAGAAATAGCCACACTAGGGACATTTTATATCCATGCTGATTCTTTTTAAATTATTTTTGCATACATTTTCTCATTTAATACTGTTCCAACCCAGCAGACTAAATAGCACAGACATTATCATCTCCACGTTGCTCATAAAGAAATTAAGACACAAAGAAATGTCAGTAACTAGTTCAAGGACATACAACTGGTGAGTGGTGGCAGGATGGTCAGGGTCATCTTTCTGAGCGGCAGCAAAGGAGGACAGTGGGAGAGGACACACGTTACTCAGAAAAAATGTATAATATTACACACTGGATAGAAATCAAAACTACAAAAGGCAAAGAGATCGTTTAAAATGCCCCCAATTCCACGTATGAGAGCGGAACACTTATAGCATCTTGGAGTACTGCCTTCCAAATACACTGATCTTGTTTTGTATCTCACTGAGCGCGTGGAAGCAGGAAGAAGAGAACTTCTACGTTCTCCCCCACCAACCCCACCAATCCCACATCCGCGCCCACAGACTCTGCCTTCCCTGGTGCAAAGGATGAACTATGTACCTGTCTATGTCCTCTTCTGCGCTCCATTCAATTTCCTTCCACCTGCTCAAAGATTTGCTCTGCAGTAGCTTCTCATCGATGCCTCCTATGCCAGATCATTTCCATCAGTAAGCAAACACCGTAATTTCTCTCATCTGGAACCAAGAAACAAATAACGGGCATATCTTGGTCGTCCCTACATCCCTCTCCTGCTCCAGCCCCATGTCTCGGCTCCCCTTTACAGCACACCGTCTTCAAAGAGTTAAGCAGACTTTTCAGCTCTGGTCATCTCTTGATCACATTCCAAGCAGGCTTCTATCCCAGCGACTCCACTAAAACCGTCCTGGTCAAAGCCAAGGACCTCCACGTTTCCAATCCAACGATGGGTCTTCGGTGATTTTCTTAACCCTGCAACAGCACTTGTCACCATAGATTGCTCTCTCCTTGAAATACATTCTCCCTTTGGCTCCTAGGACACCACCCCTACTTGGTTTTCCTCTACCTCAATGGTCACTTCTCACCTTTGCAGGCTATCTTTCTCAGTGCTTGACCTTTTCATTTGTATATCTCTACACCCACTCAGTTGATGATCTCACCAATCCCATGGTCTTTTTTTCTTTTTAATATGAAATTTATTGTCAAATTTGTTTCCATACAACACTCAGTGCTCATCCCGACAGGTGCCCTCCTCAATGTCCGTCACCCACTTTCCCCTCCCCGTCACCTCCCATAATCCTATAGTCTTAAACCACTCATCACCAGCCCTGATCCTCTCCTGAACTCCAGAATCACATGTCTCCACTTGGACATCTCATAGGCAGAGCTAACACTCACTGGCAAGTTTCACTATGGTATTATCATTGGTTTATAAGTGTCATCAGCTCTGAATAGTGGAGAATCCTTTCTGATTGGCCAGCATCTGTTGAACATCTGTGGATTTTTTTTTTTTAAGATTTTATTTTTAAGTAATCTCTGCACCCAATATGGGGATCGAACTTACAACCGCGAGATCAAGAGTCACATGCTGCACCAACTGAGCCAGCCTGGTGTCCCATCTGATATATATATTTTTTAATGTTTTTATTTATTTTTGAGAGACAGAGAGAGACAGAGCATGAGTAGGGGAGGGGCAGAGAGAGAGGGAGACACAGAATCTGAAGCAGGCTCCAGGCGCAGAGCTGTCAGCACAGAGCCAGACGCGGGGCTCGAACTCATGAATCGCGAGATCGTGACCTGAGCTGAAGTCGGACGCTTAACTGACTGAGCCACCCAGGCGCCCCTATCTGTTGATACTTTTTAATATCACCCCTACTAGGTAGGCAACTCAATTTTTAAAGGGCCCAACTGAAATCTTGATTCCCACCTCCCACTACTCAGTTTTCTCCAAGTACTTCTCCATGTCAACGAACATTCTAGTACTTACTATTCTTCTTGCTGAGACTTCACTCCCTCCAGATTCCTGCATGGCTCGCTCCTTCACTTCATTCATGTCTGTTCAGGCATCAGCAGTGAACTCCTCCCTCAGCATTCTGCTTAAAACAAGAGACCTTACCTCTCCCATATTGTTCTTTATTCCCTTACCTCTTTTGTTTTTCTGCATTGCTTTTCTCATTAAGTGATTTATGAGATGATAGACCATGGAAGGATGTGATACATGATATGGCCGACGTGCTCATTCATGTGTTTATTTTCAGTGTCCCTCCACTACAAATTAAACCTTAGACAAGCAGGGACATACTTTAAATTCTGGTTCAGTGCTTTCGATCTGGGGACTAGAATAATGTTTTATACGCAAGACTTTCTGTCTTCTAGGGGAAACATAAGTTAAACAAATAAATGGGCACATGTATCATGGCACACAGACATACCTCAGAGATATGGTAGGTTTGGTTCCAGAGCACGGCAATAAAGGGAATATTGCAATAAAGCAAGTCAAATGAATGTTTTGGTTCTCCAGTGCATATTAAAAGTTTGTTTACACTATATTGTAGCCGAAATGTGTAATAGCATTATGTCTAAAAAATACAATGTACATACCTTGATGGAAAAATAATTTTTTGCTAGAAAATGCTAACCCTTATCCGAGCTTTCGGTGAGTCATAATGATTTTGCTAGTTGGAGGCTTGATGTTGAAGGCTGCTGACTCCTCGGGGTGGTGATGGCTGAAGGTTGTGGTGGCTGTGGCAATTTCCTCAAATAAGACAACAATGAAGCCTGTCCCATCGATTGGCTGTTGCTTTCACGAAACATTTCTCTGTAGCATGTGATGCTGTTTGATAGCATTCTACCCACAGCAGAACGTCTTTCCAAATTGAAGTCAGTCCTCTCAAACTCTGCTGTTGCTTTTTCTTTTTCTTTTTCTTATCTTTTCTTTTCTTTTCTTTTTTTTTTTTTTTTGAGAGAGAGACAGAAAGAGTGAGCAGGGGAGGGGTGGAGAGAGGAGAGAGAGAGAATCCCAAGCAGGCTCCACACCGTCAGCACAGAGCCCGAGGTGGGGCTCGATCTCACAAACTGTGAGATCATGACCGGAGCTGAAATCAAGAGCTGCCCGCTTAACCGACTGAGCCACCCGGGCACCCCTACTGCTGCTTTAGCAGCTAAGTTTATGTCATATTCTGTGTTCTAACTCCTTTGCTGCCATTTCCACAGTCTTCACAGCATCTTCCCCAGGAGTGGATTCCATCTCAGGAAACCACTTTCTTGCTCGTCCATGGGAAGCAGCCCCTCATCTGTTCACGTTTTGCCCTGAGATTGTAGAAATTCTGTCACATCGTCAGGCCCCACTTGTCGTTCTAGTTCTCTTGTTATTTCCACCACGTCTGCAGTGACTTCCTCCACTCAAGTCCTGAACCCCTCCCAGTCATCCACGAGGCTCGGAATCAACTTCTTCCAAACTCTTGTTCATATTGATTTTGGATCTCTCCCCATGAATCATGGATGTTCTTAATGGTATCCTGGATCACTAATCCTTTCCAGAAGGTTTTCAATTTACTTTGCCCAGATCTAAGAGGAAGCACGACCTATGGCAGTTATAGCCTTATGATATGATAAGACCTGAAAGTCAGAACAACTCCTTGATCCATTGGCTGCAGAATGGACATTGTATTAGAGGGCCTGCAAATGACATTAATCTCATTGTCCATCTCCGTTAGAGGTCTTGGGTGACCAGCAGCATTGTCGACGGGCAGTAATCTTTTGAAAGGAATCTTTTCTTTTCTGAGCAGTAGGTCTCAACAGTGGGCTTAAAACATTAAGTAACCCACGTTGTCAACAGATGTGCTGTCATTCGGGCTTTGTTGTTCTATTTATAGGATACAGGTAGAGTGGATTTAGTGTAATTCTAAAGGGCCCTAGGACTTTCAGAATGGTTAGCATTAGCTTCAGTGTAAAGTCACGGCTGCATTAGCCCCTAACAAGAAAAGAGTCAGCCTGTCCTTTGAAACTTTGAAGCCAGGCCTTGACTTTTCTTCAGCTGTGAAAGTCCCAGATGGCATCTTCTTCTAATAGGAGGCTGTTTCATCTGCATTGAAAGTCTGTTTAGTGTGGCCACTTTTCTGAATTATCCGAGCGAGACCTTCTGGGTAACTTGCAGCTTCTCCGTCAGCACTCGCTGCCTCACCTTGCACTTTATGTTATGGAGACGGCTTCTTTCCTGAAACCTCACGAACCGACCTCTGCTAGCTTCAGACTTTTCTTCTGCAGCTTCCTCACCTCTCTGAGCCTTCACAGAATTGAAGAGAGTTAAGGCCTTGCCCTGGATTAGCCTTTGGCTTAAGGGAATGTTGTAGCTGCTTTGATCTATCCACACCACTCAGACTTTCTCCGTATCAGCAACAAGACTCTTGCTTTCTTATCATTTGTGGGTTCACTCGAGGAGCACTTTTAATTCCCTTCGAGAACTTTTCCTTTACATTCTCAGCTTGGCGACTTGGTACAAGAGGCCTGGCTTTCGGCCTGAACCTTATCTCCAAAATGTAACCACCAGGCACTTGTAGTTAATGAGCACTTGAAAGGTGACTAGTTGGAACTGAGATGTGCTGTAAGTGTGAGATATATACCGTACTTCCAAGATGAGGTACCAAAAACAGGAATGTCAAATATCTCGTTAATAACATCATATTTATTATATGTTAAAGTGATAATATTTTAGATAGATGGGGTTAAATTAACACGTTGTTAAAATTAATTTCACCTTTTCCTTTTTACTCTTTTCATGCAGCTACTAGACAATTTGATTTACATATGTGACTCACATTTGTGGCTCTCATTACATTCCTAGTCTAGACTCCTGAGGGAGGGCACCGAAATCCCATTAATTATTCATTACTTTGAGCTAACCATTCTTTCAGAAATCGACACAGTCCAAGGCTCCCAGACTTTCATATCTTTTCTTAATTTGTTCAGTGTGAACCTTCCTACCAATTACCTTAGGAAAATAAGAATTTTTATGTTGTTATAGATGAAAAAAAAAAAAACTGCACCCATTGGCTAACAGTTTAGAATTCTGAGTTTAAATGAATTACTTACCATTCCTTTATTTAATTTGAGCCCAGAGTCTCTGATTGAAGGTGGACAGGTTAAAGTCAGGGAAAGGAGTTCTTCTTTCTGTGCATTTTGCCAGATCCCCTCTAGCTGAAGGACATCACCCCTCTGAGTAGTAACCAGTCTCTCAGATGAAACTTCCGAGAGAAGTTTTGAAAGTGCCCCTGGTTTTGAAAGTGCCTCCTTTGGAGCAACGCCCACTTGCTTCTGTGGTTTTCTGGGCTGAACATCTACCAACACCAGCGGAATCAACGCCGTTTACCACGTTACAACTGCAGTTTGCATCTCACCCCTTTCCGTTTGCAGTCACTTGATGTATGAGTTCAGGATGAACTCACGACCGAACGCCATCTGAATTCATGTTATTTTAGGGGGTGGGGGCGGCAGATTTTATTCACCCCTCATCAGATTATTCATGGGTGGGTGTTTATTTGGGGCTTGTTGCATGCCAGGTACTGGGAGGCGCTGAAGATCAGGGGTGAGTAGGAAAAACATAGTCCTGTCCTTAAGAAGCACCCAGTCTACACTAGCGACAAGACACTGAATAACAGATGGTAAACAAAACTGCCACAGAAATAATTGTGTAATGCAAAATTTTTATAAGAACCGCAAAGGTGGGAAGGGGATGCCTTGACTTGTCTGGGGCAACTAATCTAGACAGATGGGTGACATGGAACCCAGACTCTAAACGAGAACTATAAGAAAAAGAGCAGGGACACCTGGGTGGCTCCGTAAGATGAGCGTCCAACTACTGATTTCGGCTCAGGTCATGATCCCAGCGTCGTGGGTGCTGAGCGTGGAGACTGCTTGGGATTCTCTCCTCTCTCTCTCTCCACTCTCTCTCCACTCTCTCTCTCTCTCTCTCTCTGCCTCTCTCCCCTGCTCAGGTGCACACATGCACCCATGCTTTTGCTCTCTCGCTCTCTCTTTCTAAAAGAAAAAAAAGGAAAAGGATCAATTGCAACAGATTGTATTTCCCTCAAAGGGTCAGGACCACGCGTCCGTCCCACATGCTCTTCCAGAACCTTCTACTCCTCTATCAAGGGGCCGAGTGTGCATCTCCTCGTCTCGTCCCTTTGCCCCCGGGGCAGGTCTCTGTGAATGCCTTAAGCAATAGAGCACTTTGGAAAAGATGCCCCGTGACTTCTGAGGTGGGGCCTCAAAGGCGATGCAGCTTCCGATTAGTGTCCTCTTTTGGGAGCTGCCCTGGGAAGCCGGGCACACAGAGAGGCCCCCATGGAGCAGAACGGAGGCCCCCGTCCTTGGCCCTAGCTGGATTCACGGCAGCGGATGCCAACCTTGCCAAGGAAAGGGAGTGAAGTGCAAACACCGGGAGGCATGCAGATTCGGCAGAGGGAAGGAGGGTGCATTCCTCTTGGTGGTACCTACTCTCTCCGAGAAGTGTGAAAGCGAAGTCGCTGGCTCAGAGTGAGGGGGCCAGAGGAAGGGGAAGTCAGGTGTTTGCAGAGCGGGGGGCAGCCAGCTAATTAGAAAGACACAATAAGATTACTGGGCAGTGTCGAGATTGTTGAACATTATTGAAATAATACCAATCTTTGAGATTTTTCCCCAAATCCCCTATCAGCTGGGAGGCAGGCACAGAGAAGGCAGGTGTTGGGACTGGGTTCTTCCAGAACGAGAAGACAGGAAGGACAGTGGGCAGCACATGGGGTCGGCCATATTCGGTGCGCAAGGGAAGAACCATAAAGATGCACTAAGGAAAGGCAAGAAATCCGGTGGGACAAGAGAGAGGTTGATGGACCGGAGGGCACAGCTGGGGTCAAAGAACAGCTCCAGGGAACAAGGCCTGAAAAAGGCAGCAGAAGAATAGACAGTCATGTCAGGGAAGTGGGATTTTTTAAAAATAATGTTTATTTATTTGTTTTGAGAGAGACAGAGAAAGAGAGAGCAGGGGAGAGGCAGACGGAGAATCCCAAGCAGGCTCTGCCCTGACAGTGCAGAGCCCGACGTGGGCTCGATCTCACGAGCCGTGAGATCATGACCTGAGCCCAAATCAAGAGTCAGATGCTTGACCAACTGAGCCACCCACGTGCCCCAGGAAAGTGGGATTTTAAAAGGAGAGTTTCAGATGGGGACTGAGATCACTGCATAATCGTTGGCTCGTGTTTGCCACCTCATCTCTGTCTTAACGAATACATTTCTGGTGATTATAAAGGTTGATATGGTAAAAAAAAAAAACAAAAAACAAAAAACAAAAACGTGCAGCAGAAAGAATACTTTGGAGTCAGACAGACCTGAGCTGAGAATAAGGCTCCACTGTGTGACCCTGGGCAAGCCTATTTATCTGCCCAATTTTGACCTCTAGCTCCTTTTCTCCTTATCAGTATCAAACAAAGCCGTAAAAATAAAATAAAGTCATGTATATAGACAGATATAGATATATAGACATATATTGATACATATTGATATATAGTCAGATATATGGATATATATTGACGGAGGTTCAGATATATATCTGAAAGTGATACACAGTTATATCAATTTATATGTATAGAGCCATTATACATATACCAGATATATAAATACTAGTTATATAAGTATACATGTCTTTCAGATACAAATCTATAGAGAGATAGATATCAGTTTATGTATACTATAGATATATAACATTCTCAGCACATAGCAGATACTCCACAAATGTTAACCCATCACACACACACACACACACACACACACACACACGCCCATACTCCTCATCACCCACTTTTTTTCCACAGTTAAGAAATTAAGAACCAGCTGATTTATATTATAATCCTCCGCTGGTGCTCACGCCTTAAGAATTGATACTTTCAGACCCTGGGAAGCCTTCTCAGCCGTCTGGGAGACAGAACCAGTAGTGTGAGGTTTTCCCAGGCACTTGGTTTGCATGAAACAGATGTCCACAAACCTTTCATTCATAAAACACCCAAGCCTGGCCTTGGGTAGAGAGCAGACTAGAAATAACCAGGTCTTTCATGCACTTAGGCACTGAATAGAATTTCTATTCCCCCTACCCCTCTGAGAAGGCCGCTCTTGACATTGTAGCAATAAATAGATTCTTTTTAATGTGGATATCAATTTAGAAAATACATGGACACCCAGTTTTCATCAATGGATACCAAAATGGGCTTCACTGTCTCTATAATTTAGAAATGACCCTACTCAATGTCAGCAGCCAGGAGACCAAATTTTCTCAAACGGGCACCTTCATTTCAACCACTCTGTCTCATCAGAGCCCCTATTTCAAATACCCTGTCAGGCTGTGCATCAGGCCATGTGTCTGGTTTGGGGCTTTGAACACATGATCGCCAGTGAAAGACAGAGGAGAAAGTAGGACATTCTTTTCTTCTCAAACTTAAAAGAAAATTACTTATTACAAAAACAACATCCTAGCAAGAAACATGACCAGAAATATTACTGAAAGAAAAATTCACCCCTGAACCAAACATACCAAGAAACCAAAATGTTTTCTTTTTCCATTGTGCCCTTTGCCACTCCTAATTGGTGAAATATTTGTGATCATAGCGTTGTGTTTTTTTTTTTAAAGGCAACGCCGAGGTTGTGTGAGCTCCTAGACCTGCCCTCTCCCACCCTCTAGCCCCGCACTTCTACTGGATCTATAGAAGCAAATCCTCGGCACTGCCTTCTTCTCCTTCCCAGCTCACCTGCAGATGGCCCAGATGAAATCCCAAACTCTCAGTCAATCAGTGTTTCAAAACATCACCTACTCGGTGTTCAGCGCCCTTGGAAACACAAAAGGGGTGGGTAGGAGGGGTGGTGGGGAAGAAAGAGAAGGCCTGGTCCTGACTCTCCAGGGGCGTAGCCATGGCAACCGGGAGGAAGCCGCAGAAGGGGTGGAAGAAGGGCACAGTTACAGTGAGAGGCCAGGGCCCAACTGGGGTTCTTGCCCCGTTTCGCGAGTGCAGGATGCAGCTGCCTTCTTTGTCCCTTGTGAATGAAGCCACTGATTGTGGTTCCTGGGGCAGTTTCCCAAAAGTGTGTCATGAGAAAGAGGCAAGATGTTAATGTGCTAAGGAGAAAAAAAAAAACAACAAAACAAAACACAATTCCACGGCCAGATGAGTCAGGGACAGGAGGGTTAACAAAACAAAACAAAACAAAACAAAACAGGTTTCTTTCCGCGGGAGGTCTCAGAGCATGACTACCGCGCACTGCGAATGTCAGTGAGGGCGCTGAGGCTCGCCGCCTTTCCCGAGCTTATGTGGCCCCGGGGAAGGACACCCGGAGGAGCCAGTGTCTGAGGAACGCACTGGGGAAAATGCAGCTCCAGAGTATCCACTCCGCAGACCATAGGCCAGATTATACCAGATTCTGCCAGATACTTCCCGGTCAGAGGAAGCCTTCTCTTTGCCTTCCTTCCCATGCCTGGAAAATGCAGAATGCAAGGGAAAAAAGATGTTAGGCACAGCATACCCTGTGCAGAGAGGCCCAGAGGGGAGCGAGAAGGAAAAAACTCCCACAAGAGACGCCATTTACATGTTCTCTGCTTCCTGTACCAGCCTCACCGGGGAGTTGCTGCATCACAGCTATTGTTGTAACCGAGACCAACAGCAGCCCCCAAACAGAAGGTTCCGTGACCCAGTTCCACGCCACCGTCCTGAAATCCCAGCCTTTCCCTACTTCCTTCTCTTTCTCGCTCTTCTCTTCACAGTGTTTATGGCAGCCTGGAGGATGGGGTCGCAGGAGGCCCTGCAGTACGAACTTCTCTAATTACTTAGGCTGTTCCAGGCCCTTCCTCTTCCCTCCAAGTTTCCTCCTGTGACTTCCAAGGTCACTCCATTCTTCCACCCTCTAACCCAATGGTTCCCAACCTTGGGTGCACATCAGAAGTTTTTAAAAAAAAGCCCCAGTGGCCAAGCGTCATCCCAAACAAATGAAATCAGAATCTCTAGGGATGAGACTCAGGCCTCAGGAATTTTAACAGACCCTCAGGTGACTGCAGTTGGCAACCAACGTTAAGAACCACCGACATAGTCCAAGAATGGAGTTTTCTCCTTTTTATCTGGAACCCAACCCATCTTTTATTTTATTTTTTATTTTATATTCTCTCTAGGGTACTCAAATCCTAATTCACTGGTGTCTTCCAATTGCGACCAAAGAATTTTCTGGAACAGTCATGTTCTCTGCTCTGGGTATCAGACGTCACTTGTATTTCTTGGAGCATCTCCACAATCCAATGTATACATCAGGGAGCATAATTAGACAGAGTACAGGGCCTGCTTCCAGGAGGCTAACCACTGACAAGCTTTAGTTCTCAAAGATTTTTGCCAATTCCCAAGTTCTGCTCACCCCAGTTTCCCTTCTTGGTGCCATTTACTCTCGTTCCTGCTAGGAATGACACCCTCAGACACTCGTCTCTCACCATTTCTCTTGCCTGAGAAGCCAAAGTGCAGAACATTAGCTCCCCTGCAAGGTTTTAGTCCATGTGAGAAGGCTGCAGTAGGTTGCCCCCTGGAATCTTGGGAAATAAACAGAAAATGACACCTTAGCTGAAATGAGAAGTAATAGAATTAATTTTAAAAAACACCTGAAGTAGCCTTTCTGATCTCATCTAAATAATCTACTTTAAAAGATAGGTTTCTCCATGGAGGAGAGGAAGGAAAAAAAAAAAAAAAAGAGGTTAAAGTGGGAGAGAGCCAAAGCATAAGAGACTCTTAAAAACTGAGAACAAACTGAGGGTTGATGGGGGGTGGGAAGGAGGGGAGGGTAGGTGATGGGCATTGAAGAGGGCATCTTTTGGGATGAGCACTGGG
The DNA here is from genome assembly GCF_027475565.1 of Acinonyx jubatus. Classification (NCBI taxonomy): domain Eukaryota; kingdom Metazoa; phylum Chordata; class Mammalia; order Carnivora; family Felidae; genus Acinonyx; species Acinonyx jubatus. The sequence continues at coordinate 158,672,277 of NC_069382.1, forward strand.
TGTTGTATGGAAACCAGTTTGACAATAAATTTCATATATTAAAAAAAATAAATAAACAAAGGTATCACTGTATTGTCAAAAAAAAAAAGATAGGTTTGTAAGATGGTGCAGTCGAGAGTAAACACAACTAACAGAGCAGATTATTAGAGTATAACTTTAGATCTGTGTTGGATTTAGTGCAAAAACAAAAACAGTGTTCTTTTGATGGGGAGGATAAGACCATTTGGGGTAGAGAAAAAATTGAACACTTCAAATTAGATTCAACTTAATTCATAGAAATAAATAAATCTTCATTTTATTTTTTTAAGTTCATTTATGTATTTTTGAGAGAGAGAGAGAGAGAGAGAGAGAGAGAGCGCTCAAGTGGGGGATCCCGCTGTCGTGGGTGCTGAGCGTGAGAGGGAGAGAGAGAATCCCAAGCAGGCTTCGCAGTCAGTGCAGGGCTTGAACTCATGAACTCCAAGATCATGACCTGAGCTGAAGTCATCTGCTTAACCAACTGAGTCACCCAGGTGCCCCAATGATCTTCATTTTAACATACAAATTGATGGCAGTATGGGTATATAAGAAGCAAGTAAGTAAATAAGTAGATAAATAAATGTGGTTTTAGTGGCCAAAAAGTTTTAGTCATAGGGGTGAACAATAAAATAAAGCTGGGATATTGCTATGCTAAGTAATTACAAAACCTCAGTGTACATAAAGAGCCGGTGGTCAACTCATAATGAGAAGGAGACCGTGAAAATAGCAAGAGTTGATCAGTGTTTATCCAACACTACCGAGAAACAGGGTATCTTGACCAGAAGAGTGTTTATTCGCCCACATATCAAAGTGCGTCCAGCTATTATGGCTTAACTGTCAATTCCTTAAAGTTGTCCAGTTTCCTATGCCCACAGTGGTGCTTACAAGGCAAACTTCTGATAGTAATTTGACTTCTCATGCAGACCTTCCTACAGAAACGTTATGGATACACCAGCCAACTCCGGACTCCAGGTCTGTTTGGAGACACTGTAAATTCCTAAACTGGATCCTTGGCTCATCAGGCAGTTTGGGGTAGGAGTTCTAATAAGTTGGGTAAGTGTGAGTCAGGTCTCCTGAGCCTGATCGTCTCTGAAGGAACGTGAGGGCCTGGTCCTCTCTGAGGTTCTGTCCTGGATGCCATCTTGACACTCCACTACAAGGTCTAAGCCCCTGGCCTCTCTGTTTGACATCACTTTAACACATACAGAACTTGATTTGTCTGAATCCCAGATACACCAGGTTTTCTTAGTCTACCTATGTTTTCAGGAAAGGGAAGTGGGTCTCATTGTTAGGTGCCTAGTAGTAGAACCCCAAACACTACAGGACCCACGACATGAAGTGTAGGTGGAAACAATCCAAATGTCCATCATTTGATAAATGGATACACAAGACATAGCATATCCATACAACGGATGGATTTCGTAAGACGAAATGAAATTCTGATACATGCTACAACATGGATGAACCTCGAAGGGTTGTGAGGAGTGAAAAAGGTGGTCACAAAGACCACATGTTATATGATTCCATACATATGACATGTCCAGAACAGGGAAATCTATAGTGACAGCAGATTAGTACTTGCCAGGGCTAAGGGAGGAAGGTTCTGGTGGGGAAGGGGGATGAAAGCTGAAGTATACGGAGCTTCTTTTTAGGGTGACACAAATGTTCTAAAACTGACTGTGGTAATCACTGTGCCTACCTGTAAATATACTAACAACCACCGAATTGTGCACTCTAAGTGGTTGAATTGTATGGTGTGTAAACTGTATCTCAATAAAGCTCTTTTTAGGGGATCCTGAGTGGCTCAGTTGGTTAAGCACCCTACTCTCGATCTCAGCTCAGGTCATGATACCGTGGTTCATGGGTTGGAGCCCCAAGCCCTGAGTCAGGCTCTGCACTGACAGGGCAGAGCCTGCTTGAGATTCTCTCCCTTCCTCTCTCTCTCTCTCTCTCTCTCTCTCTCAAAATAAAGAAATAAACATTAAAAAAAAGATCTTTTAAAAATGAAGGTGAGAAGTGATCAAGAGTTCCTGTGGGTCTTCTCATCAGGATTTTCTTTCCACAGGTCACTGTTTTACTTCCTGTAACTATGCTCTAAGTGCAAAGAAGGAAATACAAAGGCTCATGGGGCTCAGAGTTCTCACAGAGGTCAGGGGAAGTTATCTTCTGAAGCCGAAAAACCACACCACAGTTCATGATAGAAAAGGGAGTTGTGAGCAGAAGCATTCTGATCCTCACCTCATAACCTCCCTGTAGTTCTGATTATCCCAATACGACAAGCATTTCTCAATCAGAAGAAACTCAGAACATTCCAGCAAAGATGATAATCTGGATGTTTAAAATATCCACCCAATCTGCATAGGAAGATTTAGAATCATAGAATTTCATGGAATTTCATGGAATATCTTGCAGAATTTGAAGATGTAATTCTATCGTTGAATGGGCACAGGATGTTCAATGGGCTCCCTTCCCACAGGATATGGGGTAGAACTTTTCTCTGTCCTCTCATCCCCAAACCTACCTACGGAGTGTTCACGGCCCACCTTACCCCAAGGTCCTTTGTCTGGCTCTCTTCTCTTGCCCCAATTCCTCCTTCCAGTTCAAAAGTTTGAAATGTCCTTTCTGTGTAGTCAGAAACTGAATTTGTCATATGCTACACTCTTCTCTCTTTAGTTTATAAAGGGAAAAATTTACGTTTGGTCTTCCAAGCTCTGGTCCTCAATATTTAAAGAAAAGCTTTTGGAATTTGGAGAAATAGACTCTTTTTTCTCTCAAGTGCCTGGCTCTGGCAATCAATCTATGGCTTTCCCAACTACTATTGCTGAAATAGGCATCAAGAGTCTATTTGGGCTGCAAGTACTTCAACTTCAACGCTTTATTTCTTCTTGTATTCCAACTATAAAAATCCTGGTCCTCTCTGGAGATGTGCCTCTGGCTGAATACTTGGAAATAATGTCTCCTCCCACACACACAAGAAAAGGATAGTGCCATTTATATATCTAGAAACTAACTGATACACTAAAGCTTTCTACTCAAACATTCTATGATTCTATGACTTGAACCCAAACAGCCCTGGGTGCTCAGTGATCCTCCCGTGGTGGTGGGTCACACGACCCCCAGTCTTTCATTCTTCCCATAAGCTCCTGAGGGGCACCTCCTCTACTCTCTCCCTCCCTCTCCATTTTCTCCGTATGGTTGGGCAATGGTCTTCTAAACTCCTCTTCCAATGGGTTGTCAGTAGGGGAAGAGAATGGCTGCATGGCTCCTGAGGTCTGCATCACGGCCTAAAACAAGCCTATGAATTGTTTGAAATCTTGAAAACTTGTGTTCATCTTGCAGATTCATGTGCATGCTCCGTTGTCCTCCAAAACCAATGACTGTTTCTTTTAAATATTACAAATCAGTTTTAAATTACCTATCCAAAGTACTTAGCTGATTCTCCCAATCTCTAAATAAAACTGACTCGCCAGTATAAAGCACTACTTTGGTTCCATGACTTCTAACAGACTCTAACACTTTGCTGAGTGCTCCCTACTAATGCGCCCGTGTTTCAAAAATATTGGTGATTTGCCAATACTAAATCTGTCTGGTAGTTCAGGCCCGACAGCACTGACTGTATCAGGGAGTGGAGACGATATTTGTGAAACTGGTTACCTTGGAAGAGAAAAGAAAGAACCAGCCACTTTGAGCAGGTTGGAAGACCTATTCAGAAAATAGTGATTATAAATTGTTTTGCTCACTATTCAGGATAACCACCAGGTTCATCCTTGGCTGTCTTCGGTTCTAGTTGTTCTCAAACATCCGGAGCGAGAGTCATTTCCTGTGTGGGGATTTGAGATCAGAGGTTTCCTCAGAACCATAGAGAATGTGATCCTTTCCGCAGGACAGTGAGGCTACGGGGCTGGCTACTGTGGAGGAAGAAAAGCCTGACCCTTCTAATCAGAAGACTTGTAGGAAGGAGAAGGGAGAAAAGGGTTGAGAAGGGAGGAAGATATAAGCATGCTTCCTCTCCCTCTCTTGGGGCCCTCACCCTAAAGAGGGACATTGTCTTTGTTTCTTTGTTTTCCATGCGGTGTAACAAATTAGCACAAATTTAGTGGCTTAAAACCCCACAAATTTATTCCCTTACATTTTCCGTGGGTCAGAAGTCCAGCATGTCTTAGCTCAACACAGGGTCTCTCAAGACAGATCTCAAGGTACTTGTATTTTTATCCGGGGGATTAACTAGAGAAAGAATTGGCTGCTTCCAAGCCAATTCTAGTTGTTATCAGAATTCCTATTCTTGCAAGTATAGGACTGGGTCCTCCCTGTCTTGCTATCTGTCACCCAGGGATGGCCCTCAGTGCCTTTCTGTGTGTCCCTCTCCATAGGCTGTCTCACACTTCCAATGCCTCTGACCCTGTCTCTGACCTCCAGACCTCATTAAAGAGTTCGTGTGATCGGGTCCGGCTCAAGAGAAAGGTAATCTCTCTCTCTTACGATCAACTGATCTGCAAAATCCTTTCACAGCAGCACCTAGGCTAGTGTTCTACTGAATACTGGGAAAGGGTGTGAGCACAACAAGGGCCTGGACTCTGGGGACATCTTAGAATTCTGCCCACCACAGGCAGTCACAAACACCCAGATATGAATCAGATGGAAAACATCGGGGCTAGTGCACACTTTCCCTTGAATCCTGGGAGAAGGTTTCAAGCCTTTGGGAAGAGCCCACAGCTGATGGGGCTATCTGTCCTACTATGACAAGAGCAGTGATGGACACTGTGGCAGAGGGAATAATCAAATGAGCCCATGATGAGCGGATGACTCAGAAGTGCCCACGCCCAGAGAGACAGTCTTCAAGGCCACTGAGGGCTGGTGACCTGCCCTGAAGGCACAGTTAGGGGGAGGAAGTAGGTGAAGACACTGAGATCAAAGGCGTCAAGCAAGAGCCATACTCCAGCCGTGGGCCCAGAGCAAGAGCCAAGCAGTCCAAATCTGCCCAGTCCTCCTTACTCTTCCTCCAAAGCTACCCCCAAGACAGGTAGGTGGACAGGATCCAGAGAATTTTACAGGGATCCAAAGACCTGGGCTCCTCTTTACTGGTGCAAGTCAGGTGAACTACACCTTTCCCCATTATACCAGTGCCTTCTTGCAGAAGAGAAAAGAGCAGGGGACATTGGAAAGACTGAGCAATGATCCCAAACAGACTGATGGGGCTATTCAGGCACAGGACTTTGAGTTTAAAATTGGGGAAGTCCTGGTGAATGAAGACAGTACCTTAGCCTGAAGAGCTGATAGTTTAAATGATTACCTTGAGCTAAGATTTTAAACCAAGTTGCACTAAATTGAGACACACACACACACACACACACACACTCCCCACTTCAGAAAGATCACATCACTGTAGAGAAATAGCAAGCTGCATTTTCTTTGCTTGTCTAAACTTCTTTGCTTGGTAAACTTCTAATCCGGCTTTACCATTTTCCTAAGCATTTTCCCCCACGTTCTCTCGCTTCATCCTCACGTCCGCACTGTAACATGGACCGAAAGAGGCCGTGGGGAGCATATGAGGGATACGGCCAGGAGAGACTTGCTGAAAAGCACAGGACACTGAGTGCCTTGCAAGCCAGCACTGGGACCAGATTTTCTGGTTCCCAGTTTTCAGTATATGACCAATCTTCAGAATCTAAGAATTTGCCATCTCTACTTACCTGTTTCGGTAATTTGCTTACTCTCATTAATGAGTTAAGTCCTGAATATTCATCCATGTCAATTACTATTCATTGAGCGTCTATTGGCCGCACGGCTGGATTCAAGACCACAGAAGGACAGGGTCACAGCTGAGCAACAGCCACAGGCGGTGGGCCTCACCTGCCTGCCTTTCGTGGATGACAATAGCAAAGCCAGAACAAAGAGCAGGTCCAGCCAGAACACTATCTCTGTATGATGCTTCCCCCTTGTGGCCAACTTGCTGCTTTGGACAGGAAGTAATGAACTCTCCAAAGGTCTTCCTTGCTAGGGATTATGTACCTACTCAGAAGCCTGGGTCTGAGTCTGATGGTCTGGAGGGGATCCCCACCAGCTCCCTGCCCACAGATTTTACATAAAATCCTTACCGTGTGGGTAAGGGAGGTGGAGGTTTGCTCACAATAAAGCTGAGGCTCCAAAGAATTAAGTACACAAATGGAGTGTCTGACCTCCTAATGCCAGCCGGGAACTTTACGGTTGTTCAAGGGCTAACTCTTGCCTGTCAGCAAAAGCTCAACACATCTTGAGGATGTCAGTAGGTTGTAAGCAATGGCTGATGCCAAAGGATGGCCGGGGGAGGAGACTTAGTTGGTGGCTGACCACCCCACAATCTCCATCAACGCTGCCTCCCAGCTCTCCTTGGTGTCTTTATTCTTTCATTATGTGTATATTCCTTCAATGTTATATAAACTTGAATAAAAGCATTTTTGAAACTGCTATTTTTATTGATATAAAATGGATTGGGGTACCTGGATGGTTCAGTGGGTTAAGTGTCTGACTCCAGCCCAGGTCATGATCTCACAGTCTATGGACTCAAGCCCCACATCGGGCTCTGTGCTGACAGCTCAGAGCCTAGAGCCTGCTTCGGATTCTGTGTCTCCCTCACTCTCTTCCCCTCCCCTGCTCACACTCTGTCTCTCTCTCAAAAGCAAATAAACATTAAAAAAATTTTTTTAATTAAAAAAAAATAGGACCCAGGATCCCCTTCCAGCTCCTTTGCCATTTCTAAGCATTTCTTGTTCACTATCCTGGGGCCATCGCAACCTGCAAGATTATAAGGACCACAACCTCACTTATCCATGGTGCCCAATTCAGGACCCTAGGGGATGGTAAATAGGGGGCATGTTTAGCTTGGTACATGGAGCCTTGTTCTATGTAGGTTCCAACAGAGCAGAACCAGTCTAAGGTGGCAGACAGAGTCTGAAGGTAGGAAAATGAGCAGGAAAAAATGGTGAATAGAGAGGCAGAGGAATCGGCAGCTCATTCCTAGATTTGTTTTTCTTTGAAATCAGAAACTCCAAGAAGATAGCACTATGGTAACCAATGGCTTAAAAGATGTTTCAAGTGAACTCTTTTCACACTGGGTTTATATTTGTTGGTCAGGTTTAAGGCAGGGGTGTGGATGCAGAGGACGGTTAGAGTGGAGATCGCAAAAACATGCCTACTTATGTCCTTGATAGAAAATCAACTTCCCATTCTCCCTGTCCTTCTGACACAAGATCAGATCCCTCTTTGGTGTACATTCATAATGCCCTATCTTTTTACTTATAGTCTTAATCAGAACTCTTATGAGGTGACTATTTGAGTACTTACTTCACGAAGTCTTTCTCCACCACTGCACCATTAATGAGGACAGGGATCAACAAATGTTTTTGAGGTAATAAGTAAATGAATGAAGGATTGTGTCATCGAATGAACGGGCGCTAAGAGCGAGGGCACCAGGAATAGAGAAGGCGACAAGATTTGCCCTCAAGGAACTTACAACTGAGCAAGTAACTAGAAAACTGATCAATTCAAAGGATGAGTACAGTGTGCTGTGGGAGCTGACAGGAATCCAGCATGGCTTGGGCATGTGTGGATCTGATACCTCAAAGACTGCATGGAGAGTCACTAAACAAAGATGTAGGGATGTAGGGATCCAAGGGAGAGCATTCCAGGCAGCAAGAACTGAGCATGGCAAGGTCTGAGATGGGGAAGAACTTAGCTCATTAGCAAGACCATCATGGAAACCAGAGCAAAAGGGAGAGTGACACAACATGATGTGGGCAGGGGCCAGATCACTCAGGGGCTTTCAGTACTTGTCATTGAGCTGGACTTTTCCCTAAGAGCAGTAAGAAGCCATTGATTGGTAGGAAGCTATGGAATGACATAATGGAGTTTGCGTTTTTTTAAAAAATAATCATTTCTCTGGCTGCTGTGGGAGCATGGATCGGAGGCAGGGAAGAGTTGACAGGGCTAGACTAGCTAAGAGGCTGCCGTGGCCGTCCAGGTGAAAAGTGATGTGGGCTTGCCCTTGGTGGTGGTCATGGAGGTGAGTAGGGGGAAGATTTGAGAGTGACTTAGGAAGCAGAACTTGGAGAGTGTAAGGAGGTATGAGAAGATGCCAGAGATGACTGCCAGATCTGGGACTTGGGCAGCTGGTGCATGGACTGTAGGAGAGGAACAGGTCTCTGGGCTTATTTGGGGACCTCCCGAATTTGAGGATCCTACGTGTCCTCCATGAACAGCTATCAAGTCAGTAATTGGCTATGTGAGTTTGGAACTCAGAGAGAGTTCTCAATGGAAATAGAGAACATATTGATGGTAAATGAAGCCAGGTGAGTTCAAGATAAGAAAGGCCAAGCGACTCCACCTAACAGCCATTGAATATATGGGCATTCGGCGACTGTGTTAAGACAGCGCAGCAACTCTCTGCATCAGAATTCCTCTTGCATTTTGCTTTTAATCTCTGTATTTTTCTGGGCATCAGAGAATTGGATTCTCATATGTAGTCAAGGCAGTTAGTTTCCTACCCCACATCCATTCTCTCTTCTGCCTCAGTAACAGACTCCAGTTTTGTCAAAAGACTCAGTGTGTCCACCTAGAAAACTGTATTTCCCACCTAGAAAACAGCATCCGTTGTGGTAGGGATGGCTAGCGGGATACAGGTGAAAGTGGCTGAGACTGCTAACAAAGCCCTCCTAAGGGGGCTGACTCAACAAAGAGGTATGTGTCCTTTCGCTCTTCTACCTTCCTTCGTTTTCTCCCCGGAACTTGGACCTGATGGCTGGGGCTCCAGAGGCCATCTTAGACCATGAGGCAGTCTTGAACGAAGGGTGGAGGGATGGACAGAAAAATAGTTTCTGGGTCTCTGATGACTGTGGAGCTACCATTCCAGCCTAGGTGATTTCCGGACTTCTTGGATGTGAAATAAAAAATGAGCCTCTATGTTGTGTAAGTTACTGATATGTGTGTGGATTTTGTGGCATATGAAGTCAAACATAATCTAACCGATACATCATCCATGTGATAATCAGACAAGACAGTGAATTCAAGATCATGTAGGAATGCACAGGAAAGAATAAAGCAGGTTAGGCTGCTGCATAAAGGCACAAAATGCTCTTTCGTGTATCATCAGGGAAATTTTCCACATTTCTCACAATGTCTTGAACTGGCAGTGCAAAAGCTAAAGTAGATCATGGCAAATTCCTCCCCTTGGGAGTCTATTAGCAATCGAACATCTTTGAATCACACAGGAATGTTAATGCCGTGTACAGAAACGAAATACAAAAAGAGTGCTCATTGTGAGTAAGATCTAACAACCATAACTGAATAATTGCAAAGTTTAGAATATTTCACACAATTTAGATAGTGTGACATCTCTGCTGCTTGGGATGCACATCCATTCTGTACAAAGAAAGCACCCTCACGAAATTTCTGGAAAAGAATTTTTTTTTAATATATGTTTACACCTCACGCTATTCTCAGTTCCCTTTGGTTTGTTAATTCTTCTAGAATTCTATCTCCAGGTTGCTTGAGCAAAGGAATGAGTGAGAGCTGAAATCCAGCTTGAATTTAATTCCTAAAGACTGCCCTGGGGTGAGGCTAGGTCAGCCAGGAAGCAGTGGCACTCTTGGCCATTTGTTCACCCATAAGAGGCTTCCTTTAGAAATGGAGACAAAGATGTTCGATGTATTAGCTGGTTCCCTGTGGATACATGGGCCCACCTTATTCCTTTCCTCTGAAAACCACATTTATTTAGATGGCATTTAAGAAGTTGAGAAATAGGAGGGCACCTGGAAGGCTCAGTCGGTTAAGCATCAGACACTTGATTTTGGCTCAAGTCATGGTCTCGTGGCCTGTGAGATCGAGCCCCACATCAGGCTCCGCGCTGACAGAGCAGAACCTGCTTGGGATTCTCTCTCTCCCTCACTCTCTGCCCCTCCGTTGCACACTCTTTCTCTCCCAAAATAAATAAAATTTTTTAGAACTTTTAAAAGCTAAAATAAAAATTTTTAAAAAGAAGTTGAGGAATAGGAAAACATCTTAGCAGTCCCTCCAAACAGCAAAGAAGACAGATGAAGCACTTGGACGGATTGGACTAAAGAACACTGGTACTGGGGCACCTGGCTGGCTCAGCAGGTTAAGCATCTGACTTTAGATCAGGTCATGACCTCGTGGTTCATGGGTTTGAACCCCACATCGGGCTCTGCACTCTCCTGCTTGGGATTCTCTCTCCCTCTCTCTTCTCCCCCACTCCCCCTCCTCTCTCTGCCCCTCCCCCTGCCCTCTCAAAATAAATAAACTTTAAAAAAAAAAGGACTCTGGTATCACAAGCAGACAAATATGAATAACCCAGGCAGAGCCACATCCGCTAAATAAATATAATCCCGAATGGAAGAAAACCCCTCACTTCTATGAAACTAAGTAAATGAGGATGTGGACAGAAGGGGAAATTCAGGTTTCTTCAGAACTTCTATTGCTCTCTAGCATCCCCTTGTGGAACTTGAAACAATCTGCAGCTCTGGGCCTCTGTTCCAGACCCCTTCCAGCTCCCAACTCTTGACCTTGAATGCACTAGAATCCTTGTCTCAAGCACAAGAACCTTGTAGACCTTGCAAGAAAAAGTTAACACTAATCAAAATAAAGCTAGCACTGTTTCCTACACACCAGTGAAACTCAATTCTTTTAAGAGAACCAATTCAGTTAAGAATCTCTCTCCCCACCTCTGGCTCTCTCTTGATCTCATTTGCTATCTCTATCTCTTCATCCTCCAAACATTTAATTAGCTTCTACTGTGTACCAACCTTATGATTGTGGCTTGGGTAAATAGATGGGCACAACAATATCATACTTTTGTAAGACAGACGGCTAGCAGATAGGCAAGAGTCAAATCATGAAAGACCCTCTAAATTTGAAGGAGATAGGGAGACATGTGGTAGGTCAACAAGGATGTGATGTCACCACACCTGGCATTTACCAAAGCTCATTCTGGAAACCGGGTGAAGCTGGGGTGGGCATGGGTGCAGAGGAAAAAACGGATGAGGAGAGAGCAAAGCCGAGGGAGTCTGACCCATGGCAAAGGTAGTAAACATAAAGAATGAGAAGGACACACTGAAGAGATACTTGGGACTAGAACTGAAGGACTTAGCAGATGGCTTAGCTTACTAACTAAAGCAACCAAGCAGCTGGTAGTGCTAATAAGTTGCAAACTTAGGAGGCTTGGAGAAGAGTTGGGGGGTATAGAGGTCACAAGAAGGAGAATTTGATGAAAACTTCAAGTGGTTTTCGTAGAAAGAGTCTTGCATTTGGAGTAAGGCTCCTGCCTTAATGCCACCTGGTTCTAACTGTATTTTCTTAGGCTGTATTTGTCTTTGACACCCATTAATCACAGATCCAAACTAACGAGTTGTCTATATCTCCCCTACAGTCCAAATGTCACAGGTACACAAAAATGTCATTACAAACCCCCCAACCAGTCCCAAGTTCATACCCCCCAGCCCCTCCTTTATCTAATTCACACACACCATGTCAATTTCCTCCATCCTAAAGCAACCCGAACAACCGGGGACAGCTCCTAAGCCCCAAAGCCTACTGGACTCGTTCAAATGAGTGAGTCCTAAGACATCTACCCTGCCCTGCCTTGCCTTCCTGGCTGGAAACCCAATGAACTTAAACCTATACTACTCATATTTCCCCCTTTTCATCTGCCTCCTGACTGACTCCAATGCTTCCCATGTGGTCCTGCATGATGTGGTGTGAGCTCCCTCCTCTCAGGAAATGTAAGGAATAAGAATCTTCTTTCAATGGCATTGACCTCTCCATATCATCACTCAGTCCCCTTTATTTTTATAAATTAAGGTGGAAAAATAATCACACCTCTTCCTTTGTAATTCCAGACATGCTACTTCCTTTGAACTTTCTTTTGCTTAACTAAAATATGGGAATAATAGCAATGAGTTACTTCGTATGATTGTCATGAGGCTTACTTCAAATATGTGATAATAGTCTTTGCACATTATAAACATGTCCATTCTTATAATTAGCCCTCAAAAATCCAATCTGTTAGTACCTTTCCTGGCAAAATCAACTTCTGATGTTTTTTTCCCCTGACAATATAATCAATGAATCATATTCATGAAGCATCGTGCCCATCCAGGTGAAGAGTATCTTATCAGAACTCAGATAAATTCAAGCAACAGTTACAGAGCTACAAGGAGTTGGATTGTTTGGACTTACATGATGCAGTATCATATATAAAACTCTGCATTAAAAAAAAGGAAAATCAGGAGAAAGCATTCCCCTAGTGTATAAAAGGATGGCTGGATTTATGATAATTCTAGTTAGACTTTTTCAGGAGTCCAACTAAACAGAATTTGACCATTAAGCCTTTATTAAATCTAATTGCTAGTTTATAAAAACTTCCCACCAGATTCTTAATTGTTGCTGTTCCAAACACAATAAATGGAATAAATGATGCCTCAGGAAGGAGGGGGAGATAATCTGTGGAGGGAAAGGGAGTAAATAGAAGGAAAATGGTCTTTTCCATAAGCAAAATGGCATTATTGTTGTTCTAAGAAATAATGAAGTTCCCACAGATAGCCCTCCAGAGTTTCAAGATGCTGACAGGGAAGGGCTTGTCCAAGACTCATCAGAGAGTATCACAGTCAAGATGGCGAGTGACTATTTACGGGAACTCAGCGTGAGGAAACTCTAGACTTCCTAGACCACTTAATGCTTATTCCACTTGGTTCAGAATGAGAACAGATGAGGACAATGATCAGGGTGAGGTAAGTGAGATGCCAAGGGTGCAAAATTTAAGGAGGCACTTGAGATTTCTGACTGTGAGTGCCCCCTGATCCCCACCCTACAGTACAGCTCCACAGATAAAGAATTTCCTTTCTAGCACCATTAACATAGAGAACCTCTATCAAGTGGCTAGTCCTCAGCTGTAGCATAATCATAATGCGGACTATTGTGTGCTATCCTCCACACTGAAGCATGCCTCTATGGGTAGACTGGGTTCTTTGCCAAGTAGCCTCCATCAAAACCTAAGAGTCCTGAATTTGAAGAGGAATTGAGACTAAACACTGTTCGCTTATTCACACCGGAAGTGGGACAAACTCTCCGTCTTAGTGAGGTAAAAGTCAGTGTTTCTGAGAAATTCGCCTCAAGTTCTACGTATACAAAGAAATGCTTCTCAAGAAAGTAGCCACCACTCGACACGACTCATGTACTTAATTCCAACAGTGCTCAGGATTTCGCCTCTGGTTTTTCTTCCTTTTGCTTCACTCCAGGCTTGGACAGGTTTCCGGCAAAGTGCTGGGTTTTATTTAATCCACGCATATATGGTCGATTAACCGACAACAAAGGAGGAATCCCCCATTGTAATGGGGAAAGGACAGGTCTTCTATAAACGGTGCCAGGAACACTGGAAAGCCACAGGCCAAAAAAATAAACTGGACCACTACCTTGCATCATAACATAAAAATTAACTCAAAATGGATTAAAACTTGACTATAAGACCTGAAACCAGAAGACTTCTAGAAGAAAACATAGGTGGTAGGCTCCTTGACATGGGTCTTACAGATTTTTTTTTTTATCTGACTCCAAAAGTAAGGGTAATGAGAGCAAAAGAAATAAGTGAGATTGCAAACTAAAAAGCTTCTGCCCATCAACAGAAGCCATCAACAAAATGAAAAAGAGGCAACCTACTGAATGGGAGAAGATATTTGCAAACCATATATCTGATAAGGAGCTAATGTGCAAAATGCACAAAAAACTCATACAGCTCAATAACAAAAAGAATCTGATTTAAAATGGGCAGAGGATCTGTATAGAAAGCCACAGAAGACATCCAGATGGCCGATAAGCACATGAAAACATGCTAAACATCACTAATTATCAGAGAAATGCAAGTCAATACCACTATGAGATATCACTTCGCATCTGTGAGAATGCTACTACCAAAAGACAAGAAATAACAACCGTTGGTGAAGATGAAAAGGAAACCATCATACACTGTTGATGGGAATGTGAATCTGTGTAGCCAGCATGCAAAACAGTATGGAGGTTCCACAAAAAATTAAAAATAGAAATGCCATATGATCCAACAGCTCCACTTCTGGGTATCTACCCAAAGAAAACAAAAACATTAATTCAAAAAGATATATGCACCCTTAGGTTCATTATAACATCATTTATGATAGCTGAGATACAGAAACACCTAAGTATCCATTGATGGATGAATAGATAAAGATGTGATATATATATATATGTATATATATATATATATATGTATATATATACATATATATACATATATATATATATATATACACAAAATAGAATACTACTTAGCCATAAAATGAATAGAATCTTGTCATTTGTGATAGCATGGATGGATCTGGAAGGTATTATGTTAAGAAAAATAAGTCAGACAGAGAAAGACAAATACCGCATGATTTCACTTACACATGGAATCTAAAAAACACAATAAACAAACTCAGGCTCATAGATACAGAGAATAGATTGGTGGTTTCTGAGGGAACGGGAGTAGGGGGTGAAATGAGTGAAAGGGATCAAGAAGTACAAACTTTCAGTTATAAAATAAGTAAGCTATATGAATGTAATGTATAGCACAGGGAATATAGTCAGTAATATTGTAGTAACTTTGTATGGTGATGGATGGTAGCTAGACTTATTGAGGTGATCGTTTTGCAACGTATACAAAGATTGAATCACTGTGGTATACCTGAAACTAATATAACATTGGATGTCAATTATACTTCAATTATTTAAAAACGTTGGGTTTTATTCAAAATAAGGAACGTAATTCTCCCCATAAGTCTGAAAGATGTGTTATGATGGTAAATGAAGGCATCCAGAAGGAGGTTTGATTTGGGGGGATTTAAGAGAAGCTCTGTTTAGACACTTTTCAGCGCTTTGCAAATATGTCCTACTAAAAACGTCCCATACATTCATTGTCATGATTGTTGTTCCTCTTTTCACTAGAGAAAAGCATAGCCATTATGTGACAGGCATTTTAGATCGGTGCATACGGGCAGGAGCTTTGGGGTCAACATTGAATCTGGCCTCCAGAATTGCCAGAGTTGTGGCAGAGTGTTGCTTTCTCAATTACTCTGCTGACCTGAAACCTCCTGTAACTACCCTCTCTGTGGATAGGTGGTTCACTCAATCCTGCAACAAATATTTACTAGACACTTACTCTGGACCAGGCACTGTTCTAGGTACCAGGGATATATCAGTAAAGAAAACAGATTTAAATCCTATAATCATGTAGCTTACATACTGGCAGAGGAGACAGAAATAACAATAAATTATACAGTAAATTAGAAGCTCGTAAGTCGAGGAAAAAAAAAAAGTAGAGCAGGGTAGGTGGAAAAGGAAGTGTTGGAGGTGAGAGACAGTGTGGGAGTAAGGTGGTGGATGGTGCCGATGTCAATATGAAATAGAGCAGTCAGGCTTGGCTTCATGGAAAAAAAGTGAAATTGAACAGACATATGAAGAAAATGAGTGAATTATCCAAGCATAGCTGGGGAAGAGGATTCCAGGCAAAGGGAACAGCCAATTCAAAGGCCATAGCATGAGTGTGTTCTTGTGATTTAGCAACGAGTCCAGTGAGGTTGGAAGAGAATGAACTAGAGGAGAAGAAGTTAGCGAGGTGGCAGAGGTCACACCTTGAAGGGCCTTGACACCTCTTTTCAGCAATTTATGTTTTACTCTGAGTAAAATGGAGAGCCGTTGCAGGGTATTGAGCCAAGGGGGTAACTGCGATCTGACTTCATTTCTAAAGGATCACTCTGGCTGTGGTATTGAAAATAGTGTACTACGGGAGGGAAAAGAGCAAAGCAAGGTAGACCCAAGAGTAATCCAAGCAAAAGGCGATGGTGACTTGGTGCACAGAGGTAGCAATGGAGTTAATGAGAAGTGGCCAGATTCTGAATCCACTTGGTTAGGCTTAAGGTGGAACCAAAGTCTTTGGCAGATTAAACGCAGAGTGTGAGAAAGAGAAAGAGAATTGTCAAGGATGACTCCAAGATTTGGAGCATAAGCAATTGGAAGATTAGGGTTGCCATCAATTGAATTGAGGGAGACTGAAGATGGACAAAGCTTGAGGGAAGAAGCGGGGGGTCAAGTTTCGAAGTTAAGAGGTCAACTATCTGACATCCAAATGAATACGCTGAGAATGCAGTTGGACACATGAATCTGTAGTTCAGGAGAGAGGACTGGGTTGGAAATATGCATTTAGGAATTGCCAGCATATACATGGTATGTGAAGCCGTGAGCTTAGATGAGACCAGAAAAAAAATGAGGTTCAGAATTTGCCCTGGGGCACTTCAATATAAATAGAGACCAGGAGAAGAGAAGGATCAGCAGAGAGTGATTAAAACCGACCAGCAGTGCCAGATGAAAACCAAGAGAGGTTGATGTCTTGGAAACCCAGTGAAGAAAGTATATTACAACTTGGAATTACAGACGTCCCCACACAACTTTTTTACTTGTTATAAAAAGTTGCATCACTTATGAGTGCATTTATTGCAAGTGATGGAAAACATGGAAATAGTCACTTAAACATGTATTTTTTGTCATGCAAGCATAAAAAAAAAAAAAGAATGTGGAATTATAGAGGTCAGGGCTAATGCACCTGTGAAGAATGTCATCAGGAAACCTGTTGCAGTCTCCTGGACTGCCGTTTTTAGGGTTTCTAATGTCATGGTCAAAAGATGGCTGCTACAATGTTAGGAAGTGTCTTCAAGTTCCAGGAAGGAAGAAGTGGGAAGGACAATGTGAGAAAGACAAAAACTTTTTCTCATCTTTGCCTTTTTAATGCAATAAGGAAGTCCTCCCCAGAAATTATACTCACATCTTATTGACCAGAATCATGTCACATGGCCAAATTCTAGGTTCCAGGGAATGAGTGTTTTGTTTTCCAACATTTGTATTTTTAAAAAGCAATAAAAACAATATACAGAAAGATGTTGAGTGAGCCGATCTATAATATCTGCTGCAGAGGGTAGAAATCAGGCAGAGACAAAGGTCTCATGACTGTAGAAGTAGATGAGAAATTGGGATTTCCAAGGTAATATCTCTCTGACAAATGAGTGTTTTGTAATGATCTATACCTAAGAGTTATAAACAGACAGTGCCCTATTTCCACCTCATTTTACCTTTGTTCTGATCAATACCCAAGAATTTCACACATGACAGTACTTGTTTTTTTACTCTATTGGGCCTATACTATTCTCATTTGAAATGGTATCAACTAAAAGGATGACTTCAAGACCCAAACTTTCAGCCTCAACATCATTTTTGGTTTATGGGAATGACTGGCTCTGTCCCTGTCTTTCAAAGAGATGCTCTATCTGTAGATTATAGTTATTAAATATTCATGAGCACACTTTATAAAGGAAAGGTCAATTCATAAATCCTGGCTTATTGTTCTTTTGGCTTAGAATGTTCTTACCTCCTTCTCTGCCTGGGGGAAAAAGATCTTTCAAAGGCCAATTCAAACACTTCTCTGCAACATTCCTTGGATTGATTAAAAGCTTTTTTCTCTGTATTTTGATAATCCTTTGAATTATATATCATATATCATACTGCACTTTACCAAAATGTGTAGAATGCATCTACAACAACTCTTAGAAGGAAGTATTAAGGTCTTACCTAAATTATCTAAGCTTCTATCTTAAGAAACCAGAAAAGAAAAAGCAAATTAAACCTGAAGTAATAAGGAGTAGAAATCAATAAAATAGAAATGGGACAAACATTAGAGAATAAGCAATGAAACCAGAAACTGATTTTTTTTCAAAACTGTTCCTAAATTGACAAACCTGTAGTCAATATCCTCAATGAAAAAAGAAAGACAAAAATTATCAATATCATGAATGAACAAGGAGACAACACTACAGATCTTACAATATTAAAAAATAATAAGAAATGTTACCAACAACTTCATGACAATAAAGTAAAAAACTTTCTGCTAATATATTCATAATGGATATGGACAAACTTCTTTAAAAACACAAACTAGCCAACTTACTCAAAAAGAATTAGATAGCTTGAAGAGCCCTACATTTATGGAAATTGATTCATTATTTGTAACCTTCCAACAAAGAAATTTCCAGGCCTAAATGGCTTCACTGATGAATTACATCAAACAGTTAAGGGAGAAATAATACCAGTTCTACACAAACTCTTCCAGAATACAGAAGAGGAGGAAACATGTCCCAACTCGTTATATAAGGCCATTTTATTACCTTTATACAAACTAAGACAAAGACATGACAAGAATAGAAAACTATAAGTCAATATCCATTATGAATAAGGATGGAATGTTCTATATATGTCTTTTAGAACCACGTGTTCTGAAGTATGCTTCAAGTAAAAAAATATTCTTGTTGGAAAAAAAAAAGCTTTAACTGTGTGTACTCTATTAAAATAAAGCACATCAGAGGGCAGGTGGGGGGGATGGGTGAAATAGCTGAAGGGGATTAACAGTACACTTATCATGATGAGCACTGAGTAATAAATACATTGTTGAATTGTTGAATCACCATATTGTACACTTGAAACTAACATAAACTGTATGTTAACTATAATGTAATTAAAATTAAAAACTTAATAAAAAATAAAATAAAGTAAATTAAAAAAATAAAAGAGTCTTAGAACAAAAAAAGACTTGGAGTGCCTGGGTGGCTCAGTCGGTTAAGCTTCCAACTCTAGATTTCAGCTCAAGTCATGATCTCACACTTAGTGAGATAGAGTCCCACCTCAGGCTCTGCTCTGCACTGACAGCTCAGAGTCTGCTTGGGATTTTCTCTCTCTCTCTCTCTCTCTCTCTCTCTCTCTCTCTTTCTGCCTGCCCCCACTCATGTTCACACTCTCTCTCTTTCTCAAAATAAATAAACATTAAAAAAAAGAGAGAGAGACCCCAGCCATAAAGCATCTGAGGAGGAAACTTTTTTAAAATGCGTATTTACTTATTTTGAGAGAAAGAGAGAGCACTGGGCAGGGTAGGGGAGAGAGGGAGGGAGAACGAGAATCCCAAGCAGGCTCCACACCGTTAGCACAGAGCCCAATGTAGGGCTCAATCCCACAAACAGTGAGATCATAACCAGAGCTGAAATCAAGAGCCTGAAGCTTAACTGACTGAGCCACCCAGGTGCCCCAGGGGAGGGAACACTTTGATAAAGACACCTGCGGATAATGTAAGCAATAAGGACCTTAGATAAATAGTTGTACTGTCCTAAGAATCTTGTGGAGTAAAATAAAGTCTGTGAGCAATAAGTATATGATAATTTCAATAGATGCAGGAAAAAGCTTTCCTAATCAACCACATCCATTTAATTATGTAGTGGAATTCCTAGCCAGTGAAATAAGAGAAGTGAAACAAATAAAAGGCATCCAAATTGGGTAGGAAGAGGTAAAATTGTCTTTACTTACAGATAACATCACTTTCTGTATAAAAAAAATTTTTTAGGAACCTACAGAGTTGCAGAATATAAGGTTAATTGCATTTCTACACACAGCTATAAATAGATATAGAAAAAATGCTATGTATGGCTTCAAAAAATGAAATATTTAGAAAAAATTAACAGAATGTATGTAAATACATAAAACTATAAAATATAGTTTTTATAACTGAGATATTAGTATAAAGAAGACCTAAGTAACTACAGAGGTAATCATGTCCACATGTTGGAAGACTCAATATTGCTAAGATGTCAAGAGCATAAGCCCTAAACACAAATTTCAAGCACCCACTGTATCATGTCTGTTAACATCCTGTTAGTCAAAGAGAGTTACATGGTCAAGTCTAACATCAATGCAGTGAGAATATCTACTTCCCCTGTGAAGATGAGGGGGAGGAATATAGTTCTAAAGCATAATTTGATTTACCACAACGTTCACTGAACATGAGTGATATTAGTATCCCTAGGACTTAACACATGAGAAATGGTTGTTGAGTAACGACTAAATAAATGTCTTTTTAGAAAAAATATGACAAAATATCACTCTATGCTTTGATTTGGAAGGATTCTTATTTCCCAAATCATAAATAGATCATAGAGTGTTGCAACCTTACCCTCACTGTGGACCTCTCTTAGATTCTACCATCACTATAGTCTCACTCTGGTTGCAAAAGAAGCTATGATAGAAGTTGAATGGCTGCACCAAAATATATCATTCTCACAAGAAGTAGGAAATTGCTATTTTTTCCCTGTTTTCTGTAGAGTTGAGATGCAATGGTTGGGTTGAACATGTATTAGAATAGAAAACATCCTTAATTAATTATTGTCCCATAACTTCCCCTACATACCTATTCTGTAGAGTTCATTCTTCCCGTCCCTTTGGATGAAATTTAGAATCAACCCATTGACATTTTTTGTCATGCTTAGATAATGAAATGTTCTCTACTTCCTCCAGTATAGTAACTATACCAACTCTGAACTTCGTGAGAGGGTTTAATTTCTATTTCCCCATCTTGGACCTACTGAAGAAGGTGAAGGAAAGGTTACAGCGTTAAAAAGATGATGATGATCAGTTTCATCTCCATCTTCCCCAACTAGAGCTTTTTAATTCCTTCCCTACTCACAGTCCCTTCAGGGCTAATGGGGGGCATCGTTTGCGGAAGAAGTAAGAAGATGGAGATCTTACTTGGCTGGTACCGTGCTCAGTTAGTGTTAAGAACTATGAAGAGTCTGAGGTTTTATCCTTTTTGCAAGCTAACAAATTGGCCTACCACGGTTTCATGGATGCTGCCAGAAAACACAAGAGACTCCTAAGTCAGAAACAGGACTTTACTACTCACAATCCAGTAAATACCATGAACTTGGTATTTACATCAGTTCTCCCTGCCCCCCAAGCCCTGTGGGGGTAATGCAATGTGTCCTGGGTGGGTGGCATTCAGGCACCGGCTTTGTGTCACAGCTCAAGAGCCCTAAGCTTAGGAAGCACCAGTCTTTTATTATGGGCTGCAAGCGAGTGTGATCAACATTTGTCCCAGAAGGGGACATCATCTTTATTATACTGGCCATTAAACAAATCTGCTTTCTGCTCTGGAGAAAGACTATTTCTGTCTCCCATGATGTACAGATCTTGTCTGTCGTGTTAATTTCTGAATCCCAGTGCCTAAAACAGTGCCTAGCTCAACAACATCTAAGAACAGGGGGATACAATTTGGGGAGGAGGGATGTGAAGTTGGCCATACAGTATCTGGAATCAAGCTAGGACAGGGGCTTCAGGAAGCAAATCCACCAGGTCTGGCTCCCCCGGCCCTACCTTCCCATTCTCGAATGTTCCAACAACACTCTGTGTCCTCTGGTTGCAGAAAAGCTTTGGTTTTATCAGAAGGCTCCCTAGAGCTATAATCCATATCACTCAGAACATACATGATATAGTCCTCCGGCTGCTTGTTACTCCCACGTACAGACCGCGGCCTCCACCCATCACAATTTTCTGTTCTGCGCTGCTCTGCCCTGTGATATAATGTTCCCCTCAGGTAATTAGCCAGTTGGAATCAACTCCGCCAGCTGCCTCACTGAGGCTTACATATCCTAGAGATCACCTAAACAAAGAAGAGGCTGCTCTCTAATAAATATTTGTTGAAGAGATTAATTTAAAAGATGATTTTCTGTGGCCAGATCATTACATCATGTCCTCATGCATTTTCTGCACTTAGGAAACTAACCCCAACCTTTCTAGGGAAAAAGACTGGGTGTCTAATAATCTCAGGCTGGCGAAGAATGTATCCACTCTGGAACTGTCTCCACATACACCAGATATGACAGGCTACCCTGTGGGACAGCAAGCTCGAACAAAACGAGAAATGGGATGGAATACTCAGGTCAGAGAAGAAAAATGTTTTCTTCATTTCAAAGCATTCCTTAATTCCTCATCAAGTCTAAAACTTTGACCAACCCAACAATCTGCAGCTTAGGCACCACACAGAAAACACTGGATCCGATTCTGTGCGGAGCAGTCAGCATGAAATGTAATGAAATTCAAAATAGACAGGATACACATGCTCCAGAGGGAAGTCATTAATACCCATGAATAATGATAAAGCAAAATACCATCTGCCAGGATAATGTGGCAAATCTTTTTAAAATTCCAATTAGCCTTTAAACCAGAAACAGGGAGCAAATATGCTCCCCCTGCCATGTGAAACCATGTGTCCTTGATATCTCCACTGCTTTATACGTGGACTAGGATGCGGGTGATGGAAACATTAGCCACATAGGAATATATTTTGGACGATGCGTTCATTATTCTCTAGGACACAGGTGCTATTCATGTAACCAGGTGGAACAGAACATTATAATCTGCTAATTAAGGCCTCATATATATTTTTTCACCTGTATCTTAAGTGTAGGGGTGAAAAAAATTGTGTCTGTTATAAGCACAGTATATTCATTTTGCTGTAACAACATGATTGGGTTTGATCCTTCTATGTATTCGGAGTCAGAGATAATGAAGCATTTCTATAGCCATTATCTTGGGGAAAATTGCCTAGTTTATGATGGATTCAGATATTCTAAGTCATTTTCCTGAGCTGCATTTTATGAAGCATATAACTGTTAAAGTCATAATATCCATTATTACAGCTGTTGTAGTATAGCCTAAAAGGAAATCGTTATTATAAACGTGTAAAATACTTCCATAGGCCAACTAATCCATCACTTGTCTTTTGAAATACCTCAAGCAGCAAGGCTTCTCAGTATCTCTTGCTTTCCCTGGTCTGTTGTGGTATAAACAGCACTGGAATTGGTACAATTTCGAATTTCTGGCCCTCATGCTCTCATCACTCCGCCGTATGATTTTTAGAAGTCACTGGGTTTCCTCATCTATAAACTCTCTTCCCTGCCTCAAAATCCCATCTTGAGAATCAAAACAAGTGAATGTGAACAGGGTCTTTGAAAAAGCTGGAAAATCCTCCAATAGTAAAAGTCACTTTTATCATCACGAGGGGATAAAGAAGGCCGCGTTTTCTATACTATATTGAGAGGTAGAGTTATACGTTAAACAGGAGAACAGAAAGATCTCTCTGCAGGCTTAGCGCCTTGTGTGGATGCTAGATTAGGCAGCTATTGTTTAATCAGTAGGATTATTGTTCCTGATGATCCCTCTCCTTTCTGGGGCTGAACAGAAGCAGAGCCAATACTCAGCCTACATTGACATCTTCTAACTTAACTCCAAGGAGGTGTGCTTTGATCTGCAGGCTGATTGAATATGGGCCAGAAGGAGTTCTGTTGGAATAGGGTGCTACATTCCAATTATTAATAACAATCAATTTCCATAACCGGAAATTGAAAATAAATTGAATTTAAAAAAATAAAATAAAATAAAAAAATAGGGGCGCCTGGGTGGCTCAGTCAGTTAAGCAACTGACTTCGGCTCAGGGCATGATCTCACGGTTCGTGGGTTCGAACCCCACATCGGGCTCTGTGCTGACAGCTCAGAGCCTGGAGACTGCTTCAGATTCTGTGTCTCCCTCTCTCTCTGCCCCTCCCCCACTTGTGCTCTGTATCTCTCTCTCTCTCTCTCTCCCAAAAATAAATTTTAAAAAATGTAAAAAAAAAATTAAAAAAAAAAGAAAAGAAATTGAATTATACGATTTTTGTTTTGTAAATCCATGTCGTTTGATTCGGCATGCCTCAGAGTGCAAAAACTGACACCCTCCTGACACTTACGACTTCACAGCGAGCAATGAGAGGTAAAGGAGACCCGAGAAAACTAGGGCTAATAAAATAATCTGCAAAGCAGGTGACTCCCGTTCCAAAATTTACTGTGACAGTCGGAAGTGAAGGCTTGGGCTTAACATCAATTTATTTCCGCACACCCTTTGGCCTAGCAATTTTATTTCCAGGATTCTACCCTAACAAGACACTCCTGTGTGTGCACAAGGCTATTCAAGAAGTCATTTCTGTAGCGAAGAATGGGAACCTATAAATGCACCTATAGGAACGTGATTGCATAAATTATGGTACATTCACATAATGAGAAACTATATAGCTGATAAAAATCGAGGGAGGTCTATCTATATGTACTTCTCACAGAGCTCTGTAAAACATAGCATTAAAAGAGAAGAGCAGTATAAGCTCTGATAATGATATATGCGTATAGGTTCATCAATTGGAACAAATGTACCACTCTCGTGGGAGATGCTGATAATAGGGGAGGCTTTGCATGAGTGGGGAGAGGGGGTGTACGGGAAACCTCCGTACCTTCTGTTCAATTTTGCTGTGAACCTAAAACTGCTGTAGGAAATAAAGCCGATTTAAAAAAAGGAAAAAAAGCACTTTACAAAGCGTTACGTAAAGTAAATACCATTTAGGTAAAACATGAAGCAAAAATAGAGATGTAGATACGGGTACATAAGCAGATGCACGGAGAGGAGAGTGGAAAGAGGAAAGACGCAATTCTGCCTCTGGGAACCCGGACAGAGACAGGGAAGAAGATATAGTGAAGAAAGCCTTTAATCGCTCGTATCACACACACCTACAATGTTTGAATGTTGCAAATGCACTCCTGTGCTCCTGCGGGGGAGAAAAACACGATGCAATAAAATGCTATTCAAACAAACAAACAATAGGATTGAGGATGAGCCAAGTGCCGGTTATCTTTTAAGTTAAACGCTGTGTCTGAAAACTAACGCGCTCAAATAACGTTTAAATCTTAAATTTCCCATTGGTTTCATCAAAACCACGATATGAAGCCCTACTGAAATACTGCTCAGAAAGCGCATTGAACAAGATTGCTTTAATTTATGTGACTCAGCTAAAAACAAAAATGCTGGGACCTTAGTGTAACTTTAAATTATATATATCATTTATTGAAATATAAAGATCTTCATTTACATGTTTTAAAACAAAAACACGAACGGGGCATTCTGTAATACATTTTTTACCAGTAGACCCTACCTATTGAGTTACTTCACAAACATTCACCACACCACTGTTTTGGAAACACTTATGTATTTTTCTCTTTATTTTTCTAAAATATAAATTTTGGACATTCAAAAGTGCAACAGTTAATGTGCCTGTGGGGAATATCACAGTCAAAAAAAAATATAAACAAAGGCAGTGATACAGCTTGTCATAAATGTTTTGGCAGTATTCTCCAAGTCTATAAAGAAATACATATATACATATTGATGTATAACATCATTTTATGTCACGTCCCTCTTCACAAAAATAGGACCGTTTGTACAGATTGGCAGACCACATTTTAAGGACATCATTGATCATTTAAAAAAAAAGTCACAAATTGTGTTTCTCAGGCCAGCTTTGATTGTCTTCATAAAAACAGAAAGCAGGAAGGATTGGCAAATTTTCATCTGGGGATTTTGCAGGAGGCCAAAAAGGAAACAAGTCTGTGATACAATGAAAATACTGTTAAAAAAAATAAGATGCAGTCACACAAAAACTTAGGTGGGAGTATTCATTAGGACTGGAACCTGCTTGTCTGAGAATTTTCATCCAGTCCCATGATGTCACACAAAATTCAAAGGAACATCAAAATGCAAAGCACCAACAAAAGAAGGCTGTGCAAGGGAGAGTGAGCGATAAACAGAATGCTTGAGCTGTGATTCTAGAAACACAAATGTATTTCAAGTCTAATTGGCTCTACAGAACCTAGTCAGATTTTCTTTTTTAATTGGCCAATCTGGCTCAGTCTTCACACTTAGTATGAAAAAGGTGGGTAAGAAAGTTGGGGCTTGCACTGAGATTATACCACTAGGTAGTCAAGTACCTTGTTTCTGCTGCTACTTCTTCCAAGGAGCACGGACGGTGATGGCGGCAATCACAGCCCATGTTTCATTCATATGGTGTCAGCAATTAAGCAGTAGCGCAGAGAATGCCAATGAACCCACCCCAATCCGTCTGACAGTTTGGATGGAGGTGACAATGTGTCCTGCTATGTCACCCCAAAATTTCAGCACAACTTTTTAGGTTTTTTTTTGTTTTGTTTTCACCAAAATATTAACCTGGTTATACAGAGACCTGGCACTCTAAATCGCATCATTTTTGTACATGCCTCTGGAGGGCTGGAGGGGGGGGGCGGGTGGCAAGTTCAGGTCCCCCATGCAGTAGGGAGCAATGTCTTTACTTTTGGAAAGACCTGCTAAACCAAGGCTTTGCTTTCGCAGCCTCAGCTAAGACTGGAAAGTTAAATTAAGGGCAGCAATTGCCACATATATGGCATTAAACGTCACTGACCCAAAGCCAAGGACTTAAATGGTAGGCTTCCTGCATGGCTGACTTCTAGCCTAGTTCCAACTTTCAAATTATCTGTGTCCCATGGCAACTTCCTGTACCCTAAGCTGGTGTTGCCCAAACCTGGCTAATCAAAACAGCCAGGGAGTTTATAAAAAGACAGGTTCCTACTCCTGACCAGACTTAATAATTCAGAAGATCTGGGGTGGGGACCTAGAATCTGGTGTTCCCAGTTGTGATCCCATTTGGGAACCAAGGATCCAGGCTAATGCGTATGCAGTATTCATTAAATAATGCCTTTATGTTCTCACAGTTTCAAACTATTTCTCTTTGGGGTATGAGATGAAAGAAAGGGGGCTGATATTCAAGACATCCTTCTGACCCTTCTAGGGTTTGTAACATTTTAAAAACACAGATTTGGGGATCCACCAAAGTTATCACCAAGCATGAAAACGACCTCTGCAAATCCAGTCTTTTTACCGATGATTGTATTTTCCACTGGGTAGTAACATGACAAGTCATGTTAGGCATAGGCTTATGCCTTTAGATTGCGAACATTTAG
This sequence comes from Acinonyx jubatus, assembly GCF_027475565.1. Lineage (NCBI taxonomy): Eukaryota > Metazoa > Chordata > Mammalia > Carnivora > Felidae > Acinonyx > Acinonyx jubatus. Next base: position 158,699,085 of record NC_069382.1, read on the forward strand.
GATTTCGGGGTTTTGTTTCTTTCAAATCCCATTACTTCAGAGGGCAGTTAATTGTTTTTAGTACAACGGATTAGAGAACCTATTCGGCACACAGTTAAAAACACTGACTTCCTGGAAGACACTACTTTTACTGTTCTCTATGTTCAACTAAATTTAATCCACTAAAGCTATTACCATATTTTATAGAGAAACATCGGTTATTTGATATAAATGTCACAAACTGTCAAACTTGTCGCCTACTTAGTAAGAATCTTTTTTTTTTAAATTGTGCTTTCTCTGTAGGGAAAACGTGTTACACATTACACATGTAGCATTACTGAATAACAGTAGATTACAATATGAAAATGAGTGGCTGGGCTTCTAAATGACCCAAATCTAGTAAACAAGATTGGTTAATTATTATTCTTTATCTCTTTAACACTAAAAAAAAAAAAAAAAAAAAAAGTAAGATGCTATAGTACCAGTACCTTTTAAGGTTCAAAAGTGGTTTTGCATGTACTTCCCAGGAAAGTTCAACGGCAACTGATACCAGGTTTCAAGCAGGAAGTACATGGATGGGTTGAGTGGTCTCTTCAGAAGTCCAGAGCAGTTAATAGAAATCTAAACACACCCTCAGTTAGAGTTATTTACATAATTACAATGCTGGAGTTTTCTCGTAAATAAAAATCGTGTATGTTGGACTCTCACCAATGCCCTTGAAACACAAAGTTCACCTTCCGTGGCCTATTATTTCTTTGTCCATCTATCTCCAAACTTCACACACCGCTGAGATGCTACTAAAGCATTGCAAGGGCAACGCTAAGAAAGTTCATTCCGAAATATCCCATTCATCCATATTTAGAAGGCTCCCTGAGGCCCTTGGCTGGGAACTTCTCTTTACACATCGTCCAAGTCCTCCTCCCCAACTTTGCATTGCAATAAAGTGGTTTTCTTAAAGGGATCCAAGGTGGCTCCAAGAGTGGAAGGTGCCCCCTGAATCTGCCAGTCACAGGAAGCTGTCCTCTACCAGGTCTGAGGAGTCTATGCCAATGTCATCCATCATGTCGATGTCCTCGATGGTTTCATCCTCTCTCTTGACGAAGGTAGAGCTGCTGGAACCTGTCTCAATGGCACTCTCTTCTGAGGTCTGCGAGCTGGTGGAGGGAGAGAATAGGAAAGGTTAAGCCCAGTACAGACCGACGAGACCACGGTTGTGTGACTATGGTGGCCGCCCCCCCTCCAAAGGCAAAGGAGCTCTTTCTGCAAGATCCTTTGGCCACCGAATTAGGCAAGATCCTGCCACCAAGCCAGACAGCTACTCATCATCCACCACACTGCAGGGGGCCCAGTGGAAAACCAAGAACCCCCAGGTCACCTTCACCCTTCCGCCTTCCTTCTCTCTCGTCAAATCTTTCGGCAGAGCAGCTAACACGCTGCCACGATTCTTTCCCTACCCAGTCCTAGTGGAAAAGAGAGTAAGCAGTGCCTGGTCAAAAGACAGAGGGGGATGAAATCAGCTGCAAACCACAGCCCAGCCAGTCCCTTGCTGTGAAATTTCCCGAGCACCCAAATGGTGTTGTCAGCATCTGACCCCACGCCCCTGGAATGCCTTCCTCCCCCTCCTCTTTATACCCACCCCCCACGTTCCCTGGCCCCAGTCATGAAGGCGGGTGAAGGCTCCTTACTCACTAGAGTAGCGGCCGAAAGGGAGCGTTCTATCGTCAAAAAGCCTTAGGTCTGGAATCACCCACCACTTAGTAGCTGTGGGAGTCACATGAGTCACTTAACTCCCTGAACTTGTTCCCTGGCTTATAAGATGGGATGACAGGGGCACCTGGATGGCTCATTCAGTTCAGCATCCGACTCTTGATTCTGGATCAGGTCATGATCTCACAGTTCATGAGTTCGAGCCCTGAGTCAGGCTCTGTGCTGAAAGCACGGAGCCTGCTTGGGATTCTCCCTCTCTCCCTCTCTCTCTGCCCTTCTCCCGCTCATACCCCCTCTCAAAATAAGTAAATAAAAACTTTTTAAAAATTACATTAAATAAAATGAGATGACAATAGTACCTGACAATATTCCTATCTGTTAGGGAAATTAAATAAGGTAATAACCATAAAGCACTGAGCACAGGACCTACAACATACTAAGTGTCCAATAAATATTAGTTATTACTATTATTATTGTTATCACTCAAATCCTTACCTGATTAGGGCCTGAATATCAGATATCAGGAAACAGGTGTTAATTTTCTCACATGTGATCATGCTGTTATAATTATGTAAGAGAGAGAGTATCCTTATTCTTAGGAGATGTTCGCAGGAGTTTCAAATGTTTTAGCAAGGAAAAAAAAGTAGGGGTGTGTATGTGGTACATGTATATTTACATATCATATGTTATTAAATACGTAGTATTGGGGCACCTGGGTGACTCAGTCGGTTAAGCATCCGACTCTTGATTTTGGCTCAGGTCATGATCTCATGGTTCATGAGATCGAGCCCCACGCTGGGCTCTGCACTGACAGTGTGGAGTCTGCTTGGGATTCTCTCTCTCCCCCACCTCTCTCTGCTCCTCTCCTGCTCACACATGTGCTCGCTCTCTCTCAAAATAAACTTAAAAAAAATATGTAGTACATATTATTATATATTATGTATAGACACAACATAGGTATAACTACATGTATATACATATATATGTATATACGTGTATATATGCATATATACGTATGGTTAGATAAACCACACATGGCAAAATGTTAACAACTACTAAAGCTAAGTGGTAGATGGATTCACTCAATCTTTCTGAACGTTTAAAATTTCTCACAAGGATTTTTAGAAAAATAATTCTCCCTAGTCTCTAGCCCGTCATGATTCCCTGTCTTCCTGTCTCTGAACTCCTACCGCCTTATCATTATCCTGCCTTGGATTGCGAAATTTCTATATATATCTTTTTGCCACAAGCAGGTTATCTGCTGATAGGCAGGACGGTCTGCTCTCACCGTGGGGCTGCAACTGTAGACATAACACAGAAACCATACCATTGGCTGGCCAGCCAGAGGAAGCAGTCTCACACATATGCCCAATAGGGGCTCTCAGCCCTGCTGGCTGTTTCCTTCCTGAAGGGCCAGGCCTGACTCCTCTGCCTCTCCCCCTCCTCTCTAGGTCAGTTCAGTTTCCAGGCAGAAAACTGAGCCTGGCGTATAGAAGCCCATGCGAAATGGTCTGCTGCCATCCATCCCAAAGGTGGCCTGGAGAGTTCTTAGAACCTGCAGGTGACTACACTGAGGTGTCTTTTCACAACCCCACAGATTGGGCCTTTCCCTAGGACTGAGAGCTTCTGTCTCCGTTCTTACTTTGTACTCTACCCTCCCCTCGGCTTACACCCTGGTCCTGGAGCTTCACTGTGAACCCCAAGTCCACTTGGCTGGTCTTGATAACCATGTTGTCCCGACAACCTCTCTCTCTGGGAAGCCAGCCCCGGTTCATGGGGCCCTGGCCAATAGCTGGAGGCCGGAGTCAACCTTTGGAGATGGCCCTAACCCAGCCAGGACCTGCATTTATGAGACTGCTCTAGATGCTGTGATTTGGACTAAGGTCCCCTCCTTGGGGGCAAGTTCTACAGCTGAGTCCTACAGTGGAGTCATTCCCCTTGCACTGACTCTCCTGGGCCTGACATGCTCCTCTCTCGGCCAGTCTACCTCACAGAGAGAAGGCAAGGGTATGGGCATGGAGGAAGCTAACTTCCACAGAGACTCAGCATGAGATCATCCTTGCAGCTTGCCAGGCTTCATGGTGGTCCTAAAGCTGATGACTGGGCTTACTTCTGAGTCCCAAGCCACAGTGCCCATCTTGTGGCCCAGGGCCTGGCTCCTGATATTCCTTACCCAGAAGCCCCAAACCCTCTATAGCAAGCAAGGCCCAGTCTTTCTCATACCTATTCCCCTCCCAAGGCCAAGCCCCCTGAGCCCAAGAAGATTCCACAGGATCATCATGCTTTCCTAGACCTAGAGCATCTCAGCCCTGGGATCCCCCTTCACTAGGATAGGCTGAACTGTGTCCCCCTCCCCACCCCCACAAAACTCACATGTGAAAGCCCTAATCCCCATTGTGATTATCTTTGGAGATAGGGCCTTTAAGGAGGTAATCACAGTTAAATGAGGTCATTAAAGTGGGGCTCTCACCCAATAGAAACGGTGTCCCTGTAAGAGGAAGAGACACCTGTGATACACACACAGAAAAAGACCATGAGAGGACACATTAAGAAGATGGCCATCTGGGGCGCCTGGGTGGCGCAGTCGGTTGGGCGTCCGACTTCAGCCAGGTCACGATCTCGCGGTCCGTGAGTTCGAGCCCCGCGGCAGGCTCTGGGCTGATGGCTCGGAGCCTGGAGCCTGTTTCCGATTCTGTGTCTCCCTCTCTCTCTGCCCCTCCCCCGTTCATGCTCTGTCTCTCTCTGTCCCAAAAATAAATAAACGTTGAAAAAAAAAATTAAAAAAAAAAAAGAAGATGGCCATCTGCAAGCCAAGGAAGGGGGCTGCAGGAAAAATCAAACCTGCCAACACCTTGATCTTGGACTGCCAGCCTCCAGGACTGTGAGAGAATAAATGTCTATTGTTTAAGCCCCCAAGTCTACGGTACTGTGTTATGGCAGCCGAAGCTAACCAAGACATTCCCCGTGCTCAGCCCATCTGTGAGGACCACAGCTTCACCTGACCTGGTGTAGTCATTTGGGACATACTCTGCGCAATTAGAAGACCAAATGTATTGCCCTTCCAGAGGTTCTAATTATCTAACACAACCACTTTCTATCGACTAGAATTATTCTCTCCACGTAATATACGTCAAACTCTGCATTACAGCCTGGTATACACCTAGAAAAGTTCTGGGCACCTTTCTTGTGTTATTTATCAATACGACTTTCTTTTTTTAAGTTTATTCATTCTGAGAGAGTGAGAGAGAGCAGGGGAGGAACAGAGAGAGAGGGAGAGAGAGAATCCCAAGCAGGCTCCGTGCTGTGAGTACAGAGCCCGACACGGGGCTCAAACTCATGAATGGTGAAAGTCCCTACAACTTTCTAACTTAATTTAGAAACAAAACCTTTTGGGGTGCCTAGGTAGCTCACTCGGCTAAGTGTCCAACTCTTGATGTGGGCATGATCTCACAGTTCGTAAGTTCGAGCCCCATTTGGGTTCTGAGCTCACAGCATGGAGCCCGCTTGAGATTCTCTCTGTGCCTCCCAGCTTGTTCACTGGCTGTCTCTCTCTCTCTCAAAATAAATAAGTAAAGAAAAAAAAATGAAGCAAAACTTTTGTCACTGAAATATTACTCAGAGCCCCCAAATACAAAATAACCAAATGGATGGCAGATCTGGGGTCAAGGGCTACCACAGATCCCCAAAAGCTGGAGAAACGTTTCGCTAAAACAACACAAACGTATTTTTGCAAAGGTAAGTCAGAGCGCTTTGTGCAATCTCCAATCCTCATAACCCATTCCAAAAACAAAAAAACACAATTATACTTTTTTAAATTACCTGGTTCACACCAACAGCAAGGGATGTCACAATCACAAGCCTCCAAAATAATAATGCCATATGCTTCTGCCTAAATAATTACATGTAGCTAACCAAAAGAGGAAGAAGGGAGAAAAACATCCTCAATGAAGATGGAAAAAGGAGACACATCACTTTCACCTGCCTCTGTTCAAGGACCCTGAAAGACAGTGGAGACCAAAGACACAGTCCCCTCGTCTGGATGTTCAAACCAATGGTTCTAGTCCCGGCTGCGTATTAGCATCGCTTTGGTCGTAAGTTAATGGATCCAGGTAATGATCAACAATGGCTGTTGATGTCACAAAAGGGGAGGCCACTGGACAGCATGCAGCTCCCGACGGAAGGACACAGCACGATCTTTGAGGCACACATGCCAAAAAATCTAACCTGAGTCAGATCAAGCCTCTAGACCACCAGTTTACAACAAATACAGGAGATAAAGCACATGAAGACACACTACAGGATGCAATCAACAAAATTCTGAACGTGAGAACGTGATGGCCAAACACTCTGGGTCCTTCACAAATACTGTGCAAAGTGGGTAAAAAGAGGCAACACAAATGCATAGAGACATAGCAACTAAAGGCCATGTGTCACTCTTAATTTGCGTCTCAATTAGAATAAAACAAATGCAAAATAATACTTATCAGAGAGTCAGTCGGGGAGATTTGACCACTGGATATCTGATGCTCCTAACAATTTATTGTCAATTGGTGGGGGAGGGGTGAGAAAATGGTATCGTAATTTATTTTTAATAACTCCAGTTATTTCTTTAAATAGAGTCATAGGGGGCCTGGGCGGCTCAGTCGGTTTAAGCACCTGACTCTTGCTTTCAGCTCAGGTCATGATCTCACATCATGCGACTGAACCCTAGGTCAGGCTCCACGATGACAGCGTAGGTCCTATTTAGGATTCTCTCTCCTTGCTCTCTGTTCCTCCCCCGTTCGCGTTCTCGGTCTCTCTCAAAATAAATAAACTTAAAACATTTTTTTAAATAGAGCCTTTATCTTTTAGAGACCCATGATGGAATATTTATGGGTGAAATGACACGATGTCTAGGATTGGCTTCAAAATAACCCAAGGAGAGTGGTAGTGGTTTCATGCATTCTGGCCATGAGTTCATGCACGCTCAAATTGGGTGACAGATTAACTGGCAGGTCACTGTACAACTTGAGTCAGGCACGTTAGAAGTCTTCCATTATACAAAGTTAAAAAGGAAGAACAAATCAGCCAGGAAGCGCCTGGGTCCCATTCCCAGAGATTCTAACTCGTTGGTCTGGGTGATGTGCGCAGATCGGTTTTCTAGTCTCCCCAGGTGATCCGAGCTTACAGCTAGGGGTAAGATCCACCGATGAAGCATCCAATAGCCCAGTCTGGCCTCTTTCTCAGCTCTCTCCTCCGTTCCATGACCAGTGCAGAAAACAGCAAGAGAGGCTTCTAGTATCTCAATAATCAGAGCAGCTGCGACAGTCTGATCAAAACACCCGAGGACTCCGGTCAAAGACTCTCCACCCTGCCTGCCCTACACCTCCCCCAGCCCCACGGGGCAGGTATGAGGAGCATCTGGGAAGCATTTATATAAGGAAACAGACCCCTCGGAGGCTCTGCCACCGCTCCCCTCGAGCAGATGCACTGACGTCGCCAGGGCAATGGCTCCCCTCCTTCAGGGGCGCTGGGGGGCGGAGGGGAGCTCTGCAGGAGGCCCTACCTGTGTCTGTTCCTCTTGCCCAGGTCCTCCTCCTCAGGAACAGGGTCGATGTCGGGCAGAGGGATGATGTAGCCGCTGTCTGCACTCAGCCTCTGCTCGTCCAGGCTGCCTTCCCAGTCCTTCAGCTTGTCTTCCTCGTGTTTGTAGGTGACGCCGATGTAGGCGTTGTCCGAGTCCACGCGCATGCGCGCCACGGCAGGGTGGTCGCTCTTCAAGAAGTCCAGGTGAATCTTTTCGTAGCTCTGCAGATATGCGTTTCACGCGGTTAACCAAGTGTCACCCACTGAACTGCAGAAAGGACGCTCAGAACTATTATTTAACTGTCTGTGTTTCCAAGCTACCGCACAGATGCGGGGTTGAGACAACTGAAGGAGAGTCAGCTGTCAACTGTCACATCCCAGGGATGTGGGACACGGGGAAAGGACCACTGATGGCAGAGATCTCCTGCCATCCTACCAATGGGATCTCTCATTCTCCTTAAGATACAATGAGCCCCAGGGCACCTGGGTGGCTCAGTGGGTTAAGCGACTGACTCTTGGTTTTGGCTCAGGTCATGATCTCGCGGTTATTGAGTTTGAGCCCCGCACAGCACTGAGCCTGCTTGGGATTCTCTCTCTCTCTCTCTCTCTCTCTCTCTCTCTCTCTCTCTCTGCTCCTCCCCCACTCTCTCTGTCGCTCTCCAAATAAACTTGTTTTAAAAAAGATACAATGAACCCCTTCACTGAGTCAGTAGCTATGACTGGGTTCCCTCCCCACCCCCACCCACCCACCTCCATGCACACACACTCCCTTCTCTGGGACTAGCGGGGAGCCTTCTGGTCCCAATACATAGTCTCTTCAGGGCTTGGATGGGTCTCAATAAGAGGGGATAAGGACTTCCACTGAAAGCACCACCCCAGAAACCTTCCTGATCCTTAAACGTTGGAGCAATCTAACTCAAAACTTACAGAACTTGGATCTAAAAAGACTTCATTTTCCAGACCAATTCCAGTCTCTTCCCACCCATACATCTTACTTAACCAGCCAGGGCATCTTTGACTGAGCCACCATTAATTTCCTTTTGCCTCCTCATTGCCTCACTTATGGGAGTTGTAATGGGCAGTGAGATAATCAATAGACACAAGTGTTTAATGCCCAGTTCAGCATGCAACGACCTAACGTTGCTCCTCTATGAGAAGGACAAGCAATAGATATGAAGACTCTACATACTGGCGAACCTGAATCTTAGAAATTGCATTGATTATACAACTGTGTCTGGGGCTCCTTCACAGCATCTCGGCAGAAAGTTGTTTCATTTATTAACATATCCTGCTTGGCTCCATGAAATTACATTTGTTCCTTTGAACAATGCTTCCTATTCCGCAAAAAACCAGCTGGAGCCACAGATAACAGCTGAGGTTGTTCCTTCCAGTCAGCTGGTGAAAGCCAATTTCACATGGATTTAAGTGCATTCAAATTAGCGATTTAATGGCTGTGGATGCCCTGAGACTTCTAACTGCACGGTAGCTTCAGATACTCGAACATCTGGAGAATAAAGTGCTTACAGGTGTCGCACACTTGAGATAAAAGGGGAGCCCTGAGGAGAGGGGAGGGTTTTCATTCATCATCGCTACCAGGGGCCGGGGGAGCACGCCATGAAAGCCCTGGCCACTGGATCAAACAATCTTCCTCCCCTTTGGAAACATTCCTTTAAAACAGCGTTGAACTGTGCTGCTCGCTCGCGTGACTGCCTGCTCTTGACTTCTCCCTTTGCCCATGCCGTTCCACCCAGCTTGGAGGGGCCCAGACAAACCTTCTTATATTGTCCCGGCAACAGATTCTCCACAATCTCACTCAGGTGGTAAAAGGAGGGTCTCTTCTCCGGCTCACTGTGCCAGCACTTGACCATGATTTCATAGCTGCGGAAGCACACAACTCCGAGTGGGCACAGGGAGGAGTGTCAGGGCACCCCCGCCCCACCCCACACGCCCGCCGGGCATGAACGCAAGGCGCACGAGATGGGGAGGGGGCTCACACTTCACTGGTGGCGTGGTCAGGCTTGGCCATCCGGTACCCATTCTTGATCTTGTTGTAGAAAGTGGAATCCACCATCATGCCAGGGTACGGGGTGCCCCCTGAAAACCAAAGGGAACAACCAGGATTAACGAGCGTGCGTTACACTACTGAGACACTCGGGGTCATACAGCACCTACAGAACACATTTGGGGATCCCCACTTGGACTTCTGGTTCTTGCAAGGAAATGAAAGGTTACCATCTCCTTGACTTCACGGGCTTGCCCGGAATCGTAAAGGTAACCAGGACTTCTGGGTTGGTCAAGTCCAGACACCCTAGGCAAAGATGCTACATCTTAGGAAAAGCACACAAGTGTTTTTTAATGTTTCTGATCCCTGGATCTACACATACAAAGCAAAATAGAAAAGGAAGAGAAATTCTCAATCACTAAAGCCAAAAAAATTTTTTAAAAAAATCATTCTCACCAAAAATGTTTAATAATTAGAGCAAAAGTCAAAGCTGAGGCTTGAAATACCTAGGTGATTCTCTGCTTTTAGTAGACTGTGAGCCTCAGTTAAGCCACACACCGGGATGAGGCAGTGACATCCAAGCAGGGACAAATGGGATCGCAGAAGGAGACCAGGCAGGGAAGAAACCCTTTACTACCACATTAAGGTAACAGAATTCATGAAACATTTCTGTTTTTATGGCCACAGTCAGAACAAGCTTAGTTTCCTCTCTAAAGCCTTCCAAAACTACTCCAAAACTCCTTCCCCTTTTCTCTTCCATTACAATTTTAATCAGAACCACCCCATTTATTGCTATGTGTAAGTCTTATCTTATCCGAGATGAACGGTCAGAGGTCAGGGTCATGAATCACTCCTCCCTCAGGGCCCTCACCTGGCAGCACAGGGTACCTGTGTTGTTTGGGACCTGGTGACTGACGAACCCAATGACTAGGAGGCTCTTCTCCTCCAGAGAGATGATCAGGAAGGGGAATCACACTCTTTTCCTGGCCACACTTCTTTTCACCTGAGCCTCGATCACCACTGGTGAACCCACTTAACCCAAAGACCCTGTGAAAAAGCAGCTGGGGAGTGGGTGTGCTCAGGAACATTTCTAGTGGGAGAAAGTCATTCTAGCACAGCCCAAAGGAGAGGGGGGGGGCAAAGGCCAGACGTGAGGGTGCAGCCCCCCCAAAACTCCTGACTGTCTGCACGGGCATACTCCTGACACCAGAAGTGCTCAATGTGTGATTTAATCTGCCACAGTGCACTTGACTCACAGCAGGTATCTTAACATTGTTAACACCCTGGAGCCTGGAAAACACAGTGTTTCCCTCCCAGTGTTTTTCCAAAATGACCCAAGCGAGCAGAGATGTCAGGCCCGTACCAAGGGAAAAGATCTCCCAGAGCAGAATGCCGTAAGACCAGACGTCACTCAGCGTGGTGTAGAGGTTGTCGAAGATGCTCTCAGGAGCCATCCACTTCACAGGGAGAAAGGTCTGCATGGAAGGAGGGAGGAAATTAAATCCAGCATACGCACCAATGACCCACAGCAGCGGAAATAGTAGGGGTCCTTTTTGGACTAATAATAACTTGCACTGAGAACCTTGTCCACGTAAGTATCTCCCTGTGTTTTTTTGTCCAGGGCTGTGTTCTCCACCCTCGTGAGAGTGCCTGGCACCCGGTGGGTACTCGATAAATATTTCATGAATGATGGATAGTTGATGTGGCCTCTTAGGTCCTCCCAAGGAATAACATTTGAAAATATTTAATCCTGAATGTTTTACCCAAAAAGCGAAAGCCCTGACTGGACCAGTCTCTCTTATTTGCCGGTGTTCCTAGGAACAAAATTCGAAACAGATCCAGTGATCTGAGAACCAATTACATTACTGAATTTTAAGAAATTCATTTCCTATCACTATAAATATGATGTTATGATAATTTTGCAGCTTCTTTTGGGAGGCTGTACAAACTCCAGTGGAAATACTAAGACTGAAGCAGATATACAATATAAAGGAACCACATTAGCAACCTTCAGCCTTCTGAAATTCATGGGGAGATCACAGATTCATCAACTTTTTTTTTTAATGTTTATTTATTTTTGAGAGAGAGAGAGAGAGAGAGCGCGAGCGCGCGCACAAGTGGGGGAGGGGCAGAGAGACACAGACACAGAATCCAAAGCAGGCTCCAGGCTCTAAGCAGTCAGCACAGAGCCCAGCGCGGGGCTCGAATCCAACACATTAATAGCTAACACTTGCTGAGGGCTCGTGTGTGCCAGGCACTGCCCTAAGCATTTAACTTAAAGTCACTGACTGAATCACCCAAGGCAACCCAGGAGATGGGTACTATTATCAGGTCGCTGTGACCGACAGGGAAACCAAGATACAGAATGGTCAAGTCACTTGCCCCAAATCCCCACAGTAGTAAGCGCTGGAACCAGTACTCACACCCAGGCAGTCTGGCTGCAGACCTTGTGCTTTCTGTATTGGTCCCAGGAGCCCATTCATGAATCTTGCGGGCTCCACATTAAAATATGGACGCTGGGGACGCCTTGGTGGCTCAGTCGGTTAAGCGTCTGGCTTTTGACTTCGGCTCAGGTCATGATCTCATGGGATCAAGCCCGGCGTCGGGCTCTGCTCTGACAGCATGGAGACTCCTTGGGATTGCCCCTTTCCCTCTCTCTCTCTCTCTGCCCCTCCCCTACTTGCACATGCACACGTACATGCTCTCTTTCTCTCAAAATAAATAAATTAACTTTAAAAAAAATGTTTAAGGGGCACCTGGGTGGCTCAGTCAGTTAAGCGTCCGACTTTGGCTCAGGTCATGATCTCAAGATTCGTGGGTTTGAGTCCCGTGTAGGGCTCTTGTGCTGACAGCTCAGAGCCTGGAGCCCGCTTCGGATTCTGTGTCTCCCTCTCTCTCTGCCCCTCCCCTGCTCATGCTCTCTCTCTCTCTGTCTCAAAAATAAATAAAACATTAAAAAAATTTTTTTTTTTAATATTTAACAACAAATATGGACACTGAATGGCCAGAAGCAATGCCTAGTTTCAGAGCTTCAGTGAGGAAAGGTGAGCGAGTCAAACGGGGCGAAAGAGCACGTACGCTGCCTTTGGACACGTAGTTTGAATCGTGCATGATGTCCCTGGCCAGGCCAAAGTCACAGATCTTCACGATTTTCCCTTGCGCCAGGAGGACGTTGCGAGCAGCCAGGTCCCGGTGGACACACTGCGTGGGAAAGGAAGAAACAACAGAGTCTGTCCATCTGCCACCAGACCACCTCACCCCTGCAAGGTTGGCCACTTCGTGGTGGTGCTTGGGGCTGCCCGGGACACCTCAGGGAGGCTGTCCTGGAGCAAAGAGCTCACGGCCTGCAGGCTCTCATCCCGGCCACCCCCACGAAGGAGAAGGCTCTGGAGCAGAGTAGACGCCTGACGAGACCGGACGCCCCGCCACACTTCGGGGAAAGGGAAGGGAGAAGCAAGCAGCCGTTGCTACAAGCCTCTGCCAGGCCTACCACGCTCCAGGCCCGGATCTACAGAGAACTCCATTCCGGGAACATACTCACATTTTTGGAAGCCAAAAATTCCATCCCTCGCGCCACTTGATAGGTAAAGCTCAACAAATCCAGCAGAGTCAGGCCTTCTGAGTTATCGTCCGAAAGGAGGTTTTTGACTTCCGAGTCTGCAGGAAAGGAATTAAGTGTGTTGGTGCTGGAGGACAGCGTGAAACGTCACCCACGGGGGGCTCTCCCACAGGGCTGCGCAGGCTTGTCCAAAGAACAAATCTAAAATTATTTTCCTATAGTGTTTCCAGACCTCGCAGGTGGGGACGCAAACCACACAGAGGTTCTACCGTTAAAAAGAAGTATGCCTGCAGAAATATATATCTGGGGTGTGTGTGTGTGTGTGTGTGTGTGTCCATAGGAACCAGTCTAATGGGGTCTCACACATATTTTGTTGTTTGCCTCCTATATTTCTTTTTTCAACCTTAGTTAGCAAGTCAAATAGTCACCTTTAAATCTTACGGGATGAATATACATGAGGGCCCTTCGAAAAAGTAGCTTCTGGGGTGCCTGGGTGGCTCAGCCCGTTAAGCATCTGACTTTGGCTTAGGTCATGATCTCACGGTCTGTGAGTTCGAGCCCCACGTCAGGCTCTGTGCTGACAGCTCAGAGCCTGGAGCCTGCTTCATTTGGATGGATTCTGTGTCTCCTTCTCTCCCTGCCCCTCCCCCACTTACACTCTGTGTGTGTGTGTCTCTCTCTCTCTTTCTCTAAAAAATAAATGACCGTTAAAAAAAAAAAGTAGCTTCTAAGAATTGCCTTTCTCTTTTCTTGTTAAAGCCACCTTCATAGTATTTGGCTTCTTTCCTGTATTAAAGCAAGCCCCAGTCAGACTAGAGGGAACGATCTTAAAGGTCAGTGCCATTGACTCTGCGTTTAGTTCCTTTTGCAACTTGTCCACTTTGCCCAGTTAGTCCCCTCTGGAAGGGTCCCAGGGTTTTCGAGGAAGGAGGTAATCTAGGCCAGCCGTTCTCATTTCTTTCTGAACGCTTTCAGGCAAGTGAAGAGTAGTGCAACCATTCATATTTTTCCAGCCAGCCAGAAGAAGGCCAGAAATCAGGGGCGTGCCTGCCAACAGGGCCCGGGCTGAGCATGAATCAGGTTCCCCTGACATCTGGAGCCAGGTCCAGCCTGGGAAGCAATGTAAACTATTTTTAACAATACGGGAGGGGAGAGGAAGTACTGTTCCGACAGCTCTCATTGGCTAATCTTTTAAAAGGGCTTGGAAGTTCCCCCATTTGGCAATGAGGAGTGAATGGAACTTGGAACTGCAGCAATGGAAAATAGTCTCATGTATGGAGCTTTGCAAAACAAGCACATTCTTTTTTTAAATGGATTTGTACCTTTCACTGAAGAACCCCGCAAGCATGCAGAGCATATCAGTGATTTACAAAATAATTTCCATGGCAGCTCAACACTTTTTTGCATTGACCAAGGGGAGGGCCCAGGCCCAGGAACACAAAATCGAGAGACTGGTCAACCTCAGACCCAGCAGGACGTCCTCCCCTCTCCAAGCCTGGGATTAGACGGGGACCTGGAAGGGTCTCCCCGCAGCAGAAGTGGGGTAGTCCATCTGCTATGGGCATCGGTTAGGCTCCCTGGAGTTCACAAATCAATGCCACTATGCCACATGTTCATCTGTTTTGAAAGATTAGACGGGATCTTCCTTCAAACAACGTTCAGTACAAACACTCAACACCCTTGTCAGAAAATATAACCTTAAATTGTCTACCTTCCAGCTTCTATCACAAAGTGGATATTAGCAAAGCCAAAAGCAAGGGCTACTGAACTCATAGATATCAGAGACTTATGTGATTAAAAATTTTTAAATACTACTGGGAACCAATACAAGGTAGCCAACTTTTTTTTTTTCAATATATGAAATTTATTGTCAAATTGGTTTCCATACAACACCCAGTGCTCATCCCAAAAGGTGCCCTCCTCAATACCCATCACCCACCCACCCCTCCCTCCCACCCCCCATCAATCCTCAGTTTGTTCTCAGTTTTTAAGAGTCTCTTATGCTTTGCAAGGTAGCCAACTTTTAAATTTGCCAAGTAAGGGCACTGAGGGGGGAAAAAAACATCAATTACCCCCATACTTTCATTAAAACACACACACACACACACACACACACAAACATACACACACAAACACCAAAAAAAGGAAGATCGTTATATCAGAATAAATAATTCCTTAGAAGTTTTACATTTCAAGTAAATGAAAATGCATTGCATTAAGTTCGTCTTTATTCTTGTTCTTCCTTTCAAGTCATAGCCCAGAAACTTCTGAAGACACGTCACAGACCCACTTGTGCAAACCTGCATTTAGGGACCACAGCCTCACAGTCTGACTTACCCCACCTGCTCACCTTCCTCTGAGAATTGACCACTATCCGAAAGTAGAGCATGCCTATGAAACCCTCTGCAAGCCAAAATGGCATAAAGCAAAGAAGCAAATCCTCTTTGGATTGGTTTCTCTCGGCAGGCGAAAACAAATACTCACGTGGGCCTTTCATAAAAGCAGAGTGGCACGAACAAAACTTGCGGAGAGCAGGGGATATCTGAATCGTTAAGGCACTAGAAGAGGCAAAGAGGACACACTGACACTTTTACCTGATGTAGATTTCTTCTTATACGAGGCCGGGCGATCATACAGCGATCTCTGGATGTCCGAGTATTTAGAAACCTCTTTCCTTTCCAGCATGGGGACGTACTGTGTGGTATCAGCTTGCTTCATGTCCATATAGTCACCATTGTTTTCAAAAGATAAAATAACGTAACTGTAAAAACAGGAAAAGAAACCTGATTCAGGGTGCCCCTCGGGGGTGGTCATTCAACATTCAGTAGGGGACCACCAGGTGCCTACCGCGTGCAAGGTAGTGTGGTGAGTAGGGGGGCGGCCGGGGTGAGCAAAAGCAAAACCAGCGTGTACCCTTCACGTGGGGTGGTCTGGTAGATGAGATGAGCATTAATCAGTAATCACACAAACACACGGGTCATCTACTCAGGTGTGTCTGTCCTTATTCTTGCTCTGTTTTACAATAAACAGGCCACAAACCCGGACCACACGACCACATGGCTCGGGCAGATGTTTCCTGCTACTCCGTAAATTCAGTGCCAGTTTGGTGGCCGTCGAGTAATTCGATACAAAGGGAACTTGTACCTTCCGATCTTACGGAACTTGAAATCTACAGAGATCTTTATAGCCACCTGTAAGTTCCTGCAGTTACGATCACTACCACTGGCTTGATTCATAGCTGCAATTACGGGTCTTAAGTGGAACACACAAAAACAGCAAACTGGCCCCCAGAATGAGTCCAACTTTTGCTTCCATTCAAACCTCTCAGTTAGGCCTCCTCAGGTGATATCTGGCCCAAAACACCAGCACCGTGTCCTGGGATGTACCGGCACGTGTCACCATCACGGGATGATGGGCAGGGGAGCTGAACTCTTGCCACCTGCCGGCCCTGGATCTGCAGACGTGGATTCTATCGCGACGTGGGTTCTCCCCACTTGTAACACAACGATTCACAGCAACGTGTCCCTCTGCACCCACCTCCGTGTGCTTTCATCAGCAGGGTTCAGCCCAAAAATGTCCAACTCTTTCTTTGGCTTCTCTGGGTGTCGGCTCAGGAAGCTGTCCCTATTCTTATGCAAATAGTTGACCAAATCCCCATAGAAGCAGTACTCCGTGATGATGTAAATAGGGCCTGTGGGAACCAAGGCCAGTTTAGAAATGGGTATGAAAATGAAGAAGAGAAAAGTCATGAAATGCTGTGCGCGCTGGCGAGAGATATCGCTCAAAAACAATGAGCTTCCATTCAGTGGAATCCAGGCAACTCCATTCACGGACTTATACTTGTGGGCATGTTTGCAGGGAGAGAAGGAGGGTTTAAAAAAGTCTGGACAGGGGCGCCTGGGTGGCTCAGTTGGTTAAGCGTCCGACTTCGGCTCAGGTCACGATGTCACTGTCCGTGAGTTTGAGCCCCGCGTCGGGCTCTGTGCTGACAGCTCAGAACCTGGAGCCTGTTTCGGATTCTGTGTCTCCCTCTCTCCGACCCTCCCTCGTTCATGCTCTGTCTCTCCCTGTCTCAAAAATAAGTAAAACATTAAAAAAAATTAAAAAAAATAATAAAATAAAAAAGTCTGGACAGGGGAGCCTGGGTGGCTCAGTCAGGTAAGCATCTGACTCTTGACTTTGCTCAGGTCATGATCTCACAGTCATGAGATCACTTGGGAGGCTCTCTCTCTCTCTCTCTGCCTCAAAATAAGTAAACTTTAAAAAACAAAAACAAAAAAGGGGGGTGCCTGGGTGGCTCAGTCGGTTGAGCGTCTGACTTCAGCTCAGGTCTTGATCTCACAGTTTGTGAGTTCAAGCCCCACGTCAGGCTCTCTGCTGTCAGTGCAAAGCCTGCTTCGGATCCTCTCTTCCCCTTTTTCTCTGCACCTCTCTCTCTCTCTCTCTCAAAAATAAATAAACATTAAAAAAAAAAAAATCCTGGGCAGTCTTCCCAACTATAGATCTATAAAAGATCCCTACCCCCAGGTCAGGAAACCTACCTGACTTGGTGCAGGCCCCCAGCAAGTTCACAATGTTTAAATGGGGCCCCAGGTGAGTCATTATCTTCAGTTCCGACATGAGAGCTTGTTTTTCACTGGATCTGGCTGTGGCTGTTGAAGAAATAAATCACATATCAGTTCAACTGATTTACTTCCCAGAAAAAGCCAGCAACATGGCTTTAATCCTGTGATTGGATATCATTTTATTTAGCGAAGGGTCTAAAAGAGAAACACATAGTGACTTGGTCTAGACTGATAACTAATCCCAAGTCTTCAGGGAAAAAAGAAGTCACCAAAAATAACAACCCTTGATTTTCCAACGTACAGGCAACAAGAATAATTTAAATAACCCGACTGAGAAAACAGTCTAACTACCCATGAAACCTGGAGTCGAAAGAACCAAGATCTAGTCCTAAGTTTGGCATTTACTGGCTGTGGGGTTTGGAGCGATTCACTTACTATCTCCATTTTCGAAGAAATCCCAGGATGGGGCACTTACGTTTTAGCATCTTTACTGCTACTTTCATGACAGGCTGGGACCGGCTCAATCCATAGGCAGTTCCTTCGACCACTTTCCCGAACGCACCAGATCCCAGGATACGACCTGTGGGTGATCAGAACCACTAACTCAGGCAGACGGTGGTGTCCCCTCAGTTCTAGTCCCCCTGGCCAGTGCTCGCGGGGGCACAGCGGGGGCATTCTTCCAGCGTGGAGTAAGCATAATGATTCCTCCTAGTCACCATGTCGAGACCAGCACCGAACCCACGGGGAAGGACATTAGCACGATTGCTTTTGTCAAATAACATTTGCAAGGAAAAGGAAAATGCAGGGAGGAATAAGGAGGGTGCAGCTCTCCCTGCGGTGAGCATCCTGTCGGCTAGCTCCAGCGCTGGGCCAGACTGCAGGCTCCCATGTGCTCGTTTTCTGTGGCTCTCACCCAAAGCCCCCTGCCTCGCTACCCTTCTGTTCTCCACAGGCATCTTTTGCATCAATAAGTCCTTATCCACTGGAAAGACTGCAGCATTCAAGATATCGCTGATTCCGAGGAATGACGAAGTAAACTTCAGGCTGGTGTCCTAGCTGCCTGGTTGTCAGAAAGCCCAGGCACAACAAAGGCTCAACACGCCCTGGGAGCAAAAGGAAATGGAAGCTGCTGTCTCCACTCTGAAAGAGCTCACAGTCTAAATCTTTTTTAAGGTTTTATTTTATTTTTTGAGAGAGACAGAGAGAAAGAGAGAGAGACAGACAGCCCAAGCGGGGAGGGGCAAAGAGAGAAGGAGACACAGAATCGGAAGCAGGCTCCAGGCTCTGAGCCGTCAGCACAGAGCCCGACGCGGGGCTTGAATCCACAAACACAAGATCATGACCTGAGCCAAAGTCAGACACCTAACCGACTGAGCCACTCAGGTGTCCCCAAAGAGCTCGCAGTCTAAAAAGGAATGCTTCCCAGAGTGGCCAGCCCCACCACGCAGAGCCAAACCAGGAAAAGACTCAGCTCATAAGGGACTAATAGCCAGAAGTAACTCTTTTTTTTTTTTTAATGTTTATTGATTTTGTGAGAGAGAGAGAGAGAGAAAGAGCACATGTGCCAGCAGGGGAGGGGCAGAAAGAGGGGGAAAGAGAGAGAGAATCCCAGGCAGGCTCTGTACTGTTAGCACAGAGCCCGAGGTGGGGCTTGAACTCACAAACCATGAGATCATGACCTGAGCCGAAGTCAAGAGTTGGACGCTTAACCTACTGAGCCACCCAGGCACCCCGGCCAGCAGCAACTCTGACTGAATGTTTTCACTGTCGGAAGCTGCACCCAGAAAGGTACTGCTTCCCTAGCAACCTGGAAATACACAGGAGCAGAGAGAGACATAGAAATGCCTCTTAGCATATTAGGGATGTCGCCCTTTTCCACCACATTTTATTACTTTAAGTTCCTCGCTCCATTTTGTAAAATTAGGGGGTGGTGGTGGGGTGGGACTGGCAGCAGAGAGAGATAATAAAGAAAGCTAAATTCCCAGCTGTAGTATTTGAACTTGGAAGTAGCTAGGATACCATATTTGATTTCAGCTTAAGTAAGTCTCTAAGAAGACCTAACCTTGCCATACTCTGGAATCAGACAAGTGGATAATTAAACACTGCCTCTGGCATCCTCCGAAGTACATACCGTTAGCATATTCCTGATGACACAACTTCTAGCTCTTTCATTTGTCTTTGTCTTGTTTTCATTCATTCTGAATATGATTTAAAGTTAAAAAAAACCCCTTGGACTAAAGCTTCATGTAGTTGGTCTCAGCCCAAGATTGCAATAGTTGAGAAGTTGGCTTGATTATTTTTACACGTTCCGCTTTGAAAAGTACCTATTTTATTTATTTTGAGAGAGAGAGAGAGAGAGAGAGAGCAGGGGAGGTGCAGAGAGAGGAAGAGAGAGAATCCCAAGCAGGCTCCAGCCGGTCACCGCAGAGCTCGACGCAGGGCTCGAACCCACGAACCTTGAGATGATGATCTGAGCCGAAATCAAAGAGTCAGACACTCAACTGCCTGAGCCACCCGAGCACCCCCAAAAAAGTACCTATTAAATATGTATATTCTAAAGAAGTATCTAATACATCCTCAGAATGTACTGGATTAAAATACCCTTTGTGGTTGTCCTCATTCGTTTCTCATCTCTTTTCGGTCACCGAAATTCGCCTCATTTTCAATTTGTGTCATTCCCAAAGCAAAGCCATTTTGATTGTTATCTTTGGCAGGACCTCCTCATATTCTCTTCTCCTCTTGTAAAATTTTCTTTAACCATAATTTGCTACAGGACAAGATTTAAAAAAAAAAAAAAAACCCAAAAACTACTGCGGTGATGCAATTAACTCATTTTCAAGACAAAAATACTTCTGACGGCCAATTTCCATTGCCTAGCTCTTGCTAAGCAAGCCCAGATCCCTTATTCCTGCACAAGGCTATAAAAAGTAAAGTTAAGTAGAAATCAAAAGGGAGTCTTGGGAGATCAGCCGGGTAGGCGCTTACCAAGCACTAGTCCATCTCTTGGAAACTCCCATCTAGAGTCATAAGGCAGCTGCATCGGGTCCACGTAAATATATTCATGTCCATCGGGGCTGATCGATTCAATGACCCTCCAACGAATTTCATACCTCGGTTTCTGTAAATGACCGGGACAACTAGCTGGTGAATTACCAAAGTCCAAAGGCACCAAAGCTTAACTACAGCAAGGCGACCACACACAGTAGAACCGAGCGACACTTTCGTTCAACACGTAACGACTGAGCTCCTTCTCTGTGCCAAGCACTGAACTAGACTGCGCTGCTCCTTGTTCGTATCTTTCGTTCTCTGAAGAAAATATCTACCTGTTTCCAAATGACAACCAGGACAATGAGGGAGATGATCACAATCACCAGCAGGACCAGGACTGCAGCCGCCACTGTGAGTTCAGAACGCAGCGCTGGAGGAGAAAGAGGCATGGTGAAGAATTCGCACAAATGTGCCAGAGCGCAGGAAGGCGAGGGGGGGGGGTGTGCCTGGGCCGGAACTCTCACACCACTGGTGGCAAAGCAGGAGGCTGCTTGGCTTATTTTAGGGATGGGCGATAGCATCTCTCCATCACCTACACTCATGAAACCAGTCCAGTCTCTTCCCTTAGCAGAGAAAGGGACAAAATTCAATCAACTCTGTGAAAGTGCACAAAACTGCGCAAAATGCCATACTTCCTCCAAGGGTGCCGCAGCATTAACATTCTAGACAGAATGTGAACTGGGGATATAAAGACTGACAAATGACACTGAACGCTGCGTAAGTTCAGTTTATTTTGAAAGGCTGCAGTGTGTTTCTATCACTTCTGGCTTCATTATTATTATTATTATTATTTTTAAGAATTCAACCTGTCTCAAGGGTTGTAAGGAGCAACAAGGCAGAAGATGCTCCTTCCCCTCACCACCCCTCCCCTCCCCCCCTCAGACTAAAGAGACTGAGCAGCTATCCTGTTAGACAAGCACAATGCCTAGGATGCTTCTGCGAGATGCAGTTTGGGGTCAAAATCTGAAAGAAAAGGGCTCCCATATGGATGCCCAGAGAAGGCCCTTTGAGAGCTTTCGGAGCTGAATTTCTGCCTTGGGGCCTTCATTCCTTTAGAACCCCATCTGGGACTCGAAGTTCTGGCTGAGGGAGGAAGGGCTGGGCTGACGTCTAAGAGCAACTCACTGGGAGCCACCAGCTTCAGCTCTCGGTTCTCGGCTCCAAGAAGATTCTTGGCCAGGCATCGAACGGCGATGGTCTCCTCCACTCTGGTGAATGTCACTCGGCCCTCCACAGTACTCCTGTCCCGGCGGTGGACCTCCGTGATGATGTTCGAGATGTTGTTCGCCAAAACCGTCCATGAAGTTTCGTTATTACATCTGGAGAGAAAGAGGACATCAGTGTAGAGCCAATTATCGGGATAATGGAGGTGACTGAAGCATTGAGACTCCTCTAAGGTGGCAAGCAGTTCTGACCTTGCCTACATTTGGGGGTGCTACAGGTTGACTTTCTCATTTTATGCACATAATAACGCTAAAACTTGTTTGCACACGCCCAAGAGAGAATAACCTATAGGTGGATAAATGAAAGGTAACTGTTGAAAGGTACACATAGGTCAACCTACAAGTTAACTAACTTGGATTTAAATTAAAAAAAAAAAAAAAAAAAGAATAGGGGCACCTGGGTGGCTCAGTCGGTTAAGCATCCGATTTCGGCTCAGGTCATAGTCTCACAGTTCGTGAGTTCGAGCCCCGCATTGGGCTCCTGTGCTGACAGCATGGAGCCTGGAGCCTGTTCCAGATCTTCTGTCTCCCTCTCTCTCTGCCCCTCCCTGGCGCACTCACTCCCTCTCTCTCCTTTCTCTCTCTCTCAAAAATAAAATAAAAGCATTAAAAAAAATAATTTTAGGGGCGCCTGGGTGGCGCAGTCGGTTAAGCGTCCGACTTCAGCCAGGTCACGATCTCGCGGTCCATGAGTTCGAGCCCCGCGTCAGACTCTGGGCTGATGGCTCGGAGCCTGGAGCCTGTTTCCGATGCTGTGTCTCCCTCTCTCTCTGCCCCTCCCCCGTTCATGCTCTGTTTCTCTCTGTCCCAAAAATAAATAAAAAACGTTGAAAAAAAATTTTTTTTTAAAAATAAAAATAAAAAAATAATAATTTAAAAAAAAAGTTGACTGTTAGGAAGTACACGAGGTAGAAATAAGTTCAATCAAATATAACTACCAATCCCAAGTCTTGACCCCATGAGCAAACGGAACAGTTCCACCTCAAGAATGTTTAGGGGCACCTCGGTGGCTCAGTCGGGTGAGCGTCCAACTCTTGATTTGGGCTCAGATTATGATCTCATGGTTTGTGGGGTGGAGTCCTGAGTTGGGCCCTGAGCTGACAGCATAGAGCTTGCTTTGGATTCTCTCCCTCTCTCTCTGCCCCTCTCCTCCACTCACTCTCGCAAATAAATAAATTAATTTGAAAAAAATAATGTTTAACTATCCCCATTTTCCACCCCTTGAAAAAGCCTGGCTCCGTCCTTTTCTCTCCACTTGCACTGTCAACAGCCCGTAAGATGTCACAAGGTTTGGAGTGATCCCTGGCTGAGTTACAAGACCTAGATTCCAGCTTTCGTCAAAATCTAAGTCCAGGCTCTCAGCCCCAAGAAGGGGAAGGTCCAGGAGTCTCAGCCTCCAGCAGAAACAGTCGAGGCAAGGCTTCTGAACACAACCAGTCACCACGGGTCAAAGTGTGACCATGTTGCTCAAGTGCCCATCATGGAAGGTTCACAAATGGGGGGTACAGGAGGAACCGGTGGGGTAACTCCTGCCAAACAGCAGGCAGGCAAATGACGTGAGCAGTCACATGGGCAATATTTTCGTTTACGTTCCCATGCCAGTCTAGCTACCAAATAAAGTTCACCATATAAGAAGTGAAAGGTGAAGAGGGCCAGGATAGTAAAAATCCTCTTATCGCTGTAGTCCTTTAAATTCGTCTTCTTTTCTTTCATTTCTTTAAATTTTTGTAAGCATTTTTAAATTTATTTTTGAAAGACAGAGAGAGATAGAGCGTGGGCAGGGGAGGGGCAGAGAGAGAGGGAGACACAGGATCCGAAGCAGGCTCCAGGCCCTGAGCTGTCAGCAGAGAGCCCGACGTGGGGCTCGAATCCAGGAACCGTGAGATCATGACCTGAGCTGAAGCTGGAGGCTTAACCAACTGACCCACCCAGGCGCCCCCATCTTCTTTTCTGATTAGGGACCTTTTGAGAATCTGGTGAGAGCCATGGACCTTCTCCTTACGTCTCTTCACGACCACACAAATGCACATGCATATATAACGTGCACATGTGCACACCAGGCCCAGGTTTCAAACCCTACCTTGTAGTTTATGAGACTTAGGCCAAGTAAGAATCACAAATACAAAAAACAACAACAACAACAACAAACAAGAAAATGACCAGCAAGAGAAAGAAAATGCATTTGAAGTTCTTCCTATCAAGGAGGAAACATTCTGACCACACATGGAAAAGAAACATCTCGTTTCCGTACTTCTTAATATCCTTGCAAATCATCCACTCGATATCAGGAAGAGGTGTCCCTTCTGCTGTGCATCTCACAGTCTGTCCCCCGGTGGAGCCATGGTGGTCGTCGACCAAGTCCAGAATAGACGAGGGAACTGCAAGAAGGGAAAAGAAATCAGAATGGGATGGCCTGTGTCCCAGAACTCCCGTGAAACACAAGTTCAGAACTTGTCCACGTGGCACTTGAACCTACAGAGCAAGTAACCGCCCAAGAAGGGGCTGAAATAATGCTCCAGTTCGGGCAGACCCACTTGGTTAAGAGCATTTTCACAGTTTCAGTGTTTGGGGATTTGTACCCTGTGGTGTTTGAAATCTGGAGTGAGGAAAGCAAAAAGCCCCTGTGGTTATTTGGCTTAAAAGGCAAAGAGGGCTCTTAAAATTGTATTACAGCTTGGGGTTCGACTAATGGATTCAGCTAGAGTATAATCTAAAGCAGCATCTACCAAAGTGCCTCTGTGGAATGTGACTACGTTTTAAAGATTAAAAAAAAATTTTTTTTTAATGTTTATTTATTTCTGAGACAGAGAGACACAGAGCATGAGTGGGGGAGGGGCAGAGAGAGAGGGAGACACAGAATCCGAAGCAGGTTCCAGGCTCTGAGCTGTCAGCACAGAGCCCGACGCAGGGCTCGAACTTACAGACCGTGAGATCATGACCTGAGCCGAAGTCGGTCGCTCAACTGACTAAACCACCCAGGTGCCCCTAAAAGACTTTTTTTAATCCATGATCAAATAATTAGACTTTTTTTAAGATTGTATTTTTAAGTAATCTCTACACCCAATGTGGGGCTCAAGTCCATGACCCCAAGATCAAGAGCTGCATGCTCTACTAATGGAACCAGCCAGGCGCGCCCCTGTGGTCAAACAAACTAGAAATATGCTAACACCTCATCACAGATTTACTGCGAGGGTCAACTGAGCCCACCTAAGACAGTCCCTGGCACACGGTAGGCACCTAAGTAAACAGGTGCTGAGCCTGAACGTAAACAGACTCAGGCACTCCCTCCTGCTAAGGGCTATTGTCCAATATCTTCAAGGGAAGCTAAGCAAAAAGGCTAAAAGTCTCCGGAACAATCTAAAGATCATCTGGACAAAAAAAAAAAAAAAAAAAAAGCATCATTTTCCTCTTCCCAGAACTGGAGGTGCCAGACTGAGAAGCAGGTGGTGTTGTAACCTAGGAATTCCCCAGTCAGGGTGCTTCAGAGCAGAGCCGGGAACTTCCCAGAACTGCGTGAATTCATTAAGCCCAACAAAGCTTTCCCTGACACGTGACATCTACACCCCCTGCTTCTCCCATGAAGTGTTGCTTTTCTCTCCACGACCTGGGCGAATAGTGCCAAACCCTCCCTGGGGGACACCCGTGCACTTATTCCCTGAGCTGACATTACCTTTGTACTGCCCTTACACACCTTGCGTTAAGAGTTCGAAAGTATAGCTCTTCACGTCATCTTCATTTTGGACGACAATAGTGTAATGGCCACTGTCTTCTTCCTTCGCACGGATCAGCTTTAATTTGCTTCGATACCTGACAAGAAAAGTACTCTGTCTCAGCAGGTCGTAACCAAATAGATTCCAGCCATTCAAGCAGTTACCATGTTCAATTTAAATTTTGTTTTTGTAAAAAAAAAAAAAAAAAAGGAAAAACAACTTATTTTCTTGACCACATCATCACTTTTCTGGGATTTTCGGTGCACTTTCTACGTGTTGAAGGTCTGACTTATAGACACTTAATTTTTTTTTTTTTTTTTTTAAGTAGGCTTCATGCGCAACATGGAGTCCAACACAGGCTTGAACTCATGGCCCTGAGACCAAGACCTGAGGTGAGATCAAGAGTCAGGCACTTAACCAACTGAGCCAACCGGGCACCCCAACACTTAATTCTTTTATTTTTCTTTTATTTATTTTTCTTTAACATTTATTTACTTTTTGAGGGAGAGAAAGACAGTGCGAGCAGGCAAGGGGCAGAGAGAGAGGTGTCAGCACAGAGCCTGGAGCCAGGCTTGAACCTACGAACTGTGAAATCATGACCTGAGGTGAAGTCGGACGCTTAACCAACTGAGCCACCCAGGTGCCACCGACACTTAATTCTTAAACAGAAGACCAGACATCTTGAGATGAGAGATAGCTTATGTGGCTAGAACACTGATCAGCTCTGGTAAGGCCTGACTTCTGAATGAAAGTAGACATATCCCACCAACTTCCTTTTAAAAAAAAAAAAAAACTTCATGTTTACCTTTTAAAAAACACTTGCTTCTCCTACATATCCATCATTTAGGTGGTTCAGCCAAACAATGGGCCACCATTGGAAGAAACAATGAGGACATGGTCTATAAACTCATATGGAGAGGTCACCAGGGTATAACATTCCTACTCATTGGTATTTGCTTAAAGAAACTCTGGAAGGTTTCAGAAGAACCTAGTGAAACTAATAGAGGTATTTTTCTGCGTGGGGAGGCAGGGGGACCTGGGAAAATGGTGACAGGACGGAGTGAGGCTTCCTACAATGCACTGTCTTGATGTCCGAATGTTTTGAATGCATAAGATTCCATCACCTATTAAAAATAAATACATTAAGGGGCACCTGGGTGGCTCAGTCGGTTGAGTGTCCGACTTCAGCTCAGGTCACGATCTTGCAGTCCGTGAGTTTGAGCCCCGCGTCAGGCTCTGGGCTGACGGCTCAGAGCCTGGAGCCTGCTTCCGATTCTGTGTCTCCCTCTCTCTCTGCCCCTCCCCCATTCATGCTCTGTCTCTCTCTGTCTCAAAAATAAATAAACGTTAAAAAAAATTAAAAAAAAATAAATACATTAAGAAACTCCATTTCTTCATACTTTACTAAAGGGAAGTTTCCCCTAAAGACTTCTTACGTGTGTTATAAATGACATTTGGCTCTATGTATGTACATCAATAAAGTACTGGCCCATTTGATTTCTTTTCCTTCTTTATAAAACATCACAGCAGGAAAAGGCAACGGGATGGAAGGGGGAGAGTGCTGGTCAGGAAGCGAGGAGACCTTGGGCATTACTGCAATTCTCTATGTGTCAGCTTCCTTATGTGTAGCAGGGGATACCTGTATGCATAGTGCACTGTCATTTTCAGAATTAGTTAAATGAAATTATATGTGTGAAAGCATCTTGAGGGCTCAGAAGTACCCTGTAAACGTCGTCTAGCCCCAGATGCTGGGCACCAGCACGGGGGGCAAGAGCACACACTGGGCTGGCTTTTCCTCTGCTGCACCATGCTGGACAGGCTTCAGGCCTGGACTTCCTGAGTGAGTCCCCACAGGTGCTCCTGGCTACGCGTCACCGAACAGTCCTCTCACTCAAGGCCTACACCTGCTCAGCCAAGAAAACTGGTGGATCCCCTGGTTCTAAGCTTCAGGAAGCCAGACACCCCGACCTCACTCTCCCTCCTCACACTCCCTGGCCCACAATGGGAACAGTGGTATGTCCTAGAGGGACTCTTGAATCACTGCAACAGGCAGCTTTTCCGAACCTCTCGTTGGTGAGCTTTGCTCGGTCATTACTATTGATTATGGCTCGCGTATAGCACTCCTACAAGCGTCTAAGTGTTAGCTGTGCCAGAATTACCCTGTTCCTCTCTGGCCTCACACCTAATGGAAAGTTTAGCACTGCCCACCTCTTTGCACACCCTCATTTCATGTCATCAGAAAACCTTCCAGATTCGGTATTCACCACTTTTTCCATCGCTGTTCCACAGAGGCTGTAAAATTCCATTTTCTCAGATACCACTTCTCAACTGCACATGGGATTTAGTTCAGGAAGAAGAAAGCAAATCCCAAGATTAAGTGAACGGACGAGAAGGGTTCTTCCCCTCTTCCCTGAAGGCTGGAAATCGAGGACTGCCCTGTGTCTCCCTAGGACGGCTTCTGAGGACAGCACAGTGTGGGAGCAGCTGGTCCCTCAAGATGTACTTTCTGCTCTAGGATTCTAATCAGAGCTTAAAACTAATCTGCGAGGGACCTCAAAATGTCATCAGATCTAATTCCTTGCCTTGAAGCACATAAGGTTTTATTAATGGGAATGCAAGCTGGTGCAGCCACTCTGGAAAACAGTATGGAGGTTCCTCAAAAAAATAAAAATAGAACTGCCCTACGACCCAGCAATTGCACTACTAGGCATTTATCCATGGGATTCCGGTGTGCTGTTTCAAAGGGACACATGCACCCCATGTTTATAGAAGCACTATCGACAACAGCCAAAGTATGGAAAGAGCCCAAATGTCCACTGATGGATGAATGGATAAGGAAGATGTGGTATATATATACAATGGAGTATTACTCGGCAATCAAAAAGAAGAAATCTTGCCATTTGCAACTACATGATGGAACTGGAGGGTATTATGCTAAGTGAAATTAGTCAGAGAAAGACAAAAACCATAGGACTTCACTCATATGAGGACTTTAAGAGACAAAACAGATGAACATAAGGGAAGGGAAACAAAAATCATATAAAAACAGGGAGGGGGACAAAGCAGAAGAGACTCATAAATATGGAGAACACACAGAGGGTTGCTGGAGGGGTTGTGGGAGGGGGGATGGGCTAAATGGGTTAAGGGCCACTAAGGAATCTACTCCTGAAATCATTGTTGCACTATCTGCTAACCAATTTGGATGTGAATTTAAAAAAATAAAAAGTAAAACAAATTAATAAAAAAAAATAAAAAATACTAATAATAAAATAATAAAAATTAAAAAATAAGGTATTATTAACCCTACATTACAGAGGAGGAAACTGAGGCTGAGGTGACTTAACTCCACCCCTAGTTAAGAGATGAGAGCGATATACTATTTTATCAGAGGGCAGGGATCCAAACTATAGTCGTTGTACATTTTCTCCAAACCAAATCTGGCCAGACTCTACCCTTATTTCCTGTGGAGGCCTCGCTAGGGCAGATGTGTTTCAAATTAAACCAGTAATGTTTTGTTTCATGTAGGTTTATGTGATAATGGCCTCGTCACTGGAATCACCAACATGTCTAGTTGCCACACAGATGGGGGATGTCATGGAATGTATTCAATCCAAGTGGGTCCAATTTTATGTTCCTCCCTCCATCCCTTCCCAGAGGCAGGAAACGGTCTTTCATTGGGAACAGAGCTTTTCAGTTCTTTCTTCTTATTTTATTGTTAAGTATTCACCAGCATAGTATTACCACAGGGCAACGTGACCACCAAAGGTACCTGATTTCAAGGGTCTCCCGTGCTGGTTTGTTACATCTCCTAGACTGATTCTCGGTTTGTGCTGCGAAACACGCGTGAACCTCGCTCTGTCTACAGACACACCATAAAAAGGACAGGCATGCGTGGGAAGGGTGTTTCTTTACCTTATTTCCTGAATCTTTTCTATGTCGGTGGTGATCTCCGTGAGATTTTCAATCAGAGTCAGGTTGTCCTTCAGCCAGGATATCCTGGGAGGGGGGTAGGCCTGCACGTCCACCACGAAATGTTTGACTTCATGCAGGTCAACAGCCTCCAACGGGCTGAAGTTGGGTTTGATTTCAATGAACCCTTTCTCTGTACAGGGAAGAGTTTCCATTAAGTAATGATTACCACATGATCGATCCTGAGCAGCCCGGACGACTGACATTTTAGAAAGCAGAATGTACCATGGACGGAAATGGTGACTTTCTTCATCTCTTTGACCTCCTTGGTGGCCTGGCGGGCAGCACATTCATAATCTCCACTATCCTTCACCGTGGCCTCGGGGACCGTCAGAGTGTAAACCAGTTTGATGGACGGGACCTTGATCTCCTCCAGCATCGTGATGCCTTTGCCTTTCTACAATACAGCAGAAGGGGAGGAAAACCAACTTTAAAAAGCTAGCTCCTGAGAGTGAGGCCTCATGGAAAGTCTGGACTCTGGGTGGTGATGGGGCACCGGTATAGACTCCCAGATGGTAATGTACTACCCTGTAGGGATGCTGATAAGGGGGGAAGCTGTGCATGCGTGGGGCAGGGGCTATATGGGAAATCTCTGTACCGTCCACTGAATTTTACTGTCAACCTAAAACTGCTCTAAACAATAAAGTCTGACAAAAAAGATTCTTTTTTAAGCTAACTCCTTAGAAAATCATGTTTTAAGAGAACATTCAATGGCACAGTAAGGTGTTTGTGGTATACCGCCGAAGGAAAAAGGATCTAACAAAGTACTATTTAAAGCATAATACCCATTAATGGTCACATGTATTTTGTATACAAAGTACTGAAAGGATTTAGCTCCCTAAAATATTAACGGTGATGTTCTGGGAAGTGCTTTTCCTCTGTTCCTCTGAATTTTCTAATATTATAATAATAAACCTGCATGATTTATGATCTGATGAAAACTTTGTGTTACAAAGCAATACTTTGCTTATGTATTTTTTTGGTCCAAATAGCAGGTACTGTGGTTTGGGGGTGGGAGTGGGGGGAAATGTCTATCTCCAATAAATAAAAAGAAATGCTTATGCTTTAAGGATTAAGGGCAATCAAGTGTGAAGGGTAAAATAAAAACGCCTCATGTTTCAGAGAAGAGGTACACATATTGGACTATGAATGTCTCTTCAATGCACGAGGTCTATGTGAAGGTAGTAGGTGAAAATGTGATATGTGATAATGGTCATATGTGAAAACGCCCAACTTCCAGTCAGATGCCCCAGAGAGAAAGGAAGGAGGGGGCAGTAAGAGCACAGGGGAGAAAAATGGATAAAAGGAGAGAAGCTCTCAATTGCCAAAAAGAGCAGGGAGCAGAAATTTGCAAATCAGGACTGAAGGGGAAAAATATATATATTATATACATGTATATACACATATACATAACCATATATACCCATACAATCATATACAAATATATACATGGTTTTTGCTCTCCATGAGGCTGCTGCATTAAGCCCTGTTGATCATCACTCCATCGGACAGTCACAGCCATTTACACACGGTTCTCTTGTACACTTATCACAATGCGTCAGAATGAATGAGACCCTGTGTGTAAATCCCCAGGGACTACAGCTGGCATGTGGTTCCCCTTTCCCCAATTCTGTCCCCCCCCCTCTTCCTCTGGTGCATGGGCCAGCTTCTAGCAGAGTGTTTGGGATTTAGCAAACATTCCTCAATCGCTGCCTAATGATTCAAGTTAAGCCTGCTCACTGAAGGCAGGCTATGCAAAGAAAGACCAGGCCAAAAGGAGCGAGAACAGCGTCCTGGGTGGCAAAGAAGCAGAAATGAAAGGGGGCAGGCCATCGACATTATCAAATGCCTCAAAACCCAAAAGGATGGGAGCCAAGAAAATGGGAATTAATGACTCTCTCAGCAGTTCATAAATTGTAAAAGCCACCCCCTTTTGCTTTTCTAATTTTTTGGTTGCTAAGTTGTAGCCATAGAGCTTTCCTATTTCTTTCTAACTTATGAATAAGAAGGCTGAGGGTGCAACCTTTGTGCATTCTGAAGGGTCTGGTCCAGCTTTTGTCTCAGCCTCTTCCATTGCCCGAAAAGCCAGAAAGTCATCTAGACAAATGGGCTCACTACAGAGGCGGCAAGCTGAGGTCTGGACAAGCTCATGTCCTGCCCTGTCAGTGACGGGTCTTTTGAGTCCTGCTGTGCCCCACCCCGTTCCATCAGGAGCCCAGAAGCTACCTACCACTTCTCCAGGGTAAGTCCACTGAAGGTCAACCACCTCGTTGTTAAAGACGGCGCAGGTGACCACAATCGTCTCCCCTGACTTATAGACAGTTTTGAGAGCTTCCATTTCTAGATCAAGTTCTGATGTTGCTATTTAAAAAAAGAATAAACACAAGGACCTCAATATCCACAGTATAGTTAGAATCTTCTAAGGTTGGGGTTTGTTTTCTTTTTTAAAAAGAAATGAAAAATCATTTTCAAACCACTGTGATCAAGAAGAAATTTTTGAAGTCTCAGGAGCCTTGATTTTATGTTGGCATACATAATTTGGCATGTTGTTATAAAATAACACACCTACACATACACACGTACACACAAATACCTACATACAAAACGGTAACGATAGTAAAAGTAAATTCCAATTTAACAGAACATCACCTTCCTTAGCATTGGGGTCAATGATGGCTTTCCTCTTCTGCAATCACCTTTATGGATGTATTTATTCATTTACTCAACCAATCTTTACTGACCAGCCCTGCTCGGGGTACTCCTACCCCTATCCTTTCTCTCCTCTCTCCCACCCTCCTACCCGGCTATTCTCAGCCCTTTTCTAGAACCTACCACAGTGCTGGCATAAAATAAGCCCTTACCGAGAGTCCAATGGCCCTCTGCTGCTGCCTTCTTGCACGTGAGTGTTCAATAAATCTGCTGCCCCAAACGTGTATTATACCCTCC
The DNA here is from genome assembly GCF_027475565.1 of Acinonyx jubatus. Classification (NCBI taxonomy): domain Eukaryota; kingdom Metazoa; phylum Chordata; class Mammalia; order Carnivora; family Felidae; genus Acinonyx; species Acinonyx jubatus. The sequence goes on from NC_069382.1 coordinate 158,731,358, forward strand.
ATTCACATTAACCACCCACATCAAAGGGGTGACTGTAATCACAAGCTTTTCTCAAAATCAAAATCACTTTTCTTAAGTTACTAAAGTTAATCTAGGCATCCACCCCCCACAGGTAGGTGTTTGTTTTCAGGTCCTCTGTGGTCAGGAATGTGGGTAAAACAGTAAGAGGCTTATGCAAGAAAAGAATTCCTTACAGTATTTTGAAGTCAACTGATGAAATATGAAATCTTACGGTAGCAAAGAAGCACTTGTTTTTAGTAATGCCACACTTAGTATGATTATAGCCACAGAGGGCAGCCTAACGTTGTACGGTAAATGTGGGGTCCTAAATATTTGGGTCCTAAATCCCCAAATATTCAGGGTCTCCATCACCAGGGACTGTGATTTTTTTTTTAATCATATATACATCTAAATTATTTTGCCTTTAACTCTTCTTTAAAGGAGGAGAGAGAAGGTACAAGTACCTTTTAAAGCATAAACATTAAATGGGATGGTCTGGAACTTCTTCCCGCTGACTGTGGCTTCGCAGATATAGGGCCCGACGCTGAAGGTCCCATTAAAGCCCTGTCTGCTGTCATAGGAGGCGTGTACCACCCCGTCACTGCTGCGTAAGGTAACCGGAGTCTTGGGATCAGTTGTGCGACAAGGTATGATGGCAGAGTCATCGTCCTCCACGATAACTAAATAATCTGTCATTCCTAGAGGTACGAAGGCTACGTCTGGGTCTGTGGTTTTGAAAAGAAAGAAAAACATGTTAGGCATTAACTTCACCTTTACACACACATACAGAAAAATCATCCCGCCGGCCTGAGTCACATTAGGTATGAATTCTACCTTCACATATATCCAGACTTGTCCCCACGCTGACATTAATCATCATCACAGCTAGAAGGTGATTTTAAAGCATGAATAACAGGGGGCGCCTGGGTGGCTCAGTTGGGTAAGTGTCTGACTTCGGCTCGGGTCATGATCTCACGGTTCATGGGTTCAAGCCCTGTGTCAGGCTCTGCGCTGGAGCCTTCTTCAGATCCTGTGTGTGTGTCTCTCTCTGCCCCTCCCCTGTCTGCTCTTGCTCTCTCTCTCTCTCAAAAACAAACATTTAAAAATTTTTTAAAAAATAATAAAATAAAACAAAAAATAAAGTATGAACAACGCCAAATTGCCTATACTCCAATAAAAAAGACTGGTGATAAATATAAATACGTTGCAATCAAAATTTAAACACTACTAAAAACATGATCAATAATCAAGTCTATTCAAAACAAGAGAAAATATTCATGATTTCAAAAATTCTTATTGCCTATAGGTAGTATTATTGAAAAGCAACACAGAAAGTTGTCTATTAAAAAATAATCTATCAATGGGGGCACCTAGGTGGCTTAGTCCATTAAGGTTTGGCTCAGGTCATGATCTCGTGGTCCATGAGTTCGAGCCCTGTGTCAGGCTCTGTGCTGACAGCTCAGAGCTTGAAGCCTGTTTCGCATTCTGTGTCTCCCTCTCTCTCTACCCCTCCCCTGTGTGTGCACCCTTTTCCTCTCTCAAAAATAAGTAAATAAACATTAAAAATAAATAAGTAATAATCTGTCAAGTAACAAATAAAATTTATAATTCCATAACCTGAGAATTTTATTTTCAAAAGAAAACCAGCTACAGAGGCTACCACGGTACAAAGTACTAAGAGACTCAAACATCAGTTTCAGAAGGGCCCCTTACTCCCCACGACTACAAATAAAAAGATCTCTAACTGACACCAGTGCAGGGCCTACTTGGGTGATGTTTGTGCTGGGGGTGGGGGAGGAACAAGAATTTTTAGACAAGCTTAGGTGATCAAAACTCCAGGACTCATATATAACTTTAACAGGCCCACATTCTGACCATTCTCTTCAAAGCAAGGGGCATTTATCTGTGCACAAAGCTGGGGTGATAGTTCTGAATACCTACCTTTCTTAAAACAAAACCTTTTATTGTTAGGAAGGAAGGTTCAGATAGATAAGAGTGTCATGAAAGAAGTGAACAGGGTCTAGATCCGTGAAGCGCCCACAGTTACAGAGAAGAAGAGTAGCTGACTTAAAAAAAAAAAAACAAAAAAAAAAAACTTGAAAAGATGGGAAAATAGGAAGACATACTTTGGAGACCACCTTATTTCACCTCTGCCAAAACAGGATGGTAAGAGTTACCAATATTCGTATGTTTGTTTTAAGGCCAAGAACTCTAGCTCTAGTTCCTTTAAATCACATACGAAGATTGCCATTACTTGAATTTGTGTGCAGAGTTCCAAATCCTTGAACCTTGTTAGTAAAGATTTCAGCGAACAAAACTCCGAATTCATTTTAGGTTAAGATATATACTTGGTATCCATAACACATGAGCCACAGCTCCCTTTAAAAAAAATTTTTTTTAACGTTTATTTATTTTTGAGACAGAGAGAGACAGAGCATGAATGGGGGAGGGTCAGAGAGAGGGAGACACAGAATCTGAAACAGGCTCCAGGCTCTGAGCTGTCAGCACAGACAGAGCCCGACGCGGGGCTCGAACTCACAGACCACGAGATCATGACCTGAGCCAAAGTCGGCCACTCAACCGACTGAGCCACCCAGGCGCCCCTACGGCTCCCTTTAAAATGCACATTATGCTCTGTCTCTCTCTGTCCCAAAAATAAATAAACGTTGAAAAAAAAAAATTAAAAAAAAAAAAAAAGGGGGCGCCTGGGTGGCGCAGTCGGTTAAGCGTCCGACTTCAGCCAGGTCACGATCTCGCGGTCCGTGAGTTCGAGCCCTGCGTCAGGCTCTGGGCTGATGGCTCAGAGCCTGGAGCCTGTTTCCGATTCTGTGTCTCCCTCTCTCTCTGCCCCTCCCCCATTCATGCTCTGTCTCTCTCTGTCCCAAAAATAAATAAACGTTGAAAAAAAAATTTTTTTAAATGCACAGCTTCCCTACCATTATGCACTAGCTATGCAATGTTTGTTTGTTTGTATTTATTTATTTATTTATTTATTTATTTTTGCTATGCAATGTTTAAAAAAAATCATGGTCCTTCCTCTAACAACTATCCTTGTAGAAGCCAATATATACAGATATAGATATTGGTAAAAATCTAAGTCTTATCTAAGTATATCTAAATACAGATCTAAGTACAGACACAGGTACAAATACATAAATACAGATACTGATGTAATTTAAAAATTGTTTTCAATGTTTTTATTTATTTTTCAAGGAGAGAGAGAGAGAGGCAGAACACGAGCAGGGGAGGAGCAGAGAGAGAGGGAGACACAGAATCTGAAGCAGGCTCCAGGCTCTGAGCTGTCAGCACAGAGCCCGATGTGGGGCTCGAACTCATGAACCACAAGATCATGACCTGAGCCGAAGTCGGACGCTTAACCGACTGGGCTACCCAGGCACTCCAATACTGATGTAATTTTTAAAAATTTATTTGAGAAGAGCGTGCAAGCAGGGGAGGGGCAGAGAGAAGGAAAGAGAGAATCCCAAGCAGGCTCTGTGCTGTCAGCGCAAGAGCTGGAGGTGGGGCATTCAATCCCAGGAACTGTGAGATCATGACCTGAGTTGAAATGAAGAGTCAGATGCTCAACCAACGGAACCACCCAGGTACCCAATACAGGTACAGATACAGATACACAGATATGGATATGGATATAGACATAAAGGTATAGATACAGATACAGATATAGGTACAGATATAGATAGATACAGATATACATGATATACATGATATAGATTTAGATAGAGATATAGACAAAGATGCAGATACAGATAGAGACATATATACAGATTTAGATTTAGATCCTTACGAGGAATGCCAGGTGGGTGGTAAACCAAATGAACCTCAAGCTCATAGCTAAGCCTAGCTGATTCACAGGGCTGCTGTGAGAAAGAGCCGCACAATCTTCCACTGTAGGGGGCAGGCCCTGAAATCCATCACAAGCCAAGGCCACGCCCTCCAGAGGTGTGGCCAGCCACAGCCACAGACTGCGTGGAACTGGGGCTCCGTAGGCTGCAGGACTCCCAGACTTCCCTTCCACAGAGTTCCCCGACTCATCTACCCCACCTTCCTTCCCTCTCTCCTCCTTTCAGAGTCACGCGTACAGTGCTGGCAGAGAGCCCTAGCAGGCTCTGCGGCGTCCCCCCCTCCCCATTTTCTCCCACAGGCTTCTCCCCTAATCAAACCCTAGCGTGTTTAATCCCGTCTTACTCCTATCTTGCCGTCTGCATCTCACAGGTCAGGAGACAACATCATTAGTATGGAATTTGCCCCCAAATTTTAATTAAAAAGAAAAAAAAAGCCCATCTAATTAATCAAGAGTAAATATATGTTTTATTCAATCTGAAAAATAGCCCGGTTATTTGGAAGCTATTAGAACGAACTACAAGCAGCTCCAAGAGAGGACCTACCTAATTTCTGCGTCCCCAACACTTGGCATAGTGCCTGACACGCAATAAATAAACAGCAGATATTTGTCAAACTTGGTTGAACAAAAATGAGTACATTTCAGCTGTTTTTGCACAATGCCAAAAAAAAAAAAAAAAGAAAGGTGTGCCACGATGAAAATGATTTCCAAAACTTAACACACTTCCAAAATGTTTACGATACATATTTCTCGGTAACGGCGTCACAAATGACCTTGACCGTTGTGCGTCCTCTTGTGGTTTTTCACATTTTCTCCAATAGATATTTATTATTTTTGTATTTTTTAAAACTTGAATACAGTTAACAGGAGAGACAGGGACAGAAGCTTGGCCCAGGGGACCCACCACAGCTCACCTGGGACATAGATGTAAATGCGCCTGCCTTCGATCTCGTTTTCGTCCGTCTGAGTGTGGTTGTAATAGCAAGTGTACAGTCCCGTGTGGGCCGCCGACGCATTGACCACTTCCAGCACCGTCACAAAAAGGCCACTGTTGTTTTCTTCATTTCTGACTTCCACATTGGGGTTCTCTTCTTCAGACATGGGGTACTGCCAGCTCACTTCACTCTCCCCAAAGCATCGCAGAGAAAAGGAGGAATTCAGCTGCACGACCTTTTCATTTTCATTTGGAAGGATAGAGGGTAATGAAAGCTGGCAGGAGATTAGGCTCGGTCCTGTAAAAGGAAACATGCTCTGAATAGGATGCAGCCAGAAAGGACAGTCTCACCCAGAGAACTGACAGAAACAACAGTAGCAGCTTATACGAACAATGACCATTTCTCCGCAAAAATCCGTTAGCCTGGATGCCCATGAAAGGCCCCCCATTATAACGGCCGCTGCATCTGCCGAGAGCAGCGAATGCTCCAAAGGCCTCAACAGCACCCCCCCCCCAACCCCTAGATTCACCCGTCCAAACACTCAAATGGAGAGAGGACATGTGATCCCAATTCCATATTTTACACGGTCATGGGTGACCATAAAATATCCCAAGATGGCATAGGCTGAAGCACATACATGTTCTTTATTGTCCACACTCCCTGCGGAGGTTTCCCTTAGTAAAAAACAGGATGAGAACAGGACCAGGGAGACCGAACAAAGCACAAGGCAGGTTTGTGCTCAAGAATTACACGGTTTCCATTTCTCACGACACTCTGGCGTGCCTTCTCTCTAATGACTTCCCAGAAGCCCAAGCCGGATGATGTAGATTCTAATTTAAAAAGTAAGAATACGCAGGGGCACCTGGGTATCTCAGTCGGTTAAGTGTCTGACTCTTGATTTGGGCTCAGGTCACGATCTCACCGTTGGTGAGTTTGAGCCCCATGTCAGGCTCTATGCTGACGGTGCGGATCCTGCTTGGGATTCTCTCTCTTCCTCTCTCTGCTCCTCCCCTGATCTCTCTCTCTCTGTCACTCTCTCAAAATAAATAAACTTAAAAAAAAAAAGGTAAGAATACATGAAGTCCAAGAGTGAAAACTCTAGGTTCATCTTACAACCTAAAATTTCAGCCTAGCTGTCTCTGTCTATAGAACTGATAGAAGAGATATTATGGCTTAATTGTTCATCAGTGGCCTCTTATCTCCTTTGGAGCCCAATGTGGGAATCCCACCCAGCTTCACTTATGTGCCCAATAGGATTCCTGCAGCTTACGGCAGAAGTCGTAAGTGGATCTGGTCACCTCTGTCCTGAAGGCGGCATATTCCTGCTGGAGTTTAGAACTGCCAAACCGCTCATTTCTAACATGCCCTTATAGATAAGCCCTACAGACACTAACAGACTTAAGTTAACTCCTCAGACTAGAAAAACATTGGGTTCGTGATGAACATCTGTGACGTATAAACATCTGGATGGAAACTAAAAATTCCCAGTAAGCATTTCAGCAAATGGTCCAAGTAGTATCCTCCTGGTAGAAAAGCATTACTAAGATTACCCAAGAGTCAAACAGGCTACCAATGAGATTCGAAGGCAAAAGGCAGCTCTAAGATTTCTCCAGCAATTTAAGCATCTTCCACTTAAGACAGGTATGATTTCCTGTAAAGAAGTTTCCATTGTTTATTTCTTTTGAACACTCTTGAAGGTCTCTGATCCCCTTTACTGGAGATCCATGTCCCAGGAAAAATAAAAAACTGTGGGGAAATTTAGGCTATTATTTCTCCCACGATTCAAGGCCAGGATCACACATATGCTGAAGTTGCCACTGGCGAGCATTCTTTTTGAACTGGAATTAGTGCGATACAGCAGAAGGTCCTGGAGGTTTGTGGTCATTCTAGATAACTTCTCACAATTTTCTGCTTTCCTTCGCTCTTGTGGACTGTGTTTGCAGAGTACAGGTAATAACACTCCCAGAGCAGAGAACCTGGAAAGCAGGGCTTCCCCCAGAACAAGGAACTCGAGGAGAACGGGGACCCATACCTGTGAGGAGACAGACTAACACCAGGAGCGCCAGGTGGGAAGTCCCCATAATTCTGGAAAACTGGAAAATCAAAAGTCAAACAGAAACAGCATTAGCCAATAAAATGACTGGTAAGCCTCGTTCTTGTGCTTTGCAGTATGGAACATGTTAACAGCATCGTTTTAGTGAAAAACACCTCGATCTAAGATTCATGGCTAAAATGGTCATCGCATGGTCTGATGGGACCCCAAGATCATGCAGAAACCCCCTGAAGCTGAAACCCTTTTTGATTGCGTGTGGCTCTCGAATTCCAAAAAGCCTTGCTTTACGGTCTTAGAATGCGTCCAAGAGTGTAGGACAACTGTTCCTTTTAAGCCATTTAAATTAAGGATGTGAAACACGAGCACATCTATTTACTCAACTTCCAAACTGGAGCTGTTTTCACTCAAAACACATTGTCCTTTGCTTTGTGTTTCGCTACAGAAAGTACATGAAGCTCACATCAGCTACAAGCTGTGCAAGAGATGCTTGGGCTACAACAAATATCTCCATACTTACAAGCCTTTCTGATCTAGGGTTTGTGAAAGTCCCGCTAACCAACGTCAACTTAGACGATGTCACTCTGCCGTGCACAGACCCGGACCAGGCTCAGGCCTTGGGCTCCCGGCCCGCTTTCCCCCGGGGGCCTGCTGCACCTCAGTGGGGCTAAACAAGGCACCCGAAGCCCAGGACGTGGGAGTGGATGGCGCAGTAAAGCAGGTGAAGCAGGGAGAGGACACGGGAGAGGAAAGCATGACTGAATGCCCGTTTTTTTCCGAGGACGCAGGAAACCACACGATAAAATGCAGCAGAGACCAACGAATGATTCTCACAATCGGGTGACAGTAGCTGCAGAAACCAAGTCGTCGACTCCAACCTCCTGCCACAAAATGTGGGCAGGGGAAGTGAGAAGTGGGGAGAGAGACTGAAACTGAACGTCCAGAAGACACAAACCAGGAAAGCAGGGAAACATTAAAGAAGGATCAAGGCAGCCCCGAGGTGAAACCACCGAACAGCCTATTCTGGGCAATCCACTGAAAAGGCCCCCTTTTCCTTATCTCTTCCTTTTCATGCACATCCCACTTACCTTATTTTATCTCCCCCTTCACTGCCCACATGACATCACTGATAAAGTGATCTGACTGCAGTTAGGGAAAGAAGCGTGCACCCAAGTTTCAACTGGAGAGGCCCCGCTGAGGGGCCCGGGCAGGGGTGCAAGCTTTATGATATGCCATAAAAAAGTCACCTAAGCCTTGGCCGGGGATGTACTGGGTCCCTGAGTTGCTCAAAACCCCAAGCATGCAGTGGAAGGAGTTCATGGGATTTAACTGGTTCCATCATGGGCTTTGGAAACGAAGATGTGTGTTCACGATTCCTGATTAAATTGGCTTAAAACCAACCAACCAACCACAACAAAAAAGAGAAATTCAATGTATGCCTGTGTTAAGCGCCTGTAGTTTTGTGGGGTTTTGTTTTTGTTTGTTTGTTTGGTTGGTTGGTTGGTTGGAAAAGATCCAGCAGATGACAGCCTAGTCATTTCTGGGTGAGTCTGATCATGTATTTCTGCTTTAAGGTGACCCATATGCACAAACCGGATTTCTGCTTCACTGAATTCTACCAGGAGGAAGAAAGAGTGAAAGGCAGAATGCTGGTAACCATGGTGTGTGTAGGGGGTGGGGGTAGACGGGAAAAAAAACAATAATTCTGTTCTCTCCAAGGCAGGAATGAGAAACAACTATTTACTAAGCCAAAGCTGTCATTATGTCGTGTCTGTTAATAATAACCTAATAACTTTGAGGGACGCCTGGGTGGCTCAGTCGGTTGAGGGTGCAACTTTAGCTCAGGTCATGATCTCGCCGTTTGTAAGTTCGAGCTCCGTGTCAGGCTCCGTGCTGACAGCTCAGAGCCTGGAGCCTGCTTCAGATTCTGTCTCCCTCCCTCCCTGCGCCTCCCCCACTCGTGCTCTGTTTCTCTCAAAAATAAATAAACATTAAAAATTTTTTTTAAAAATAATAGCCTTGACACATATTTAATTTTAAGAAGGGCCAGCTGAGGCTCAGGGAAGTTTAGCAACTCACCCCAAGTCACACAGCTGGTGATAAAGCCAGAATTCTAACCCGAAGTCTATGTGACACAAAAGCCATGCTCTCTCCAATCCACCATATGGTCTCCCTCAAGGAAAGGTCAGGGTTTCAGTCTTGTGGGTCCCCTCCTTCCCCCGCCCAACACTATTTCCTAATGCAAATTGGGGCCCGGCTTTCCTTCTCTGCTCACCCCAGCGAGAGAAGTACAATTGCAGGGCTGTGAACCCAAATGCAATTTGCACAATGCTGGCTCGCTGATGGCTTCTGCGGATCCTGGCATGCGCCCGGGGGGGTGGGGGGGTGGGTTGCAGGGTTTCCTCACTGCTGTAGTGACGGGCACAGTGGGCCCCAGAGCCAGCCCGGCCAGCCTGACGTACCACAATTAGCAGGAACGGCCTGTATGTTTGTACATATAAATATCAGCCTCCCACTGATAATCCACTTAGTGAACTTCAAAGGAGCCCTCCAGAGCCAGCTTGATGTCTTGGGTTTTATCACATTTATATCCTGTATTTCTTTAGCAGGGCTTGCCAATGATGCATCTTTAAAGCATTCCCGAGCTTAAGAGAAGGGCTCGCTGCTTTTATAGGGCAGGCTCCGAGGAGCGTTTTGCCCTGGCCCAGCCCCACCAGATTTCCTTCTGTGCACGCAGATACGGCAGACCTGTTGCCAGAGAGGGTTATTTACTGACATACAAAGTGGGCAATGAAAACAGGGCCTCCGAGCCAGCGATAATGATGCGAATACTGAGAATCAACATGTGTTTGCGGCAGATTGCAAACTCCCTTCTCTGATAAACGTAGTTCTCTGGCTAGAAACCTAGGGCATTTGTGAAGTTTCATGTCGTTACTCATCGGTAACTCAAGACAATTTACTCGTGAATAATCGCACAGTGTGTGCCCTATGGGGAGGTAATGGAAAACACACGAGAGGGTGGAGGGCTCCCTGCCTATTGGTCCTGCAGTGAGACTCTCTGGGAGGCCGGCTTGCTGTTTCTGGCGCTTTTCTACCTACTCTGGGTATAAAGGCTCATCCTCAATCAGTAACCTCTATCCTGCAGCTGGCCCAAAAGTCAGATGTGTGCACGGAAGCAAGTGAGGTCACGCTCATGTCAGAGAAACCTGGCATATTAGGAGTCAGCAAGAACAAATCACTTCACGAGGAGGAACTTCATCCAAATCTGGTTTTTAAAAAATCAGAATCCCATCTCTCTCTCGTGCCAACTACAGGTTGGGTTTCAGCCTCCGACCTCTATAGCCACAACGCAAAAGAAGCAAAACCGAGAGTTAGAGAAATAAACAGGGGAAAGAGAGGTCTGTCACGTTCACTGTCAGGCTCGTGACCTGTGGTTCCTTCACACTTTTTTGTCTCTCTCCTTCTCTCAGAAGCATGATGGCAATTGCTCTGGACTAGGCTCATCCCACATCGGACACTCAGTCCCTCTCTCTGAACCTCGGGCTCTTCTTCCATAAAGGGGAACTAGTAACACCTGACTTCCTGGCTTGCCTTACTACATTATCATAAAGACTGATTTACAGAGTTTAGTCAAAAGTGCTTTGAAAACTGCAGCTATGGGGTTTTTATACGGACTCCTCCTGCAGATTCTGAAGATGTTTTAGATGACAGGGATGTCAGAGGGCTGACTTCCACGTCTACATACTGAGAAAGTCAGGCCCAGGGGTCATTCGACTTGCCCTGCATCACCTGCATAGTGGAGAAGTGGATCTAAACTCGGGTTCCGTGAAGGCCCGATGAACTAGCCAAGCTGTTTTAACAGGAACCTATATATACAGTCATGAAAACAGAAAAAGAAATCTGTTTGGAGCCGCTATTGTTTAACAACTTGGCACCTCTGTCCCTGCAAACAGAAGTGAAAGAGCCATTAAGTGAGACTCAATAATCAAAGACAACATGCTAAGCTAGAGAGTAAACAGAACACGGGCACTATTTCCGGAAGTAAGAGCATGATCTTATTCTCAGAAAGCCAGAGAGCTAGCTTCCCGATCACCAACTGCTCAGTGTAGCCGACTGCAAAGCCACTGAATACTGAATTTCACCCCACCCTAGCGTGATTAAAGGCCACAGGAGACTCTCACAGTCCCCAAAGCCACTGACGGCTATAAGATTCAAATTTCGGAGGTTCGGTTAATTTCAGCTCTAAGTTAATTCTAACTGTGAAAATTACATATCCTGCTTTTTCCCTGTGACAAATGTTCTGCTCTGTCTGGTAACATCAGCCCAGGCAATCCAAATGCTGGGCTACATTGGTGGCGTTTCATGCAGGGTGTGTTCGCCAGGATCTGCACCCCACCAGAGCCTGTTTTGTTGTTCTGATCTCTCTGAGCTCCGTCCGACATTCCGGGGATGGGTGTTGGCTGGAGTATTTTTAAGTGGGAGCATTTTACCGGACAATCTGAGCTCATAAACCTTTCTACTCTTCCTGCATCAGATATTGAACCACGGGACACTAAAATGACACTTCCTTCTGATCGCCACCAAACTGGTGTGACTCCTAATGGGATAAGCTGGGTGTAGTAAGTTTCAGGGCACTCGAACTCAAGGTCACCAAGCTCCCAACCCCCAAGGCTTCACTCATAAAGGGACATGCAACGGGTGCCTGGGTAGCCCAGTAGGTTAAGCGCCGGACTCCGGCTCAGGTCATGATCTCACCATTAGTGAGTTTGAGCCCCACTCTTGTCTGTGCTGACAGCTCAGAGCCTGGAGCCTACTTCAGATTCGGTGTCTCCCTCTCTGTCTCTCTCTCTGCCCCTCCCCCTGCTCACACTCTGTCTCTCTCTTAAAAATAAATAAATGGTTTTAAAAAGTGGGGGGGATACGCAAGTATCTGCCCAACTTCTTCACAGGTCGGCTCTGATAATCAGATGTGGTAGGTCAGTACTTGACTCATCACACAAATGCAAAGAATGAACTAAGGCGAAAAAACTACACAAAAGTCCACAAAATAAATGTGCTCAGCCCAGTGATTCTTGCCGCTTCACAGGAAAAGGAAACCAGTCATCATCTTCTGCTTGGGTCCTACCAGGCAGAAAATGCATCTTCCCGATGCCGCAACTTGCTTAGAATCTCCGCGAAGCCCATTTCCCCCCCCCCGCCGCCCCTCACCCCCAGCAGAGGGTCGTTGCAGTTCTCAAGTGCGGCCAGCAGATGACAGTGTTGGTCCAAGGACATGCGTCCCGGGGTCCACGGAGACAGATGCGGCTACAAGTTCTGTGCTAAAATATACCAAATCTTAACTTCCAATCTCTTCCTTTCTTGGGTTATACTTTTAGGTTTCGTGGTGACCTCAGTTCGGAGCCCACAGAATAGAAACAGGAATAGGGAAACTGCGGCCGAAAAAGCTTAATTGTCCGCGGGGCCCCAGGAGAAATTCGGTGAGGGACAGGCACCAGCACCGTCGCTGCGAACGAATCCGCTGGGGCAGCGGGGCCTCGGGAGCCCCGGAAAACAGCGCTGCCATCCCAGGCGGCACAGGTTCAGAGGGTTCGGCAGGAGAAGCCACTGGAGAGGAGTTCGGGTGATCCAGGGCTTTGTTTCCCCCACTCTGTCCCCGCCCCGGGGATGGCACCCACCCGCAGAAGCGACACCACCTGGGCCGCGCCGGGTGGGGACCGCGACGCCGTAGCCCGGGCCGCGCAGCCCGATTTGCCCGGAGGCCATTGTCACCCCTCGTAAACCAGCCCGGCGGGGGCCGCGACGGCCGCGCGGCCGGGAACCTCGGCTGATTGGAAACGACTGTTCCCGTGGCTCAATAGCGCAGAGTTGTAAGACAAACAAACAGCCAGGGGCCGCCCGCGCGGCAGCGGACCTTGCGCGGGGCCTCAAAACAAAAGTCGGCGGCTACCCCCTAACAGCGCCCGGAACCCTACCCCCTCCATTCCCTCCGCTTGTCCCACGCTTAATTCATTACGACGCCCCCAGCCTATCCCCAAACCCTGCCCCCTGCCCCCTCCCGCCCCTCCTGAGTCTCCCCCCACCCCGAGCCTCCCGAGCCCCCACCGTGTTGCAGGCATCTATCCGAGGCCCCCGGCAGAGGGAAGGGTGACAAGGTCAGTCGGCCCGCGGCCCTCGGGCTCAGCGCTGAAACTCCGACGCGGCCGCGGCGCGGAGAGCGGGACGGCGCGCGCTCCGGAAGGCCGCTAGAGGGCGCAGCAGCCCCGAGAATCTTACCCGGCTCGGCCGCTCGGCCGCCCGCCCGCCGGCGGCTCCGGCTCGCGGTCCCCGGACAGCGCAGCCTGCCCCGCAGCTCCACCACCTTCGGCGGACGTTCCGCACCGTCCAGCCTCCTGCCCCTCCGCCCCCACAACTGGCGCCCGCAGCTCCTCCTCCCGCCGCCCCCACGCCCTGGGCCGCTCTGTCGCCCCGGAGCTGGTGGCGACGACCGCCCGCTCGGAGTTTAGCGTCCCTGTCGGTCGCGCTCCTGGCCTCGGAGCTGCAGCGGCCTCGGCGCCCTAGGCACGACGCTAGGCGTTTGCATTGTTTTCGGCTGAGACCTGAGAGGGGGCCGGTCGGGGTGGAGGGAGAGGGGCCGGGCGGGGTGGAGAGAGAGGGGCCGGGGGGTTTAGGGTTACAGTCGTGCGCCAGCGCCTCCTATGGGCCCAAAAGCGGCACGGCCGCGGGCAGCTGCTCTCGGAGAAGGCCGCGGTGCGCTGAAACTGCGACCCCTCGTCTTTCAAGAACCCAGCTTCCCCTGCGCCCCCCTGCCCGATGGTCGCCTCTGTCCCCGCTGCTCAGCACACACTCGCGCCCGCCTGCGCCCCTCGCTTCCCTTTCTAGGGGAAAGGGAAGACTGCGGTTGGCTGGGAGGGAGCGCCCCAAGTCTAAGGTCCTCTTTAGCTACTCCAATCTATTTTTCGAGCCGATTCCTGGCTTACTGTTCAGTTTAAAACAAAAGGAAATGCCGCAGAGCCACTTCAGCAAAAGACATGGACCGGCAGAGCCTGGACTAGAGCGCAATGGGGCAAAGCGATTTGCCCAGAGCTTGCATCCCGCGCGGGACCTCCCCCCTCACACCCCGACGACTGATGCTGTGCGTGGGCCCCTTGAAGCCAGATTCAAGGGACGTTGAGAGCCCCACCTTTCAGTCACCGAGCTTTTAGCTTTTCCCCCAGAATTGCCACTCGTCCATCAGCAACATGTAACCCTGTCGCAGCTCCCCGGAGGCCAGAGGGAGTCCCACCCGCTGGAGTCTGCAGGAAGGCGCTGGCCACCACGTCCGCAGGACGCGTCCAGGCGCTGCGCGCCGCCCACGGCCGGTCCCCAGGAGGCACAAAACGGGCCCGCCTCGGCGCCAGACGCGTTTGCAGCTGGAAAGCCCGGCCCGATGCCCCTCCCCCTGTTCCCCTCCCCAGTCCGCGCCCCGGGAGGAAAGCAGACCTGGGGCCGGGAGCCAGCGTTCTGCTTCGAGTCCCTCTCGGTCCACCTAAGTTCTGGCGCAAGGGCCGAGGGTCAGCTCCCCGCTCCTTCCCGGTGTCTCCCGCCTCTACCTCCTCTCTCAGCCCCCCACTCCCACCCCCATACCCGCTCTGGGGACTCACCCAAGCTACATTTGGGTCAAACCAAACGCGAGACTGTGCAAGAGCCTCGAAGCAGGGACTAGCCAGGGTGTCAAAGCGACGATGGACGGGCCCTAGCCTGTCCGGGCGCGGTGGAAGGGCCCCCTTTATCATGGGATTGTGGCAAGAAGGAAACCAAGAGCAAAGGAAAACAACAGGGAAGGGACACGAAGCCGCAGCGCTAGGACCCTAGTGGGGCAGATGCGGGTAAAGGTGAGGGATGTTAAAACCCGAGCCAGCACGACTGCGGATGAAGTGCGCAAACCCGCAGTACCTCTCCCCTCCAGCTGCCCAGACGCCCGCTGGGCTCCGGGGGGTGTTAAGTCCCTAGAGCGGTGCGGCCGATTGTCTCCCCCGTTTGCCCGATGTCACTCTGCTCTAAAAAGCTGCCTAGTTCTGGTTGGGAGCGACTGCGGCGAGACGAGTCGGTCCAAAACGTTGAGCAATTCGGCTGCGGAGCCAAAAAGCCATTTCCCACACGGCACAGCCCAGGGCTTTTCCAGGCAGCTGGGCCGGGCTCTGGGCAGTCCGGACCTGATAAAGGCCATCCACGCTCCCTCTCCAGCCCGGGTTTGCCTCTCACCCTGAGAGATGGAGTGAGTGGCACGTTCTTCCAGGCAAGCCTTCCGAAATCCTGAGGTCTTAGCAGGGCTAAGGAAGCAAAGAGAGGGACGGGCGCTCCGGCTGCTCGAAAGACGCACAGCCGACATTCAGGCAGCCCAGCACTGCTTCCCGTCGGAGACGCCTGGCCAGAGCACTGGCAGCTCCCGCACACCTGGCCAGGCAACCCGGTTTCTCGCCCCTAGGGCAGCCGTGCTCGGGTCCCTCTTGCTCTGAGCTGGCTGCGACCCTTTTCGAACAGAACCGCTGATCCCAGTTGTTTCCGAGCTAAATGTATGCCGCCCGTTCCCCCGGCGCTGCCGGGGGAAGTTAGTCTCACAAGTAAAAGCCGATTTCCAAGGGGACAGACGGAGGAGGAGGGAGGGGCGCGAGGAGCCGGCTCCGAGGCTGGCAAGGAGGCCGGCGCAAGGACTGGAATAGACACAGGCACTGGAGAGGATGAAGCAGCGCAGGGCGAGTGCAGGCGGCGAGTGCCACGCATCCCCGCAAGGCAAGGGACCCGCGAGGGGGGTCCAGAGCTCAGGTGCCTGGAGAGAGGTGGCGAGGGCGGTTCCCGGACGATCTTTCTCTTACCTGGGAACCAAATCTCTGCCTTCCAAGTCGTCCCTAACTTCCCCAGAAGTCCTGCACTTCTCTGGCAATCTTCCTCTTTTCCTTCCTGTGGCTGGGACTGGGCAGCAGCAGAGCCCCGGGCTTTGCAAAAATGATTCCACCGAGGAAAGGGGGCGCGCAGAGACGAGTGGGGGTGGGGACCACAGCGCACAAGGAGGGCCCCTTGGAGCGCAGTTCTAAATTCCTCGAATCCCACTTGCTGGAATGCGAGGCGACGACGACTTCTTCACTCGGGGCCAAATGTGTTTGTCATTACTCCAGACCGTCTGCCCGCCCGCCTTCGCCCCCGCGCTAGGGCGCGCAACGCCAGCGCACTGCGGGGCTGGCGCCCGCTCTCCTTCTCACTTCACCGATCCTGCAAACAGCTGGGGAGTCTCCCAAACCCTCGCCCACGTCCGCGCCCCCTCTACTCCTCTCGCAGCCGCCACGGTTGTGCTGAGTCTGGCCCCGGCTCGCACCCGGCGCTGCGCCGTCCAGCAATTACGCGCCCTCGGCCGGCGCCATGTGCCCCCGGCTGCCACCCAAGGTCCGGCCCTCTCCTGCGGAGCCCTTCACGCCTCCCCTCCTCGCAACCCCTCACGCGCCCCACTCGACGCTCTCCTCCCCCCACCTCCCCCAGTCCTCCTGCCGCGCTCCACACCACCCGCTGCAGCGCTGTCCCGCCAAACCGCGGGCGAGGAATGAAAATACTCATTAAAAACCTGTCGCCTTCCAGGACCTACTGCCAAGAAGAGGGCAAACACCTCTGCCCCCACTCCCAGCATTACTTGGTGCTCGTCCCGGTATACACGGATACCACCCCCCAGCCCCAAAAGAAACCTCAAAAATGTAAGCCTAAACAATTTCTTTGGGAGACTGTAGAGTTGTTAGAAAAACACTGCTTTTTAAAAATAGGTCTGGAAAATGTGTTTTTTTTTTTTTAAATCCCTAGACTTTCGAACTCTATGGTTATCTTCCCTCCAAGTAAAGTTTATTCAAAATAAATGACTCTGGACACACGGTTGGAATTCAACTCCATTTTTTTTTTCCTCATCGCCTAAAGTTTGAGTGAAGTTACTTCACTGCTAGCCCAAAGGGCCTGATCAAGTACTTCTCTTAGAAACAAAAATCATTTTTTTTTTCTCCTTTCTTACCTTCTCCTCCTATGTCAATGCGTAATGAAAATCCTACATATGGAGTAAAAAGTATGTCCACGGCTTGCAGTCCTCTCCCGTAGTCCCCTCCTGTTTTTCTCCCTCTAGCTCCAACTGTAATGGGCTCAAAAACCGCGTTTTGTAATTGATTCAATGTTATAGTCCATCCTTCTAAAACTAATCATTTGCTCTAAGTAAATAGCTGTCAGGAAATGAAGCGCCCCCCCCCCCTTCTTTGGCCTCTTCAAAATAAAAGTTTCTCTCGAACTCCGTGCGCTCTGACTCTCCACGCAGCCAGATTGCGCCTTCGCTCTTTTGCTCTTACGCAATCAGGGGGTCCAGCCCCAACCCCCAGACTTCGACAACAACTGGGGGGCGGAGAGAGGCAGACCAGATGGGGTGGGGGTGGTGGAAGGGGGAGGTGTTGATGTTCTGCCGGGAAAGAGGTTCGTGAAAATACAAACTGCCCATCAATTCCAGAATGAGTTTGCCTCCTGACTTAGGGGGATATTTTCCTATGTTGCTATACTGCTTTGCATTCTCTTTGAAAGAGAAAAAAAGAACTCGTGAAATTGCAGTTAATGCCCAGAAAGAGTATACATCTGGAATGGAGAATGTGCCTTCTGTAGAAATTCCTAGCCCAACTGCATAGGGGGGCTGTCGAGAGAGGTCTCCCAGCGGTGGCGTCCTTACAACCTGGGGTCTTTTAGGGCAAATGCCGGGTAGCTGCCAGTCCTTAAATGGGATGCAGGCAAACTGTGGAGTCCAATATGAAGATGATGGTCTTTGTTTTTGTTTTGCTTTGCTTTGAAAACGGGTTTGAAAGAAGGTACAAAGAATCGAGGGTGTGCGTAGGTTTGGAACTTTCTCCGACAGAACGACCTTTACTCCCGCGGAAGCACTTATCTTGTCGTGCCTTTGTTTTGGGGGTTATCTAGGCGAGGTTGCCCTGGCTTCTATCACGCACACAAAAAGGCTCGGGCTTGGCGGTTCGAGGAATCACGTGCAAAAAAACCTGCCACCTCCGCGTTCAGGGAAGGTTCACCTCCGCGGGTTCCCTCCTGCCGCTTTGGGCTGACCTTACTGCCGCCCTGGGGTTGAGCGGGGCCTCAAATCCTGTGCCCAAGGCGCGAGGCAAGAGATGATACTGGGAGAGAACGATTCTGCTCGCGAAGGAAAGGGGGCGCTGACGCTCCAGGAACCAGACCGGGCCGAGTGGGGCTTCCAAGTGACGGAGGGGGGAGGGGAGCGCGCTCACCTTCCCCGCCTTCTCTAATTTTGAATTCTCCCGTAGGATTGAGGGGGTCGTTTTTTATCCCCACCCCCACTCCACCGACACTCTCGGAGCGGCCAGGGCGGCCAGCTTGAGCCTGGAACGTCGGACAGCCATCACCTCCTTCATCGGGAAGGTGGACAGGGAACAGCCGGCAGGAAAGGGTCACAGAAAAGTGCTCCGAGGGATCTCGCGCTTAACTGGGATGGGGTCCTAGGGTGTCAGGCTCGGGAAGACGCCTGGGGCTGGGCTAGGGGCCCCATTTCCCCAGCTCTTCTGCGCGCCCGCCTCTCGTGCATCTTCAGTTCGGGCGACTGCACTGCTCACTATTACTTCCACATGTTCCTTCAGGAAATCATTGAAGGCAAATATATGAACGGCCCCTTGTTCGGAATGCTAACAGGATACCGTAATGTTTGTAGATAATGAACCGGGACGCACGACCCCCAAAAAATCACAGTGCGGAATAATGGACAAGGCGGGTGCTGGCTTTCATCTCATTAATAAAAACAAGTGAAGTCGAAGTTTTTATAGCGACTACCCAAATGAATAGGAGACAAAGTAGGGAGGCTGCCCGGGAAGGCCCGTTAGGCTCTGCGAAAGGGCCCGCCCGGTCGCGTCGGGGTCTCCTGAACACAGGGCTCCCCGCCCACAAATGGTAACTTCACGGTTGATTTCAGAGATGCTTCAAGGAGCCCGAAAAGCAGGCTGGGCGGGAGTGTCTTCGGGTCGTAACTCCTCGCGAGTTTGAAGCATGGAGAACGCATGAGCAAGTGAGCAAGCACCCAGTTGTCCTTCTGGTAGTAATTACCTGCCTAATTTGAATGATGCCTTTGTTATGATCATTAACAAACATTTGCTAAAGGTTTCCATGTGTGACATTCCAGAAGGTTTAAAGGCCTGGGAGGCTGACTCCCGGGATAGCGCACCGGTGGGGGGTGGCGCAGGGAAGCAAATGGTTGGGGCATCACTTCGCCGAGTCTGGGCCGAGCAAAGACGGAGAGAGGTCAACATCTGCTTCCCCTGCAAAAGCAAAATAAACCCAGTGGTCGGGAGGAACCAAAGAGGCGGTTCGTGCCTTAAAACGCGTCCTGCCCTTGCAGCCACCACCCACCCGCGCCTCCCACGGCTCATAGGCGGGTTTGAATCTTGCCGTCCGCCCTCCGCCGCGGCTCCGAGCTTTCGGGAGAGGACGGGTCTGCCGCGTAGTCAGCCCAGGCGGTGGGGCGGGGGAGGGGGGGGCGGCGAGCCGCACTCTACCCTTGTTGTTCTAAGATCCTTCCAGATTGCTCCCTGGGCGCCCGGGGTCCTGGGTGGTCCTGGAGCAGCCGCGGGCCAGAAGTGCCGCCGGCCAAGGCGGACGACGAGGTCCTTTCTCCTCTCCCCCGGCTCCTGCCCGGGGCACCGCGGGGCAGCAGGCCACCCGGCGCGCGCCTAGCAGTGACTTTCGCGGACGTGGGCAGCTGTGCGAAGGTCCCAGCCCGCCCCCGGGTTTTTATTTTAACCTCTCGTGTCTCTTCCTTGTGGGATCATCATGGGGTTAAAAATGAGAATTTTCTCCCCAAACCGGGAGTCCGGGGTTGGGGGTGGGGGGTTGCTGAAACCTTCTGGGAAGGAGGCCTAACTCGGAGTTGAGCTGGGTCGAGAAGTTTGGGGAAAGCCGGTGGGAGGGGGTGCGGGGGGCGGGCAGAGAGCATGGCCGTTCTGGCGTGGCCTCGCGCGTCTAGGCCCGCAGGCGACGTAAAATTGGATGCAAGGGTGTAAAAGGGGTGAAGTAGAACCAGCCATCAAAAAGAAGGCCCCGCAAACTTCGCACAACCAAACCAAAATGGTCCCTGAAAAGAAACAAAAATCGCCCCCCACCCACCCACCTGCCCTGCCCCGGGGCTCGCTCCTGCGGCCCCCACCCCTCCGCAGCCTCAGCCTCCACGCCGGGAGGCACACCTTCGGCTCTCGGGGGCGTTTCCCCGCTGAGCTGGTTTTTTGTTTCCCCTCTACTCCCCCGCCCTCCAGCCCCACCCCCAATTCTGCTTTCCTCCGGGAATTCAGAGGGCCCTTTTGCTTTAGAAGACTTGGGGTTGTAGTAGTTATCAAAGCCATTAAGTTGTGCAAATCACAGTTAAACAAACTTATGATCCCCCCCCCCCCACATGAAGTCGACGGGACGGGGGCACATTTCTAGCTTCATAGTTTGAAAATGAAGGGCCGTTTGGTGGTTTGAAAAAGAAAACGGCTCTAACTGCCCCTTCCCCCCCCCCACCCCCCCCCCCCACCCCACCCCGCCATCAATACTTGCCAGCGCCTGGAAAAGCCGCCTCCCAGGGCCCCGCGAAGGGACCGCGCAGGGGAGGCGTGCGGACGTGGCGCACAGTTGCGGGGTCCCCACGGGGAGACCGGGTGAGGACTCCGCCCTTGCCTCGGGTCGGCCCCAGCTGAGGCTTGGAAGCTTGCTGCCAGCGTCTTTGCACGCTCAGGATGCAGAGAGGCCCAGGTCTTGGAAAAGGAGGAGGAACCGTTCTCCAAAAAGGTTCAGACTGGCGTGTATAACTTGGGGTGAGAGTTCTCCGTCCAGGACCCCCGGCGCACCTC
This sequence comes from Acinonyx jubatus, assembly GCF_027475565.1. Taxonomy (NCBI): domain Eukaryota; kingdom Metazoa; phylum Chordata; class Mammalia; order Carnivora; family Felidae; genus Acinonyx; species Acinonyx jubatus. The sequence continues at coordinate 158,752,091 of NC_069382.1, forward strand.
CTCTCCTTGGCGGTTGCTGGCTAGCTGAGGGTGCAGCGTCTCTTCTGGGTTCCTTGGGTCTCTCTCTTTCTCTCTCCCCGAAGATTTGTGTCCAGGGAGAAATGGAAAGCAGTTCCCTGTGGCTGACGACCACCAGGCAGCCTGCTTTGGGACCTGAGGCCCGCAGACTGTGCGCTCCCCTTTGTGGCCCAGCCCAGGCGGGCCCCCGCTCCTGAGAGCTGGGAAACATGTGGTAGGATTGAACCCCTCTCTGGATCTGGATTTTAGAGTACCCCTTTCCTAGGGAGAGACCCCCACTTCCTTCATCTCGGATATTTTTGGCGTCCCTCCCCGCCCCCTTGCCTCTGCTCCTTAGGATTTAGCTTTTAGTTACTTTTCATTTGAAACCCTACGTGAGGGGAGGGAGAGGCATTGAAGCGATTGGGAGGTCTGCTGTTTATTAGGGGCCTGAGTGTCCAGCTTTCCAACACACAGCTGCGTTTAGGTCAGGCTGACTGAAGAAAGGGCCTTGTCCTCTGGGAGTCCCAGGAGTAGAGCAAGACCCTGTGATGTTTAAAAAAAAAAAAAAAAAAAAATCCAGCAGAGGCGTTGTGATAGTGGAAAGCCACAGGGACATTAAGTGTGGTACATAAGTTTCAATAAGGGCAACATTATTCAATCAAGGCATTATTCTATTTAATCCCTGAGGCAACCCTGGGGGTTGTGCGAGATTACCCCCGTTTAGCAGAGGAGCAAACAAAGTCAGAGGGGGTAAGCAATTTGCATACGGCCCTGCCAGAACCTGCCTGGCCACGTCCCAGTTCCAGGTACTGTGTAATCTGGTGAAGACTGGTCATGTTTCTGAGCCTCAGTTTCCTTACTTGCACACATAGGCATAAGGTCTGCATTATGTCCCTGTTTTCCTTCTTCAGGCTTTTCCACAGACATGATGACTGTCGCGCCCGTCGCCAGGTCCCTTGGATTGGCCTCAAAAGCTGGGCGAAAGCCAGTCTAGTTTTCTATTTCGTATCCTCAAGGAGGGGGCGAGGCACATCTGGATTCTCAGCTATTACTCCCCAGTGTCTGAGGTCCTCCCCAAAAAAGGGGGCCCCGGGCGGTAGGGCAGAAGGAGGGGGAGCCAGGAAGGATAAAGAGAGCGACCAAAAATGGGAGACAGGCCTGGCATCACCAACCAGAGGGTCTGCAGGAAAGCGAAGGCCTTGGCATGGGGAACTTGAGGTAAGGATCCATGAGGGAACCCTCTGGGTGTCTTGTGGGGCTCTGCACATGACGCCCTGCCCTCACTTGGAGAGGATGCCCCTGGGAGGGCAAAGTGTCCCATGCACGCACCTCTCATGGCTACCCTCCCCCACCAGACTGCCCCCTAACCTTGGTTTTGGAAGAGTTTCTTTTTCTATTTTTTTAAAAGTAAGCTCTGCACCCAACTTGGGGCTTGAACTCATGACCCAGAGATCAAGAGTGGCATGTTCTACCGACTGAGCCATCCAGGTGCCCCACTTTTCTCACTTTTTAATTCATCAAAATTTCATGGTGTCCACTAATCAGAATTTCTTCTCAGCGTTGGAGAGTTGGTTCATTGACTCAAGAAGCATTTGTTGAACATCTGCCTTGTGTCTGACTCTGTTAGGCATTGGGGATACAGCAGTAAGCAGAATGGATAGGGTCCTTGCCTTCAGGGAAGTTGCTAGAATACTCTTGTCTCGCCACCAAAGTTTCCTCCATTGCAGCCTCCCTGCTGAGTATTGAGAGAGCACTCACTGGACCAACACTCATTTCTCTGTGAGACTCAGACGGCTAGGGAAGCCAGACGAAGCGTAGTTTTGAATCATGGGCCACAGAACCTTCCCAAACTCTCCAGCCTGTGTACAACTGGGATCTCCAGCCTGGGCTGGGAGGAGCTCCAATACAACGCAATATATTCTTACTGAGCCTAAGATGCCTAAGACTCTGTGCCAAGTGGTAAGGACACAGCCCTGCCTTCATGGAGTTTATACGCTAGTTGAACAAACAATTCAACATACAGTTGCACCATAGTGCTGTTAGCAAATTTTAGAGGAGCACAGCGATGTGGACATACGAAGAGCCTAACCCAACTTGGGGGCCAGTGAGGACTTCTTAGAGAGAAGGGACATCTGCTCTTTGAACCTAAGAGAAATGATAATCTAGCTGGGGAGGAGTCTCGTGCGCAGGGACTTGGAGGTGAGAGACAGCACAAGGTAATCAGAAGTGAAAGAAGTTTGGAATGGCCGGAACTTGGAAAAGGCCAGATGGGGAGGAGCAAGAAGGAGGGCAGATCATGGGGCCTTCCAGGTCCCGTTGAGTCTGGACTTAATGTTAGGGAAGTACCAGAATTGGTTTCCGGAAGGACAAGACTGGAACAGAGCTGAATTTTAGGCAAGATCAGACTGAATGAAGCCAGAAGGCAGGGAGGCTACTGCTGTAATCTGGCAAGAGAGGATGCTTCCCTTGCCCCAGGGTTAACAGCAGGGGTTTGAAGAAAGTGAATGTGAAAGGGACAAATAGAATGCACATCCCTCCTGACAGAATGCACATCCCCCCAAGCTGGGGTGGGGGGGGAGGGAAAGGGGGGGGAGTGAAGCCTCTGGTTTAGGCCATAGCTGGTGTTGTTGACTCAGTTGGGGAACAAAAGGAACCAAATTTGGGAAGGAAAACATTGAGCCCACTCCTAAAGATGATACATTTGAAAACCTCAGGAAGGCAAGAGTCAAATGAGTCGAAAATCCAGAACGGAGCGTTGGGTAACTCCCAACATTTTCTGGTGGGCAAAGAAGCAGCTGAGAAGGAACAGCCGGCAATCTTTATCTCTTGAATATTCGGCTCTCAGCTCTGAATCCAGACAATGGATTGTATGGGAGTTGGTTGAATTAAAAGAGCCAGCTACACTTAGCATCTAAGTCCAACAGTATCAATTGTGGCCGAACATATCTGCTGGCTTTGTATTTGAATGGGGATAAACATTCTATGAAACCATGAGAGCTTTAATTATGAGATGAATGGCAATACTAGATTCTTGTTTCCATCATTCACACTCTTAGATGTACCTTTGTATCCACATTTGGATTTGAATCACCAAAAGACCCAAGCGTGGTTGAAGCCGGATTCTTGTCCAAAGGATCCTCAGGTACTAGCCCTCTATCATTCACCCCCAGCCCTTACCAGGCACTGGAGAGACTGAAGTAGAGCTCATTTTCAGGGAAAAAAAAATAAAAAATAAAAAATAAAAAATAAAAAATAAAAAATATATATATATACACACACACACACATATACATATATGTATATGTGTGTGTGTGTGTGTGTATATATATGTATATATATATATGTATATATATATATATATATACATATATATATATATGATTTCAGTGACAAAGATTACATACTGTCCCCTAGTAATCAATGTCTCTTCCTTCTCAGTAATTGAGACTGATTTTTTTTGTTTCCTGGGACAAAACCTTTCTTTCATGTCTCTCTTGCAGCTAGATGTGGTCATGAAGAAAAGCTCTGGCCAACGGCAGATGAGCTGAAGCTGTGGGTCCAACTGCCAACAAATGTCCCTAATAGTAGAGGGCACGTTCTTCTCAATCTGGTCTTTTTGCTGAATGGAAAGCAGATGTATGACCGGCGCTTCGGCAGCCATCTTAGACTATGAGGCAACCTTGAAAATGGAAACCATGCACTATGGTGTAGTACATGGAAGGTCTGCAACCTGTGAAGCTCCAAACAAACCCTGAGAGACTCCCTACTATCTTCTTGAAAATGTAGGCAAAACAAAATTCTAGCTCATTACGCCTCTTATTTTGAATTTTTCTGTTACCGGCAGCCCAGCTTGAGGCTAACTAACAAAATCAGAAAGCGTTTGTTCATTCTAACTACAATCACCTTCACTCAAAACTGAAAACTGTCTGGGGATAGAAGGGCTGAAGCACATACACAGCTGTGTGACATCCCCATTAAGCCTACCAAGACCTGGACGTGTCCCCGCTGACGTGCTGACATTAACAACATTCCTGTGGGACCTAAGTGTGTGTGTTTTACAACACGCGATTCAGACATGCTACCTACTCAATTTGTCTTTGGAAAGTCAGCCCTTCTAGAAAAAGGACTCTGAAAGAAACAACAGGAAGTAGGCATGAGTTCTCCTCCCCCACCCTTTCTCCTGGTCTCCTATTTTCATTCCTCATTAGGGTCCTGTTCTTACCCTTAATTACATTCTTACAGTCTGCACACTTCTGGCCTTCTCTCTTTGCTGCCTCCAGATCCTTAACATACTTACGTCCTTGTTCGGTTTTTAACCGCTTTAAAGATGCCCTTGCCGAGAGGTAAACTTCACGCCCACATTTTGAGGTAATAAAACGATCCTGCAGGTAAACAGCCACGGAGTTTAGGTCAACTTCCACCACCAGACCCTTCCTTGGCAGAGATGCAGCCCCACGAGGCAAGGAGATGATGATTTCTGATTGACGCAGGAATTTAATAAGAGAACTTGAGTTTCTCCTCACCCTGCTCTATATCCATAGCTGCAAATGTGCCAAGGTATTAGGGCTGTTCCCGACCCTCCAAGCAGGTATCGCTGAGTCTTTCAGCATATATTCTTCCAGCTCATAATGAGTGAAGGGGTCCCTCATAGCCCTAAGAGAAGAATGGAAACCAGCTTTCTTCTGTGGCCTGTCTCCTTAGCATTCTGGACATTGTCAGTTGACAAATGTTTATTCAGCAACCCTGTGCCAGGCATGGTGCGAGACTCTGGGATGCTGTGGTAGAGAAACAAACAAGACCTCTGCTCTCTGGGCTCGGCTTCTGGGGGGCTGGGGGGAGACAGACAGAAAACAAACCAGGCCCTGATTAAATGGCAGATGTGACAAGAGCTCTGCTGTCATCTGGTGACCCACGAGCCTATCACAGGAAGCCAGAGCTGGTTCCATACCTCAAGGAATCATCCCTGAGGAGGTGATATTTATTTATTTTTAAATGTTTATTTATTTTTGAGAGAGAGAGAGAGACAAGCAGGGGAGGGGCAGAGAGAGAGGGAGACAGAAGATCCGAAGCAGGCTCCAGGCTCTGAGCTGTCAGCACAGAGCCGGGTGCGGGGCTCAAACCCCCGAACTGTGAGATCTTGACTTGAGCAAAAGTCTGATGCTCAACCAACTGAGGCTCCCCTGAGGAGGTGCTATTTAAAGTTGCATGCAGTTCTGAGGAAAGTGGCTATGTTCTGCTATTATTTTTAAGTCATTCAGTAAGTTAGGTCCCACGAGAAATGTTTTGTTTGGGGCAGGTAGAAAGACAACAAAACGTACTCTGCTGTTTCTGGAAATGGCAGTTCTTGGTGCCCCAAGGAACGGTAACTTTCTGATACCAAATCACAGAATGATTGAACACACTCATCTAGGGGGTTGTCCTTGTTCAAAAGAGACCCTTCCGCTCCCTTGAGATTGGCTATCATGAAATTTGAATATAACGGAGATTCGTGACAAAGCCAAACCTGGTTCTTCTATCATCCTGAGGGTGGGGCTGTCTTGCGGAGATAAGAGGAAGGCATGCTGTCATCCAACTCCCTGAGCTAATGTTTCACAGGCTGACAATGACAGAATGATTGCCTTTGATTAAAGCACGTTTTCAATTATCCACTGGGTACATACAGCCTATTAGATAGAGTTTGCATTACAAAACAGAGAACCCAAGGCCCATCGAGGATAATACAAAATGTTACCAGTTCCCTTATTGTGTGTGCATTTGGTTAATTATTGCATTGCTCCCTGAGTGTATTTATGAAATGACTTCACTGACTGGTAGACGTCTAGGTCGTTAACTCCAATGAAAGCAAGAAAAGCCAAACCCCTGGCGGAGTTCTACCTCTGCCCGACTGTGACTTTTCACCACTAGAGGGCGCAAGAGGCCGGCTCAGAATCCAAGTCCACTCCGCAAGTCCACGTGAGTGCCGGAAAAAGAAGCCAAGGGTTCCCGAATACTCTGGAGAGGAACCAGCTCAGGGCCTCTCCCTTCCCTAAGACTCCCCGGTCACCCCTAGAAACTGGTTCAGTTCCAGGCCAGCCCTCAGCAAGCCGGAGATTCGTCTCGAAGGTCTGACCCCGTCTGGGCTCATCCTCAGAACACTAAGGTTTGTGTGTCAGTACAAGGGGTGGGGTTGGGGGGGTTGGGGGGGGTGGGGGGGGAGGGCACAGGATGCAACGAGCACTACAGCCAGTTTCCATCCCGCGCCTGAGGACTTCAAAGAACTAACTCAGGACCTGCGCTTAAGTTCAGCTCAAATTAAAAGGTCTAAAATTGGCACCTGTAACAAATATCAGTGCCCCATCACATTTAGTCTGCACTGACTGTTGGAATTCTCAGACACTGAAACAACAATTTTACCTGCGGGTAAGGAATATCGTAGTACATTTTGCACGTATTACCACAAGAACAGTGTTTGGACAGACTGTCCTGCACTGCGGAGCTAAAAGGTTTAATTTTCCGAGGTTCTCCTATGGAAATGGCCCTCTGAAAGGGGCAGGCATCGAGGAAAATACCTCTGATCCAATAGTTTTCCACGGCAGCCCTGTGAAAACCCTGATATTATTACTGTGGGTGAGCCCCGTTGTTCCGCTTGGGAAACAGTGAGGCCAGTTGAACAAGAGTGATTTATCCGATTAAAAAACACTCATGCTTTTATGGCTGAGTCATGTTACTACGGACACAGATAACAACAGACACACTTATCTCTAAGAAGAATTTTGATCGTTGAGATCCAATACCTATTTCCAATTTAGTTGAGTTCAGGCAAGATTGGGATGACTTCAGGTCTTTGCACTCAATGCTCTGTCCCAAACCCATCTTCTACCAAATTCAGGGCACAGTGGCATGATTGTAACTTTGATTTAAGATGTATTTCAGTACTCCTTGTGGTAATCAGAGACACGCCAGACTGTCACACGAAAGGTAAAGAATGACTTCTATAAATGAAGATCCCTGAGTCACCTGAATTTCCCAGTGACAGAAGCTGGGGTAAATTTGACAACTCTGGCATAATTAACTACTGTCTCTGTGGGTCCCAAACTGGTTATGCATCAACAATTCTGATGGTGTAACCTAATAACCTAGCCTACTAAACTATTATTGCAGGTAAAAATTCCTATTATAGTGGCTCAATTGGTTGAGCATCCGGCTTCGGCTCAGGTCATGATCTGGAGGTCCGTGAGTTCGAGCCCCGTGTCGGACTCTGTGCTGACAGCTCAGAGCCTGGAGCCTGCTTCGGATTCTGTGTCTCCCTCTCTCTCTCTGTTCCTCCTCCGTGCGCGCTCTCTCTCTCTCTCTCTCTCTCTGTCTCTCTCAAAAATAAACATTAAAAACTTTCTTTTTAATTCACATGATGTTATTCTGCCCACTTAAAAAAAATGAGTTGTCTATAGCTGTATAGAGTTGAATCTTTAAGTTTTGACCCACTATTTAAATGAGATTGAATGTATTTCCAAATAAAAGACAACTTAAAAATGCAGACTCACACTTCAGATAGTGGTTATCTTATCTGCCTATCTGAGTGCTGTCTGCTTTCCCTCAAGCCACCAATAAAACCTGAGAAAGTGGAATTGGCCATTCAAGAGTTCCCTGCCCCACCCCACCTGGATGACTGAGGAAGAGCGGGTCTGATGGGTACTGTGAGTATTGCCTACTATTTGGTCTTTGAGCACCGTGATCTTGCCAAGATGCTCGGCTAAAATGCACAGCCCTGTCCATAACCATTGATAAGTTTCATTCTAAAGCTGTGTGGCAAATAGCTCATCCTTACCCCACCATCACGCCTACCATCCAGAGGATGAAGGCCAGCGGTGTCTACATATTACCTGAAGGGTGGATGAAAAACATTTCAGTGTTTCGGATACTCTCAAATCCAGACGCTGGAGGTACAGGTCACTTTCATTTCAGTTTTTCTATTCCACTGTTGCGACCCCCATGCTCCCATGCCATTTTCCACCTTCCAAAAGTGTTCCTGAATCTGCGAGCTCATCCAATGTCCCTCACAGCCATGGGCAAAAGGAACAGTGACACAGACACTGAGTAGGAGAGGTTGCTGATTTATACAAGCCGTCATTCCCAGGTAGGGGAAGAATGGACACCCTCCCGGGTCCCAGCAGTGGTCTCCCCACCACCATCATGCTCTTTGCAGTTAGAAAGAGTCTATGTGGACATAACAGGGGTAGAGTTGCGAATCAAGAAACTCAGAAGTAAAATGTTTTTTCCTCCTGGAATCTGAGTGGGGTAGGTTTTCATGTTCCTGGGCCTTTTTCCTATTATTATGGTTCACACTATATAAATGCCACAAACTTCTAGAGGCATTTTGAAGACGTTCTATGTGCAAAGCTGGGTGTTAGGCGGCCAGGAAGAGACACCAAAGAAATTTCAAGAAATAGAACACTATCCCCAGAAGTTTAAAATCTATGTGTTAAGAAGCACACATTAGCGTATGAACAAATGCGGTGGGTCATTCATTCAAGTCCCCGGGGTTGGGGCTTGGATGTGGTCGGAGCCATGGGGATTTTTGTGGGAAGCAAGATGTAAGCTGTCACCAGGCCAGGATTCAACTGACCCAATTCAAGCTGCTTCTCTAAACCTACTCCTTGACCTGCATTCCCTCACTTGTTGATATCACAGTCCAAAAGGTCCCTCCAGCCTGGGCATTATCCTTGACTAGCCCGTCTCCCCATCTCGCCTCTAGACTGATCACAGCCTCCCAACTGCCTGTCCCAACTCCAATAAGATCAAGTTCCAGAACCTTTGGCACAGCCTGCAAAACCCACCATAAAGGGTCCTGGCTGCCCCCCCAGCTTCGCCTTGTATGACATCTCTGCACCCAGCACTTTCAGCATGACAGACACCCAGCGCCCCGTTGTCTGAGCCAGACCCTAGACAACCCAGAATACACTCTTGCTTTCCTCCCGTCTTCATGTTCTCTGGCTGACATTTGGGTTCCTTTCCTTTTATTTCTGGTAAAAGTCTTTTCTTCCATTGTGGCTAGCTATGACTAAAGGGGAAGAGAAGGGAACTTTCTACTTTCTGGCTGAGAGAGGAATATAGGGATATCGCTGTGGCCTTCCCGGGGGCAGAAGTTTGCATGTTAGATCCAGAACTAAGGGAGTGGGGAGCGATTGGAAACAGACAGTAAAATCCCGGGAAGAAATGATCTCATTGTGAATGAGAATGTTCCCCGTTTTTTCTCTTCACAGAATCTCTTAGGTCTGACAAGGCCGTAGATGGGTTTTTTAGGTTGTTTTTATTTTATTTTATTTTATTTTTAAATTTTTATTTTTTTGCTCCACATCCAACATGGGGCTAGAAACCAAGATCGTGAGATCAAGAGTTGCACATCCTACCAAGCCTACCAACTGAGCCAGCCAGGCACCCCGAGGCTGTAGGTGTTCTGAGTCATTTTGACCTTCTTCACTTCCCCTGAGATCAGCCTTGTACCCAGTGGAGCTGCTGGGAAGCCTTGATTTACAAACTATGGGTTTTCAGCCAAGCTTGGTTCTCCTCTAGTCTTTCCTATCCCGGGTAATGAGACCACCATCTTCTCAGTTGCCCAAGCTTCAAAGACAGGTGTTTCCTTTGTTTTTCCTTCTCCCTGACTCCCCATATGCAGGCTATTAACAAGTTTTATCGATTTTACCTTCCAAGAATATCTAAAATCTGTCCCTTCTTCTCCCTCTCCACTGCACCCCGCTAGTGCCAAGAGATTCCTCTCATCGGGACTCACCCTCCAGTTGTTTCTCTACATCTTCTGTTGCCAACTGTCAATCCATTCTCCACACAGCAGTCAGGGTACTCTTTCTAAAATGTAAACTCTTATTTTTTTATGTAAGTCAAATATATATTGTTGAAATGTAACATATATACAAAAAGAGCACAAACCATAGTGTATAACTCAGTGATTTTATATACAATGAACACACTCATGACTGGTATCCCAGACGTCCTCTTCCGCTATTTCTACACTAGCCTCTTCCAAGGGTACCCATTGTCCTAACTTCCAACACCATTGGTTGGTTTTCAACCTGCTTGAAAACGTTGCCACAGAATTACAGATTCTATATGAATCATAGATAAATGGAATCATACAGGGTGTACTCTCCTGTGTCTGACTCATTTCAGTAAACATTTTGTTAATGAAATTCATCCATGTTGTTGCTTGTACTTGTAATTTGTTTATTCTAATTTCTGGAAAGTGTTCTGTGGTATGAATTCACCATTTATTTCACCATCCCATTGTTGTTGGATACTTGAGTAGTTTCCAGCTTTTAGCTATCAAGAATAATACTGCTATAAACCTTCTCATGCCTATCTTTTGGTGAGCCTATGAACCCATTTCTGTTGGGAATATACCTGGGAGTGGAATTGCTGGGTCATGAAATGTACATGCTTTAGTCGATACTGCCACTGTCCCAATGTGTTGGGACACTGCCCCCACTAGCAAAGTACGAGTGTTCCATTCACTTTGTATCCTTTCCAACTCTTGATGTTTGTCTGCCTTTTTCATTTTAGTCATTTTCATGGACAGTGGGCTGTCATAAATCTGACCAATATCACTTCCTACTTAATGACCTTCAAGGCTTCTCGATGAATTTAAAAGAAAACCCAGATTCCTTAAAGTGGCCCTGCCTACCCGTCCAATGTCACCCGATATCACTCTCTTCCTGTTTCTACACTGATCTTCTCAAGTCTGTCAAGCCCTTTCCCACCTCTGGACCAGCACACTCCTCTTCCTTAGCCTGGGAAAAGTTCCTTCTGTCCCACCCTCTCTCCCACCCTTCCTGTCGCTTATTTAAAGTCTGTCCTGAGGAGATCTCTGACCGCTCCCTTCTGGGCTTCCCTTCACAGAACTAATCACACAGCACTTATCACAGTTTATAGTTACATATTTCTGTTTCCCTGTGGGGTTTTTTTGGGTTTTGTTCTGTCTGTCCCATTAGACTGTAAAGGTCATGAAGACGAGGAATCTGTCTCCTTTGAAAACTACTCTAGTCCCTGCGCCTGGGAGACAGTGCTTGGCATAGGCTGGGCACTCAACAAATGTTTATTGAAAGAACAAGTGAATAAATCCAGTCCGTTTTAGACTATGAGTGAAATAATGTTTAATATCATCCTTGAATGTGGAGTTTTGACATCCACTGAAGGAAGGTGCCTTTACTTGGGTGTCCACAAGAAGTGGACAGGAGAGGGACCTGAGGGATGAACAGCAACTCTTAGACAAGCAGCCCAGAGCTTATTCATGAGCAGGAAGGCTCTGGGGAAAAAAAGCAGAGCTGAAGTTCATCCAAAGAGGTTTTCTAAAGGAAGAAATGACTTAGTCCCTGGGGGAAGGTCTGGGTTTTCTAGGAAATAAATTTTTTTTTCAAAATCAAATAGCCTTCCATATGCCCAGGAAGCACCCTAATGTCTCCCAAGAGGGACATTAAATTATTAAGGGACTTAATTATTCCTACAGAGCAGTATAGGAATTGGGGGCTCAGCTGGCTCAGATCTCAAAGCCAGTAGCTTTAGGGTAGGGAGGAATAAGCTGCAAATGTTCTACTGTTTCAATAACAGTAGGGACAGAATTTAATAATGTGAAAAATAATATTTCTGGCAAGAATTTTGAAAATGCATTGATTGGGGCGCCTGGTGGCTCAGTTGGTTAAGCATCTGACTTCGGCTCAGGTCATGATCTCCTGTTCCCTGGGTTCGAGCCCCGCATCGGGCTCTGTGCTGACAGCTCAGAGCCAGGAGCCTGCTTCGGATTCTGTGTCTCCCTCTCTGTCTGCTCCTCCCCGACTTGCATTGTGTCTCTATCTCTCTCAAAAATAAATAAGCACTAAAAAAAAAAAAAAAAAAGAGAGAAAATGCATTAATTATTATAAGTTGGTAATGTGTATTTCTTAAATGTGTGCAGCCTCCCTTGTGCACACCCGATTTTCCTCGATAGTCTATTCCATCAAATAGCACCCATCTGACAACCTCTGCTGTGCCTTCCCTACTGGACTGGCGAGGCTAAGCATTCTCTGTGTGTGAGTAGAATAGAAAAATACAGAGTATTCAGATGAGAACAAGAGTAGGATTTATTGTCATTTTCATTTAAAATGCCATATTAACTTCCAGATAATTGGAAGGCATTCATCCTCTGTGACATATGCATTTAAAAGGTTTACTTTGGCTCCAATAATCCTACTGATTTAGCTGCAGAAGTATGTTTCAAATAATGAGCTGTGTGTTCAGTGTATCTTAGCACCATATAAATGTGCATTTCTGCAGGGCACTGGTATTTTAAGTTCAGTGTACTCATTTTGCTATGTAAAACATCTAATTTCAGAAAATGAGTAATCAGTGGTAGATCCTAGCAGTAAACCCTTGAGGGTCTCTTAGGTGCTCGGGATACAGAGACTTCCAGCGTGTATGTTTCATGGGGGAAGAGACGGGTAAGCAGGCAAGGGCAGCCAAGCGTAGTAAGGGTTACAGCAGGGTGGGGGACTATATAGCTGATGTAGGAGCCACGGGAGGCATTCGCTCCAGCATTACAGGGTGTGGTGGGGGCTGTCAAAGGCTCTAGGACACTGTTCTCTCTTGCTCGACATTTCTTTCCCCCAGTCTTTCAAAAATTCAACTCAGAAGCCAGTCTTTGGAGAGGCCTTCCCAATCTCTTGGCTGGAATACTCCCGGAGCGGTCTTCTTACCCCTTTCTGAAGATGATACTTGTGTTCCTGCCGTTTTCACACCATGGAGGGGCAATCTACGGTAGGAGTCAGGAGTGTGGACTAGGGTCAGACAGCCTAGATTGGAGCCTTGTCAGCTGCTTGCTATCTGTGACACTTTACTTAACTTTCCTGTGCCTCAGTTTCCTCATCTGTATGGAGATCACAAGAGTTAGTAGGAGTGGGGCGCCTGGGTGGCTCAGTCGGTTGAGCGTCCAACTTCAGCTCAGCTCATGATCTCATAGTTTGTGGGTTCGAGCCCCCAGAGGGCTCTGTGCTGATAGTGTGGAGCCTGCTTTGGATTCTCTGTCTCCCTCTCTCTCTGTCCCCCCCCACCTCTCTCAAATAAATAAATAAACATTAAAAATAAATAAAATAAAATAAAATAAAATAAACTAGAATTCGTAGGAGTAAAGCACCCAGAATAGTGCCTGGCAAGTAGTAAGTGCTCAGTTAGAGATCTCGTCCATAAGCATTCTGTTTCTTTCATTTTATTGTAACTGCCTTAGAAGCAGGTGCTCTGGTATTCATTTTGCATCCTACCCAAAAGCCCCAACCTTATCTCCACCCCATCCAGTGTCTAAAATGGTCCCTTGTACATTTCAAGTACAAAGTATAACATTTGTCGTAGTTGATAATGGTCTACCAGGTACCACGTGGATGAAATTTGAGTTCCTCCTGGAGATCATTCTAAAAATGCATACAGCGCAGCATTTACATCAAATGCTTACTTACATATATGCTTGTTGCCAGATGATGATATCTAATACTTACTATATTACTATTACTATATTACTATATACTATATTACTATATAGTATATAGTATATATATATAGTATATATAGTATAGTATATATAGTATAATATATATAATATATATAATATATATTATATATGTATAAATATATAAAATATATATATAAATATATAAAATATATAATATATAATATAATATATATAATATATATAGTATATACAGTATAGTATATATAGTATAATATATACTATATAGTATATAGTATATATTTTACTATATTACTATATTACTATTACTATATTACTTACTATATATGAGCACTTACTATACGCCAAGCACTTGACTTAGCATGTGACGCAAGTTACATTGCTCAAATCACACTTAAATTTATAAGGCGCTTTCATAATCTTACAGGAAGCCTGAAAAATTGCCGTTACCCACTTTTCCTGGCACCAAAAATACAATACTATCAATACAATTAAATTTTATATTATCTAAATGCAACACACTTATATTATATACTATTTCAAAGCCATTTCTTTCTGCAAACTTGCTATAATTACAGCGGTGTTGTACTTCTCTGTGTTATAATTCTAAAATTACCATGTGCACGGAGGGGAGATGCCTTTGTACCTTCATAATAGATCTCTCCACCACTCTGGAGAGTACACATACCCAAACGCACAGCCAGCTACGTTGTTAGAAGACATTGTACAGGTCAAACCATAATTAAAATAATCATTATTTACATAGCACCGTAAATGTATCCACCGCTTGAGTCATAATCACAGTAGTTAGAGACAGAAAACAGCAATTATATAATCTAGTCAACCCCAGTAAATGTATGTCAGCCAAGATCCCAGCAGAGATCTGAGAATTAATTTTCAAGCAAAAATAACAGGCACGCGGAATCACACGTTGTTCTCAGAGTCCCATTTTCTTCACTTCGGTGTGTTTTTCATTTGTTTGTTCATTCATTCACTCACTCGTTCATTCATTCACTCACCAGACATAGCTTCGACATTGTTTACCATGAGCCAGGCCCTTTGCCAGGAACAGATATGTAGAAGAATAAGAAAAGGTCCTTGATCCCAGGGGCTTTCAGCTCCTGAAAGACAAACAAACAAAGATGAATATACTCAATAATCAGATGGGAGTGATTTGCATATATGCAATTCACTTCTGCAAATTACTTATTTTGTGGGAGAGAGAGAGAGAGAGAGAGTGCACAAGCACGGGAGGGGCATGGAGAGAGGGAGAGAGACAATGTCAAGTAGGCTGTATGCAGGCAGGGCAGAGCTGGACGGGGGTTCGATCCCACGAACCATGAGGTCATGACCTAAGCCGAAATCAAGAGCTAGACGCTTAACCAACTGAGCCACCCAGGAGCCCCTATTCTATTAGTTTTAGATGTGCATCAGAGTGATTCAACATTTTTATACATTATGAAATGATCCCCTCGATACATCTAGTTATTATCTGCCACCATATAAAGTCATTACAATATTATTGACTTTATTCCCTTTGCTGTACGTTACATCCTTGTGACTTATTTATTTTCTGTGGAAGTTTGTACCTTTTAATCCCCTTCACCCGTTTCACTCCCACCCCTAATGTCCCCCCCCCACAACCCCAACCATTTTGTTTCCTGTATCTACGAATCAGTTCTGTATTCTTTTGTTTGTTCATTTGTTTTGTTCTTTAAACTCCACATGTAAGTGAAATCATGTGGTATTTGTCTTTCTCTGTCTGACTTATTCCACTTAGCGTAATGCCCTCTAGCTCCATCCACATTGTTGCAAATGGCAAGATGTCATTCTTTTTTTATGGCTGAGCAATATTCCATTGCATATATATCGCATCTTCTTTATTCATTCATCTGTCGATGGACAGTTAGGTTGCTTGCATACCTTGGCTATTGTAAATAATGTTGCAGGGAACAGAAGGGTGTATATATCTCTTCGAATTAGTGTTTTCATTTCCATCGGGTAAATACCCAGAAGCAGAATTGCTGGTCAGAAATGGTCATTATTATCCTATTTTACCAATGATGAAGATGAGGCCTGGAAAGATTAAGTAACGTAGTCCCAAATAGTTTCCACCCTCTTCAGCCCCCTGCCTCTTACCATGAAATGTCTCCTGAGGCTGTATGTATCCAGGGGTACATCAGGACCACCTTGCAGCACCTCGCCAAAGGCTCCGAAATGGATGGGGGCTCAAACTCAGACAGTATCCTGCGTGAGTGCAGGGCTCCAGAACCTAGTCTTGGAGGGGGTCTTCTCAGCTACTGCTCTGGGCAGTATCCCCACTGTGTTTCTTTCCTCTCTGTACAGTCCTGTCTGCAGAATGATCCCAGAGCTTGGTATCCATGTGATTCAGGAAGTTGCAATCCCCGAAACGCATCCTTCTCCCCAAATATTTTCTTACCCCCTCCCCTCCTCCCACCTCCCATATCTCACTTCCAGACAATTGCACCATGTCTCACAAACTAACTTCCAGGGGCCAAAGTGCCTCCCCCAAACTGCAAAGTGGTTTTCTGAACCTTCAACTGGAAACACACACACACACACACACACACCCCTCAACCTTCCCTTCCCCAGGGCTTCTGCTCCAAAGTAGTTCATGACAGTGGGCATGTACTGAAACATTGGAATGGCTCCCAATTATGAGGCTTCCTTCTCTTCCTTCTTTGGTGCCACCCCTCTTTGCTGAGGAGGCAGTGGGGGAAAGACTGGTCAAGTGTGCCTTGAGCCTGACAGTTCCCGCCCATCTCCACATTGGCGGAGCTTGCTTCTGGAGCTTCTGTCAAGGCTGTTCAGCTTCCTTATTCTCTGGGGATGGGAAGAAGGAACAGTGATGGCTGGACAGTGGACAAGCTCCCTGTCCAGTTGTCTTCATGCCTACAGATGGGATCAATAGCAGTATCCGTGGGAGGTAATGGAGGCGAACGTGAAGGGGCAAGAGGCCCATATCCCTGCTTCAACCGTTCTCATACCTCTTACTCGAGCCTGGATCTAGCTCTCAAAACCTTATTTATTGACTTCTGGTTCCAAAGGTAAGGCTGGTCAAGATACCATCGTAAGCGTACCTTGTCAATTCTTTAAGAGATATTTGACTCTTGGAAAAAACTCTTCTTGGGTAGCCTGGTAATTGTGTCTGTCACCTACCAATGACGGTAGAGTGCTCTGGCCACCAACAAATATGACCTAGAATGTAGGTGATGTATTAACCCTTAATTGCTATTCTTCTTTAACCACCGATTGACCGGTAGAAAAACTGTGGAATGATGGTTCAGTCCTTGTTTCAATTTTCCCCCAGTAGGAGACATACTTTTACAGTCATTGCCATTAGCAGCCAGTATGCACTCAGTTCTCACGACTCAGTTCCACACACTGGAGTGGTTACGAATATTTCAAGCCCATTCGAGGGAAATTTAACAAGAGAGAAAACGGGATTAAACTTGGTGTCTTTCAGCAGTCCTTGACTCAGATGAGCAAACTATCCTCTCGAAACTCTATATTCTAAAGCAGCAAACAAAAGTGTTTCTATGCTGCCCTGTTTCAAACAATAAGCCTCTGATGCAGAGTATAATAAAGGTGAATCACAAAATACTCCATCACTATCCTTTCCCATCACCTTCTCTCTTCCAAGTTATGTAACATCCTGATCTTTCATCCACCAAAGCCTCAGTTGATAAAAAAAAACACCAAGAAGTAAACAGGGCAGCTAGAATTAGCTTCATGGAATGGATGCGGAAACTGAGGCTCAGGGAAGTTAAATGATCTGCCTCGGTCACACAGTCTTTGACAATATCAGGGTAAAACACAGATCTCCAATGCCCCAAGACTGACTCCTCTCCCTATAGGTTTGGTGATTTCTGACCCTTGACCTCTGAGCTCTGGGATGGAAAGGTGAGCTCCTCTCTACCTGTAGGTTAATGGTTTACTCAAGCACTTAGCCCTCTCATGGGCCATCAAAGATAATGGTGCATATGAAACATGAGGACTTTCATAGTTAATCAAATGTAAATGAAGTGGAAATTTGCCATGGAAAGTCCTAAAAAAAAACAGACACACAGATGATAACTTTTGAGCTCTATTTTATTGAAAGTTGGACTTAAATTTGTTTTCTTATTGAGCATTCTCCCAATAGTTAATCAATGCAAAAATGTTAACCACCTACCATGCAGGTAGAGAGTGACGTATAAGAAGTTATCCCTGGGGATACAGGTATGCTGTTTCGAAGGGACACATGCACCCCAATGTTTATAGCAGCACTATCAACAAGAGCCAAAGTATGGAAAGAGCCCACATGTCCATCGATGGATGAATGGATAAAGAAGATGTGGTATATATATACAATGGAGTATTACTCGGCAATCAAAAAGAGTGAAATCTTGTCATTTGAAACTACATGGATGGAACTCGAGGGTATTATGCTAAGCGAAATTAGAGAAAGACAAATACCATAGGACTTCACTCATATGAGGACTTTAAGACACAGAAAAGATGAGCATAGGGAAGGGAAGCAAAAATAATATAAAAACATGGAGGGGGACAAAACCTAAGAGACTCTTAAATATGGAGAACAAACAGAAGGTTACTGGAGGGGTTGTGGGAGGGGGGATAGGCTAAATGGGTAAGGGGCACTAAGGAATCTACTCCTGAAATCATTGTTGCACTATATGCTAACTTGGATATAAATTTTAAAAATAAATTAAATAAAAATTAAAAAAAAAAGTTATCCCTGGGGCGCCTGGGTGGCTCAGTCGGTTAAGCGGCAGACTTTGGCTCAGGTCAAGATCTCCTGTTCCGTGGGTTTGAGCCCCGCCTCAGGCTCTGTGTTGACAGCTCAGAGCCTGGAGCCTGCTTCAGATTCTGTGTCTCCCTCTCTCTCTCTGCCCCTTCCCCGCTCACAGTCCCTCTCTGTCTCTCGAACAATGAATAAAAACGTTAAAAAAATTTTTTTAAATAAATTAAAAATAAAAAGAAGTTATCCCTGACCTAAAGGAGTTTGAGTCTAATTGGTGGTGGACAAACACAGAGGAAACAATTAGTAATGTCAATAGCTCTTGAATGTTGACTGCGATGGTGTGTAATGGGAAAACTAAACTCAGGACACAGAGAAACAACTCAACAGCCTGACACATGCCAATTTGGACTGGCCCTGAGTGAACATTCCAATGGAAAGAGGTCAGGCCTCTATTATTGTTTGCAGTCTTTGTGCAGCCTATCCTGATGGGCTGAAATATCCTTAAAGGATATTTAAGGATAACCTCCTCAAAGGAGGTTATTTGTGGATACATCTCCTTATTCCCACAGTTCCTACATTAGCAGAATTGTCCAGAGTGGGGCCCCTGGAGCTAGGCTTCAAATCCTCCCTCTACCACTGATTAGTCCTCTAATCTTGGACAAATTACTTAAACTTTCTATGGCTCAGTTTCCCCATCTGTAAAACGACTATCTATGTCATAGGGTTGTTATGAGGAATGAATGAATTACTACACGTCAAGCGTTTAGAAAAATGTCTGACAACATGTTGAATGTTCCACACATGTGAACTGTTATTACAGTGAATTGCAGCTGGTCAAAGTTTATCTGATCAACTAGAGTATAAAAGGCACAAGGGCAGAGTTTTGTTGGCTAAACTTCTGTGAGCAGACTCATTCAGCCGTCTTTACTGAGCACCTACTATGTGCCATGGAGATACAGTGGTAGACAAGATAGACGGGGGCACAGAAACAAGATGAAGAAAGCAGAAGATAAGAGTTTTCCTTTAGGATGAAAACTGATCACTTGAGTCATGTTGCTGTTGTCGTTGTTTTAATAGACTTCACTTTGTAGGACAGTTCTAAGTGTACAGAGAAATGGAAAGATAATGCAGAGTTCCTACAAACCCCTCCCATACGGACACACAGTTTCCCCTATCATCAACATGTTAACGTTAGTGTGGTACGTCTGTTACAATTGACGAACCAATATTGGTATGTAATTAACAGAGGCCTCAATTAATATCAGCATTCACTCTTTGTGTTGTGCAGTTCTGTGGATTTTGACAAAAGCACACTGTCATGCATCTGCCATGATAGTGTCATACCGAATACTGCAGCACCCTAAAAAGCCTGTTCTTCACCTCTTCGTCCTTCCCCCACCCCATACAACCCTTGGCAACAACTGATCTTTCTACTGTCTTTATAGCTTTGCTTTTTTCCCCAGAATATCATACAGTGGAAATCATAAAATATGTGGCGTGTGTAGACTGGCTACTTTCACTTAGAAATATACATTTAATATTCCTCCATGGCTTTTCATGACTTGGCAGCTCATTTCTTTTTTATCACTGAGTGATATTCCATTGTGTGGTGCGCTCGTTTATTTGTCCCTTCGCCTATGAAAAGGCGTTGTGGTGGTTTCCCGTTTTGAGCCATTACAAATAAAGCTGCTATAAACATTCACGTGCGCAGAGTGTTGTCTGGACCTGGTTTTCATTTGGGCACATCCCTGGTGGCACGATTGCTGGACCGGATGGTAAGACTGTTTAGCTTTGTAAGAAGCTGCCAAAGGGTCTTCCAAGGTGTCTGTGCCATTTTCGTGCTCCCACCAGCAGTGTTCCTGACATTCTACATGCTGGGCAACATTTGGAGTTTGTCAGTGTTTAAGATTTTCATCATTCTAGGAAGAATTTAGTAACATCCCATTGTTCTAACTTGCAGATCCCTAATGGTATCTATGTTGAGCACCTTTTTATATGCTTATTCCATTTGCTTATCTTCTTTGGTGGGTATCTGTTCGGGTCTTTTGCCCATTTCTCAATTGGACTGCTTATTTTTTTATTGCTAAGTTTTAAGATTTCTCTGTATCTCTTGGATACAGATTCTTTATCAAGTACATGTTTGGCAAAAGCATTTCTCCCAGGCTGTGGCATGTCTTTTCATTCTTCATATTATTTGGGGGCGCCTGGGTGGCTCAGCTGGTTAAGCATCTGACTTCAGCTTCAGATTATGATCTCGCGGGTTTGTGAGTTCGAGCGCTGCGTCAGGCTCTGAGCTGACAGCTTGGAGCCTGGGGCCTGCTTCGGATTCTATGACTCCTTCTCTCTCTTTGCCCCTCCCCTTCTTGTGCGCTCTCTCCGTGTCTCTGTCTCTCTAAAAAATAAACATTTTTTTAAAACGAAAAAATTTTTTAAAAGAGTCATATTCTTTTGGGTGCAAGTTAATATTCCTTGATCCCCTAGGGTTAGTAATCCACCGTGCCATTGGGTTAGAATTAGTGCTACCTTCGTCAATAAAATAAACAATGTTGGCTACAAATGCAGAAGGCTCTCACTAGACATTTTCTGTTGGTAGTCAGAGATTAGAACAAATGGGATCAAACCGCATCAGAAAAAACACACTTAAATGGAGTTTCATTGGGAAAAATCCTGTCCTGAACAAATGTTTGGAAATAAAGGCTAGGCTTTCTCCCCTGTACTTTCACACCCATCAGGTTTCCTTGCTTTAGAATAAGCCTCTGTATTTAATAAGTTCCATTGGGAGCATGTCCGCAAAAGGGTATTAAATCCTTGATGGGTTGTAAATCGTATTTCTTGGCCACGCTGACAGAAACCCAGCCCAGCAACCCCCCTCACCCCATCCCTGAAGAACTTTACAATGTCAGTTAGTCATTCACATCAATGACTTCATCCATTACCTACGCCCAGCCTGTCTGCCTGGCTGAACCCCTGCAATCATTCTGCACCAGAAGGAACTCCGCTCCGCGTCGTGAGGAGCGGAGGACTAAGAAAAGTCGCAGGGAGGACCGAGGCATGGACACGAACCAGTTGAAAGGTTTCCAGGAACATTTGAAACACTCTTTTTACACTTGTGACAAGCGACACGGGTTTTCTTAATGCGCACATACGGCCCAAAATCCCGGTTCATGCATTGGAAGGAAAACGGTCTCACAGAGCAAAGCAGCACTACTCTGAGGAGCCAGTTAAGGGATGATTCCAGACCCAGAATGCAGAGTTGGCTTCTGAACACCCTGTGCTCAGACCACCTGGGAGTGGTGTCCAGGCCTCACCCTGGCCTCCAGAAAATTCTCAGGGTCACCTCACAAGGTGGCTTGTCAGCCAATAGAGAGCAGCACCATTCGCCTGAAGGAAAATGCAGTCTAAGTCTTCTAGCAGAGGAAATATAAAGAATAATATTTTCCACATGGCTGCACTGAAGAGTTCATTAAAAAAAAAAAAAAACATTTGGAACTATTATGGAAAATTCCAAGTTAAATGTACTTTTTAAAAAAAAAAGCTGGTCAATATTTTGCTGGGAAAATCACACTTGAAGAAATGGTGTTTGCGGCTCCTAGGGAGAGGGCGTTAGCCTGAAATGTTTTCAAATCAAAATGGTTGCTCTAAAAACATGTACCTTCGAAGGAAACCCTGAGACACCCATTCTCTCTCCGTGCTGAGGACGCTCGCTCCCCGCTGTGAGCCCGCACCACGGGAACTTCAACTTGATGGAAATCTGGATTGAGTCTTGTCCGCGTTGGCCGGTAGAGAAAACTGTGCAGTACCTCTTTTTTGTTTTGTTTTGTTTCTCAGATGGTAGTGATCACATCTGTTCCTTATCTTTCGTCTTCCATGGTGGTTCTGTTTACAAGGATCCCAGAAATGACAGGGACTGTGGATGCTCCACGCAGAGGACAGAAGACGACTCCCAGGGAGATTGCCTGTCTGCAAACCACAGAGCCAAAGGTGGGGTTTTCAGAGTGGCCGCCAGCCCTCGCCGGGTGACTCAGGCTCAGGAGCCAGAAGCACGATGGAAAGGAGCTGGCCTTGTCCAGGGCGATGCCAGGAACACAGATGCAACTTTTCTTTTCTTTTTAAAAAAAAATTTTTAATGTTTATTCATTTTTGAAAGACAGAGAGAGACAGAGCACAAGCAGGGGTGGGCGGAGAGAGGGGGACACAGAATCTGAAGCAGGTTCCAGGCTCTAAGCTGTCAGCACAGAGCCCAATGCACAGCACGAACTCACAAACCGCGAGATCATGACCTGAACCAAAGTCGATGCTCAACTGACTGAGCCACCCAGGCACCCCGGATGCAACTTTTCTAATGTAACTTTCCGGGAACGCTTGCCCACTTCCTCCCCAGCAGAAGATCTTACTCTGTAAGCGGACTTCTAATGGCTCCGTGGGCCACCATTTTACCATTTCCTTCTCCTACTCTTTTGGCTCCTTCCCTCCTTTCCTTCCTAGATTCCAGGAGGTCAGGGTCAGGGCACCTTACCTGTCTGGTCCCCAAACATCATTATTTTCGCAAGATGTTTTGACAATACAGTGAATGCCTGGGGGTGCCTGGGTGGCTCAGTCGGTTAAGCGTCTGACTTCGGCTCAGGTCATGATCTCACAGTCTGTGAGTTCGAGCCCCGCGTCGGGCTCTGTGCTGACAGCTCAGAGCCTGGAGCCTGTTTCAGATTCTGTGTCTCCCTCTCTCTCTGACCCTCCCCCGTTCATGCTCTGTCTCTCTCTGTCTCAAAAATAAATAAACGTTAAAAAAATTAAAAAGAAAAAACAATGAATGCCTGCAAAAAAGAATCTGGAGCCCTCATATAGACACCCGCAAATTCAAGAGCACAACTTTGACTTTTCAAAGTAGAATCTGGGCCGTTGGCTTTATTATATTTTTTAATCTTACTTTAAAAAATTTTTTAAATTTTATTTTATTTTTTGAGAGAGAGAGAGAACGAGTAGGGGAAGGGCAGAGGGAGGAGGGGATAGAGAATCTGAAGCAGGCTCCTCACTGACAGCAGAGAGCCTGATGCAGGGCTCAGACTCGTGAACTGTGAGATCATGACCTGAGCTGAAACCAAGAGCCGGGTGCTTTATCAACTGAGCCACCCCAGTGCTCCTAATCTTATTATTATTTTTTTTTAACTTATTTATTCTTTTATGTCATGTGAAGCATGAAAAAATGAGACAGGGCAACTAAAGGGACACCATGAAAAACTACTTTTTTCACTCCTTTTCCTGCTTCTATTCTTACTGGGACCTACACCCCCACCTTACACATGCCTTATAGAACAGACCATGTGTGTCGTCGTAAAGGTCAAGGATTTAATGGTTTCTTTGGAGTGTTCCAGCCCAATAGATAACATCTAAGGAGGGACTGATCATCACAAATGTTTTCCAAGACCACTGACTCATCGAGTCCCCAGGTTCTGGAGTATAGGTGACTTATGGAGGACAGCTAAACACTTGTCTTTTCTCCTGGATACCTGAGAAGACACCTGCACCGGACCACTGTCCCCAGCGAAAACCACGGGCCCCAAGCAAAGGCAGCACTCATGCTGCTTTCCTTTCTGAGTCTCCTGGACACTCTGTCCATATCTACACTCTTCTATATCTTTAAGAAACTCTGTTCTCACTTCCTCTTGGCTCATGTTCGATTTCTTTCCTGCATGAAGTCAAGGACCCTCTTGGCTAGGTGCTGCGAGCCCCCCCTCTCTGGGTCCTTTGACCCCACCAGCCTGCATCAAAAGCGTGGGCTGCAGTGCCACTCACATTGCAGGCCAGGACTGGCTGCTGCCTCCCACAAGCACTCTGGTCAGTAGAGGGTAGATTGCAGGCATGGAGAGAGTGTGTTTAGAAACTTTCATAGCGGGGGCACCTGGGTGGCTCAGTTGGTTAAGTGACCAATTTCGGCTCAGGTCATGATCTCTCAGCTCATGGGTTCGAGCCCTGCATCGGGCTCTGTGCTGACAGCTCAGAGCCTGGAGCCTATTTCAGATTCTGTTCTCCCCTTCTCTCTACCCCTCCCCTGCTCACGCTCTGTGTCTCTCTGTCTCTCAATAATAATAAATAAGCGTTAAAAATTTATTAAAAAAAAAGAAACTTTCATAGCGATTTCACAGAGTCAACTATGTTGCATCTAATAATAAAAATTCAGGGTCCTGTATCTTATGTGTTTGGTTTTTTAATTTCTCTTTTCTAGATGTTCATTTTTATTGTAGTTACAAAGATGTTAGCCTGTGATGGGCTGGAAATTTAAAAAGAAAAACACTTCACCACGTATGGTTTGTAAAGCAAACCAATCACAGAGGATACTTTAGAAAACATTCATATACCCATTAATTACCCAAGCTTTGTCAAATCTCAGCATTTCGCCATATTTGTCTTCACCTTTTTCTTTAATGTGTATTTATTTCTGACAGAGAGAGAGATAGAGACAGAGTGCTATTGGGGGAGGTGGAGGGGAAGAGAGAGAGGGAGACACAGAATCCGAAGCAGGCTCCAGGCTCTGAGCTGACAGCACAGGGGCCGACGTGGGGCTCGAACCCACAAACCAGGAGATCACGACCTCAGCCGAAGTTGGATGCTCAAACGACTGATGACCTGAGCCGAGGTTGGATGCTCAACTGGCTGATCCACCCAGGCACCCCTGTCTTTACATTTTTTTTTAAGAGATAAAACACTACACGTTGCTTTTGCTGTTTCCTTTCCTTTTCTTCCCTTCCTGTCTCTCCCCCGCTTCTTCTTCCCTTGCTTGCCCTTCCCCTTCTCTCTCTGTTCTTCATTCTTCCCTTCCTTTCCCCTTCCTTTCCTTCCTCTTCCTATCCCTTCTCCCTTCTTCTTTCCTTTTAGGTAGATAGAGCATGGTAGGCCTCCATGACTGGGGAGAATGAGCCACAGTGGCCCAATATGGAGAAACAAAGTTTAAGCACAATAGATACAAGAGACCCCCACATGAAAGAAAGGGTGTGGAGAGTCAGAGCCCAGGAGGGGTGAGGAGGATGTCTACACGGGGGAAAAGGAGGAAAGCTTTCCCATAGGGAAGAGGGTGCTGGAAGAGACAGGAGATGACCATATTTCAGGCAATATAATATAATATATACATATAATAATATATATAATATATAAATATATATATAATATATATAAATATAATAAGGATAATAGGAGCCAGGTTTCTATGGAAAGGGAGAAAACTAGAATAAATTCTGTGATGTTGGACTAGAATTAGATATGTTGGTAAAACCTTTTGGTTTTCCATATATAGAGATCAACAACAACAAAAACAGTGGATGTAAATGCATGTTTACACATACATATACCTGTATTTCCTAGCTCTGTCCAGAGGGAGGAGTAACACTCCATTAACAGTGGGCACACCAGTACTCAGAGCTTGACTTCTAAATCCCATTCTCCACTAAGCGGAGTGGGGGCTTCTTGAAGGACTGGTTGATTCCAGAGTTAGGACTAAGAAAGTGCAAGCTGAACCTGGAATATACATCTTGTACCAGAAAGCAAGAAGGCAAACAGTGGTGAGGGCCTGTCAAAGGACACAGAAGTGAGACAGAATGGGCTCCCCATGGTCAAAAAGGACATGATTCAACATAAAATTAAACGACAGTAATAAAGTATAGCCGGTTGAATAAAACAGGAATCATGAGCCCATACAGCTCTAAACAAATGCATAAACTGAGTGTTTGAAGAAGAATGGGAAAGTCACATAGTTATTACCTCTAAAGGAGAAGACAGCACCTTTACAATAGAGAAGCTCGCGAGACACCACTGTAATCACACGATCCAAATGAACGTTATTATTAATGAGAAATTGAAATTGTCACCACCTGACAAACCGTGAGAACATAGGAAGTATCGCTTTTGTGATAGTCCTGCTGACGATGCATAACATGAATCTAATCACAAGGAAACATTGGAAAAACCCAAATTGAAAGACGTGCTGCAAATAACTGACTTGTAATCTTCCAAAGCAACAGGGCTGTGAAAGTCAGTAAAAGACTGAGGCACCGTTCCATTCCATGACAGAGTAGATTAAAGACACATGACCACTAAACGCAGTGCTTGATTCCGAATCAAATCATTTTGATTGAATGGGGTCTGAAGACGAGATAACAGCAATATCAATATTAATTTCATCATTTTGACGATGGTATTTTGGTTATCTAGATAAATGTTCTTGTTTTAGAAAATACACATTGAACTTCCTGAGTTCTGATGGGCATAATGTCATCAACCACTTCTATTTTTTTTTTTTTTTTTTAAAATAGGCTTTATGTCCAGCCTGGAGCCCAACTTGGGGGTTGAACTCATGACCCTGAGATCAAGACCTGAGCTGAGATCAAGAGTCAGATGCTTAAGCAACTGAGCTGCCCGGGTGCCCCATCAACCACTTACTCTTTTTTTAAGAATTTTTTTTAAGTTTATTTATTTATTTTGAGAGAGACAGAGAGAGAGAGAGAACAAGCGGAGGAGGGGCAGAGAGGAGAGACAGAATCCCAAGCAAACTCCACGACACCAGTGCAGAGTCTGACACGGGGTTTGAACTCACGATGTGCACGATTATGACCTGAGTCGAGATCAAGAGTTGGAGGCTTAACTGACTGAGCCACCCAGGTGCCCCTCAACCACTTATTTGTAAATGATTCAAACTAAAAAAAAGTTTGTCTTGGCGACACCTGGGTGGCACAGTCGGTTAAGCCTCTGACTCTTCATAGTGGCTCAGGTTGTGATCTCCTGGTGGTCATGAGATTGAGCCTTGCATCGGTTTTCTCACTGAGCATGGAGCCTGCTTGAGATTCTCTCTCCCTCTCTTTGCCCCTCCCCTGCTCATGCTCTCTCTTTCAAAATAAACACATAACATTAAAAAAAAAAGAAGTTTGTCTTGGGGCACCTGAGTGGCTCAGTCAGTTCAACGTCCAACGTCGGCTCAGGACATGATTTAGAGATTTGTAGGTTCAAGCCCCTGTAGGTCTCTGTGCTGACCACTTGGAGCCTGGAGCTGCTTCGGATTCTGTCTCCCTCTCCCTCCGCCCCTCCCCTGCCCACACTCTGTCTCTCTCTCTCTCAAACACACACATTAAAAAAAAGTTTGTCGCGTAATTTCATTTTTTTCCTGTAATATTCTGATCGTATTGAAGTAATAATAATTGCAGCCCTCTCTCCTTTCCTATTTCCTTTGTCTCCTCTCCCCTGAAATTTAATATTTTCATTCACAAGTATGTTTTCAACCCTTTCTTATCTGGTTTTATATTCATAAACAAGGTACAGCATTGCTTTGCAAGTTTTAAAACTTAACAACCCCGTATCATCTGCAACCATAGGAGCATGGTGTTTGCTTTTGTTTTCAGTTTTGGTTCTTTTTACTGAAAATTATGTTTTTGAAATGTGCCCATTTTGATAGAGGCAGTTCAAGGTCATCTAACTGCTGAATCCTTTTCCGTAGCATGAACAGATTACAATGTGTTTATGTATCTAACCTCCTACTGGTGGATATTTCAATTGGTTTCATTTCTTCACAATCACAATGCGGCAATGAACATTGCTTGTTCCCTTGAGCTCAGGTGCAAACATTTCACTGAGGTGTGTAGGGAGAAGTAGAATCACTAGGTGGGAGGGTAAGAATATCTTTAGCCAAACTGCTCTCCAAAAGTCATACTTACTGGCACTTTCCCCAGCCTGTATAAGCAGTCTCACTGGTCGACAGCCTGGCTGTACATGGTATTGTCATACGTGTAATTTTTGCTAATCTGTGCATTAAATGGTATCTAATGATTTGCATTTGTAATTGGCATTTCCCTCATTATGAATGGTGCTGAACATCTCATCATGTTTATTGACCATTCAGCTTTCCTTTTCTATATCTCCTGCTCATTTTTCTCTTGGGTTGTCTTTTTCTTTTTGATTAGGGAGAGTTTTTAGGAGCGCCTGGCTTAGTCGGTTAAGCGTCCGACTTCAGCTCAGGTCATGATCTCACCGTTCATGGGTTCAAGCCCCGCGACGGGCTCTGTGTTGACAGCTCAGAGCCTGGAGCCTGCTTTGGATTCTGTGTCTCTCTCTCTTTTACTCTGCCCCTCCCCTGTTTGTGCTCTATCTCTCTCTCTCTCTCAAAAATAAATAAACATTAAAAA
Source organism: Acinonyx jubatus (assembly GCF_027475565.1). NCBI lineage: Eukaryota > Metazoa > Chordata > Mammalia > Carnivora > Felidae > Acinonyx > Acinonyx jubatus. The sequence goes on from NC_069382.1 coordinate 158,780,496, forward strand.
ACTTTTTTAAAAAAGGAAGAGTTTTTATATATTCCAGATATTAATCTTTTTTTGTTGTGCGCATTGTAAATATCTTCTTCCAGCCTGTGGTCTGTCTTGTGATTTTGTTGATGACACCTTTTGTTCTTCAGAAGCTTTTTCATTTTCACATAATTAAATGTAATTTAATTAGGGTTTTATAGTAACATAATTAAATTTGATTTAATTACATTTTGTAATCCTCTTTGCCTCTGTGGTTCCACTGAACTATAAATTCTCTGGGATTAGGAATTGTATTTGTCTCCCATCCAAGCACTAACCAGGCCCAACCCTGCTTAGCTTCCGAGATCGGATGCGATTGGGCACATTCAGGGTGGTATGGCCTTAGACTGGAATTGTGTTTGTCTTATCCTTCCCAGTGCCTAGATCAGTGCCTGGCATCCAGGAGATTTCCAAAAAATATTTGTTAAGTAAACGGAGAAATGAATTAATGGATGAATGATTTGTGCATTTTGTGCCTTAATAAACCCTTCCCAACCCTGGACTTCTAAAGATATTTTTTTTAATGTCTTCTCCTAAAAGTTTTAGAGTTTTGTTTTTGTCTTTAATCCAGCCAGAACTGACGTTTGAATATGGTGTAATAGAAGAATCTGCTTCTGGTTTTCCACTGGATTGGGTAAGCAGTCATTCCAGCATTGTTTATTGAAAAGTCCTTGACCCTGGTTTTCCTTTATATGTATTTTTACAAATCAGGCATATCAGAGTAGTCACTTATTAGATGATGATTGTTTCTCAATTTTTGGCATTTGGGGAAGTCTGCAGGTTGCTGACTTGTGATAGATACCAGGGCTCATCACACAAATTCCTGGTCTTCTAAACACAAGGTAAGATTTCATTTCCCTTTCGTCCATGAAGTTAGGTGTAAGCACATAACTGCTTCTGGCCAATGAAATGGGAACAAAGGTAACATATTACACTTCCAAACGATGAGTTCTAAGAGACATAGCCCCATTCCTGCCCCTGAGACTTTGACTCGTGGGTTAAGATGGAGCCTTCATTGCCTGACTCGGGAATGACTGACTCATAGTGGATATTTTGCTTATGTGCTTGATTGTGTTAAGTTGCGTTATAATACATTATGTGACGCTTTTGTGAAGCCACTGGGGCTGCTGGTCACCACAGCATGACATGGCCTGCTTTAACTGATACTCCTTTAACACCAACTCAACTTTGGGGCACCTGGGTGGCTCAGTCCGTTAAGTGTTGGACTTCGGCTCAGGTCATGATCTCGTACTCTGTGAATTCAAGCCCCACATCAGTCTTTGTGCTGACAGCTCAGAGCACGGAGCCTGCTTCGGATTCTGTGTCTCCCTCTCTCTCTCCCTTCCCCAACTCGTGCTCTGTCTCTCTTTCTCTCTCAAAAATCAGTAAGTGTTAAAAAAAATTTTTTTTAAATTATAAAACCAACTCAACTTTGCCCAAAACAAGTGACAACAATTTTACCACCAAAAAAATCTACAAAAAGAACAGCTTTAGAGACCAAGAACAAACGGTTCAATAGAAATTTAGTAGAGTTCTTCTTACTTTCCACTTAGCTTTCGATCTTAAGTAAGCAAGAAAAATTCCAGATCTGTCTTGTCCAATACAATAGCCACTAGTCACATGACTATTGAGCATTTAAAACGTGGCTGCTGTAAATTGAGACATGCTGCAAATACATGAGATTTAGAAGACTCAGCTTGAAAAAAATGTAAAATAACTCAATACTCCCTATGTTCGTTACACACAAGAAATAATATTTTGGATAGTTTCCAATAGCACCCTCAAAAGAGATAAATACTTAGGTATAAATCTAATAAAATGTGTACAAGATCCTTACACAGAAAACTACAAAATACTGATAAACTAAATAAAAAAAAAAAAGACCTACATAAACTAACAGGTATACCACATAAATGGAGTAGAGATTTGGGGCACCTGGGTGGCTCAGTTGGTTAAGCATCTGCCTTCAGCTCAGGTCATGATCTCATGGTTCGTGAGTTTGAGACCTGTGTCGGGCTCTGTGCTGACGGCTAGGATGCTGGAACCTGCTTCAAGTTTTGTCTCCCTCTCTCTCTGCCCTTTCCCCAAGTGCACTCTCTCTCTCTCTCTCTCAAAAATAAATAAAACATTTAAAAAATGGAGTGGAGATTCAATATTGTAAATATATCACCTACGGGGCAGGGTGGAGAGGAGGGGGGATGTCATCTAAGAAGAAAACTTTAAGAAGAAAATACTGGCTCAAAAGGACACTTACTTCATATAAAATCAATATATATAAATCGGCTGTATTTCTATATGCTAGCAATGAACAAATGAAAAACTTAAATAGGGTTAAATAAAATATATTATTGAAATTACCTTGCACATAGGGGCGCCTGGGTGGCGCAGTCGGTTAAGCGTCCGACTTCAGCCAGGTCACGATCTCGCGGTCCGTGAGTTTGAGCCCCGCGTCAGGCTCTGGGCTGATGGCTCAGAGCCTGGAGCCTGTTTCCGATTCTGTGTCTCCCTCTCTCTCTGCCCCTCCCCCGTTCATGCTCTGTCTCTCTCTGTCCCAAAAATAAATAAACGTTGAAAAAAAAATTAAATTACCTTGCACAATCCTTACATTATTAGCATAGTTACCAGAAAACTTAAAATTACATGTGTGGCCTGCTGGTGGGAAGGTAGACTGGTGCAGCCACTCTGGAAAACAGTATGGAGTTTCCTCAAAAAGTTAAAAATAGAACTACTACCCAGCAATTGCACTACTAGGTGTTTACCCAAAGGATACAGAAATGCTCATTCAAAAGGACACATGCTCCCCAATGTTTACAACAGTGCTATCAACAATAGCCAAAGTAAGGAAAGAGCCCAAATGTCCATCGGTGGATGAATGGATAAAGAAGATGTGGTATATATATACAATGGAGTATTACTTGGCAATCAAAAAGAATGAAATCTGGCCATTTGCAGCAATGTGGATGGAACTAGAGTATATCATGCTAAGCGAAATTAGTCAGAGAAAGACAAATATAGGATTCCACTCGTGGAATTTAAGAAACAAAACAGATGAGCGTAGGGGAAGGAACTAAAAATAAGATAAAAAGAGAGAGGGAGGCAAACCATAAGTGACCCTTAAATACAGAGAACAAACTGAGGGTTGCTGAAGGGGAGGTGGGTGGGGCGATGGGGATTTAGGAGAGCACTTGTTGGGATGAGTGCTGGGTGTTATGTGTAAGTGACGAGTCACTAAATTCTACTCCTGAAGCCATTAAAAAAAAAAAGTACAAAATTTGAAATTAAAAAAGAAATGACACGTGTGGCTTGCATTTGTGGTTTGAATCATGTTTCTACTGGGCAGTGTTGATTCAGACCGTGAGTCAGGGAACTACAGTTTGTGGGCCAGATTTGACCTTCCACTTGTTTTTATAAATAAAGTTTTATTTGAACACAGTCATGCTCACTCACATATTGTCTATGGCTGTTTTGTGCCTGATTGTGCCAATCTCGGCAGAGACTGTGCAAACTGCAAAGCCGAAGTATTTACTACCCGGCCCTTTAGGGTAAAAGTTTGTTCACCTCTAACTGAAACTATAAGGCATGGGAATGTATTCTCAGAGCAATGTTCTAGTCTAAACATTCCTCCTAGGATATCTCTATAAAATGTTCCCTCCCTGATTTAATTGACCAGACGTATATTGAGAGTTTTACACGGTGCTCTCATAATGCTTGCTGATTTTACAATCTACAATATTCTTCCCAGTATCTTGGCCTCTCATTTTCTTAATCTCTGCATTTCTTTTTTTGTTTTGTTTTGTTTATTTATTTATTTTGAGAGAGACAGAGAGAGCAGGGGAGGGGTGGAGAGAGAACCCCAAACAGGCTCTCACTAACAGTGCAGAGTCCTATGTGGGACTTGATCCTACAACCCTACAAGCATCACCTGAGCCAAAATCAAGAGTTGGACACTTAAAGCTTAACCAGCGGAGCCACTCAGGCATCCCTTAATCTTCTCATTTCTAATGAGCTTGTTTCTACCCTACCTCAGTCACTCACTCCCAACGTAGTCTGTAGATTTTCTCATCCTATAATCCTTTATTATGCATCTCATCTGTAGTCTCAGTCAACCATCCCATCTCCAGCCACTATTTCTCTATCTGCAAAAAGAAAACCACAGAACCAAAATGGAGTCACTTAGGCCAAGTTACCATATAGAGACTTAATACCTAACCTAATTATCATTTCAAGCTCTCCCAGAAGTGCACCGTAGTCTTTTTTTTTTTAAGTTTATTTTTATTTTTTAAATTTTATTTTGAGAGAGAGATAGGGAGCAAGTAGGGGAGGGGCAGAGAGAGACAGGGAGACCAAATCTCAAGCAGGCTCTGTGATGAAGCACAGAGCCTAATGCGGGGCTCAAACTCACGAACCGTGAGATCATGACCTGAGCCCAAGTCAAGAGCCAGACACTTAACCGACTGAGCCACCCAGTCACCTGTGAATTTTGTTTTTCAACACAGCTCATCCCTTCCCATATTCCTACCGCCATTTTTCAGGTTGCTCAGGCTAAAAACGTTAGGATCATTCTTGACTCTGTTCATCATGGCAAAGGAGAGGAAGTATGTAAAGGAACACAAAAGCCTACAGCCCGGAGGTGGGGTAACATGAATGCACAGAAAAATGATTACAGGAATTGGTACTATGAGGTCATCGCGACTTGGAAAAGAACAACGTTTTTGGAGAATGCTGTCAAAATCCCGATTGGAACACCTGGCAGAAATAATGCCATTATTTCTTCTGGAATTGGCTGGAATCTGAATAGTTGAAAAGCATTTATTAAGCAAATGGTGTGGACCAGTCAGTTTATGGAGCCTTTTTGGAAAGGCTTGAAAATTGAGCCTTGAAAGCCAGGCTAATGAGTCTGTGCCCTGATTCTGAAGGCCTTCGGAGTCTTGCATTGGGAAAATTATTCAGGCAGAAGTAGGCACCAGATCTTCATGGGTTGAGGAGCTGGTTAAGAGGTTACTGAAATAGTCCAGATATAAGCTAATGAGGTACGAAGATGGGAGGGGCAGGGGGCCAGCAGTGACGCTGGGAATCAAAAGGAGAGGAGAAACACTTGAAACTGCGCCTCAGAGGGAATTAATCAGATCTGGAACTGCTTAGACATGGATGAGGAGAGAGAAGAGAGTCAAAGACAGCCAGGAGCATTTCAACCTGAATCTCTAGGAATCCTAAAAATGGGAAGAGGCACTTTATCTTAGAGTGGGTGTGAGGGGAAGATGGCTTTGGTCTAAAATATTTTGAGCTGATGGAGCTGGAAGACAGACTGGAATATGGTCGTGGAACTAGAAAAGCTCCCTGAGGTTGAAGTTCAGTGAGCAGCACAGAAAGGCAAGTGGAAGCTAAGAGACGATGAAGTCATGACAATGACCACCATTTATTGGGGGCTTACTTTCTGCCAAGAACTACCTTAAATGCTGTAAATATTCCTTTCCCATTTCTTAGGGTACGCTGCACACAGGCATTATTAGCTCTGTCTTACAGACGGGAAAGCTGAGATACAGGGGGATTGAATAGTCCATAAATGAAGGGCTGGAACTTGACCTGCCTAACCTCACAATGTCTGAAGCCAGGATTCGGTAGTAGCAGGAAGAGTCAATGAAGGAAACAGAGAAGGAGCTGTTAGGAAAAAAAGATCGTAAAGCCGAAGGCTATGGAGGGTAATGAAAGAAACATTTTAAAAAAGGAATTTCAGGGGCACCTGGGTGGCTCAGTCGGTTAAGCATCCGACTTCAGGTCAGGTCACGATCTCACGGACTGTGAGTTCGAGCCCCGCGTCGGGCTCTGGGCTGATGGCTCAGAGCCTGGAGCCTGTTTCAGATTCTGTGTCTCCCTCTCTCTGACCCTCCCCCTTTCATGCTCTGTCTCTCTGTCTCAAAAATAAATAAACGTTAAGAAAAAAAAAATTTTTTTTAATAAATAAATAAATAAATAATAATAAAGGAATTTCAAAGGGGTACCTGTGTGGCTCCTTCTGAAGCATCTGACTCTTGATGTCGGGTTAGTCATAATCTCATGGTTCATGAGATCAAGCCCCACGTCAGGCTCTGTGCTGCCAGCATGGAGCCTGCTTAGAATTCTCTCTCTCCCTCTCTCCGCCCCTCCCCCCTTCCTCCCTCCCTCTCTCTTTCTATACCTCTCTCAAAATAAATAATAAAATAAGGTTTTAAAAAAGGGATTTCAAGAAGGAGGCCTTCACCAGTGAAATGCTGCAGAACTAAAAAAATGACCACCAGGCTTATCTGCTCGTGTCTGATTCCGTGGGTTACGGAAGGGGAAAGGCAGATTCTTAAGAAATCTGAACACAGCCCGGCGTGAGGAGTGAGTAAGGGTGGTGCTGTGGTCCCCGTCTGTCCTGGTCTGTCTAGGACATGCTGAGGTTTAGCACTGAAAGTCCTGTGTCCCAGAAGCTACTGCTGTTCACCTTAGCATCGGCGTGTGGTGTAGAGGCCATTTTTACCGCAAATTTTTTTACTGGAATAAAATGCCTGTAGGACTTACCACCTTAACCATTTTATTTCTCAAAATACTGTTGATATTTAGTCATCTGAGCCATTTTTAAGTGTTCACGCAGCTCAGTGGCATTAAGTACATATCAACCATCACCATCTATTTTCTATTACCCTTTTCAACCTCTAGAACTGGAACTCTATACCCATTGTATGAGAACGCCCCACTCCTCCCTCCCTAGTGTAGACAACTTCTAAGATATTGGGCAACAAATAGAAAGATAAAGTGGGTGCTTAAAGGTGAAGCAAGGTCAAGGAAAAGGTTTTCGCCTTTTTTTCCCCCCCAAGATAAAGAAAATGTAAGCCTATTAAGAAGTGAGGGGAGGGGTGCCTGGGTGGCTCAGTCAGTTGAGCTGAGCGTCCGACTTCGGCTCAGGTCATGATCTTGCTGCCTGTGAGTTCCAGCCCCGCACCGGGCTCTGTGCTGACAGCTCGGAGCCTGGAGCCTGCCTCAGATTCTCTGTCTCTTCCTCTCTCTGCTCCTCCCCTGCTCATTCTTTGTCTCTCAATAATAAACAAACATTAAAAAAAAATTTTTTTTTAAAGAAGTGAGGGGAAAAGGGTGCCTGGGTGGGCTCAGTCTGTTAAGCGTCCGACTCTCGGTTTCGGCTCAGGTCACGATCTCACGACTTGTGAATTTGAGCCCCTCGTCGGGCTCTGTGCTGACAATGGGGATCCTGTGTGGGATTACCTGTCTCCCTCTTTCTCTGCCCCCTCCTGAAAAAATAAATAAATAAACATTAAGAAAATAGTAAGTGAGGCGAGAGATTGGAATATGCAGTCAAGTGTAGGAATCATTGTTGGACTGGAGTCCCAGAGCAAGTGAGACGACTTCCTCCCGAAAAGCCGAGGGCCACGTCCCAGGCTGTCGCAGCCTTGGAGGTGCTGAGTGGCGCTGCCTAATCCTTGCGCTTTTGCAGGCCTTGAGTCCCTGGACCCCAGCCTCTGTCCCTGCCTTCCGTGCTGCGGTAGAGAGGGCTGGATCAGAGTCAGATGCTCCAGGCCTCGAATCCCAGTTCTGCACTGCCTTCGTGACGGTGGGCGTACGACCTCTCTGAGCCGCAGAGTCCCCCTCTGTGACATGCAGTGATCTCACCTCACTCGGGCTGGTGGTGATAAAGGTAGAGCCCTGGCAACGCAGGTCATAAACTCCCCAGCGCTCACTGCTTTCATGATGTGTCCTTATCTGGCACCTAGTCATTTCCTCCCGGGGCCTCGGGAGCCTCTGAATGCCTCTTCACTCCCCCCCCCACTTCTGTCCTGGAGCACAATCGGGATGGAAACCGGCCTAGCGCTGGGTGTAGCCATGGAGTGGGCTAACCTCAGCTCGTTTCATGGCCTGCTGCTCATTTAATGCCAGGCTTAGGGACTGGCCTGTGTGCTTCTCTTTCCACTGCCGGTAGGAACCTACTGATGTGTCTTTGAGCACAGGCAGGAAAAAAGGGAGACTCGTGTATGTTTCAGTAGCGCCCCAGCCAGACTCCAACCCGCACAGGAGGCTCTGGGGGGGAGGGCCGCAGGAAGAAGGAAAACCAGGTAAAAATAGTGAGGCCAGCACCCGGCCTGTGATCGGTATCAGCACTCACTGCTGTGAGCCGGACTGTAGGCTTCCCGATTCTATGCCCAAGCTATGTTATTTTTTCAGAAAATGTTCCGATCTTCGAAGTGTCTGTGTAGTTTACCTTCCCCAGGGCAGATCTCCCCAGGGCTGTGTGCAGTTTACCCATCAGGATGCCTTCCGGGATATCCTCCCGCTGGACCGACAGGGAGATGGGCAGGCCTTATCTACATACACAGCATCGAAACTATTTTAAAACAGCAGTATTTGAAAATCAAACCGAGGGGCGCCTGGGTGGCGCAGTCGGTTAAGCGTCCGACTTCAGCTCAGGTCACGATCTCGTGGTCCGTGAGTTCGAGCCCCGCCTCGGGCTCTGGGCTGATGGCTCGGAGCCTGGAGCCTGCTTCCAGTTCTGTGTCTCCCTCTCTCTCTGCCCCTCCCCCGTTCGTGCTCTGTCTCTCTCTCTGTCTCAAAAATAAACATAAAAAAAAAAAAAATGAAAATCAAACCGATACTGACAGCCATGGCTTGTTCCGAGATAGGAGAAGCCCTCTCCTTTCCGGGGGAGAAAAAAAGAAAGCTGTTTGATTGTTAAAACCCTTTGTGAGGGAAAATAGTTCCTGAGTTAGAAAAATTGCATATAGTTAACAAATTAAACTTTTTATTATTGTGTAATCTGGGGTTGGTATCATCATTGCCACACCTTACCAGAACGGTAGCATTTAAATTCATAATCTGACAAGTGTCAGTACACCATTGTGGTGACTGTGGTCACCCTACTGTGACAGTGGTGACCCCACTGGCTTTGGGGTCAGAAACACGGCTGATGATTCTGGCTCCCCCCGAGCTGTGTGACGGTGGGCAAGTTACTTGTCTGAGCCTCTGTTACCTCCACTGCATTAAGGAAATAAAAAATAACAGTACCTATCACATAGGAATTTTGTAGCAGTTAGACACAGCAATGTAGGCGGGGCACTTAGCATAATGTTATGAAGAATATCAATTATTATCATTAAGATCACAAAATACCTAAAATTATGTTTGCTGCCTTTGGGACCTTAAATATAATTATAACATGCTAATTTTTAAAACTGACCATCTAGGGGAGCCTAGGTGGCTCAGTCGGTTGAGCGTCCTACTCTTGATTTCAGCTCAGGTCATGATCTCAGGGTTGTGGGATCGAGCCCTACGTCAGGTTCCGCGCTGAGCTGAGCATGGGGCTTGCTTAAGAATCTCTCTCTCCTTCTGCCCTTCTCCCTGGCTCATACTCTATCTCTCTTTAAAACGAACAAAAAACAAACTATCTAAAAGTAAGGCTCTGATAACCGATGGCCATGGGGAGGAACTTTACTGAGTGAATCAGGAAAAGGAAATCCTTGGGCGTTCTGTTCTCTCCTATGTTTTCCATTAGCACAGCTCTCAAACGGTAGCTTCTTCAACACTTGCTTCTGTGGCTAGAAAGAGTTAATAAATATTTCCAAGAATCTTAGTCTACCACCTATGAAAAGCTTAGGTGCTAGAAGGTTCTGACTCATTTACCCCAAATACAAAGGCTGAACTAACAATCAGCCCACATTTTCTTTTGATAAATACATTTTATCTTTAAGCGCATTAAACTAAAACTGGGACTACTTTTAAAAGGATCTTATCAAAAGAAATCGCGTGTAATGACAATTAGTCAATGTTTATAATTCAAATTTTTAACTTGTAACCTTGTCGTGAGTAATTGCCTATTAACATCACCTATCTAACTTTTTTTGTCAGCAATTCCGTCTGCTGTAACAAATAGGTACAAAAGTAGAAATATGTTTGAGAGGTTTGAGAGTTTCCTTCTTTGCTTCCCCGAATTGATTGCCTTGTAAGAGACTTATTTAAATAATGGGTTTTAAATATCCTTTTAAAAAGGGCATCTGTATACACTTCTTTATTTTAAGAGCTAGGAATATCTTTTAAGAAATTTATTTTATGCAAAACATGTACTTTCCTTTTAAGCTTAGTTCCAATTCTTTATGTTTATATAAACATGAATAAAAAAAAAAAAAGAAATGATTTGTGTTTCTTTTTAGGTAAGCACCCCAAAGAAGGTGCTTTTTGGATATCATTTTCTTTGTACCAAGTATTTTTTTCCAATGGAAAATTAACGTGCAGGGGCAAACTATGCAGAACAGATACAGTCCCCACGTTAAGGGAGCTTAAGGTCCAGGAGAGTAGACAGACACTGAACAGGTCACAAGTATAAACAGCATAAGAAGAAAAGAGGTGCAAGGGGGCTCAGGATGGGGAGAGGTTTGCCACCAATCCGGGGGCATCGGGGAAGGATATTTGGGCTGGGACCCTTGAGTTTGGGCAGCAGAAAGGAGGACGACAATATCACTGGTACAGAAAACAGCCCAAGGTGGCCCAAGAACAAAGCAGAGTGTGGTGAACAGAGTGGAAGGCAGAACAGCCCCAAGATGGGCTGGGGAAGTAGGCAGGGGCTGGCTCATCAGGACCTCACAGGCCATGGTAAGAATTTGGACTTGATTCTCAAGGCGTTAGGAAGTCGTCGAGAAGTCACATGCAAGAGAGTGGCATGATTATATTTTACATTTTTTAAAAAAGATAATACCCAGGTGGAGGGAAGACAGCAAGGAGGCCAGAGTGGAGGCAAGGAAGCCAGTTAGGGGACTATTGTAGCAGTCTAGGGGGACAGGTGATTTGGCTTGCAGTAAAGGGTGATAATAGGGAGCAGAGAGAAGTGACGAAGACAAGAGCTGTTCGGCAGTAAGAATCGACAGGATTTGGTGTTTTGATTAGATTTGAAGGACTCGGGAGATGGGAGAGCCAAGCACAACTTCCACATTTCTCACTTGAGCACCCACATAGATGGCGACACGTACCCGTGAGAGTGGGAGACCCTGGAGGAAGGGCAGGTTTGAAGACAGATGACAAGTCTGAGATTGGAGATGCCCAATGGTCAAGTGGATATTTAAGTCGGAAATTTAGAGATGTCTCAGTCAGAGGCTCACATTGAGGGGTCATTGACATTTAAAAGGAATTTTTAAGTCACGGGACTTGATGAGACACCCAGCAAATATGTATGGTCTGAGAGCAACAGCCCTAGAATACAGCCTGGAAAAAATCTCCAACCATTAATGATTGGGTAGAGAAGGAGCTGACCAAAAAGGGAGAGTGCGGTATCTCAGAAACCAGGGCAGAGAATGTGTTAGGAAAGCAACCAACAACGTTAAACGTTCCCGAGCCGTCAAATAAGAAAGAGTAGAATATCTTCTGTATTTACCAACGTGGAATGGAGATCAAAGGAAGCCTTAAGGAGAGAGGCTGGGGCCCACTGAGGCAGGCCTGAAATGTCAAAAAGAGATGTTAGTTTTTAATGCAGTAGGCACTGGGGAACCACTGAAGGTTTTTAAGCAACAGAGGATGATAATAGCTGCGCTTAAAAGGTATTAATTCAGTGAGAAAGTATAGATCAGAGGGGCACAGACTGGAAGTAGACAGTGTAATTAAGAGGCTACTGCAATAGTCCAGGCAAGGAGGAGAGCCTGAACGAGGAAGGTGCGCGGAAGGCAGCTAGGCTTACCACTGTCCTGCCAGTGCACATGGAATTAGGATGCTTGCAGCAAAGCTACAAAGTAAGAGACGGAGGCTTCATTAGTTAGTGATCTTTCAGCGACAAGAGAAGAAAACAACTCAACGCGACCTAAATAAAAATAGGGATTTGTTAGTCACATCCGAGAAAACTCCACAGGCAAAATTAACTTCAGGCAAGGCTGGACCCAGCAGTTCAAACTTCTTCTCAAAAGCCCTTCCCCCCCCCCTTTTCTACTTTTTATGGTGTGGCTTCACCCTTAGGTCTCATTTCGTGGCCCCCTGACAACTCCAGAATCTTCTCTCCTTAGAGAAAAATGACCTCCATAATTCCAGATCTCACGTCATGCTGGGAAACAGCCAAGCTTCTCCACATCAGGAAAACAACAAACACCTCCTTGCATCTTACTGACTTCGACTGCGTTGTGCTTTACCCCAGAACCATCACAAGTGGCCACGGAACAGGCTGACCAGAGCCTCTCCCTGGAATGTGGAGTAAGGTTATTCCCACCCAAATCACATGACCAAGGGAAAGAAATCTTGAAGGACAGAAGGAAAAGTAGAAGACGGATGCCAGGGAGGTGACCAGTAAATGATCATCACAAACGTAAAAGACAACCTTGGATTGCTTTATTCTTTGAAATCCGTTGTCAATAGCTAACGTGTCACTCTGTTAATCGAGTTAATATAACCCAATCAGTGCAGTTACGGTGAAACTATTCTAATTAAGATTCATCAGCCAGGAAACAAGTAGAATTCATGTGTAAATGAATTAATTGAATTAAAAAAAAAAAAACATACAGCATGTGGAACCAGGTGTTGAAACAAGAAGCATTCACTCGTAGAAGGAATGGGTTTCAACACAGCGATTAGCCTTATTTGTAACTATATTCAAAACTATGCTGTAATTATTAAAAACCAATTCTCCTCTTCAGTTATTTAATCATAGTCTTGCATCCAATTTGTTTTTCCTATTTCATTTTTTCAGAACTTCCACTCTGTAGATTGAGACCTACCTGTAGGTCCCCTGCATCCTCTCTTTTGAACTACCTGACTATTGTTCAAGGAGATAATACAGCAGCCAGAAGGCAAAATTCTTTACCAACCCGCATCGCCCCCTGTCAATTATTGATCGTCAAAAAATTAAACTCCTCTTGCTATCAGCAAAAGCCTAAGTGTCTATGATACCGGCCGCTTTGCTGATCTCGGCTGGTTCTCTCACATGTTGGGGACTCGGCTGGCTGCAGACTGCTCTGGGGTGGCCCTGTAGGGATGGCTGGGCTCTCCTCCATGGGGTCTCAGCTGGCTGCCTGGGCTCATCTACCCGGTTGTGGCAGGGCTCCAGGAGACACGTGAAAATGTGCAAATCCTCCGGAGGCCAAGCTCCGAACTGGCAGGCTGTCCCTTATCCTGCATTTTGCTGTTCAAACCGAGTCGCAAGGTCAGCTCTGATTCAAAGGATGGAGAAAAAAACTCCACGTCTTGGTGCAAAGGATGGGGTTGCGGGAGGCCATGAACGGGAGCCACTAATGTGATCAGTTTACCAAGGCTGCAAGGATTGGAGGTCCAGCTCATATCGTGGAGTATCTAAACTGTGGTCATGGGCAAATAGGGCCCTTGGACGGTGGTGGCAGCAGTGGCAGTGGCCACTGAGGTTTGTGTGTGTCTCCAACAACGTAGAACAGTCACTCGCTCTGAAGAGTTTTATCTTTTTTTTTTTTAATGTGTATTTATTTTTGAGAGACAGAGACAGAGCATGAGCGGGGGAGGGGCAGAGAAAGAGGGAGACACAGAATCGGAAACGGGCTCCAGGCTCTGAGCCATCAGCACAGAGCCCGATGGGGGGCTCGAACCCACCAACGGAGAGATCATGACCCCCGCTGAAGTCTGACGCTTAACCGACTGAGCCACCCAGGCGTCCTGAGTTTTATCCTTAAAATTTTACAAGTAAGCAATGGAATCTGAAAAGAGACTGAGCCTTTTAGAAGCATCCTTTTCTAAACCACACTCTTATCAATATTTTTCTAAACAGTTTGGCAAATTGAATATTGCATTTTTATGGAAACTGCCATACTTGTTTATAATTTGGTGCAGAAATTACATCTTTTTAAAGAAAGGAACAGGTGCGTGCTCACCTTCTTCTCATTGTAAATGGCTCCAGATGGCGACTATGCATTTCAAAAACTTCTTAAGAAACATCTGTTCACAATATTTATGTTTGACTTTATTATATTTTCCAAAAATTACATTTTAAATACAGTTTCCTTTAAATTAAAAAAAAACATTCATTTTTCCTATTCATAAGAAAAGTCTTTGCGTTAGTTTAGTCTCACTTCGTGCACAAGCACGGCATTATTATGTCACAAACAAAGCTAGATTTAAATGGTAACTTTGTGAAAGGGAAAGTGAGAGGCATACACGGAGTCTTTTTTTGTAGAGCTCTAATATTGTCATGCACAAATGAATTCTTTCTCAAGACAATCAAGTTGGCGTTAGCTTTTCAACCGCTATATGTCTGAGTTTTGCAACCTATTTTCAATATTCTCGGAGGGAAAAAGCAGGTTGGGCCGGAATATTGATCGCGAGGCTGATCATTCCTCTCGCTGTATGAAAAGCTTTTATGACAAAATGCATTCTCCCCAAACAAAGTACATAATGATTATAAATGCAGCAAAATTGCACCCTATGAAAAGCCAGAATGCAATGAGGGAGGAAAAAAAGAAACCCTTTTCAACACTTAAATAATCGTGTACTAAAACTCTGGTACTCATTGTAAGGAACAGCTTTCCCAAGGATCTGTAAGAGTTCTAACTTGTAAATACTGATGAAAATAACCGGAGAAGTAGATAGTGAATATAGTACTTACTCCAGTCGATCCTTGGCACAAGACCATCCTGGGCTGGTCAAGTTTCTAGCCTATACCTGGTAGACCTCCTGGTCCTCTCTGCCTTTCCAGCCCCCCTTCACTTATTATTCTGAATCAATTCATGTTATGAGATAACGTCAGTATTGGTCCTCTTTGCCGGCCCAGCATTCATTCACGCTTCTTGGAGTGATGTTGTCCCTCCTTTCTCTTTGGAAATATTACTTCTCCTCCACCACTCACAGCCCTTGCCTCTGAGATGGGTGGGGTTGAGGACGTTCTCAGCTCCCTGTGTTGACGTGTAACTAAGACCAATCAGAGCATCCCTGCGCCCCTGTACCCCCAACCCCCGGTCACCGTGGCTTGTTCAGAGATGGCACCCCACTCAATCAGACCACTCCAGCCGAGGCCATCACTTTTGCTGAAGGGACCAGGCAATGGGTACTGTATATGCTGCTGAATGCAGGCTGTCGGGATTAGGCCACCTGCTTGCTGGATTTCACCTCTCCAACAGAGGCCTGCCTGACAACAAGGTCAACACGGGGGAGATCTAGCCAACCGATGGACCTGACTCCAGTGATATCCTCGGAGACTTGAAATCCAGCTATGCCTGAATTATTGGGTGTGAAAAGCCAATGGAGTTCCTCATTTTGCTAAGGGCAATTTTAGAGTGTTCTGATCTTTGCAACTGAAAGGTCTCAAACAAACGGGAAGACAAGTGGCATACCCCAAAAGAAAGAGCACGTTTCTCGATGCCCATCCGCATCTCACTAGGGTAGGGAGGTGCCTTTGACATCACTATATTCCCCATACTGTATACATTATTTTCTAGAAATGTGGTACGCATATATTGATGTGATTTAACAGCAAAGCAGAACGGAAGGCAGCCATTCACTATCCATGTGGTGTAAGGGAAAGGTCTGGGTAGTAGGTTAGCATGGAGAAGGTGCCAGAATGAAATCAGACCAATCAATGGCCAGGAACCCCCTGCAGCATCTTTACCTGTGAGCAGTAATTTTGCCCTTGCTGGACAGGATTTAAAAATTTTTTTTCAACGTTTTTTATTTATTTTTGGGACAGAGAGAGACAGAGCATGAACGGGGGAGAGGCAGAGAGAGAGGGAGACACAGAATCAGAAACAGGCTCCAGGCTCTGAGCCATCAGCCCAGAGCCCGACGCGGGGCTCGAACTCACGGACCGCGAGATCGTGACCTGGATGAAGTCGGACGCTTAACCGACTGCGCCACCCACGCGCCCCGTAGACAGGATTTAATTCCACTGAGCAGAATGGACATTCTCTTATGACCCAGACTGGTGGTTAACTACTCCTTTTTTTGTGAAAACACACAAAGCAAATACTTTTTTTTTAAGTTTATTTATTATTTTGAGACAGAGAGAGAGAGAGAGAGAGAGAGAGCTGAAGGGGCAGAGAGATAGGGAGAGAGAGAGAATTCCAAGCAGGCTTTGCACCATCAGCATGGAGCCTATTGTGGGGGCTCTAACTCACAAACCATTCGAGCATGTCCTGAGCCAAAGTCGGATGCTTCCCCGACGGAGCCACCCAGGCTCCCGAGCAAATAATTTTTTAGAAAGGAATTATTAGATACCCAACCAAAACCAGAAGGGAGAAAGTTATGTGCATCAACTGTGACTTCACCCTTTCTGTCGTGGGGTGTCTCTTGTGAGCTTGTTGTAAAGAACAAAACTCAAAAGGAAATAAAGCAAAAGAATCATGGTGTTGACTATTACTACTGAAAAACAGCTTCATGACCATTTTTGTTCTACCTCTTCTTCCTGCTGGCTGAGAAACTGAGGCTGGAGCAGTGAGGGATGTGCTCAAGGACACACAGCTGGTTATTGGCAGGGCCGGGACTCAAGGGAACTCAGCATACTATTGTTTCTGCTACACTGTGCTTTCTTCACGTTTGACAAACACAAAATACCAGGAAAGCTCTTCTAAATGTGTGCCCTAATGGTATATAAGAGTGGGGAATAGTTCAGTATCATAAGTGAGTTAAAAGGTTGAAAAAAAAAAAAAGTCAACATAGGACAAACTAAGCCTTCATCTTTCCTTTTTTCCTCAGGGCCAGTGATCTCCAGAAGTCCCCTCGGCTTTCTAGAGTTCTCCAGAGCTTCATTTGTTCCTCTAGTAAAATGTCAGGTCACTTGGCCTCTCGGTGCCCATTTTTTCCCTTACCAAATAGAATCCTCTCTTCTCAATGTATACCTCCCTCATGGGGCCAACAAGTGACCTTGGTTAGAGCTCCCATGAAACACTATCTAGTGCTCAAAATATTATTAAATACTTTTGTTTACAGGAAAATGGGACCATTTGTATTTATTGGTAATTGCATGGTCTCAGGTGACAAGCATTTTAGAAATTAAAAACATTTGGGGCGCCTGGGTGGCGTCCGACTTCAGCCAGGTCACGATCTCGCAGTCCGTGAGTTCGAGCCCTGCGTCGGGCTCTGGGCTGATGGCTCAGAGCCTGGAGCCTGTTTCCGATTCTGTGTCTCCCTCTCTCTCTGCCCCTCCCCCGTTCATGCTCTGTCTCTCTCTGTCCCAAAAATAAATAAACGTTGAAAAAAAAAAAAAAAGAAATTAAAAACATTTATTGCCGGTGCCTGGGTGGCTCAGTCGGTTGAGTATCTGACTCTTGATTTCAGCTCGGGTATTGATCTCAGGGTCGTGGGGTTCAGCCCCATATTGAGCTCCACTCTGGGTATGCAGATGACTTTAAAAAAAAGAAAAGGAAAGAAAAAAGAAAAGAAAAGAAAAGAAAAAAATTCATTGCAAGAAATAGTCTCATTTTATTTTATTTTTAAGTTTATTTATTTATTTTGAGAGAGAGAGAGCACAGGAGGGTCAGAGAGAAGGAGAGAGAGAGAGAATCCCAAGCAGGCTTCATACTCTCAGTGCAGATCCCCATGTGGGGTTTGAACTCATGAAACATGAGATCATGACCAGAGCTGAAACCAAGAGTTAGATGCTTACCCAACTGAGCCATCCAGGCGCCCCAAGAAATAGTCTCATTTTAAAGAGGTCTAGATTAATGAGTTAGTGCCACTTTCAACCCTGACAAGAATTTTCTAACTTAATTTCTGCTTCAGTAGTTTATATAAGTTTAATAACGAAAACAAATTTAAAACATGAAAATATTTCATAGGTGGTTTCCAAAGGGAAGCATATTTATCTATTATTGAGAGACTTAGAAGGTCAAGACATTTGGGAATTTTTGTCCACCACCTTTTTTTCCAGTGCAAAGTAGAATTCTTCTCTTTCTCTTCTATTTTTCTTCAATGTTAATATGCTTCAAGTATTCTACATTTAACCCATGATTCCATTTGCTGAAGCTGCCGTATATTTTGGTGGTGGAGTGGGAAACAGTATTGTATGAGCACACATTAGAAAATGAGGATGAAAATTTGGAGGGGAAAAATAGCACCCCTTCACTTCAAGATACATTAACAAGGAAAGGAAAAATATCTCTTGTCAGGCGAAGAGATTACAAATTTGAGGAAGACAAGAAAGGAGAGGAATCAGGAGATCATGGAAAAGGGAAGAGACAACAGAGAACCAGGCAGAAAGGGTGACTAGAAAAAGCATCTCAAGAGAGGGAAACAAGCCGCAAGAGACTTTTAAAGACAGAGAACAAACTTGATGGAGGATGGATTGATGGAGGAAGGTCAGTGGGGGGTGGGCTAGTTGGGTGACGGGCATTAAGGAGGGCACTTGCGATGAGCACTGGGTGTTATATGTAAGTGACGCATCGCTGAATTCTACTCCTGACGCCAACACTGCATTGTATGTTAACTAAATAAGATTTAAAAGAAAGAAAGAAAGACAAAGGCTTAGAAAGAAAAAGAAAAATCATCTCAGTATCATCCATTTATCCAATAAACATACGTTGAACACCTTCTAGAGCCAGACCTCCCAGATAAAAACTCTTCACCATTCCAGAAGTGTGACCTGGGGCAAGATGTCTGTGAAATGAGATAATAATAGTCCCTACCTCTAGAAAGCTGTGAGAGCTAATGCTTATAACAGTGTCTGATATCAAGGACAATGTTAAATAAGTATTTGTTAAGTGAAGGCGTGAACGAATGAGCAAATAAATAGATAATGTAGGGAAGGGCTTCCAAAAGTAAATAAATCCAAAATATACAAAGAACTCTTAACTCAGCAATAAGAGGGGCACCTGGGTGGCTCAGTCGGTTAAGCATCCGACTTCGCTTCAGGTCATGATCTCACGGTTCGTGAGTTCGAGCCCCCTGTTGGGCTCTGTGCCGACAGCTCGGAGCCTGGGACCTGCTTCGGATTCTGTGTCTCCCTCTCTCTCTGCCCAAACCCCAATTTTGCTCTGTCTCTCTCTGTCTCTCAAAAATGAATAAACATTAAAAAAATTTTAAAAAACCACCTCAGCAATAAGAAACAACCTGAGTTTTAAAAAATGCGTCAAAGACCTTAACAGACACCTCACCAAAGAAGACATACAGATGGCAAATAAGTGCATGCAAAGATGCTCCACATCATATGCCATCAGGGAAATGCAAATTAAAACAATGAGATACCACTATGTGCCTATTAGAATGGCCAAAATCCAGAACAAGAACACTGACAATATCAAATGCTGGTAAGGTTATGGAGCATTAGGAATCGTCATGCACTGTTGGTGGGAATACAAAATGGTGTGGCCACTTTGGAAGGCTGTTTGGTGATTTCTTACAAAAGTAAACATACTTTTGAGGCACCTGGGTGATTCAGTCAATTAGCATCCAACTCTTGATTTCGGCTCAGGTTATGATCCCAGCGTCATGGGACAACCCTTCATCAGGCTCTATGCTCAGCATGGAGCCTGTTAAGATTCTCTCTCTCGCTCTCTCTCTCGCTCGCTCGCTCTCGCTCTTGCCCTGTCTCTTTTCCTTTCTCTCTCTCTTTCTCTCTCCCTCTGCCCCTCTCCCCCCGCTCATGCTCTCTTGCTCTCTAAAAAAATAAAATTTAATACAATTTAAAAATAAAAATAAACATACCTTTATCACATGATCCAACAATCATATTCTTTGATAGTTACTCAAAGGAATTGAAAAACTGTCTATACAAAACCCTGTACATCAATGTTTACAGCAGCTTTACTCTCAATTGCCAAAACGTGAATGCAACCAAGATGTCCTTCAGTAGGTAAGTGAATGAATAAACTGTCACGCAACCAGACAATGGAATATTATTCAGTGTTAAAAAGAAGAGAGCTATCCGGTCATGAAATGACATGGAGAAAAACTTAAATACATACTACTAAGTGAGAGAAACCAACCTGAAAAGACTACACACTGTGCATCCCGACTACATGACATTCTGGAAAAAGCAAAACTATAAAGACAGTAAAAAGATCAGTGGTTGCCAGAGGAAAGGGGGATGGAAGGATGAATAGGTTGAGCACTAAGGAATTTTAGGGCAGGAAGACTACTCTGTATGGTACCATAATGGTGGATATATGTCCTTATACATTTGTCTAATAACGTGTCTAATGTATAATAACAGGAGTGAACCCTAACGTAAACTAGGGACTCTGGGTGATAACATTGTGTCAGTGTCGATCGATCAATAGTGAAAAATGGGTAAATCTGATGGGGGAATGTTGATAATAGGAGAGGCTATGCACAGGTTGAGGCAGGGAGCAATTAGGAAATCTCTAGACCTACCACTCAATTTTGTTGTGAACTTAAAACAACTCTAGCAAATGTCTGTGGTGTTGGGGTTTTTTCCCCTAAGTAAATGAATGTCTAGGACGATCATTTTTATTTATTTATTTATTTATTTATTTATTTATTTATTTATTTTTCAGAGACAGAGAGAGGGAGGGAGACAGGGGCAGAGAGAGAGAGAGAGAGAGAGAGAATCCTAGGAAGGCTCTACACTGTCAGCACAGGGCCCAGTGTGGGGCTTGAACTCATGAACCATGAGATCATGATCTGAGCCAAAGTCGGACACTTAACCAACTAACACACCTAGGTGCTCTGATCTAGGAAAATCTCAGAAAATGACTTTGAACTAATGGGAATTTGGTTGGATGGGATGGAAAGGAGGTAACTGCTCAGGAGACCGAGGCCATTAACGTGTTGTGGAGTTCTTCCAGAAACTGCACTGAAGTCTTACCAGGTCTTACTGCTTTATTGTTGCCGTCTCTTATCCATTTTTTAGTGGACAGTCACATCATGTTTAAAAAGTAGATCAGACCCTGCCGGCGGTTCACCTCAATGAATTCCCACTTGGGGAAAAAATCCAAACTAGGTAGCATGGCACATGAGGTCCCAAACAAAAGGCTGCAAAGTGGTGAGTCCCAAGCCATAATGAGCTCATAGATGGGCTTAGCTTGCTCAGTTCTTAAAACATACTTTTAAAATTAGTGACCACATTTTGAAAATTGGGAGATTTTACATGAAAAAGTTTTGAGTTTGTAGCTTCTCTTGAAACGCTGCAAGAGAGGTATTATTTTTTCATTCCCATTTTATAGATAAGGAAACAGGCACGGAACTCGCAACTTACATGAGGTCACAGGGTCCTAAGAGGCAGAACTGAGGCTTGAACCGGGCAATCTGGTAGCTTCATCTATACTCTGACTAGCACATCGTACCAGTGTATTTAATTGGGATTTGTGCTCTCTCGTTCCCTTTTCTACCTGTACCCCCAGCCCAGGACCCTCACACACTGTTCTGTCTCCTCTGAGACACTCTTCCCTCCATTCTAAGGTTGCCTGGCTCCTTCTCAGCTTTCTGTCAACTTAAATATCATCCGCTTGGAAAGCCCTTCTCTAAGCAAACTCAGAGGATCCTTTTTCATGTTTCTCTATGGCCAGCATCTCTACTGTACTTCCTTCACAGAACTTATCAATTTCTAATTTATCCTCATTTGTGACTATTTTGTCTTGTCCTCCACGAGATTATCAACTCCGTTAAGATAAACCCCCTATGCCGGACTTACCCGGAGCCCCTCACGTAGACCCTCCGCAAGTGATTACTGAATGAAGGAAGGAGTGAATGAATTAATGAAGAAATGAATGGCCTCACATTTAATTGAACTTACAGGTGAGGAACATCCATCGTCGCAGCATTAACGGGCTGGGATGGCATCCCGATAGGGGTAGATGTTCCCGCGGACGTGGGGAAAGGGTTTTCTTTCTCTGGCCCATGAAATCAACGTATTGAGCAGCTTTGGGGCATAGGCCTCGTGAGAAGAGAAGCGAAGTGAAGACAGCTCTTTATCAGTTTCCCACTCCCATCACAATGACATGATCTCACATTGTTACCATGCCTTCTTTTGAGAGCTGAGTACCACCTGAGTGCAGTCGCCTGTGCTCTCCAAACCACCCCTCCCCCATCAATCATCCAAGCTTCTGGGATGTAACCCATGTACCCTGTCTCTTCCCTGCCCGCCTGGAGCGCTGCGTTCGAGGGAGGGGCAATTACATGTATCCATCAAAAAGTAGAAGTTTAGGTGAGGGTTGTCATTCCAATTCCTTAGTCCCAGACTATTTTTCTTAACAATTAGCGGTTTAAAATACACACGTGGAGGGGCGCCTGGGTGTCTCAGTCAGTTGAGCATCTGACTTCGGCTCAGGTCATGATCTCCCGGTTCGTGAGTTCCAGCCCCGCGTCACGCTCTGTGCTGATGCCTCGGAGCCTGGGGCCTGCTTCGGATTCTGTGTCTCCCTCTCTCTCTGCCCCTCCCCTGTTCATGCTCTGTCTCTAGAAAATAAATAAATGTTAAAAAAAAAATTAAAAATATATATATACACGTGGATACTGCAGGCACATGTATGAAAAGGTTAATGGCTTCTCTAGAGAGAGAAAAATCAATTGTGAAAATCAAGAGATATCACCCACAAGGAACTTCTGGAATTTTCAGTGTCAGTGTCAAAGCAGAAATGTCAAGAAGTATAAGCCCTTTTCAGCCCCCCCTTGGTAAAGTTAGCCCTGCCCAAGGTTCTTCTAAAGAAGTTTTCACGTTGAATTATAATGATTTGCTTTTGTGCTATATCTCCACTAAAATGTGAGCACCTTAAAATCCAGGAGCATGCTGGAAGCCAGTCTGACCCTAGAACAGGACCAAAAATGTAGATACTCGGTCAGTGGAGAATGGATAGGTAAATGATGTAGTCTTTGCACGCCACGAGGCACAACCTAGGTGGGGAACTAAGGCAGAGGAAAGTGGACAAAGAAATTCCAAGACATTTACTTCCTATGAGCTAAAAGAGAGGTTTATAATGATTGCTAAGGAGACCCAGGAGAAGGAGAAGTTAGTGTGTGCAAAGTGCACAGGAAGGTGTCAAGAAAAAGATGACGAGGTACAGAGGGAAAGAAGGCTCTTCCGGTGTAGAGAATGGCATGGTTACCGTGTTGGTGCAGGAAAACACACAATATGCCTAATGGAGTTAGTCAATCAATTAATTAAGGATATTAAAACATAGTGCTATAAAGGGCCTACTCTCAGGCAGTGACACTAAAAATGGATGCAAGTAAAGGTACCTTCTGTTTCCTAAGCATGCATTGCTGGGGGAATGGGGGTTTCATTCAGAAGGAGGGATCAGCCATAACACGGCTAAGAGAAAGCGTCCAGCAACAGTTAGAAATGTAGTGCTCAGCTGCAAAGGAAACAATCAACAAAACTAAAAGGCAACCGACGGAATGGGAAACGATATTTGCAAATGACATACCGGACAAAGGGCTAGTATCCAAAATTTATAAAGAGCTCACCAAACTCCACACCCGAGAAACAAATAATCCAGTGAAGAAATGGGCAGAAGACATGAATAGACACTTTTCTAAAGAAGACATCCAGATGGCCAACAGTGAAAAGATACTCAATGTCACTCCTCATCAGGGAAATACAAATCAAAACCACACTGAGACACCACCTCACGCTGGTCAGAGTGGCTAAAATGAACAAATCGGGAGACTATAGATGCTGGCGAGGATATGGAGAAAGGGGAACCCTCTTGCACTTCTGGTGGGAATGCAAACTGGTGCAGCCGCTCTGGAAAACAGTGTGGAGGTTCCTCAAAAAATTAAAAATAGATCTACCCTATGACCCAGCAGTAGCACTGCTAGGAATTTACCCAAGGGATACAGGAGTGCTGATGCATAGGGGCACCTGTACCCCAATGTTTATAGCAGCACTTTCAACAATAGCCAAATTATGGGAAGAGCCTAAATGTCCATCAACTGATGAATGGATAAAGAAATTGTGGTTTGTATACACAATGGAATACTACGTGGCAATGAGAAAGAATGAAATATGGCCTTTTGTAGCAATGTGGATGGAACTGGAGAGTGTTATGCTAAGTGAAATAAAGCATACAGAGAAAGACAGATACCATGTGTTTTCACTCTTATGTGGATTCTGGGAAACTTAACAGAAGACCATGGGGGAGGGGAAAGGGGGAAAAAAAAAGAGAGAGGGAGAGAGCCAAACTGTAAGGGACTCTTAAAAACTGAGAATAAACTGAGGGTTGATGAGGGGTGGGAGGGAGGAGAAAGTGGGTGATGGGCATTGAGAAGGGCACCTGTTGGGATGAGCACTGGGTATTGTATGGAAACCAGTTTGACAACAAATTATATTTAATATAAAAAAACAAAAATAAAATAAAATAAAAGGAAAGGAAATGTGGTGTTCAGGACAGAGCTTGCTAGAAGAGACATTAGAATAGATATTGTACATCCATGTTCATAGCATTATATATATCTGTTATATTGACAATAACCAAAAGGTGGAAACAACCCAAATGTCTATCAACAGATGGACAGAGAAACAAAAGGTAGCATATCTATACCATGAATATGATTCAGAATGAAAAAAGAAGGAAATTCTGACCCTTGCTCCAACATGGATGAAACTTGAAGACGTTATGCTTAGTGAAATAAGTCAATCACAAAAGGACAAATACAAAAGTGTGATTCCACCCACATAAGGTGCCTACAGTGGCAGTGGCTGCACAACAGTGTGAACGCATCAGTGCCACTGAACCACACACGTAAAAGTGGTTGACGTGGTAAATTTTGTGTTGTGTATATTTTGCCACACATAAAAAAAGCGATGTTAGAGCTGCAAATTTTATAGCAGGAAATCATTGATCCTTTATAAGATCGTTAATCACTGGTCTTTTTTTTTCTTTTTTTTCTTTCTTTTTTTTTTTTTTTTGAGAGAGAGAGAGAGCGGGGATGGGGTCAGAGAGAGAGGATCCCAAGCAGGCTCTGCACTGTCAGCACAGAGCCCAACGTGGGGCATGAAACCATGAGATCGTGACCTGAGCCAAAATCAAGAGCCGGACATTCAACTGACTGAGCCACCCAGGTGCCCCAATCCTTGATCTTATAAAAGAAATCGTTGACCCCACTGGAGACATGAGGACTCTGAGGAAGAGAATGTGGAACAAGAAAAAGACAGATTCTTCAGGAATGCCCACACTGAGGGTCAGGAGAGGGAAAAGGGGTTTAATCAAATCTCCGAAGACTTTACACCCCTGTCATTCAAGCTTCTAGCCTTCAAGCTGAAAGAGAAAAATCTGGGTCCTGTTGATTATTCCTGAAACGTTCAGTGAGTGAGGCATTGAAATGTAAAGTTCCTGGGGATGGGAAAGGATGGTAGTGATTCTAATCTACTTCCCAAGTTGTCACAGTGACAACTCTGAATATGTTTTGAGCAAATAATAGTAGCTGCTTGCC
Organism: Acinonyx jubatus; assembly: GCF_027475565.1. Lineage (NCBI taxonomy): Eukaryota > Metazoa > Chordata > Mammalia > Carnivora > Felidae > Acinonyx > Acinonyx jubatus. The sequence goes on from NC_069382.1 coordinate 158,805,792, forward strand.
AAGAAATGAGTTCTTAATGTTCATTGGCTTCTAGCCAGTTTTTCTTTCAGAGCTTGGAAGGAGAAATAAAGACATCATCAAATGCATCCATCTCAGCTCAGGATTGTGGGTCTGGGCTTGCGGGAGGTAGGAAGGGCAGAGTACATGTATGTATGTGAAGAGGTATACAACAAGGAGTGGCTTTTAGGTTTTGATTACAAAATATAGCACCCCAGCACCCATAGTCATGTATATTCGGGGTAACTTTGTAGAAACAGGAATATTAACATAGTTTGCAGGAAGAGATACTGACAGTCCTTTCTTGGTCATTCCAACCAGGTAAACAGCTGAAGCAAATAGGTCTCTATAGAGAGCAAATAAGACTTTGGCATGAAAAGACGAAGAGCTCAATTTGTGGGGCACCTGGGTGGCTCAGTCGGTTGAGCATCCGACTTCGGCTCAGGTCATGATCTCGCGGTCCGTGAGCTCGAGCCCCGCGTGGGGCTCTGTGCTGACAGCTCAGAGCCTGGAACCTGCTTCGGATTCTGTCTCCATCTTCTCTCTGCCCCTCCCCCACTCATGCTCTGTCTCTGTCTCTCTCAAAAATAAATACACAAAAACAAATTTTTTTTTAAAGAAGAATTCAATTTGATGTACAACATGTTTTTCCAGGAATATATACTCATAGTCTTATTCTCTGGCAGATCTCATACCCACAGAAGTCAGCTGTAGGGAGAAATAGTTATGTTTCTCCGGAAATACAGGACAAAATTGGTACATGGCTACAGAATAAAACCCTGGTATGTTTGAGGTGTTTTAAATTTGCCTATTTCCTTAACTACCTGGAATTACAACTAATGTACCTTGCCACATAGTGGAAAACGGACATTGAAACATAACGCCCCCTCCAAAGTTAATCCCCTGTGCCACATGCCAACTGGATGGATAGTTTCCGTATTTCCAAATTTTGCAAAATCTCTGATGAAAAGGCTTTATAATAAGCCAGCAACCAAATTTAAACATTCAAAAACTTCTAAGAACTAAAACTTCTTCTTTTTTTTTTTTTTTAACTTCAGAAAGTCTTCTTTGCTGAAGTAAGATTAAGTACTTTGGGGTCTTCTCTTTCTTGTCTATTATGAAGAAGTTGGATTACACTGGAGACTGAGAACTGGTGGCCCGCGGACTGAATTAAGCTAACAGATATATTTTGCTAGGGCCGAACTACATTTTAAAAGAATTTTTGAGGGGCGCCTGGGTGGCTCAGTCGGTTGAGCATCCGGCTTCGGCTCAGGTCATGATCTCACAGTTCGTGAGTCTGAGCCCCGCGTCGGGCTCTGTGCTGACAGCTCAGAGACTGGAGCCTGCTTCCGATTCTGTGTCTCCCTCTCTCTCCGCCCCACCATGCTTGTGCTCTGTCTCTCTCTGTCTTTCAAAAATGAATAAACATAGAAAAAAAAATTTTTTTTAATAAAAGAATTTTTTGGGAAGTCACTCCGTGAGGCAGTGGCCACGGTGGCAGTGAGAGGATGAACAAGTTCGACGCATTGAAAGACGATGACAGTGGGGACCGTGATCAGAATGAAGAAAACAGCACACAGAAAGATGGTGAGAAGGAAAAAACGGAACGAGACAAGAGTCAGGGCAGCAGTAAGAGGAAAGCTGTTGTCCCTGGACCAGCAGAGCATCCCCTGCGGTACAACTATACTTTCTGGTACTCCAGGAGAACCCCCGGCCATCCCACTAGCTCACAGAGCTATGAGCAGAATATCAAACAGATCGGCACCTTTGTCTCTGTGGAGCAGTTCTGTGGTTTTACAGCCACATGGTCCATCCCAGGGACCTGACAGGCCACAGTGACTTCCATCTCTTCAAAGAAGGAATTAAACCTATGTGGGAGGATGATGCAAATAAAAACCATGGCAAGTGGATTATTCGGCTGCGGAAGGGCTTGGCATCCCATCACTGGGAGAATCTTATCCTGGCCACGTTGTGGAGACAGTTCATGGTTGGGGAGGAGATGTGTGGGGCTGTGATCTCTGTCCGGTTTCAGGAGGACATTATTTCAATATGGAATAAGACTGCCAGTGACCCAGCAACCACAGCCCAAATCCAGGATTCGGCGAGTGCTTCGGCGAGTGCTTAACCTACCTCCCAACACCATTATGGAGTACAAAACCCACACCAACAGCATCAAAATGCCAGGCAGCCTGGGCCCCCAAAGGCTCCTTTTACAAAACCTCTGGAAGCTGCGGTTGAACACGCCATGACCCTCTCCCTCCCTGGATGGCACCATCATGGAAGCTGGCATCATTGGAGTCTCTTGTTTTGTTGGCGTGCTACCCAGAAGATCCTTCCGTCCTGGACAAGAGGAATTGGAAAAGCATTTTATGTCTTAAGAACCGGCTGACACGCAGCAGCTACAACAACAGCTGAGATCACTTAATAAATGGTGCTAAACAAAAAAAAAAAAAAAAAAAAGGAATTTTTGAATTATTTGCCAACATGAAATATTGGGAAATTTTGGAGAAAGTGCTCAATTTCAGGATTCTCTTAGAAAAAAGAAAAAGAGGGAGCAACAAGCTGGACTCAAATCTTCGCATGGTAACAACAGGGCAGAGTTGACCTGTGGCTCCCCCTGCCCTCCAGATAGATCACAAGGACTGGATGACTTCATGTGTTTAAATTACCTGCTTGTCTTCTGTGGCACAAGAGACTGATGGCTCTGCCAGAAAGCTCGGAGATCTCATTGTTTCGTGGTGCTTAGATTTCAAAGCCCTGCTGGAGGGAAGAAGCTGATCACACTCAAGACATCGGAGACCAGAGGTGAACTGAACTGAAACTAACGAAAGTGCCAACCCCGAACTCCATGTAGACTGAAGAGATCAGCCCCTCACACTGGCTTGCTGCTAGAGGAAAGGGCATTGCCTTTTCTGGGGGTAAATATTACTTACAAACAAATGTACACAAAATGCCTAAAACAAAAATGACAAGACATGTGAAAAAGTGGGAGAATAT